>NW_027363138.1:1200000-1853167 GCF_046119375.1 Phyllobates terribilis
AGGGAATAATATGTGTGAGGGTACCCCAGGAGAGTTCCAAATGTGTGTGGGTAGAATATATATCCCATGGGGGTAAAATAGAAAAAAGTTGAACAAATTTTTTTTTGGATTTAGTCATTTTTCCAGCGTTTATCAGACTTTCAGATAGGGGAAATGTCAGTGAGCGTTCCGATTTCAGTTCCAGAGCAATTCGCCCAATGAGTCCTTGATATTTAGTCGTTTTCAGCTAATTTTCTGGATTTTTGAAAATTTCACTTTTTTTGTGAAAATATCCACTAAATGAGGGAATAATATGTGTGAGGGTACCCCAGGAGAGATCCAAATGTGTGTGGGTAGAATATATATCCCACGGGGGTAAAATTGAAAAAAGTTGAAAAATTTTTTTTTTTGGACTCAGTCATTTTTCCGGCGTTTATCACACTTTCAGATTGGGGAAATGTCAGTGAGCGTTCCGATTTCAGTTCCAGAGCAATTCGCCCAATGAGTCCTTGATATTTAGTCGTTTTCAGCCAATTTTCTGGATTTTTGAAAATTTCACTTTTTTGTGAAAATATCCACTAAACGAGGGAATAATATGTGTGAGGGTACCCCAGGAGAGTTCCAAATGAGTGTGGGTAGAATATATATCCCACGGGGGTAAAATTGAAAAAAGTTGAACAAATTTTTTTTTGGACTTAGTCATTTTTCCGGCGTTTATCAGACTTTCAGATAGGGGAAATGTCAGTGAGCGTTCCGATTTCAGTTCCAGAGCAATTCGCCCAATGAGTCCTTGATATTTAGTCGTTTTCAGCCAATTTTCTGGATTTATGAAAATGTCACTTTTTTGTGAAAATATCCACTAAACGAGGAATAATATGTGTGAGGGTACCCCATGAGAGTTCCAAATGAGTGTGGGTAGAAAATATATCCCACGGGGGTAAAATTGAAAATAGTTGAACAAATTTTTTTTTGGACTTAGTCATTTTTCCGGCGTTTATCAGACTATCAGATAGGGGAAATGTCAGTGAGCTTTCCGATTTCAGTTCCAGAGCAATTCGCCCAATGAGTCCTTGATATTTAGTCGTTTTCAGCCAATTTTCTAGATTTTTGAAAATTTCACTTTTTTGTGAAAATATCCACTAAACGTAGGGAATAATATGTGTGAATGCACCCCAGGAGAGTTCCAAATGTGTGTGGGTAGAATATATATCCCATGGGGGTAAAATTGAAAGAAGTTGAACAAATTTTTTTTTGGACTTAGTCATTTTTCCGGCGTTTATCAGACTTTCAGATAGGGGAAATGTCAGTGAGCGTTCCGATTTCAGTTCCAGAGCAATTCGCCCAATGAGTCCTTGATATTTAGTCGTTTTCAGCCAATTTCCTGGATTTATGAAAATGTCAGTTTTTTGTGAAAATATTCACTAAACGAGGGAATAATATGTGTGAGGGTACCCCAGGAGAGTTCCAAATGTGTGTGGGTAGAATATATATCCCACGGGGGTAAAATTGAAAAAAGTTGAAAAAATTTTTTTTTGGGACTTAGTCATTTTTCCGGCGTTTATCAGACTTTCACATAGGGGAAATGTCAGTGAGCGTTCCGATTTCAGTTCCAGAGCAATTCGCCCAATGAGTCCTTGATATTTAGTCGTTTTCAGCCAATTTCCTGGATTTATGAAAATGTCACTTTTTTGTGAAAATATCCACTAAACGAGGGAATAATATGTGTGAGGGTACCCCAGGAGAGTTCCAAATGAGTGTGGGTAGAATATATATCCCACGGGGGTAAAATTGAAAATAGTTGAACAAATTTTTTTTTGGACTTAGTCATTTTTCCGGCGTTTATCAGACTATCAGATAGGGGAAATGTCAGTGAGCCTTCCGATTTCAGTTCCAGAGCAATTCGCCCAATGAGTCCTTGATATTTAGTCGTTTTCAGCCAATTTTCTGGATTTTTGAAAATTTCACTTTTTTGTGAAAATATCCACTAAATGAGGGAATAATATGTGTGAGGGTACCCCAGGAGAGTTCCAAATGTGTGTGGGTAGAATATATATCCCACGGGGGTAAAATTGAAAAAAGTTGAAAAAAATTTTTTTTGGACTTAGTCATTTTTCCGGTGTTTATCAGACTTTCAGATAGGGGAAATGTCTGTGAGCGTTCCGATTTCAGTTCCAGAGCAATTCGCCCAATGAGTCCTTGATATTTAGTCGTTTTCAGCCAATTTTCTGGATTTTTGAAAATTTCACTTTTTTGTGAAAATATCCACTAAACGAGGGAATAATATGTGTGAGGGTACCCCAGGAGAGTTCCAAATGTGTGTGGGTAGAATATATATCCCACGGGGGTAAAATTGAAAAAAGTTGAAAAAAATTTTTTTTTGGGACTTAGTAATTTTTCCGGCGTTTATCAGACTTTCAGAAAGGGGAAATATTAGTGAGCATTCCGATTTCAGTTCCAGAGCAATTCGCCCAATGAGTCCTTGATATTTAGTCGTTTTCAGCCAATTTTCTGGATTTTTGAAAATTTCACTATTTTGTGAAAATATCCACTAAATGAGGGAATAATATGTGTGAGGGTACCCCAGGAGAGTTCCAAATGTGTGTGGGTAGAATATATATCCCACGGGGGTAAAATTGAAAAAAGTTGAAAAAAATTTTTTTTTGGACTTAGTCATTTTTCCGGCGTTTATCAGACTTTCAGATAGGGGAAATGTCAGTGAGCGTTCCGATTTCAGTTCCAGAGCAATTCGCCCAATGAGTCCTTGATATTTAGTCGTTTTCAGCCAATTTTCTGGATTTTTGAAAATTTCACTTTTTTGTGAAAATATCCACTAAACGAGGGAATAATATGTGTGAGGGTACCCCAGGAGAGTTCCAAATGTGTGTGGGTAGAATATATATCCCACGGGGGTAAAATTGAAAAAAGTTGAATAAAATTTTTTTTTGGACTTAGTCATTTTTCCGGCGTTTATCAGACTTTCAGAAAGGGGAAATGTCAGTGAGCGTTCCGATTTCAGTTCCAGAGCAATTCGCCCAATGAGTCCTTGATATTTAGTCGTTTTCAGCCAATTTTCTGGATTTTTGAAAATTTCACTTTTTTGTGAAAATATCCACTAAACGAGGGAATAATATGTGTGAGGGTACCCCAGGAGAGTTCCAAATGTGTGTGGGTAGAATATATATCCCACGGGGGTAAAATTGAAAAAAGTTGAAAAAAATTTTTTTTTGGACTTAGTAATTTTTCCGGCGTTTATCAGACTTTCAGAAAGGGGAAATGTCAGTGAGCGTTCCGATTTCAGTTCCAGAGCAATTCGCCCAATGAGTCCTTGATATTTAGTCGTTTTCAGCCAATTTTCTGGATTTTTGAAAATTTCACTTTTTTGTGAAAATATCCACTAAATGAGGGAATAATATGTGTGAGGGTACCCCAGGAGAGTTCCAAATGAGTGTGGGTAGAATATATATCCCACGGGGGTAAAATTGAAAATAGTTGAAAAAATTTTTTTTTGGACTTAGTAATTTTTCCGGCGTTTATCATACTTTCAGATAGGGGAAATGTCAGTGAGCGTTCCGATTTCAGTTCCAGAGCAATTCGCCCAATGAGTCCTTGATATTTAGTCGTTTTCAGCCAATTTTCTGGATTTTTGAAAATTTCACTATTTTGTGAAAATATCCACTAAATGAGGGAATAATATGTGTGAGGGTACCCCAGGAGAGTTCCAAATGTGTGTGGGTAGAATATATATCCCACGGGGGTAAAATTGAAAAAAGTTGAAAAAAATTTTTTTTTGGACTTAGTCATTTTTCCGGCGTTTATCAGACTTTCAGATAGGGGAAATGTCAGTGAGCGTTCCGATTTCAGTTCCAGAGCAATTCGCCCAATGAGTCCTTGATATTTAGTCGTTTTCAGCCAATTTTCTGGATTTTTGAAAATTTCACTTTTTTGTGAAAATATCCACTAAACGAGGGAATAATATGTGTGAGGGTACCCCAGGAGAGTTCCAAATGTGTGTGGGTAGAATATATATCCCACGGGGGTAAAATTGAAAAAAGTTGAATAAAATTTTTTTTTTGACTTAGTCATTTTTCCGGCGTTTATCAGACTTTCAGAAAGGGGAAATGTCAGTGAGCGTTCCGATTTCAGTTCCAGAGCAATTCGCCCAATGAGTCCTTGATATTTAGTCGTTTTCAGCCAATTTTCTGGATTTTTGAAAATTTCACTTTTTTGTGAAAATATCCACTAAACGAGGGAATAATATGTGTGAGGGTACCCCAGGAGAGTTCCAAATGTGTGTGGGTAGAATATATATCCCACGGGGGTAAAATTGAAAAAAGTTGAAAAAAATTTTTTTTTGGACTTAGTAATTTTTCCGGCGTTTATCAGACTTTCAGAAAGGGGAAATGTCAGTGAGCGTTAAGATTTCAGTTCCAGAGCAATTCGCCCAATGAGTCCTTGATATTTAGTCGTTTTCAGCCAATCTTCTGGATTTTTGAAAATTTCACTTTTTTGTGAAAATATCCACTAAATGAGGGAATAATATGTGTGAGGGTACCCCAGGAGAGTTCCAAATGTGTGTGGGTAGAATATATATCCCATGGGGGTAAAATTGAAAAAAGTTGAACAAATTTTTTTTTGGACTTAGTCATTTTTCCAGCGTTTATCAGACTTTCAGATAGGGGAAATGTCAGTGACCGTTCCGATTTCAGTTCCAGAGCAATTCGCCCAATGAGTCCTTGATATTTAGTCGTTTTCAGCTAATTTTCTGGATTTTTGAAAATTTCACTTTTTTGTGAAAATATCCACTACATGAGGGAATAATATGTGTGAGGGTACCCCAGGAGAGTTCCAAATGTGTGTGGGTAGAATATATATCCCATGGGGGTAAAATAGAAAAAAGTTGAACAAATTTTTTTTTGGACTTAGTCATTTTTCCAGCGTTTATCAGACTTTCAGATAGGGGAAATGTCAGTGAGCGTTCCGATTTCAGTTCCAGAGCAATTCGCCCAATGAGTCCTTGATATTTAGTCGTTTTCAGCCAATTTTCTGGATTTTTGAAAATTTCACTTTTTTGTGAAAATATCCACTAAACGAGGGAATAATATGTGTGAGGGTACCCCAGGAGAGTTCCAAATGAGTGTGGGTAGAATATATATCCCACGGGGGTAAAATTGAAAAAAGTTGAACAAATTTTTTTTTGGACTTAGTCATTTTTCCGGCGTTTATTAGACTTTCAGATAGGGGAAATGTCAGTGAGCGTTCCGATTTCAGTTCCAGAGCAATTCGCCCAATGAGTCCTTGATATTTAGTCGTTTTCAGCCAATTTTCTGGATTTTTGAAAATTTCACTTTTTTGTGAAAATATCCACTAAACGAGGGAATAATATGTGTGAGGGTACCCCAGGAGAGTTCCAAATGTGTGTGGGTAGAATATATATCCCACGGGGGTAAAATTGAAAAAAGTTGAAAAAAATTTTTTTTGGGACTTAGTCATTTTTCCGGCGTTTATCAGACTTTCAGATAGGGGAAATGTCAGTGAGCGTTCCGATTTCAGTTCCAGAGCAATTCGCCCAATGAGTCCTTGATATTTAGTCGTTTTCAGCCAATTTTCTGGATTTTTGAAAATTTCACTTTTTTGTGAAAATATCCACTAAACGAGGGAATAATATGTGTGAGGGTACCCCAGGAGAGTTCCAAATGTGTGTGGGTAGAATATATATCCCATGGGGGTAAAATTGAAAAAAGTTGAACAAATTTTTTTTTGGACTTAGTCATTTTTCCAGCGTTTATCAGACTTTCAGATAGGGGAAATGTCAGTGAGCGTTCCGATTTCAGTTCCAGAGCAATTCGCCCAATGAGTCCTTGATATTTAGTCGTTTTCAGCCAATTTTCTGGATTTTTGAAAATTTCACTTTTTTGTGAAAATATCCACTAAACGAGGGAATAATATGTGTGAGGGTACCCCAGGAGAGTTCCAAATGTGTGTGGGTAGAATATATATCCCACGGGGGTAAAATTGAAAAAAGTTGAAAAAAATTTTTTTTTGGACTTAGTCATTTTTCCGGCGTTTATCAGACTTTCAGAAAGGGGAAATGTCAGTGAGCGTTCCGATTTCAGTTCCAGAGCAATTCGCCCAATGAGTCCTTGATATTTAGTCGTTTTCAGCCAATTTTCTGGATTTATGAAAATTTCACTTTTTTGTGAAAATATCCACTAAACGAGGGAATTATATGTGTGAGGGTACCGCAGGAGAGTTCCAAATGAGTGTGGGTAGAATATATATCCCACGGGGGTAAAATTGAAAAAAGTTGAACAAATTTTTTTTGGACTTAGTCATTTTTCCAGCGTTTATCAGACTTTCAGATAGGGGAAATGTCAGTGAGCGTTCCGATTTCAGTTCCAGAGCAATTCGCCCAATGAGTCCTTGATATTTAGTCGTTTTCAGCCAATTTTCTGGATTTATGAAAATTTCACTTTTTTGTGAAAATATCCACTAAACGAGGGAATAATATGTGTGAGGGTACCCCAGGAGAGTTCCAAATGTGTGTGGGTAGAATATATATCCCACGGGGGTAAAATTGAAAAAAGTTGAAAAAAATTTTTTTTTGGACTTAGTAATTTTTCCGGCGTTTATCAGACTTTCAGAAAGGGGAAATGTCAGTGAGCGTTCCGATTTCAGTTCCAGAGCAATTCGCCCAATGAGTCCTTGATATTTAGTCGTTTTCAGCCAATTTTCTGGATTTTTGAAAATTTCACTTTTTTGTGAAAATATCCACTAAATGAGGGAATAATATGTGTGACGGTACCCCAGGAGAGTTCCAAATGTGTGTGGGTAGAATATATATCCCACGGGGGTAAAATTGAAAAAAGTTGAAAAAATTTTTTTTTTGGACTTAGTCATTTTTCCGGCGTTTATCAGACTTTCAGATAGGGGAAATGTCAGTGAGCGTTCCGATTTCAGTTCCAGAGCAATTCGCCCAATGAGTCCTTGATATTTAGTCGTTTTCAGCCAATTTTCTGGATTTATGAAAATTTCACTTTTTTGTGAAAATATCCACTAAACGAGGGAATTATATGTGTGAGGGTACCGCAGGAGAGTTCCAAATGAGTGTGGGTAGAATATATATCCCACGGGGGTAAAATTGAAAAAAGTTGAACAAATTTTTTTTTGGACTTAGTCATTTTTCCAGCGTTTATCAGACTTTCAGATAGGGGAAATGTCAGTGAGCGTTCCGATTTCAGTTCCAGAGCAATTCGCCCAATGAGTCCTTGATATTTAGTCGTTTTCAGCCAATTTTCTGGATTTATGAAAATTTCACTTTTTTGTGAAAATATCCACTAAATGAGGGAATAATATGTGTGAGGGTACCCCAGGAGAGTTCCAAATGTGTGTGGGTAGAATATATATCCCATGGGGGTAAAATTGAAAAAAGTAGAACAAATTTTTTTTTGGACTTAGTCATTTTTCCAGCGTTTATCAGACTTTCAGATAGGGGAAATGTCAGTGAGCGTTCTGATTTCAGTTCCAGAGCAATTCGCCCAATGAGTCCTTGATATTTAGTCGTTTTCAGCCAATTTTCTGGATTTTTGAAAATTTCACTTTTTTGTGAAAATATCCACTAAACGAGGGAATAATATGTGTGAGGGTACCCCAGGAGAGTTCCAAATGTGTGTGGGTAGAATATATATCCCACGGGGGTAAAATTGAAAAAAGTTGAATAAAATTTTTTTTTGGACTTAGTCATTTTTCCGGCGTTTATCAGACTTTCAGAAAGGGGAAATGTCAGTGAGCGTTCCGATTTCAGTTCCAGAGCAATTCGCCCAATGAGTCCGTGATATTTAGTCGTTTTCAGCCAATTTTCTGGATTTTTGAAAATTTCACTTTTTTGTGAAAATATCCACTAAACGAGGGAATAATATATGTGAGGGTACCCCAGGAGAGTTCCAAATGTGTGTGGGTAGAATATATATCCCACGGGGGTAAAATTGAAAAAAGTTGAAAACAATTTTTTTTTGGACTTAGTAATTTTTCCGGCGTTTATCAGACTTTCAGAAAGGGGAAATGTCAGTGAGCGTTCCGATTTCAGTTCCAGAGCAATTCGCCCAATGAGTCCTTGATATTTAGTCGTTTTCAGCCAATTTTCTGGATTTTTGAAAATTTCACTTTTTTGTGAAAATATCCAATAAATGAGGGAATAATATGTGTGAGGGTACCCCAGGAGAGTTCCAAATGTGTGTGGGTAGAATATATATCCCACGGGGGTAAAATTGAAAAAAGTTGAAAAAAATTTTTTTTGGGACTTAGTCATTTTTCCGGCGTTTATCAGACTTTCAGATAGGGGAAATGTCAGTGAGCGTTCCGATTTCATTTCCAGAGCAATGCGCCCAATGAGTCCTTGATATTTAGTCGTTTTCAGCTTATTTTCTGGATTTATGAAAATTTCACTTTTTTGTGAAAATATCCACTAAATGAGGGAATAATATGTGTGAGGGTACCCCAGGAGAGTTCCAAATGTGTGTGGGTAGAATATATATCCCATGGGGGTAAAATTGAAAAAAGTTGAAAAAAATTTTTTTTTGGACTTAGTAATTTTTCCGGCGTTTATCAGACTTTCAGAAAGGGGAAATGTCAGTGAGCGTTCCGATTTCAGTTCCAGAGCAATTCGCCCAATGAGTCCTTGATATTTAGTCATTTTCAGCCAATTTTCTGGATTTTTGAAAATTTCACTTTTTGGTGAAAATATCCACTAAATGAGGGAATAATATGTGTGAGGGTACCCCAGGAGAGTTCCAAATGTGTGTGGGTAGAATATATATCCCACGGGGGTAAAATTGAAAAAAGTTGAAAAAATTTTTTTTTTGGACTTAGTCATTTTTCCGGCGTTTATCAGACTTTCAGATAGGGGAAATGTCAGTGAGCGTTCCGATTTCAGTTCCAGAGCAATGCGCCCAATGAGTCCTTGATATTTAGTCGTTTTCAGCCAACTTTCTGGATTTATGAAAATTTCACTTTTTTGTGAAAATATCCACTAAATGAGGGAATAATATGTGTGAGGGTACCACAGGAGAGTTCCAAATGTGTGTGGGTAGAATATATATCCCATGGGGGTAAAATTGAAAAAAGTTGAACAAATTTTTTTTTGGACTTAGTCATTTTTCCAGCGTTTATCAGACTTTCAGATAGGGGAAATGTCAGTGAGCGTTCCGATTTCAGTTCCAGAGCAATTCGCCCAATGAGTCCTTGATATTTAGTCGTTTTCAGCCAATTTTCTGGATTTTTGAAAATTTCACTTTTTTGTGAAAATATCCACTAAACGAGGGAATAATATGTGTGAGGGTACCCCAGGAGAGTTCCAAATGTGTGTGGGTAGAATATATATCCCACGGGGGTAAAATTGAAAAAAGTTGAAAAAAATTTTTTTTTGGACTTAGTCATTTTTCCAGCGTTTATCAGACTTTCAGATAGGGGAAATGTCAGTGAGCGTTCCGATTTCAGTTCCAGAGCAATTCGCCCAATGAGTCCTTGCTATTTAGTCGTTTTCAGCCAATTTTCTGGATTTTTGAAAATTTCACTTTTTGGTGAAAATATCCACTAAATGAGGGAATAATATGTGTGAGGGTACCCCAGGAGAGTTCCAAATGTGTGTGGGTAGAATATATATCCCACGGGGGTAAAATTGAAAAAAGTTGAAAAAATTTTTTTTTTGGACTTAGTCATTTTTCCGGCGTTTATCAGACTTTCAGATAGGGGAAATGTCAGTGAGCGTTCCGATTTCAGTTCCAGAGCAATTCGCCCAATGAGTCCTTGATATTTAGTCGTTTTCAGCCAATTTTCTGGATTTATGAAAATTTCACTTTTTTGTGAAAATATCCACTAAATGAGGGAATAATATGTGTGAGGGTACCCCAGGAGAGTTCCAAATGTGTGTGGGTAGAATATATATCCCACGGGGGTAAAATTGAAAAAAGTTGAAAAAAATTTTTTTTGGGACTTAGTCATTTTTCCGGCGTTTATCAGACTTTCAGATAGGGGAAATGTCAGTGAGCGTTCCGATTTCAGTTCCAGAGCAATGCGCCCAATGAGTCCTTGATATTTAGTCGTTTTCAGCCAACTTTCTGGATTTATGAAAATTTCACTTTTTTGTGAAAATATCCACTAAATGAGGGAATAATATGTGTGAGGGTACCCCAGGAGAGTTCCAAATGTGTGTGGGTAGAATATATATCCCATGGGGGTAAAATTGAAAAAAGTTGAACAAATTTTTTTTTGGACTTAGTCATTTTTCCAGCGTTTATCAGACTTTCAGATAGGGGAAATGTCAGTGAGCGTTCCGATTTCAGTTCCAGAGCAATTCGCCCAATGAGTCCTTGATATTTAGTCGTTTTCAGCCAATTTTCTGGATTTTTGAAAATTTCACTTTTTTGTGAAAATATCCACTAAACGAGGGAATAATATGTGTGAGGGTACCCCAGGAGAGTTCCAAATGTGTGTGGGTAGAATATATATCCCACGGGGGTAAAATTGAAAAAAGTTGAATAAAATTTTTTTTTGGACTTAGTCATTTTTCCGGCGTTTATCAGACTTTCAGAAAGGGGAAATGTCAGTGAGCGTTCCGATTTCAGTTCCAGAGCAATTCGCCCAATGAGTCCGTGATATTTAGTCGTTTTCAGCCAATTTTCTGGATTTTTGAAAATTTCACTTTTTTGTGAAAATATCCACTAAACGAGGGAATAATATATGTGAGGGTACCCCAGGAGAGTTCCAAATGTGTGTGGGTAGAATATATATCCCACGGGGGTAAAATTGAAAAAAGTTGAAAACAATTTTTTTTTGGACTTAGTAATTTTTCCGGCGTTTATCAGACTTTCAGAAAGGGGAAATGTCAGTGAGCGTTCCGATTTCAGTTCCAGAGCAATTCGCCCAATGAGTCCTTGATATTTAGTCGTTTTCAGCCAATTTTCTGGATTTTTGAAAATTTCACTTTTTTGTGAAAATATCCAATAAATGAGGGAATAATATGTGTGAGGGTACCCCAGGAGAGTTCCAAATGTGTGTGGGTAGAATATATATCCCACGGGGGTAAAATTGAAAAAAGTTGAAAAAAATTTTTTTTGGGACTTAGTCATTTTTCCGGCGTTTATCAGACTTTCAGATAGGGGAAATGTCAGTGAGCGTTCCGATTTCAGTTCCAGAGCAATGCGCCCAATGAGTCCTTGATATTTAGTCGTTTTCAGCCAATTTTCTGGATTTATGAAAATTTCACTTTTTTGTGAAAATATCCACTAAATGAGGGAATAATATGTGTGAGGGTACCCCAGGAGAGTTCCAAATGTGTGTGGGTAGAATATATATCCCAGGGGGGTAAAATTGAAAAAAGTTGAAAAAATTTTTTTTTTGGACTTAGTCATTTTTCCGGCGTTTATCAGACTTTCAGATAGGGGAAATGTCAGTGAGCGTTCCGATTTCAGTTCAAGAGCAATTTGCCCAATGAGTCCTTGATATTTAGTCGTTTTCAGCCAATTTTCTGGATTTATGAAAATTTCACTTTTTTGTGAAAATATCCACTAAACGAGGGAATAATATGTGTGAGGGTACCCCAGGAGAGATCCAAATGAGTGTGGGTAGAATATATATCCCACGGGGGTAAAATTGAAAAAAGTTGAACAAATTTTTTTTTGGACTTAGTCATTTTTCCGGCGTTTATCAGACTTTCAGATAGGGGAAATGTCAGTGAGCGTTCCGATTTCAGTTCCAGAGCAATTCGCCCAATTAGTCCTTGATATTTAGTCGTTTTCAGCCAATTTTCTGGATTTTTGAAAATTTCACTTTTTTGTGAAAATATCCACTAAACGAGGGAATAATATGTGTGAGGGTACCCCAGGAGAGTTCCAAATGTGTGTGGGTATAATATATTTCCCACGGGGGTAAAATTGAAAAAAGTTGAAAAAAATTTTTTTTTGGACTTAGTCATTTTTCCGGCGTTTATCAGACTTTCAGATAGGGGAAATGTCAGTGAGCGTTCCGATTTCAGTTCCAGAGCAATGCGCCCAATGAGTCCTTGATATTTAGTCGTTTTCAGCCAATTTTCTGGATTTATGAAAATTTCACTTTTTTGTGAAAATATCCACTAAATGAGGGAATAATATGTGTGAGGGTACCCCAGGAGAGTTCCAAATGTGTGTGGGTAGAATATATATCCCATGGGGGTAAAATTGAAAAAAGTTGAAAAAAATTTTTTTTTGGACTTAGTAATTTTTCCGGCGTTTATCAGACTTTCAGAAAGGGGAAATGTCAGTGAGCGTTCCGATTTCAGTTCCAGAGCAATTCGCCCAATGAGTCCTTGATATTTAGTCATTTTCAGCCAATTTTCTGGATTTTTGAAAATTTCACTTTTTGGTGAAAATATCCACTAAATGAGGGAATAATATGTGTGAGGGTACCCCAGGAGAGTTCCAAATGTGTGTGGGTAGAATATATATCCCACGGGGGTAAAATTGAAAAAAGTTGAAAAAATTTTTTTTTTGGACTTAGTCATTTTTCCGGCGTTTATCAGACTTTCAGATAGGGGAAATGTCAGTGAGCGTTCCGATTTCAGTTCCAGAGCAATTCGCCCAATGAGTCCTTGATATTTAGTCGTTTTCAGCCAATTTTCTGGATTTATGAAAATTTCACTTTTTTGTGAAAATATCCACTAAATGAGGGAATAATATGTGTGAGGGTACCCCAGGAGAGTTCCAAATGTGTGTGGGTAGAATATATATCCCACGGGGGTAAAATTGAAAAAAGTTGAAAAAAATTTTTTTTGGGACTTAGTCATTTTTCCGGCGTTTATCAGACTTTCAGATAGGGGAAATGTCAGTGAGCGTTCCGATTTCAGTTCCAGAGCAATGCGCCCAATGAGTCCTTGATATTTAGTCGTTTTCAGCCAACTTTCTGGATTTATGAAAATTTCACTTTTTTGTGAAAATATCCACTAAATGAGGGAATAATATGTGTGAGGGTACCCCAGGAGAGTTCCAAATGTGTGTGGGTAGAATATATATCCCATGGGGGTAAAATTGAAAAAAGTTGAACAAATTTTTTTTTGGACTTAGTCATTTTTCCAGCGTTTATCAGACTTTCAGATAGGGGAAATGTCAGTGAGCGTTCCGATTTCAGTTCCAGAGCAATTCGCCCAATGAGTCCTTGATATTTAGTCGTTTTCAGCCAATTTTCTGGATTTTTGAAAATTTCACTTTTTTGTGAAAATATCCACTAAACGAGGGAATAATATGTGTGAGGGTACCCCAGGAGAGTTCCAAATGTGTGTGGGTAGAATATATATCCCACGGGGGTAAAATTGAAAAAAGTTGAATAAAATTTTTTTTTGGACTTAGTCATTTTTCCGGCGTTTATCAGACTTTCAGAAAGGGGAAATGTCAGTGAGCGTTCCGATTTCAGTTCCAGAGCAATTCGCCCAATGAGTCCGTGATATTTAGTCGTTTTCAGCCAATTTTCTGGATTTTTGAAAATTTCACTTTTTTGTGAAAATATCCACTAAACGAGGGAATAATATATGTGAGGGTACCCCAGGAGAGTTCCAAATGTGTGTGGGTAGAATATATATCCCACGGGGGTAAAATTGAAAAAAGTTGAAAACAATTTTTTTTTGGACTTAGTAATTTTTCCGGCGTTTATCAGACTTTCAGAAAGGGGAAATGTCAGTGAGCGTTCCGATTTCAGTTCCAGAGCAATTCGCCCAATGAGTCCTTGATATTTAGTCGTTTTCAGCCAATTTTCTGGATTTTTGAAAATTTCACTTTTTTGTGAAAATATCCAATAAATGAGGGAATAATATGTGTGAGGGTACCCCAGGAGAGTTCCAAATGTGTGTGGGTAGAATATATATCCCATGGGGGTAAAATTGAAAAAAGTTGAACAAATTTTTTTTTGGACTTAGTCATTTTTCCGGCGTTTATCAGACTTTCAGATAGGGGAAATGTCAGTGAGCGTTCCGATTTCAGTTCCAGAGCAATTCGCCCAATGAGTCCTTGATATTTAGTCGTTTTCAGCCAATTTTCTGGATTTTTGAAAATTTCACTTTTTTGTGAAAATATCCACTAAACGAGGGAATAATATGTGTGAGGGTACCCCAGGAGAGTTCCAAATGTGTGTGGGTAGAATATATATCCCACGGGGGTAAAATTGAAAAAAGTTGAAAAAAATTTTTTTTTGGACTTAGTCATTTTTCCAGCGTTTATCAGACTTTCAGATAGGGGAAATGTCAGTGAGCGTTCCGATTTCAGTTCCAGAGCAATTCGCCCAATGAGTCCTTGCTATTTAGTCGTTTTCAGCCAATTTTCTGGATTTTTGAAAATTTCACTTTTTTGTGAAAATATCCACTAAACGAGGGAATAATATGTGTGAGGGTACCCCAGGAGAGTTCCAAATGTGTGGGTATAATATATTTCCCACGGGGGTAAAATTGAAAAAAGTTGAAAAAAATTTTTTTTTGGACTTAGTCATTTTTCCGGCGTTTATCAGACTTTCAGAAAGGGGAAATGTCAGTGAGCGTTCCGATTTCAGTTCCAGAGCAATTCGCCCAATGAGTCCTTGATATTTAGTCGTTTTCAGCCAATTTTCTGGATTTATGAAAATTTCACTTTTTTGTGAAAATATCCACTAAATGAGGGAATAATATGTGTGAGGGTACCCCAGGAGAGTTCCAAATGTGTGTGGGTAGAATATATATCCCAGGGGGGTAAAATTGAAAAAAGTTGAAAAAATTTTTTTTTTGGACTTAGTCATTTTTCCGGCGTTTATCAGACTTTCAGATAGGGGAAATGTCAGTGAGCGTTCCGATTTCAGTTCAAGAGCAATTTGCCCAATGAGTCCTTGATATTTAGTCGTTTTCAGCCAATTTTCTGGATTTATGAAAATTTCACTTTTTTGTGAAAATATCCACTAAACGAGGGAATAATATGTGTGAGGGTACCCCAGGAGAGTTCCAAATGAGTGTGGGTAGAATATATATCCCACGGGGGTAAAATTGAAAAAAGTTGAACAAATTTTTTTTTGGACTTAGTCATTTTTCCGGCGTTTATCAGACTTTCAGATAGGGGAAATGTCAGTGAGCGTTCCGATTTCAGTTCCAGAGCAATTCGCCCAATTAGTCCTTGATATTTAGTCGTTTTCAGCCAATTTTCTGGATTTTTGAAAATTTCACTTTTTTGTGAAAATATCCACTAAACGAGGGAATAATATGTGTGAGGGTACCCCAGGAGAGTTCCAAATGTGTGTGGGTATAATATATTTCCCACGGGGGTAAAATTGAAAAAAGTTGAAAAAAATTTTTTTTTGGACTTAGTCATTTTTCCGGCGTTTATCAGACTTTCAGATAGGGGAAATGTCAGTGAGCGTTCCGATTTCAGTTCCAGAGCAATGCGCCCAATGAGTCCTTGATATTTAGTCGTTTTCAGCCAATTTTCTGGATTTATGAAAATTTCACTTTTTTGTGAAAATATCCACTAAATGAGGGAATAATATGTGTGAGGGTACCCCAGGAGAGTTCCAAATGTGTGTGGGTAGAATATATATCCCATGGGGGTAAAATTGAAAAAAGTTGAAAAAAATTTTTTTTTGGACTTAGTAATTTTTCCGGCGTTTATCAGACTTTCAGAAAGGGGAAATGTCAGTGAGCGTTCCGATTTCAGTTCCAGAGCAATTCGCCCAATGAGTCCTTGATATTTAGTCATTTTCAGCCAATTTTCTGGATTTTTGAAAATTTCACTTTTTGGTGAAAATATCCACTAAATGAGGGAATAATATGTGTGAGGGTACCCCAGGAGAGTTCCAAATGTGTGTGGGTAGAATATATATCCCACGGGGGTAAAATTGAAAAAAGTTGAAAAAATTTTTTTTTTGGACTTAGTCATTTTTCCGGCGTTTATCAGACTTTCAGATAGGGGAAATGTCAGTGAGCGTTCCGATTTCAGTTCCAGAGCAATGCGCCCAATGAGTCCTTGATATTTAGTCGTTTTCAGCCAACTTTCTGGATTTATGAAAATTTCACTTTTTTGTGAAAATATCCACTAAATGAGGGAATAATATGTGTGAGGGTACCCCAGGAGAGTTCCAAATGTGTGTGGGTAGAATATATATCCCATGGGGGTAAAATTGAAAAAAGTTGAAAAAAATTTTTTTTTGGACTTAGTCATTTTTCCGGCGTTTATCAGACTTTCAGATAGGGGAAATGTCAGTGAGCGTTCCGATTTCAGTTCCAGAGCAATGCGCCCAATGAGTCCTTGATATTTAGTCGTTTTCAGCCAATTTTCTGGATTTATGAAAATTTCACTTTTTTGTGAAAATATCCACTAAATGAGGGAATAATATGTGTGAGGGTACCCCAGGAGAGTTCCAAATGTGTGTGGGTAGAATATATATCCCATGGGGGTAAAATTGAAAAAAGTTGAAAAAAATTTTTTTTTGGACTTAGTAATTTTTCCGGCGTTTATCAGACTTTCAGAAAGGGGAAATGTCAGTGAGCGTTCCGATTTCAGTTCCAGAGCAATTCGCCCAATGAGTCCTTGATATTTAGTCATTTTCAGCCAATTTTCTGGATTTTTGAAAATTTCACTTTTTGGTGAAAATATCCACTAAATGAGGGAATAATATGTGTGAGGGTACCCCAGGAGAGTTCCAAATGTGTGTGGGTAGAATATATATCCCACGGGGGTAAAATTGAAAAAAGTTGAAAAAATTTTTTTTTTGGACTTAGTCATTTTTCCGGCGTTTATCAGACTTTCAGATAGGGGAAATGTCAGTGAGCGTTCCGATTTCAGTTCCAGAGCAATTCGCCCAATGAGTCCTTGATATTTAGTCGTTTTCAGCCAATTTTCTGGATTTATGAAAATTTCACTTTTTTGTGAAAATATCCACTAAATGAGGGAATAATATGTGTGAGGGTACCCCAGGAGAGTTCCAAATGTGTGTGGGTAGAATATATATCCCACGGGGGTAAAATTGAAAAAAGTTGAAAAAAATTTTTTTTGGGACTTAGTCATTTGTCCAGCGTTTATCAGACTTTCAGATAGGGGAAATGTCAGTGAGCGTTCCGATTTCAGTTCCAGAGCAATTCGCCCAATGAGTCCTTGATATTTAGTCGTTTTCAGCCAATTTTCTGGATTTTTGAAAATTTCACTTTTTTGTGAAAATATCCACTAAACGAGGGAATAATATGTGTGAGGGTACCCCAGGAGAGTTCCAAATGTGTGTGGGTAGAATATATATCCCATGGGGGTAAAATTGAAAAAAGTTGAAAAAAATTTTTTTTTGGACTTAGTCATTTTTCCAGCGTTTATCAGACTTTCAGATAGGGGAAATGTCAGTGAGCGTTCCGATTTCAGTTCCAGAGCAATTCGCCCAATGAGTCCTTGCTATTTAGTCGTTTTCAGCCAATTTTCTGGATTTTTGAAAATTTCACTTTTTTGTGAAAATATCCACTAAACGAGGGAATAATATGTGTGAGGGTACCCCAGGAGAGTTCCAAATGTGTGTGGGTATAATATATTTCCCACGGGGGTAAAATTGAAAAAAGTTGAAAAAAATTTTTTTTTGGACTTAGTCATTTTTCCGGCGTTTATCAGACTTTCAGAAAGGGGAAATGTCAGTGAGCGTTCCGATTTCAGTTCCAGAGCAATTCGCCCAATGAGTCCTTGATATTTAGTCGTTTTCAGCCAATTTTCTGGATTTATGAAAATTTCACTTTTTTGTGAAAATATCCACTAAATGAGGGAATAATATGTGTGAGGGTGCCCCAGGAGAGTTCCAAATGTGTGTGGGTAGAATATATATCCCAGGGGGGTAAAATTGAAAAAAGTTGAAAAAATTTTTTTTTTGGACTTAGTCATTTTTCCGGCGTTTATCAGACTTTCAGATAGGGGAAATGTCAGTGAGCGTTCCGATTTCAGTTCCAGAGCAATTTGCCCAATGAGTCCTTGATATTTAGTCGTTTTCAGCCAATTTTCTGGATTTATGAAAATTTCACTTTTTTGTGAAAATATCCACTAAACGAGGGAATAATATGTGTGAGGGTACCCCAGGAGAGTTCCAAATGAGTGTGGGTAGAATATATATCCCACGGGGGTAAAATTGAAAAAAGTTGAACAAATTTTTTTTTGGACTTAGTCATTTTTCCGGCGTTTATCAGACTTTCAGATAGGGGAAATGTCAGTGAGCGTTCCGATTTCAGTTCCAGAGCAATTCGCCCAATTAGTCCTTGATATTTAGTCGTTTTCAGCCAATTTTCTGGATTTTTGAAAATTTCACTTTTTTGTGAAAATATCCACTAAACGAGGGAATAATATGTGTGAGGGTACCCCAGGAGAGTTCCAAATGTGTGTGGGTATAATATATTTCCCACGGGGGTAAAATTGAAAAAAGTTGAAAAAAATTTTTTTTTGGACTTAGTCATTTTTCCGGCGTTTATCAGACTTTCAGAAAGGGGAAATGTCAGTGAGCGTTCCGATTTCAGTTCCAGAGCAATTCGCCCAATGAGTCCTTGATATTTAGTCGTTTTCAGCCAATTTTCTGGATTTATGAAAATTTCACTTTTTTGTGAAAATATCCACTAAATGAGGGAATAATATGTGTGAGGGTACCCCAGGAGAGTTCCAAATGTGTGTGGGTAGAATATATATCCCAGGGGGGTAAAATTGAAAAAAGTTGAAAAAATTTTTTTTTTGGACTTAGTCATTTTTCCGGCGTTTATCAGACTTTCAGATAGGGGAAATGTCAGTGAGCGTTCCGATTTCAGTTCCAGAGCAATTTGCCCAATGAGTCCTTGATATTTAGTCGTTTTCAGCCAATTTTCTGGATTTATGAAAATTTCACTTTTTTGTGAAAAGATCCACTAAACGAGGGAATAATATGTGTGAGGGTACCCCAGGAGAGTTCCAAATGAGTGTGGGTAGAATATATATCCCACGGGGGTAAAATTGAAAAAAGTTGAACAAATTTTTTTTTGGACTTAGTCATTTTTCCGGCGTTTATTAGACTTTCAGATAGGGGAAATGTCAGTGAGCGTTCCGATTTCAGTTCCAGAGCAATTCGCCCAATGAGTCCTTGATATTTAGTCGTTTTCAGCCAATTTTCTGGATTTTTGAAAATTTCACTTTTTTGTGAAAATATCCACTAAACGAGGGGATAATATGTGTGAGGGTACCCCAGGAGAGTTCCAAATGTGTGTGGGTAGAATATATATCCCACGGGGGTAAAATTTAAAAAAGTTGAACAAATTTTTTTTGGGGACTTAGTCATTTTTCCGGCGTTTATCAGACTTTCAGATAGGGGAAATGTCAGTGAGCGTTCCGATTTCAGTTCCAGAGCAATTCGCCCAATGAGTCCTTGATATTTAGTCGTTTTCAGCCAATTTTCTGGATTTTTGAAAATTTCACTTTTTTGTGAAAATATCCACTAAACGAGGGAATAATATGTGTGAGGGTACCCCAGGAGAGTTCCAAATGTGTGTGGGTAGAATATATATCCCATGGGGGTAAAATTGAAAAAAGTTGAAAAAAATTTTTTTTTGGACTTAGTCATTTTTCCAGCGTTTATCAGACTTTCAGATAGGGGAAATGTCAGTGAGCGTTCCGATTTCAGTTCCAGAGCAATTCGCCCAATGAGTCCTTGCTATTTAGTCGTTTTCAGCCAATTTTCTGGATTTTTGAAAATTTCACTTTTTTGTGAAAATATCCACTAAACGAGGGAATAATATGTGTGAGGGTACCCCAGGAGAGTTCCAAATGTGTGTGGGTATAATATATTTCCCACGGGGGTAAAATTGAAAAAAGTTGAAAAAAATTTTTTTTTGGACTTAGTCATTTTTCCGGCGTTTATCAGACATTCAGAAAGGGGAAATGTCAGTGAGCGTTCCGATTTCAGTTCCAGAGCAATTCGCCCAATGAGTCCTTGATATTTAGTCGTTTTCAGCCAATTTTCTGGATTTATGAAAATTTCACTTTTTTGTGAAAATATCCACTAAATGAGGGAATAATATGTGTGAGGGTACCCCAGGAGAGTTCCAAATGTGTGTGGGTAGAATATATATCCCAGGGGGGTAAAATTGAAAAAAGTTGAAAAAATTTTTTTTTTGGACTTAGTCATTTTTCCGGCGTTTATCAGACTTTCAGATAGGGGAAATGTCAGTGAGCGTTCCGATTTCAGTTCCAGAGCAATTTGCCCAATGAGTCCTTGATATTTAGTCGTTTTCAGCCAATTTTCTGGATTTATGAAAATTTCACTTTTTTGTGAAAATATCCACTAAACGAGGGAATAATATGTGTGAGGGTACCCCAGGAGAGTTCCAAATGAGTGTGGGTAGAATATATATCCCACGGGGGTAAAATTGAAAAAAGTTGAACAAATTTTTTTTTGGACTTAGTCATTTTTCCGGCGTTTATCAGACTTTCAGATAGGGGAAATGTCAGTGAGCGTTCCGATTTCAGTTCCAGAGCAATTCGCCCAATTAGTCCTTGATATTTAGTCGTTTTCAGCCAATTTTCTGGATTTTTGAAAATTTCACTTTTTTGTGAAAATATCCACTAAACGAGGGAATAATATGTGTGAGGGTACCCCAGGAGAGTTCCAAATGTGTGTGGGTATAATATATTTCCCACGGGGGTAAAATTGAAAAAAGTTGAAAAAAATTTTTTTTTGGACTTAGTCATTTTTCCGGCGTTTATCAGACTTTCAGAAAGGGGAAATGTCAGTGAGCGTTCCGATTTCAGTTCCAGAGCAATTCGCCCAATGAGTCCTTGATATTTAGTCGTTTTCAGCCAATTTTCTGGATTTATGAAAATTTCACTTTTTTGTGAAAATATCCACTAAATGAGGGAATAATATGTGTGAGGGTACCCCAGGAGAGTTCCAAATGTGTGTGGGTAGAATATATATCCCAGGGGGGTAAAATTGAAAAAAGTTGAAAAAATTTTTTTTTTAGACTTAGTCATTTTTCCGGCGTTTATCAGACTTTCAGATAGGGGAAATGTCAGTGAGCGTTCCGATTTCAGTTCCAGAGCAATTTGCCCAATGAGTCCTTGATATTTAGTCGTTTTCAGCCAATTTTCTGGATTTATGAAAATTTCACTTTTTTGTGAAAAGATCCACTAAACGAGGGAATAATATGTGTGAGGGTACCCCAGGAGAGTTCCAAATGAGTGTGGGTAGAATATATATCCCACGGGGGTAAAATTGAAAAAAGTTGAACAAATTTTTTTTTGGACTTAGTCATTTTTCCGGCGTTTATTAGACTTTCAGATAGGGGAAATGTCAGTGAGCGTTCCGATTTCAGTTCCAGAGCAATTCGCCCAATGAGTCCTTGATATTTAGTCGTTTTCAGCCAATTTTCTGGATTTTTGAAAATTTCACTTTTTTGTGAAAATATCCACTAAACGAGGGGATAATATGTGTGAGGGTACCCCAGGAGAGTTCCAAATGTGTGTGGGTAGAATATATATCCCACGGGGGTAAAATTTAAAAAAGTTGAACAAATTTTTTTTGGGGACTTAGTCATTTTTCCGGCGTTTATCAGACTTTCAGATAGGGGAAATGTCAGTGACCGTTCCGATTTCAGTTCCAGAGCAATTCGCCCAATGAGTCCTTGATATTTAGTCGTTTTCAGCCAATTTTCTGGATTTTTGAAAATTTCACTTTTTTTGTGAAAATATCCACTAAATGAGGGAATAATATGTGTGAGGGTACCCCAGGAGAGTTCCAAATGTGTGTGGGTAGAATATATATCCCATGGGGGTAAAATTGAAAAAAGTTGAAAAAATTTTTTTTTTGGACTTAGTCATTTTTCCGGCGTTTATCACACTTTCAGATAGTGGAAATGTCAGTGAGCGTTCCGATTTCAGTTCCAGAGCAATTCGCCCAATGAGTCCTTGATATTTAGTCGTTTTCAGCCAATTTTCTGGATTTATGAAAATTTCACTTTTTTGTGAAAATATCCACTAAACGAGGGAATAATATGTGTGAGGGTACCCCAGGAGAGTTCCAAATGAGTGTGGGTAGAATATATATCCCACGGGGGTAAAATTGAAAAAAGTTGAAAAAAATTTTTTTTTGGACTTAGTCATTTTTCCGGCGTTTATCAGACTTTCAGAAAGGGGAAATGTCAGTGAGCGTTCCGATTTCAGTTCCAGAGCAATTCGCCCAATGAGTCCTTGATATTTAGTCGTTTTCAGCCAATTTTCTGGATTTATGAAAATTTCACTTTTTTGTGAAAATATCCACTAAATGAGGGAATAATATGTGTGAGGGTACCCCAGGAGAGTTCCAAATGTGTGTGGGTAGAATATATATCCCAGGGGGGTAAAATTGAAAAAAGTTGAAAAAATTTTTTTTTTAGACTTAGTCATTTTTCCGGCGTTTATCAGACTTTCAGATAGGGGAAATGTCAGTGAGCGTTCCGATTTCAGTTCCAGAGCAATTTGCCCAATGAGTCCTTGATATTTAGTCGTTTTCAGCCAATTTTCTGGATTTATGAAAATTTCACTTTTTTGTGAAAAGATCCACTAAACGAGGGAATAATATGTGTGAGGGTACCCCAGGAGAGTTCCAAATGAGTGTGGGTAGAATATATATCCCACGGGGGTAAAATTGAAAAAAGTTGAACAAATTTTTTTTTGGACTTAGTCATTTTTCCGGCGTTTATTAGACTTTCAGATAGGGGAAATGTCAGTGAGCGTTCCGATTTCAGTTCCAGAGCAATTCGCCCAATGAGTCCTTGATATTTAGTCGTTTTCAGCCAATTTTCTGGATTTTTGAAAATTTCACTTTTTTGTGAAAATATCCACTAAACGAGGGGATAATATGTGTGAGGGTACCCCAGGAGAGTTCCAAATGTGTGTGGGTAGAATATATATCCCACGGGGGTAAAATTTAAAAAAGTTGAACAAATTTTTTTTGGGGACTTAGTCATTTTTCCGGCGTTTATCAGACTTTCAGATAGGGGAAATGTCAGTGACCGTTCCGATTTCAGTTCCAGAGCAATTCGCCCAATGAGTCCTTGATATTTAGTCGTTTTCAGCCAATTTTCTGGATTTTTGAAAATTTCACTTTTTTTGTGAAAATATCCACTAAATGAGGGAATAATATGTGTGAGGGTACCCCAGGAGAGTTCCAAATGTGTGTGGGTAGAATATATATCCCATGGGGGTAAAATTGAAAAAAGTTGAAAAAATTTTTTTTTTGGACTTAGTCATTTTTCCGGCGTTTATCACACTTTCAGATAGTGGAAATGTCAGTGAGCGTTCCGATTTCAGTTCCAGAGCAATTCGCCCAATGAGTCCTTGATATTTAGTCGTTTTCAGCCAATTTTCTGGATTTATGAAAATTTCACTTTTTTGTGAAAATATCCACTAAACGAGGGAATAATATGTGTGAGGGTACCCCAGGAGAGTTCCAAATGAGTGTGGGTAGAATATATATCCCACGGGGGTAAAATTGAAAAAAGTTGAACAAATTTTTTTTTGGACTTAGTCATTTTTCCGGCGTTTATCAGACTTTCAGATAGGGGAAATGTCAGTGAGCGTTCCGATTTCAGTTCCAGAGCAATTCGCCCAATTAGTCCTTGATATTTAGTCGTTTTCAGCCAATTTTCTGGATTTTTGAAAATTTCACTTTTTTGTGAAAATATCCACTAAACGAGGGGATAATATGTGTGAGGGTACCCCAGGAGAGTTCCAAATGTGTGTGGGTAGAATATATATCCCATGGGGGTAAAATTGAAAAAAGTTGAAAAAATTTTTTTTTTGGACTTAGTCATTTTTCCGGCGTTTATCACACTTTCAGATAGGGGAAATGTCAGTGAGCGTTCCGATTTCAGTTCCAGAGCAATTCGCCCAATGAGTCCTTGATATTTTGTCGTTTTCAGCCAATTTTCTGGATTTTTGAAAATTTCGCTTTTTTGTGAAAATATCCACTAAATGAGGGAATAATATGTGTGAGGGTACCCCAGGAGAGTTCCAAATGTGTGCGGTTAAAATATATATCCCACGGGGGTAAAATTGAAAAAAGTTGAAAAAATTTTTTTTTTTGACTTAGTCATTTTTCCGGCGTTTATCAGACTTTCAGATAGGGGAAATGTGAGTGAGCATTACGATTTCAGTTCCAGAGCGATTCGCCCAATGAGTCCTTGATATTTAGTCGTTTTCAGCCAATTTTCTGGATTTTTGAAAATTTCACTTTTTTGTGAAAATATCCACTAAATGAGGGAATAATATGTGTGAGGGTACCCCAGGAGAGTTCCAAATGTGTGTGGGTAGAATATATATCCCATGGGGGTAAAATTGAAAAAAGTTGAAAAAAATTTTTTTTTGGACTTAGTCATTTTTCCGGCGTTTATCAGACTTTCAGATAGGGGAAATGTCAGTGAGCGTTCCGATTTCAGTTCCAGAGCAATTCGCCCAATGAGTCCTTGATATTTAGTCGTTTTCAGCCAATTTTCTGGATTTATGAAAATTTCACTTTTCTGTGAAAATATCCACTAAATGAGGGAATAATATGTGTGAGGGTACCCCAGGAGAGTTCCAAATGTGTGTGGGTAGAATATATATCCCATGGGGGTAAAATTGAAAAAAGTTGAACAAATTTTTTTTTGGACTTAGTCATTTTTCCAGCGTTTATCAGACTTTCAGATAGGGGAAATGTCAGTGAGCGTTCCGATTTCAGTTCCAGAGCAATTCGCCCAATGAGTCCTTGATATTTAGTCGTTTTCAGCCAATTTTCTGGATTTTTGAAAATTTCACTTTTTTGTGAAAATATCCACTAAACGAGGGAATAATATGTGTGAGGGTACCCCAGGAGAGTTCCAAATGTGTGGGTAGAATATATATCCCACGGGGGTAAAATTGAAAAAAGTTGAAAAAAATTTTTTTTTGGACTTAGTCATTTTTCCGGCGTTTATCAGACTTTCAGATAGGGGAAATGTGAGTGAGCGTTCCGATTTCAGTTCCAGAGCAATTTGCCCAATGAGTCCTTGATATTTAGTCGTTTTCAGCCAATTTTCTGGATTTATGAAAATTTCACTTTTTTGTGAAAATATCCACTAAACGAGGGAATAATATGTGTGAGGGTACCCCAGGAGAGTTCCAAATGAGTGTGGATAGAATATATATCCCACGGGGGTAAAATTGAAAAAAGTTGAACAAATTTTTTTTTGGACTTAGTCATTTTTCCGGCGTTTATCAGACTTTCAGATAGGGGAAATGTGAGTGAGCATTACGATTTCAGTTCCAGAGCGATTCGCCCAATGAGTCCTTGATATTTAGTCGTTTTCAGCCAATTTTCTGGATTTTTGAAAATTTCACTTTTTTGTGAAAATATCCACTAAATGAGGGAATAATATGTGTGAGGGTACCCCAGGAGAGTTCCAAATGTGTGTGGGTAGAATATATATCCCATGGGGGTAAAATTGAAAAAAGTTGAACAAATTTTTTTTTTGGACTTAGTCATTTTTCTGGCGTTTATCAGACTTTCAGATAGGGGAAATGTCAGTGAGCGTTCCGATTTCAGTTCCAGAGCAATTCGCCCAATGAGTCCTTGATATTTAGTCGTTTTCAGCCAATTTTCTGGATTTATGAAAATTTCACTTTTTTGTGAAAATATCCACTAAACGAGTGAATAATATGTGTGAGGGTACCCCAGGAGAGTTCCAAATGACTGTGGGTAGAATATATATCCCACGGGGGTAAAATTGAAAAAAGTTGAACAAATTTTTTTTTGGACTTAGTCATTTTTCCGGTGTTTATCAGACTTTCAGATAAGGGAAATGTGAGTGAGCATTACGATTTCAGTTCCAGAGCGATTCGCCCAATGAGTCCTTGATATTTAGTCGTTTTCAGCCAATTTTCTGGATTTTTGAAAATTTCTCTTTATTGTGAAAATATCCACTAAATGAGGGAATAATATGTGTGAGGGTACCCCAGGAGAGTTCCAAATGTGTGTGGGTAGAATATATATCCCATGGGGGTAAAATTGAAAAAAGTTGAACAAATTTTTTTTTTGGACTTAGTCATTTTTCCGGCGTTTATCAGACTTTCAGATAGGGGAAATGTCAGTGAGCGTTCCGATTTCAGTTCCAGAGCAATTCGCCCAATGAGTCCTTGATATTTAGTCGTTTTCAGCCAATTTTCTGGATTTATGAAAATTTCACTTTTTTGTGAAAATATCCACTAAACGAGGGAATAATATGTGTGAGGGTACCCCAGGAGAGTTCCAAATGAGTGTGGGTAGAATATATATCCCACGGGGGTAAAATTGAAAAAAGTTGAACAAATTTTTTTTTGGACTTAGTCATTTTTCCGGCGTTTATCAGACTTTCAGATAAGGGAAATGTGAGTGAGCATTACGATTTCAGTTCCAGAGCGATTCGCCCAATGAGTCCTTGATATTTAGTCGTTTTCAGCCAATTTTCTGGATTTATGAAAATTTCACTTTTTTGTGAAAATATCCACTAAATGAGGGAATAATATGTGTGAGGGTACCCCAGGAGAGTTCCAAATGTGTGTGGGTAGAATATATATCCCATGGGGGTAAAATTGAAAAAAGTTGAACAAATTTTTTTTTGGACTTAGTCATTTTTCCAGCGTTTATCAGACTTTCAGATAGGGGAAATGTCAGTGAGCGTTCCGATTTCAGTTCCAGAGCAATTCGCCCAATGAGTCCTTGATATTTAGTCGTTTTCAGCCAATTTTCTGGATTTATGAAAATTTCACTTTTTTGTGAAAATATCGACTAAATGAGGGAATAATATGTGTGAGGGTACCCCAGGAGAGTTCCAAATGTGTGTGGGTAGAATATATATCCCATGGGGGTAAAATTGAAAAAAGTTGAAAAAAATTTTTTTTTGGACTTAGTCATTTTTCCGGCGTTTATCAGACTTTCAGATAGGGGAAATGTGAGTGAGCGTTCCGATTTCAGTTCCAGAGCAATTTGCCCAATGAGTCCTTGATATTTAGTCGTTTTCAGCCAATTTTCTGGATTTATGAAAATTTCACTTTTTTGTGAAAATATCCACTAAACGAGGGAATAATATGTGTGAGGGTACCCCAGGAGAGTTCCAAATGAGTGTGGGTAGAATATATATCCCACGGGGGTAAAATTGAAAAAAGTTGAACAAATTTTTTTTTGGACTTAGTCATTTTTCCGGCGTTTATCAGACTTTCAGATAGGGGAAATGTGAGTGAGCATTACGATTTCAGTTCCAGAGCGATTCGCCCAATGAGTCCTTGATATTTAGTCGTTTTCAGCCAATTTTCTGGATTTTTGAAAATTTCACTTTTTTGTGAAAATATCCACTAAATGAGGGAATAATATGTGTGAGGGTACCCCAGGAGAGTTCCAAATGTGTGTGGGTAGAATATATATCCCATGGGGGTAAAATTGAAAAAAGTTGAACAAATTTTTTTTTTGGACTTAGTCATTTTTCCGGCGTTTATCAGACTTTCAGATAGGGGAAATGTCAGTGAGCGTTCCGATTTCAGTTCCAGAGCAATTCGCCCAATGAGTCCTTGATATTTAGTCGTTTTCAGCCAATTTTCTGGATTTATGAAAATTTCACTTTTTTGTGAAAATATCCACTAAACGAGGGAATAATATGTGTGAGGGTACCCCAGGAGAGTTCCAAATGAGTGTGGGTAGAATATATATCCCACGGGGGTAAAATTGAAAAAAGTTGAACAAATTTTTTTTTGGACTTAGTCATTTTTCCGGCGTTTATCAGACTTTCAGATAAGGGAAATGTGAGTGAGCATTACGATTTCAGTTCCAGAGCGATTCGCCCAATGAGTCCTTGATATTTAGTCGTTTTCAGCCAATTTTCTGGATTTATGAAAATTTCACTTTTTTGTGAAAATATCCACTAAATGAGGGAATAATATGTGTGAGGGTACCCCAGGAGAGTTCCAAATGTGTGTGGGTAGAATATATATCCCATGGGGGTAAAATTGAAAAAAGTTGAACAAATTTTTTTTTGGACTTAGTCATTTTTCCAGCGTTTATCAGACTTTCAGATAGGGGAAATGTCAGTGAGCGTTCCGATTTCAGTTCCAGAGCAATTCGCCCAATGAGTCCTTGATATTTAGTCGTTTTCAGCCAATTTTCTGGATTTTTGAAAATTTCACTTTTTTTGTGAAAATATCCACTAAATGAGGGAATAATATGTGTGAGGGTACCCCAGGAGAGTTCCAAATGTGTGTGGGTAGAATATATATCCCATGGGGGTAAAATTGAAAAAAGTTGAAAAAAATTTTTTTTTGGACTTAGTCATTTTTCCGGCGTTTATCACACTTTCAGATAGTGGAAATGTCAGTGAGCGTTCCGATTTCAGTTCCAGAGCAATTCGCCCAATGAGTCCTTGATATTTAGTCGTTTTCAGCCAATTTTCTGGATTTATGAAAATTTCACTTTTTTGTGAAAATATCCACTAAACGAGGGAATAATATGTGTGAGGGTACCCCAGGAGAGTTCCAAATGAGTGTGGGTAGAATATATATCCCACGGGGGTAAAATTGAAAAAAGTTGAACACATTTTTTTTTGGACTTAGTCATTTTTCCGGCGTTTATTAGACTTTCAGATAGGGGAAATGTCAGTGAGCGTTCCGATTTCAGTTCCAGAGCAATTCGCCCAATGAGTCCATGATATTTAGTCGTTTTCAGCCAATTTTCTGGATTTTTGAAAATTTCACTTTTTTGTGAAAATATCCACTAAACGAGGGGATAATATGTGTGAGGGTACCCCAGGAGAGTTCCAAATGTGTGTGGGTAGAATATATATCCCACGGGGGTAAAATTGAAAAAAGTTGAACAAATTTTTTTTTGGGACTTAGTCATTTTTCCGGCGTTTATCAGACTTTCAGATAGGGGAAATGTCAGTGAGCGTTCCGATTTCAGTTCCAGAGCAATTCGCCCAATGAGTCCTTGATATTTAGTCGTTTTCAGCCAATCTTCTGGATTTTTGAAAATTTCACTTTTTTTGTGAAAATATCCACTAAATGAGGGAATAATATGTGTGAGGGTACCCCAGGAGAGTTCCAAATGTGTGTGGGTAGAATATATATCCCACGGGGGTAAAATTGAAAAAAGTTGAAAAAAATTTTTTTTGGGACTTAGTCATTTTTCCGGCGTTTATCAGACTTTCAGATAGGGGAAATGTCAGTGAGCGTTCCGATTTCAGTTCCAGAGCAATGCGCCCAATGAGTCCTTGATATTTAGTCGTTTTCAGCCAATTTTCTGGATTTATGAAAATTTCACTTTTTTGTGAAAATATCCACTAAATGAGGGAATAATATGTGTGAGGGTACCCCAGGAGAGTTCCAAATGTGTGTGGGTAGAATATATATCCCATGGGGGTAAAATTGAAAAAAGTTGAACAAATTTTTTTTTGGACTTAGTCATTTTTCCAGCGTTTATCAGACTTTCAGATAGGGGAAATGTCAGTGAGCGTTCCGATTTCAGTTCCAGAGCAATTCGCCCAATGAGTCCTTGATATTTAGTCGTTTTCAGCCAATTTTCTGGATTTTTGAAAATTTCACTTTTTTGTGAAAATATCCACTAAACGAGGGGATAATATGTGTGAGGGTACCCCAGGAGAGTTCCAAATGTGTGTGGGTAGAATATATATCCCACGGGGGTAAAATTGAAAAAAGTTGAACAAATTTTTTTTTGGGACTTAGTCATTTTTCCGGCGTTTATCAGACTTTCAGATAGGGGAAATGTCAGTGAGCGTTCCGATTTCAGTTCCAGAGCAATTCGCCCAATGAGTCCTTGATATTTAGTCGTTTTCAGCCAATTTTCTGGATTTTTGAAAATTTCACTTTTTTTGTGAAAATATCCACTAAATGAGGGAATAATATGTGTGAGGGTACCCCAGGAGAGTTCCAAATGTGTGTGGGTAGAATATATATCCCAAGGGGGTAAAATTGAAAAAAGTTGAAAAAATTTTTTTTTTGGACTTAGTCATTTTTCCGGCGTTTATCACACTTTCAGATAGGGGAAATGTCAGTGAGCGTTCCGATTTCAGTTCCAGAGCAATTTGCCCAATGAGTCCTTGATATTTTGTCGTTTTCAGCCAATTTTCTGGATTTTTGAAAATTTCGCTTTTTTGTGAAAATATCCACTAAACGAGGGAATAATATGTGTGAGGGTACCCCAGGAGAGTTCCAAATGTGTGTGGGTAGAATATATATCCCACGGGGGTAAAATTGAAAAAAGTTGAAAAAAATTTTTTTTGGGACTTAGTCATTTTTCCGGCGTTTATCAGACTTTCAGATAGGGGAAATGTGAGTGAGCGTTCCGATTTCAGTTCCAGAGCAATTTGCCCAATGAGTCCTTGATATTTAGTCGTTTTCAGCCAATTTTCTGGATTTATGAAAATTTCACTTTTTTGTGAAAATATCCACTAAACGAGGGGATAATATGTGTGAGGGTACCCCAGGAGAGTTCCAAATGTGTGTGGGTAGAATATATATCCCACGGGGGTAAAATTGAAAAAAGTTGAACAAATTTTTTTTTGGGACTTAGTCATTTTTCCGGCGTTTATCAGACTTTCAGATAGGGGAAATGTCAGTGAGCGTTCCGATTTCAGTTCCAGAGCAATTCGCCCAATGAGTCCTTGATATTTTGTCGTTTTCAGCCAATTTTCTGGATTTTTGAAAATTTCGCTTTTTTGTGAAAATATCCACTAAACGAGGGAATAATATGTGTGAGGGTACCCCAGGAGAGTTCCAAATGTGTGTGGGTAGAATATATATCCCACGGGGGTAAAATTGAAAAAAGTTGAACAAATTTTTTTTTGGACTTAGTCATTTTTCCGGCGTTTATCAGACTTTCAGATAAGGGAAATGTGAGTGAGCATTACGATTTCAGTTCCAGAGCGATTCGCCCAATGAGTCCTTGATATTTAGTCGTTTTCAGCCAATTTTCTGGATTTATGAAAATTTCACTTTTTTGTGAAAATATCCACTAAATGAGGGAATAATATGTGTGAGGGTACCCCAGGAGAGTTCCAAATGTGTGTGGGTAGAATATATATCCCATGGGGGTAAAATTGAAAAAAGTTGAAAAAAATTTTTTTTTGGACTTAGTCATTTTTCCGGCGTTTATCACACTTTCAGATAGTGGAAATGTCAGTGAGCGTTCCGATTTCAGTTCCAGAGCAATTCGCCCAATGAGTCCTTGATATTTAGTCGTTTTCAGCCAATTTTCTGGATTTATGAAAATTTCACTTTTTTGTGAAAATATCCACTAAACGAGGGAATAATATGTGTGAGGGTACCCCAGGAGAGTTCCAAATGAGTGTGGGTAGAATATATATCCCACGGGGGTAAAATTGAAAAAAGTTGAACAAATTTTTTTTTGGGACTTAGTCATTTTTCCGGCGTTTATCAGACTTTCAGATAGGGGAAATGTCAGTGAGCGTTCCGATTTCAGTTCCAGAGCAATTCGCCCAATGAGTCCTTGATATTTTGTCGTTTTCAGCCAATTTTCTGGATTTTTGAAAATTTCGCTTTTTTGTGAAAATATCCACTAAACGAGGGAATAATATGTGTGAGGGTACCCCAGGAGAGTTCCAAATGTGTGTGGGTAGAATATATATCCCACGGGGGTAAAATTGAAAAAAGTTGAAAAAAATTTTTTTTGGGACTTAGTCATTTTTCCGGCGTTTATCAGACTTTCAGATAGGGGAAATGTGAGTGAGCGTTCCGATTTCAGTTCCAGAGCAATTTGCCCAATGAGTCCTTGATATTTAGTCGTTTTCAGCCAATTTTCTGGATTTATGAAAATTTCACTTTTTTGTGAAAATATCCACTAAACGAGGGAATAATATGTGTGAGGGTACCCCAGGAGAGTTCCAAATGAGTGTGGGTAGAATATATATCCCACGGGGGTAAAATTGAAAAAAGTTGAACAAATTTTTTTTTGGACTTAGTCATTTTTCCGGCGTTTATCAGACTTTCAGATAAGGGAAATGTGAGTGAGCATTACGATTTCAGTTCCAGAGCGATTCGCCCAATGAGTCCTTGATATTTAGTCGTTTTCAGCCAATTTTCTGGATTTATGAAAATTTCACTTTTTTGTGAAAATATCCACTAAATGAGGGAATAATATGTGTGAGGGTACCCCAGGAGAGTTCCAAATGTGTGTGGGTAGAATATATATCCCATGGGGGTAAAATTGAAAAAAGTTGAAAAAAATTTTTTTTTGGACTTAGTCATTTTTCCGGCGTTTATCACACTTTCAGATAGTGGAAATGTCAGTGAGCGTTCCGATTTCAGTTCCAGAGCAATTCGCCCAATGAGTCCTTGATATTTAGTCGTTTTCAGCCAATTTTCTGGATTTATGAAAATTTCACTTTTTTGTGAAAATATCCACTAAACGAGGGAATAATATGTGTGAGGGTACCCCAGGAGAGTTCCAAATGAGTGTGGGTAGAATATATATCCCACGGGGGTAAAATTGAAAAAAGTTGAACACATTTTTTTTTGGACTTAGTCATTTTTCCGGCGTTTATTAGACTTTCAGATAGGGGAAATGTCAGTGAGCGTTCCGATTTCAGTTCCAGAGCAATTCGCCCAATGAGTCCATGATATTTAGTCGTTTTCAGCCAATTTTCTGGATTTTTGAAAATTTCACTTTTTTGTGAAAATATCCACTAAACGAGGGGATAATATGTGTGAGGGTACCCCAGGAGAGTTCCAAATGTGTGTGGGTAGAATATATATCCCACGGGGGTAAAATTGAAAAAAGTTGAACAAATTTTTTTTTGGGACTTAGTCATTTTTCCGGCGTTTATCAGACTTTCAGATAGGGGAAATGTCAGTGAGCGTTCCGATTTCAGTTCCAGAGCAATTCGCCCAATGAGTCCTTGATATTTAGTCGTTTTCAGCCAATCTTCTGGATTTTTGAAAATTTCACTTTTTTTGTGAAAATATCCACTAAATGAGGGAATAATATGTGTGAGGGTACCCCAGGAGAGTTCCAAATGTGTGTGGGTAGAATATATATCCCACGGGGGTAAAATTGAAAAAAGTTGAAAAAAATTTTTTTTGGGACTTAGTCATTTTTCCGGCGTTTATCAGACTTTCAGATAGGGGAAATGTCAGTGAGCGTTCCGATTTCAGTTCCAGAGCAATGCGCCCAATGAGTCCTTGATATTTAGTCGTTTTCAGCCAATTTTCTGGATTTATGAAAATTTCACTTTTTTGTGAAAATATCCACTAAATGAGGGAATAATATGTGTGAGGGTACCCCAGGAGAGTTCCAAATGTGTGTGGGTAGAATATATATCCCATGGGGGTAAAATTGAAAAAAGTTGAACAAATTTTTTTTTGGACTTAGTCATTTTTCCAGCGTTTATCAGACTTTCAGATAGGGGAAATGTCAGTGAGCGTTCCGATTTCAGTTCCAGAGCAATTCGCCCAATGAGTCCTTGATATTTAGTCGTTTTCAGCCAATTTTCTGGATTTTTGAAAATTTCACTTTTTTGTGAAAATATCCACTAAACGAGGGGATAATATGTGTGAGGGTACCCCAGGAGAGTTCCAAATGTGTGTGGGTAGAATATATATCCCACGGGGGTAAAATTGAAAAAAGTTGAACAAATTTTTTTTTGGGACTTAGTCATTTTTCCGGCGTTTATCAGACTTTCAGATAGGGGAAATGTCAGTGAGCGTTCCGATTTCAGTTCCAGAGCAATTCGCCCAATGAGTCCTTGATATTTAGTCGTTTTCAGCCAATTTTCTGGATTTTTGAAAATTTCACTTTTTTTGTGAAAATATCCACTAAATGAGGGAATAATATGTGTGAGGGTACCCCAGGAGAGTTCCAAATGTGTGTGGGTAGAATATATATCCCAAGGGGGTAAAATTGAAAAAAGTTGAAAAAATTTTTTTTTTGGACTTAGTCATTTTTCCGGCGTTTATCACACTTTCAGATAGGGGAAATGTCAGTGAGCGTTCCGATTTCAGTTCCAGAGCAATTTGCCCAATGAGTCCTTGATATTTTGTCGTTTTCAGCCAATTTTCTGGATTTTTGAAAATTTCGCTTTTTTGTGAAAATATCCACTAAACGAGGGAATAATATGTGTGAGGGTACCCCAGGAGAGTTCCAAATGTGTGTGGGTAGAATATATATCCCACGGGGGTAAAATTGAAAAAAGTTGAAAAAAATTTTTTTTGGGACTTAGTCATTTTTCCGGCGTTTATCAGACTTTCAGATAGGGGAAATGTGAGTGAGCGTTCCGATTTCAGTTCCAGAGCAATTTGCCCAATGAGTCCTTGATATTTAGTCGTTTTCAGCCAATTTTCTGGATTTATGAAAATTTCACTTTTTTGTGAAAATATCCACTAAACGAGGGGATAATATGTGTGAGGGTACCCCAGGAGAGTTCCAAATGTGTGTGGGTAGAATATATATCCCACGGGGGTAAAATTGAAAAAAGTTGAACAAATTTTTTTTTGGGACTTAGTCATTTTTCCGGCGTTTATCAGACTTTCAGATAGGGGAAATGTCAGTGAGCGTTCCGATTTCAGTTCCAGAGCAATTCGCCCAATGAGTCCTTGATATTTTGTCGTTTTCAGCCAATTTTCTGGATTTTTGAAAATTTCGCTTTTTTGTGAAAATATCCACTAAACGAGGGAATAATATGTGTGAGGGTACCCCAGGAGAGTTCCAAATGTGTGTGGGTAGAATATATATCCCACGGGGGTAAAATTGAAAAAAGTTGAAAAAAATTTTTTTTGGGACTTAGTCATTTTTCCGGCGTTTATCAGACTTTCAGATAGGGGAAATGTGAGTGAGCGTTCCGATTTCAGTTCCAGAGCAATTTGCCCAATGAGTCCTTGATATTTAGTCGTTTTCAGCCAATTTTCTGGATTTATGAAAATTTCACTTTTTTGTGAAAATATCCACTAAACGAGGGAATAATATGTGTGAGGGTACCCCAGGAGAGTTCCAAATGAGTGTGGGTAGAATATATATCCCACGGGGGTAAAATTGAAAAAAGTTGAACAAATTTTTTTTTGGACTTAGTCATTTTTCCGGCGTTTATCAGACTTTCAGATAAGGGAAATGTGAGTGAGCATTACGATTTCAGTTCCAGAGCGATTCGCCCAATGAGTCCTTGATATTTAGTCGTTTTCAGCCAATTTTCTGGATTTATGAAAATTTCACTTTTTTGTGAAAATATCCACTAAATGAGGGAATAATATGTGTGAGGGTACCCCAGGAGAGTTCCAAATGTGTGTGGGTAGAATATATATCCCATGGGGGTAAAATTGAAAAAAGTTGAAAAAAATTTTTTTTTGGACTTAGTCATTTTTCCGGCGTTTATCACACTTTCAGATAGTGGAAATGTCAGTGAGCGTTCCGATTTCAGTTCCAGAGCAATTCGCCCAATGAGTCCTTGATATTTAGTCGTTTTCAGCCAATTTTCTGGATTTATGAAAATTTCACTTTTTTGTGAAAATATCCACTAAACGAGGGAATAATATGTGTGAGGGTACCCCAGGAGAGTTCCAAATGAGTGTGGGTAGAATATATATCCCACGGGGGTAAAATTGAAAAAAGTTGAACAAATTTTTTTTTGGGACTTAGTCATTTTTCCGGCGTTTATCAGACTTTCAGATAGGGGAAATGTCAGTGAGCGTTCCGATTTCAGTTCCAGAGCAATTCGCCCAATGAGTCCTTGATATTTTGTCGTTTTCAGCCAATTTTCTGGATTTTTGAAAATTTCGCTTTTTTGTGAAAATATCCACTAAACGAGGGAATAATATGTGTGAGGGTACCCCAGGAGAGTTCCAAATGTGTGTGGGTAGAATATATATCCCACGGGGGTAAAATTGAAAAAAGTTGAAAAAAATTTTTTTTGGGACTTAGTCATTTTTCCGGCGTTTATCAGACTTTCAGATAGGGGAAATGTGAGTGAGCGTTCCGATTTCAGTTCCAGAGCAATTTGCCCAATGAGTCCTTGATATTTAGTCGTTTTCAGCCAATTTTCTGGATTTATGAAAATTTCACTTTTTTGTGAAAATATCCACTAAACGAGGGAATAATATGTGTGAGGGTACCCCAGGAGAGTTCCAAATGAGTGTGGGTAGAATATATATCCCACGGGGGTAAAATTGAAAAAAGTTGAACAAATTTTTTTTTGGACTTAGTCATTTTTCCGGCGTTTATCAGACTTTCAGATAAGGGAAATGTGAGTGAGCATTACGATTTCAGTTCCAGAGCGATTCGCCCAATGAGTCCTTGATATTTAGTCGTTTTCAGCCAATTTTCTGGATTTATGAAAATTTCACTTTTTTGTGAAAATATCCACTAAATGAGGGAATAATATGTGTGAGGGTACCCCAGGAGAGTTCCAAATGTGTGTGGGTAGAATATATATCCCATGGGGGTAAAATTGAAAAAAGTTGAAAAAAATTTTTTTTTGGACTTAGTCATTTTTCCGGCGTTTATCACACTTTCAGATAGTGGAAATGTCAGTGAGCGTTCCGATTTCAGTTCCAGAGCAATTCGCCCAATGAGTCCTTGATATTTAGTCGTTTTCAGCCAATTTTCTGGATTTATGAAAATTTCACTTTTTTGTGAAAATATCCACTAAACGAGGGAATAATATGTGTGAGGGTACCCCAGGAGAGTTCCAAATGAGTGTGGGTAGAATATATATCCCACGGGGGTAAAATTGAAAAAAGTTGAACACATTTTTTTTTGGACTTAGTCATTTTTCCGGCGTTTATTAGACTTTCAGATAGGGGAAATGTCAGTGAGCGTTCCGATTTCAGTTCCAGAGCAATTCGCCCAATGAGTCCATGATATTTAGTCGTTTTCAGCCAATTTTCTGGATTTTTGAAAATTTCACTTTTTTGTGAAAATATCCACTAAACGAGGGGATAATATGTGTGGGGGTACCCCAGGAGAGTTCCAAATGTGTGTGGGTAGAATATATATCCCACGGGGGTAAAATTGAAAAAAGTTGAACAAATTTTTTTTTGGGACTTAGTCATTTTTCCGGCGTTTATCAGACTTTCAGATAGGGGAAATGTCAGTGAGCGTTCCGATTTCAGTTCCAGAGCAATTCGCCCAATGAGTCCTTGATATTTAGTCGTTTTCAGCCAATTTTCTGGATTTTTGAAAATTTCACTTTTTTTGTGAAAATATCCACTAAATGAGGGAATAATATGTGTGAGGGTACCCCAGGAGAGTTCCAAATGTGTGTGGGTAGAATATATATCCCAAGGGGGTAAAATTGAAAAAAGTTGAAAAAATTTTTTTTTTGGACTTAGTCATTTTTCCGGCGTTTATCACACTTTCAGATAGGGGAAATGTCAGTGAGCGTTCCGATTTCAGTTCCAGAGCAATTCGCCCAATGAGTCCTTGATATTTTGTCGTTTTCAGCCAATTTTCTGGATTTTTGAAAATTTCGCTTTTTTGTGAAAATATCCACTAAACGAGGGAATAATATGTGTGAGGGTACCCCAGGAGAGTTCCAAATGTGTGTGGGTAGAATATATATCCCACGGGGGTAAAATTGAAAAAAGTTGAAAAAAATTTTTTTTGGGACTTAGTCATTTTTCCGGCGTTTATCAGACTTTCAGATAGGGGAAATGTCAGTGAGCGTTCCGATTTCAGTTCCAGAGCAATGCGCCCAATGAGTCCTTGATATTTAGTCGTTTTCAGCCAATTTTCTGGATTTATGAAAATTTCACTTTTTTGTGAAAATATCCACTAAATGAGGGAATAATATGTGTGAGGGTACCCCAGGAGAGTTCCAAATGTGTGTGGGTAGAATATATATCCCATGGGGGTAAAATTGAAAAAAGTTGAACAAATTTTTTTTCGGACTTAGTCATTTTTCCAGCGTTTATCAGACTTTCAGATAGGGGAAATGTCAGTGAGCGTTCCGATTTCAGTTCCAGAGCAATTCGCCCAATGAGTCCTTGATATTTAGTCGTTTTCAGCCAATTTTCTGGATTTTTGAAAATTTCACTTTTTTGTGAAAATATCCACTAAACGAGGGGATAATATGTGTGAGGGTACCCCAGGAGAGTTCCAAATGTGTGTGGGTAGAATATATATCCCACGGGGGTAAAATTGAAAAAAGTTGAACAAATTTTTTTTTGGGACTTAGTCATTTTTCCGGCGTTTATCAGACTTTCAGATAGGGGAAATGTCAGTGAGCGTTCCGATTTCAGTTCCAGAGCAATTCGCCCAATGAGTCCTTGATATTTAGTCGTTTTCAGCCAATTTTCTGGATTTTTGAAAATTTCACTTTTTTTGTGAAAATATCCACTAAATGAGGGAATAATATGTGTGAGGGTACCCCAGGAGAGTTCCAAATGTGTGTGGGTAGAATATATATCCCAAGGGGGTAAAATTGAAAAAAGTTGAAAAAATTTTTTTTTTGGACTTAGTCATTTTTCCGGCGTTTATCACACTTTCAGATAGGGGAAATGTCAGTGAGCGTTCCGATTTCAGTTCCAGAGCAATTCGCCCAATGAGTCCTTGATATTTTGTCGTTTTCAGCCAATTTTCTGGATTTTTGAAAATTTCGCTTTTTTGTGAAAATATCCACTAAACGAGGGAATAATATGTGTGAGGGTACCCCAGGAGAGTTCCAAATGTGTGTGGGTAGAATATATATCCCACGGGGGTAAAATTGAAAAAAGTTGAAAAAAATTTTTTTTGGGACTTAGTCATTTTTCCGGCGTTTATCAGACTTTCAGATAGGGGAAATGTGAGTGAGCGTTCCGATTTCAGTTCCAGAGCAATTTGCCCAATGAGTCCTTGATATTTAGTCGTTTTCAGCCAATTTTCTGGATTTATGAAAATTTCACTTTTTTGTGAAAATATCCACTAAACGAGGGAATAATATGTGTGAGGGTACCCCAGGAGAGTTCCAAATGAGTGTGGGTAGAATATATATCCCACGGGGGTAAAATTGAAAAAAGTTGAACAAATTTTTTTTTGGACTTAGTCATTTTTCCGGCGTTTATCAGACTTTCAGATAGGGGAAATGTGAGTGAGCATTACGATTTCAGTTCCAGAGCGATTCGCCCAATGAGTCCTTGATATTTAGTCGTTTTCAGCCAATTTTCTGGATTTTTGAAAATTTCACTTTTTTGTGAAAATATCCACTAAATGAGGGAATAATATGTGTGAGGGTACCCCAGGAGAGTTCCAAATGTGTGTGGGTAGAATATATATCCCATGGGGGTAAAATTGAAAAAAGTTGAACAAATTTTTTTTTGGGACTTAGTCATTTTTCCGGCGTTTATCAGACTTTCAGATAGGGGAAATGTCAGTGAGCGTTCCGATTTCAGTTCCAGAGCAATTCGCCCAATGAGTCCTTGATATTTAGTCGTTTTCAGCCAATTTTCTGGATTTTTGAAAATTTCACTTTTTTTGTGAAAATATCCACTAAATGAGGGAATAATATGTGTGAGGGTACCCCAGGAGAGTTCCAAATGTGTGTGGGTAGAATATATATCCCAAGGGGGTAAAATTGAAAAAAGTTGAAAAAATTTTTTTTTTGGACTTAGTCATTTTTCCGGCGTTTATCACACTTTCAGATAGGGGAAATGTCAGTGAGCGTTCCGATTTCAGTTCCAGAGCAATTCGCCCAATGAGTCCTTGATATTTTGTCGTTTTCAGCCAATTTTCTGGATTTTTGAAAATTTCGCTTTTTTGTGAAAATATCCACTAAACGAGGGAATAATATGTGTGAGGGTACCCCAGGAGAGTTCCAAATGTGTGTGGGTAGAATATATATCCCACGGGGGTAAAATTGAAAAAAGTTGAAAAAAATTTTTTTTGGGACTTAGTCATTTTTCCGGCGTTTATCAGACTTTCAGATAGGGGAAATGTCAGTGAGCGTTCCGATTTCAGTTCCAGAGCAATGCGCCCAATGAGTCCTTGATATTTAGTCGTTTTCAGCCAATTTTCTGGATTTTTGAAAATTTCGCTTTTTTGTGAAAATATCCACTAAACGAGGGAATAATATGTGTGAGGGTACCCCAGGAGAGTTCCAAATGTGTGTGGGTAGAATATATATCCCACGGGGGTAAAATTGAAAAAAGTTGAAAAAAATTTTTTTTGGGACTTAGTCATTTTTCCGGCGTTTATCAGACTTTCAGATAGGGGAAATGTGAGTGAGCGTTCCGATTTCAGTTCCAGAGCAATTTGCCCAATGAGTCCTTGATATTTAGTCGTTTTCAGCCAATTTTCTGGATTTATGAAAATTTCACTTTTTTGTGAAAATATCCACTAAACGAGGGAATAATATGTGTGAGGGTACCCCAGGAGAGTTCCAAATGAGTGTGGGTAGAATATATATCCCACGGGGGTAAAATTGAAAAAAGTTGAACAAATTTTTTTTTGGACTTAGTCATTTTTCCGGCGTTTATCAGACTTTCAGATAGGGGAAATGTGAGTGAGCATTACGATTTCAGTTCCAGAGCGATTCGCCCAATGAGTCCTTGATATTTAGTCGTTTTCAGCCAATTTTCTGGATTTTTGAAAATTTCACTTTTTTGTGAAAATATCCACTAAATGAGGGAATAATATGTGTGAGGGTACCCCAGGAGAGTTCCAAATGTGTGTGGGTAGAATATATATCCCATGGGGGTAAAATTGAAAAAAGTTGAACAAATTTTTTTTTTGGACTTAGTCATTTTTCCGGCGTTTATCAGACTTTCAGATAGGGGAAATGTCAGTGAGCGTTCCGATTTCAGTTCCAGAGCAATTCGCCCAATGAGTCCTTGATATTTAGTCGTTTTCAGCCAATTTTCTGGATTTATGAAAATTTCACTTTTTTGTGAAAATATCCACTAAACGAGGGAATAATATGTGTGAGGGTACCCCAGGAGAGTTCCAAATGAGTGTGGGTAGAATATATATCCCACGGGGGTAAAATTGAAAAAAGTTGAACAAATTTTTTTTTGGACTTAGTCATTTTTCCGGCGTTTATCAGACTTTCAGATAAGGGAAATGTGAGTGAGCATTACGATTTCAGTTCCAGAGCGATTCGCCCAATGAGTCCTTGATATTTAGTCGTTTTCAGCCAATTTTCTGGATTTATGAAAATTTCACTTTTTTGTGAAAATATCCACTAAATGAGGGAATAATATGTGTGAGGGTACCCCAGGAGAGTTCCAAATGTGTGTGGGTAGAATATATATCCCATGGGGGTAAAATTGAAAAAAGTTGAACAAATTTTTTTTTGGACTTAGTCATTTTTCCAGCGTTTATCAGACTTTCAGATAGGGGAAATGTCAGTGAGCGTTCCGATTTCAGTTCCAGAGCAATTCGCCCAATGAGTCCTTGATATTTAGTCGTTTTCAGCCAATTTTCTGGATTTTTGAAAATTTCACTTTTTTTGTGAAAATATCCACTAAATGAGGGAATAATATGTGTGAGGGTACCCCAGGAGAGTTCCAAATGTGTGTGGGTAGAATATATATCCCATGGGGGTAAAATTGAAAAAAGTTGAAAAAAATTTTTTTTTGGACTTAGTCATTTTTCCGGCGTTTATCACACTTTCAGATAGTGGAAATGTCAGTGAGCGTTCCGATTTCAGTTCCAGAGCAATTCGCCCAATGAGTCCTTGATATTTAGTCGTTTTCAGCCAATTTTCTGGATTTATGAAAATTTCACTTTTTTGTGAAAATATCCACTAAATGAGGGAATAATATGTGTGAGGGTACCCCAGGAGAGTTCCAAATGTGTGTGGGTAGAATATATATCCCATGGGGGTAAAATTGAAAAAAGTTGAACAAATTTTTTTTTGGACTTAGTCATTTTTCCAGCGTTTATCAGACTTTCAGATAGGGGAAATGTCAGTGAGCGTTCCGATTTCAGTTCCAGAGCAATTCGCCCAATGAGTCCTTGATATTTAGTCGTTTTCAGCCAATTTTCTGGATTTTTGAAAATTTCACTTTTTTGTGAAAATATCCACTAAACGAGGGGATAATATGTGTGAGGGTACCCCAGGAGAGTTCCAAATGTGTGTGGGTAGAATATATATCCCACGGGGGTAAAATTGAAAAAAGTTGAACAAATTTTTTTTTGGGACTTAGTCATTTTTCCGGCGTTTATCAGACTTTCAGATAGGGGAAATGTCAGTGAGCGTTCCGATTTCAGTTCCAGAGCAATTCGCCCAATGAGTCCTTGATATTTAGTCGTTTTCAGCCAATTTTCTGGATTTTTGAAAATTTCACTTTTTTTGTGAAAATATCCACTAAATGAGGGAATAATATGTGTGAGGGTACCCCAGGAGAGTTCCAAATGTGTGTGGGTAGAATATATATCCCAAGGGGGTAAAATTGAAAAAAGTTGAAAAAATTTTTTTTTTGGACTTAGTCATTTTTCCGGCGTTTATCACACTTTCAGATAGGGGAAATGTCAGTGAGCGTTCCGATTTCAGTTCCAGAGCAATGCGCCCAATGAGTCCTTGATATTTAGTCGTTTTCAGACAATTTTCTGGATTTATGAAAATTTCACTTTTTTGTGAAAATATCCACTAAATGAGGGAATAATATGTGTGAGGGTACCCCAGGAGAGTTCCAAATGTGTGTGGGTAGAATATATATCCCATGGGGGTAAAATTGAAAAAAGTTGAACAAATTTTTTTTTGGACTTAGTCATTTTTCCAGCGTTTATCAGACTTTCAGATAGGGGAAATGTCAGTGAGCGTTCCGATTTCAGTTCCAGAGCAATTCGCCCAATGAGTCCTTGATATTTAGTCGTTTTCAGCCAATTTTCTGGATTTTTGAAAATTTCACTTTTTTGTGAAAATATCCACTAAACGAGGGAATAATATGTGTGAGGGTACCCCAGGAGAGTTCCAAATGTGTGTGGGTAGAATATATATCCCACGGGGGTAAAATTGAAAAAAGTTGAAAAAAAATTTTTTTTGGACTTAGTCATTTTTCCAGCGTTTATCAGACTGTCAGATAGGGGAAATGTCAGTGAGCATTCCGATTTCAGTTCCAGAGCAATTCGCCCAATGAGTCCTTGATATTTAGTCGTTTTCAGCCAATTTTCTGGATTTTTGAAAATTTCACTTTTTTGTGAAAATATCCACTAAACGAGGGAATAATATGTGTGAGGGTACCCCAGGAGAGTTCCAAATGTGTGTGGGTATAATATATTTCCCACGGGGGTAAAATTGAAAAAAGTTGAAAAAATTTTTTTTTTGGACTTAGTCATTTTTCCGGCGTTTATCACACTTTCAGATAGGGGAAATGTCAGTGAGCGTTCCGATTTCAGTTCCAGAGCAATTCGCCCAATGAGTCCTTGATATTTTGTCGTTTTCAGCCAATTTTCTGGATTTATGAAAATTTCACTTTTTTGTGAAAATATCCACTAAATGAGGGAATAATATGTGTGAGGGTACCACAGGAGAGTTCCAAATGTGTGTGGGTAGAATATATATCCCATGGGGGTAAAATTGAAAAAAGTTGAACAAATTTTTTTTTGGACTTAGTCATTTTTCCAGCGTTTATCAGACTTTCAGATAGGGGAAATGTCAGTGAGCGTTCAGATTTCAGTTCCAGAGCAATTCGCCCAATGAGTCCTTGATATTTAGTCGTTTTCTGCCAATTTTCTGGATTTTTGAAAATTTCACTTTTTTGTGAAAATATCCACTAAACGAGGGAATAATATGTGTGAGGGTACCCCAGGAGAGTTCCAAATGTGTGTGGGTAGAATATATATCCCAGGGGGGTAAAATTGAAAAAAGTTGAAAAAATTTTTTTTTGAACTTAGTCATTTTTCCGGCGTTTATCAGACTTTCAGATAGGGGAAATGTCAGTGAGCGTTCCGATTTCAGTTCCAGAGCAATTTGCCCAATGAGTCCTTGATATTTAGTCGTTTTCAGCCAATTTTCTGGATTTATGAAAATTTCACTTTTTTGTGAAAATATCCACTAAACGAGGGAATAATATGTGTGAGGGTACCCCAGGAGAGTTCCAAATGAGTGTGGGTAGAATATATATCCCACGGGGGTAAAATTGAAAAAAGTTGAACAAATTTTTTTTTGGACTTAGTCATTTTTCCGGCGTTTATCAGACTTTCAGATAGGGGAAATGTCAGTGAGCGTTCCGATTTCAGTTCCAGAGCAATTCGCCCAATTAGTCCTTGATATTTAGTCGTTTTCAGCCAATTTTCTGGATTTTTGAAAATTTCACTTTTTTTGTGAAAATATCCACTAAATGAGGGAATAATATGTGTGAGGGTACCCCAGGAGAGTTCCAAATGTGTGTGGGTAGAATATATATCCCACGGTGGTAAAATTGAAAAAAGTTGAAAAAATTTTTTTTTTGGACTTAGTCATTTTTCCGGCGTTTATCACACTTTCAGATAGGGGAAATGTCAGTGAGCGTTCTGATTTCAGTTCCAGAGCAATTCGCCCAATGAGTCCTTGATATTTAGTCGTTTTCAGCCAATTTTCTGGATTTTTGAAAATTTCACTTTTTTGTGAAAATATCCACTAAATGAGGGAATAATATGTGTGAGGGTACCCCAGGAGAGTTCCAAATGTGTGTGGGTAGAATATATATCCCATGGGGGTAAAATTGAAAAAAGTTGAAGAAATTTTTTTTTGGACTTAGTCATTTTTCCGGCGTTTATCAGACTTTCAGAAAGGGGAATTGTCAGTGAGCGTTCCGATTTCAGTTAAAGAGCAATTCGCCCAATGAGTCCTTGATATTTAGTCGTTTTCAGCCAATTTTCTGGATTTTTGAAAATTTCACTTTTTTGTGAAAATATCCACTAAACGAGGGAATAATATGTGTGAGGGTACCCCAGGAGAGTTCCAAATGTGTGTGGGTAGAATATATATCCCACGGGGGTAAAATTGAAAAAAGTTGAAAAAAAATTTTTTTGGGACTTAGTCATTTTTCCGGCGTTTATCAGACTTTCAAATAGTGGAAATGTCAGTGAGCGTTCCGATTTCAGTTCCAGAGCAATTCACCCAATGAGTCCTTGATATTTAGTCGTTTTCAGCCAATTTTCTGGATTTATGAAAATTTCACTTTTTTGTGAAAATATCCACTAAACGAGGGAATAATATGTGTGAGGGTACCCCAGGAGAGTTCCAAATGTGTGTGGGTATAATATATTTCCCACGGGGGTAAAATTGAAAAAAGTTGAAAAAATTTTTTTTTTGGACTTAGTCATTTTTCCGGCGTTTATCACACTTTCAGATAGGGGAAATGTCAGTGAGCGTTCCGATTTCAGTTCCAGAGCAATTCGCCCAATGAGTCCTTGATATTTTGTCGTTTTCAGCCAATTTTCTGGATTTATGAAAATTTCACTTTTTTGTGAAAATATCCACTAAACGAGGGAATAATATGTGTGAGGGTACCCCAGGAGAGTTCCAAATGTGTGTGGGTAGAATATATATCCCAGGGGGGTAAAATTGAAAAAAGTTGAAAAAATTTTTTTTTTGGACTTAGTCATTTTTCCGGCGTTTATCAGACTTTCAGATAGGGGAAATGTCAGTGAGCGTTCCGATTTCAGTTCCAGAGCAATTTGCCCAATGAGTCCTTGATATTTAGTCGTTTTCAGCCAATTTTCTGGATTTATGAAAATTTCACTTTTTTGTGAAAATATCCACTAAACGAGGGAATAATATGTGTGAGGGTACCCCAGGAGAGTTCCAAATGAGTGTGGGTAGAATATATATCCCACGGGGGTAAAATTGAAAAAAGTTGAACAAATTTTTTTTTGGACTTAGTCATTTTTCCGGCGTTTATCAGACTTTCAGATAGGGGAAATGTCAGTGAGCGTTCCGATTTCAGTTCCAGAGCAATTCGCCCAATTAGTCCTTGATATTTAGTCGTTTTCAGCCAATTTTCTGGATTTTTGAAAATTTCACTTTTTTTGTGAAAATATCCACTAAATGAGGGAATAATATGTGTGAGGGTACCCCAGGAGAGTTCCAAATGTGTGTGGGTAGAATATATATCCCACGGTGGTAAAATTGAAAAAAGTTGAAAAAATTTTTTTTTTGGACTTAGTCATTTTTCCGGCGTTTATCACACTTTCAGATAGGGGAAATGTCAGTGAGCGTTCTGATTTCAGTTCCAGAGCAATTCGCCCAATGAGTCCTTGATATTTAGTCGTTTTCAGCCAATTTTCTGGATTTTTGAAAATTTCACTTTTTTGTGAAAATATCCACTAAATGAGGGAATAATATGTGTGAGGGTACCCCAGGAGAGTTCCAAATGTGTGTGGGTAGAATATATATCCCATGGGGGTAAAATTGAAAAAAGTTGAAGAAATTTTTTTTTGGACTTAGTCATTTTTCCGGCGTTTATCAGACTTTCAGAAAGGGGAATTGTCAGTGAGCGTTCCGATTTCAGTTCCAGAGTAATTCGCCCAATGAGTCCTTGATATTTAGTCGTTTTCAGCCAATTTTCTGGATTTTTGAAAATTTCACTTTTTTGTGAAAAAATCCACTAAACGAGTGGATAATATGTGTGAGGGTACCCCAGGAGAGTTCCAAATGTGTGTGGGTAGAATATATATCCCACGGGGGTAAAATTGAAAAAAGTTGAACAAATTTTTTTTGGGACTTAGTCATTTTTCCGGCGTTTATCAGACTTTCAGATAGGGGAAATGTCAGTGAGCGTTCCGATTTCAGTTCCAGAGCAATTCGCCCAATGAGTCCTTGATATTTAGTCGTTTTCAGCCAATTTTCTGGATTTTTGAAAATTTCACTTTTTTTGTGAAAATATCCACTAAATGAGGGAATAATATGTGTGAGGGTACCCCAGGAGAGTTCCAAATGTGTGTGGGTAGAATATATATCCCATGGGGGTAAAATTGAAAAAAGTTGAAAAAATTTTTTTTTTGGACTTAGTCATTTTTCCGACGTTTATCACACTTTCAGATAGGGGAAATGTCAGTGAGCGTTCTGATTTCAGTTCCAGAGCAATTCGCCCAATGAGTCCTTGATATTTTGTCGTTTTCAGCCAATTTTCTGGATTTTTGAAAATTTCGCTTTTTTGTGAAAATATCCACTAAATGAGGGAATAATATGTGTGAGGGTACCCCAGGAGAGTTCCAAATGTGTGCGGTTAAAATATATATCCCACGGGGGTAAAATTGAAAAAAGTTGAAAAAAATTTTTTTTTGGACTTAGTCATTTTTCCGGCGTTTATCAGACTTTCAGATAGGGGAAATGTGAGTGAGCATTACGATTTCAGTTCCAGAGCGATTCGCCCAATGAGTCCTTGATATTTAGTCGTTTTCAGCCAATTTTCTGGATTTTTGAAAATTTCACTTTTTTGTGAAAATGTCCACTAAATGAGGGAATAATATGTGTTAGGGTACCCCAGGAGAGTTCCAAATGTGTGTGGGTAGAATATATATCCCACGGGGGTAAAATTGAAAAAAGTTGAACAAATTTTTTTTTGGACTTAGTCATTTTTCCGACGTTTATTAGACTTTCAGATAGGGGAAATGTCAGTGAGCGTTCCGATTTCAGTTCCAGAGCAATTCGCCCAATGAGTCCTTGATATTTAGTCGTTTTCAGCCAATTTTCTGGATTTTTGAAAATTTCACTTTTTTGTGAAAATATCCACTAAACGAGGGGATAATATGTGTGAGGGTACCCCAGGAGAGTTCCAAATGTGTGTGGGTAGAATATATATCCCACGGGGGTAAAATTGAAAAAAGTTGAACAAATTTTTTTTTGGGACTTAGTCATTTTTCCGGCGTTTATCAGACTTTCAGATAGGGGAAATGTCAGTGACCGTTCCGATTTCAGATCCAGAGCAATTCGCCCAATGAGTCCTTGATATTTAGTCGTTTTCAGCCAATTTTCTGGATTTTTGAAAATTTCACTTTTTTGTGAAAATATCCACTAAATGAGGGAATAATATGTGTGAGGGTACCCCAGGAGAGTTCCAAATGTGTGTGGGTAGAATATATATCCCACGGGGGTAAAATTGAAAAAAGTTGAAAAAATTTTTTTTTTGGACTTAGTCATTTTTCCGGCGTTTATCAGACTTTCAGATAGGGGAAATGTCAGTGAGCGTTCCGATTTCAGTTCCAGAGCAATTTGCCCAATGAGTCCTTGATATTTAGTCGTTTTCAGCCAATTTTCTGGATTTATGAAAATTTCACTTTTTTGTGAAAATATCCACTAAACGAGGGAATAATATGTGTGAGGGTACCCCAGGAGAGTTCCAAATGAGTGTGGGTAGAATATATATCCCACGAGGGTAAAATTGAAAAAAGTTGAACAAATTTTTTTTTGGACTTAGTCATTTTTCCGGCGTTTATCAGACTTTCAGATAGGGGAAATGTCAGTGAGCGTTCCGATTTCAGTTCCAGAGCAATTCGCCCAATTAGTCCTTGATATTTAGTCGTTTTCAGCCAATTTTCTGGATTTTTGAAAATTTCACTTTTTTTGTGAAAATATCCACTAAATGAGGGAATAATATGTGTGAGGGTACCCCAGGAGAGTTCCAAATGTGTGTGGGTAGAATATATATCCCACGGGGGTAAAATTGAAAAAAGTTGAAAAAATTTTTTTTTTGGACTTAGTCATTTTTCCGGCGTTTATCACACTTTCAGATAGTGGAAATGTCAGTGAGCGTTCCGATTTCAGTTCCAGAGCAATTCGCCCAATGAGTCCTTGATATTTAGTCGTTTTCAGCCAATTTTCTGGATTTATGAAAATTTCACTATTTTGTGAAAATATCCACTAAACGAGGGAATAATATGTGTGAGGGTACCCCAGGAGAGTTCCAAATGTGTGTGGGTAGAATATATATCCCATGGGGGTAAAATTGAAAAAAGTTGAAGAAATTTTTTTTTGGACTTAGTCATTTTTCCTGCGTTTATCAGACTTTCAGAAAGGGGAATTGTCAGTGAGCGTTCCGATTTCAGTTCCAGAGTAATTCGCCCAATGAGTCCTTGATATTTAGTCGTTTTCAGCCAATTTTCTGGATTTTTGAAAATTTCACTTTTTTGTGAAAAAATCCACTAAACGAGTGGATAATATGTGTGAGGGTACCCCAGGAGAGTTCCAAATGTGTGTGGGTAGAATATATATCCCACGGGGGTAAAATTGAAAAAAGTTGAACAAATTTTTTTTGGGACTTAGTCATTTTTCCGGCGTTTATCAGACTTTCAGATAGGGGAAATGTCAGTGAGCGTTCCGATTTCAGTTCCAGAGCAATTCGCCCAATGAGTCCTTGATATTTAGTCGTTTTCAGCCAATTTTCTGGATTTTTGAAAATTTCACTTTTTTTGTGAAAATATCCACTAAATGAGGGAATAATATGTGTGAGGGTACCCCAGGAGAGTTCCAAATGTGTGTGGGTAGAATATATATCCCATGGGGGTAAAATTGAAAAAAGTTGAAAAAATTTTTTTTTTGGACTTAGTCATTTTTCCGACGTTTATCACACTTTCAGATAGGGGAAATGTCAGTGAGCGTTCTGATTTCAGTTCCAGAGCAATTCGCCCAATGAGTCCTTGATATTTTGTCGTTTTCAGCCAATTTTCTGGATTTTTGAAAATTTCGCTTTTTTGTGAAAATATCCACTAAATGAGGGAATAATATGTGTGAGGGTACCCCAGGAGAGTTCCAAATGTGTGCGGTTAAAATATATATCCCACGGGGGTAAAATTGAAAAAAGTTGAAAAAAATTTTTTTTTGGACTTAGTCATTTTTCCGGCGTTTATCAGACTTTCAGATAGGGGAAATGTGAGTGAGCATTACGATTTCAGTTCCAGAGCGATTCGCCCAATGAGTCCTTGATATTTAGTCGTTTTCAGCCAATTTTCTGGATTTTTGAAAATTTCACTTTTTTGTGAAAATGTCCACTAAATGAGGGAATAATATGTGTTAGGGTACCCCAGGAGAGTTCCAAATGTGTGTGGGTAGAATATATATCCCACGGGGGTAAAATTGAAAAAAGTTGAACAAATTTTTTTTTGGACTTAGTCATTTTTCCGGCGTTTATTAGACTTTCAGATAGGGGAAATGTCAGTGAGCGTTCCGATTTCAGTTCCAGAGCAATTCGCCCAATGAGTCCTTGATATTTAGTCGTTTTCAGCCAATTTTCTGGATTTTTGAAAATTTCACTTTTTTGTGAAAATATCCACTAAACGAGGGGATAATATGTGTGAGGGTACCCCAGGAGAGTTCCAAATGTGTGTGGGTAGAATATATATCCCACGGGGGTAAAATTGAAAAAAGTTGAACAAATTTTTTTTTGGGACTTAGTCATTTTTCCGGCGTTTATCAGACTTTCAGATAGGGGAAATGTCAGTGACCGTTCCGATTTCAGATCCAGAGCAATTCGCCCAATGAGTCCTTGATATTTAGTCGTTTTCAGCCAATTTTCTGGATTTTTGAAAATTTCACTTTTTTGTGAAAATATCCACTAAATGAGGGAATAATATGTGTGAGGGTACCCCAGGAGAGTTCCAAATGTGTGTGGGTAGAATATATATCCCACGGGGGTAAAATTGAAAAAAGTTGAAAAAATTTTTTTTTTGGACTTAGTCATTTTTCCGGCGTTTATCAGACTTTCAGATAGGGGAAATGTCAGTGAGCGTTCCGATTTCAGTTCCAGAGCAATTTGCCCAATGAGTCCTTGATATTTAGTCGTTTTCAGCCAATTTTCTGGATTTATGAAAATTTCACTTTTTTGTGAAAATATCCACTAAACGAGGGAATAATATGTGTGAGGGTACCCCAGGAGAGTTCCAAATGAGTGTGGGTAGAATATATATCCCACGAGGGTAAAATTGAAAAAAGTTGAACAAATTTTTTTTTGGACTTAGTCATTTTTCCGGCGTTTATCAGACTTTCAGATAGGGGAAATGTCAGTGAGCGTTCCGATTTCAGTTCCAGAGCAATTCGCCCAATTAGTCCTTGATATTTAGTCGTTTTCAGCCAATTTTCTGGATTTTTGAAAATTTCACTTTTTTTGTGAAAATATCCACTAAATGAGGGAATAATATGTGTGAGGGTACCCCAGGAGAGTTCCAAATGTGTGTGGGTAGAATATATATCCCACGGGGGTAAAATTGAAAAAAGTTGAAAAAATTTTTTTTTTGGACTTAGTCATTTTTCCGGCGTTTATCACACTTTCAGATAGTGGAAATGTCAGTGAGCGTTCCGATTTCAGTTCCAGAGCAATTCGCCCAATGAGTCCTTGATATTTAGTCGTTTTCAGCCAATTTTCTGGATTTATGAAAATTTCACTTTTTTGTGAAAATATCCACTAAACGAGGGAATAATATGTGTGAGGGTACCCCAGGAGAGTTCCAAATGTGTGTGGGTAGAATATATATCCCATGGGGGTAAAATTGAAAAAAGTTGAACAAATTTTTTTTTGGACTTAGTCATTTTTCCGGCGTTTATTAGACTTTCAGATAGGGGAAATGTCAGTGAGCGTTCCGATTTCAGTTCCAGAGCAATTCGCTAAATGAGTCCTTGATATTTAGTCATTTTCAGCCAATTTTCTGGATTTTTGAAAATTTCACTTTTTTGTGAAAATATCCACTAAACGAGGGGATAATATGTGTGAGGGTACCCCAGGAGAGTTCCAAATGTGTGTGGGTAGAATATATATCCCACGGGGGTAAAATTGAAAAAAGTTGAACAAATTTTTTTTTGGGACTTAGTCATTTTTCCGGCGTTTATCAGACTTTCAGATAGGGGAAATGTCAGTGAGCGTTCCGATTTCAGTTCCAGAGCAATTCGCCCAATGAGTCCTTGATATTTAGTCGTTTTCAGCCAATTTTCTGGATTTTTGAAAATTTCACTTTTTTTGTGAAAATATCCACTAAATGAGGGAATAATATGTGTGAGGGTACCCCAGGAGAGTTCCAAATGTGTGTGGGTAGAATATATATCCCATGGGGGTAAAATTGAAAAAAGTTGAAAAAATTTTTTTTTTGGACTTAGTCATTTTTCCGGCGTTTATCACACTTTCAGATAGTGGAAATGTCAGTGAGCGTTCCGATTTCAGTTCCAGAGCAATTCGCCCAATGAGTCCTTGATATTTAGTCGTTTTCAGCCAATTTTCTGGATTTATGAAAATTTCACTTTTTTGTGAAAATATCCACTAAACGAGGGAATAATATGTGTGAGGGTACCCCAGGAGAGTTCCAAATGAGTGTGGGTAGAATATATATCCCACGGGGGTAAAATTGAAAAAAGTTGAACAAATTTTTTTTTGGACTTAGTCATTTTTCCGGCGTTTATTAGACTTTCAGATAGGGGAAATGTCAGTGAGCGTTCCGATTTCAGTTCCAGAGCAATTCGCCCAATGAGTCCTTGATATTTAGTCGTTTTCAGCCAATTTTCTGGATTTTTGAAAATTTCACTTTTTTGTGAAAATATCCACTAAACGAGGGGATAATATGTGTGAGGGTACCCCAGGAGAGTTCCAAATGTGTGTGGGTAGAATATATATCCCACGGGGGTAAAATTGAAAAAAGTTGAACAAATTTTTTTTTGGGACTTAGTCATTTTTCCGGCGTTTATCAGACTTTCAGATAGGGGAAATGTCAGTGAGCGTTCCGATTTCAGTTCCAGAGCAATTCGCCCAATGAGTCCTTGATATTTAGTCGTTTTCAGCCAATTTTCTGGATTTTTGAAAATTTCACTTTTTTGTGAAAATATCCACTAAACGAGGGAATAATATGTGTGAGGGTACCCCAGGAGAGTTCCAAATGTGTGGGTAGAATATATATCCCACGGGGGTAAAATTGAAAAAAGTTGAAAAAAATTTTTTTTTGGACTTAGTCATTTTTCCGGCGTTTATCAGACTTTCAGATAGGGGAAATGTGAGTGAGCGTTCCGATTTCAGTTCCAGAGCAATTTGCCCAATGAGTCCTTGATATTTAGTCGTTTTCAGCCAATTTTCTGGATTTATGAAAATTTCACTTTTTTGTGAAAATATCCACTAAACGAGGGAATAATATGTGTGAGGGTACCCCAGGAGAGTTCCAAATGAGTGTGGGTAGAATATATATCCCACGGGGGTAAAATTGAAAAAAGTTGAACAAATTTTTTTTTGGACTTAGTCATTTTTCCGGCGTTTATCAGACTTTCAGATAGGGGAAATGTGAGTGAGCGTTCTGATTTCAGTTCCAGAGCAATTCGCCCAATGAGTCCTTGATATTTAGTCGTTTTCAGCCAATTTTCTGGATTTATGAAAATTTCACTTTTTTGTGAAAATATCCACTAAACGAGGGAATAATATGTGTGAGGGTACCCCAGGAGAGTTCCAAATGAGTGTGGGTAGAATATATATCCCACGGGGGTAAAAATGAAAAAAGTTGAACAAATTTTTTTTTGGACTTAGTCATTTTTCCGGCGTTTATCAGACTTTCAGATAAGGGAAATGTGAGTGAGCATTACGATTTCAGTTCCAGAGCGATTCGCCCAATGAGTCCTTGATATTTAGTCGTTTTCAGCCAATTTTCTGGATTTTTGAAAATTTCACTTTTTTGTGAAAATATCCACTAAATGAGGGAATAATATGTGTGAGGGTACCCCAGGAGAGTTCCAAATGTGTGTGGGTAGAATATATATCCCATGGGGGTAAAATTGAAAAAAGTTGAACAAATTTTTTTTTTGGACTTAGTCATTTTTCCGGCGTTTATCAGACTTTCAGATAGGGGAAATGTCAGTGAGTGTTCCGATTTCAGTTCCAGAGCAATTCGCCCAATGAGTCCTTGATATTTAGTCGTTTTCAGCCAATTTTCTGGATTTATGAAAATTTCACTTTTTTGTGAAAATATCCACTAAATGAGGGAATAATATGTGTGAGGGTACCCCAGGAGAGTTCCAAATGTGTGTGGGTAGAATATATATCCCACGGGGGTAAAATTGAAAAAAGTTGAACAAATTTTTTTTTGGGACTTAGTCATTTTTCCGGCGTTTATCAGACTTTCAGATAGGGGAAATGTCAGTGAGCGTTCCGATTTCAGTTCCAGAGCAATTCGCCCAATGAGTCCTTGATATTTAGTCGTTTTCAGCCAATTTTCTGGATTTTTGAAAATTTCACTTTTTTGTGAAAATATCCACTAAACGAGGGAATAATATGTGTGAGGGTACCCCAGGAGAGTTCCAAATGTGTGGGTAGAATATATATCCCACGGGGGTAAAATTGAAAAAAGTTGAAAAAAATTTTTTTTTGGACTTAGTCATTTTTCCGGCGTTTATCAGACTTTCAGATAGGGGAAATGTGAGTGAGCGTTCCGATTTCAGTTCCAGAGCAATTTGCCCAATGAGTCCTTGATATTTAGTCGTTTTCAGCCAATTTTCTGGATTTATGAAAATTTCACATTTTTGTGAAAATATCCACTAAACGAGGGAATAATATGTGTGAGGGTACCCAAGGAGAGTTCCAAATGAGTGTGGGTAGAATATATATCCCACGGGGGTAAAATTGAAAAAAGTTGAACAAATTTTTTTTTGGACTTAGTCATTTTTCCGGCGTTTATTAGACTTTCAGATAGGGGAAATGTCAGTGAGCGTTCCGATTTCAGTTCCAGAGCAATTCGCCCAATGAGTCCTTGATATTTAGTCGTTTTCAGCCAATTTTCTGGATTTTTGAAAATTTCACTTTTTTGTGAAAATATCCACTAAACGAGGGGATAATATGTGTGAGGGTACCCCAGGAGAGTTCCAAATGTGTGTGGGTAGAATATATATCCCACGGGGGTAAAATTGAAAAAAGTTGAACAAATTTTTTTTTGGGACTTAGTCATTTTTCCGGCGTTTATCAGACTTTCAGATAGGGGAAATGTCAGTGAGCGTTCCGATTTCAGTTCCAGAGCAATTCGCCCAATGAGTCCTTGATATTTAGTCGTTTTCAGCCAATTTTCTGGATTTTTGAAAATTTCACTTTTTTGTGAAAATATCCACTAAACGAGGGAATAATATGTGTGAGGGTACCCCAGGAGAGTTCCAAATGTGTGGGTAGAATATATATCCCACGGGGGTAAAATTGAAAAAAGTTGAAAAAAATTTTTTTTTGGACTTAGTCATTTTTCCGGCGTTTATCAGACTTTCAGATAGGGGAAATGTGAGTGAGCGTTCCGATTTCAGTTCCAGAGCAATTTGCCCAATGAGTCCTTGATATTTAGTCGTTTTCAGCCAATTTTCTGGATTTATGAAAATTTCACTTTTTTGTGAAAATATCCACTAAACGAGGGAATAATATGTGTGAGGGTACCCCAGGAGAGTTCCAAATGAGTGTGGGTAGAATATATATCCCACGGGGGTAAAATTGAAAAAAGTTGAACAAATTTTTTTTTGGACTTAGTCATTTTTCCGGCGTTTATCAGACTTTCAGATAGGGGAAATGTGAGTGAGCGTTCCGATTTCAGTTCCAGAGCAATTCGCCCAATGAGTCCTTGATATTTAGTCGTTTTCAGCCAATTTTCTGGATTTATGAAAATTTCACTTTTTTGTGAAAATATCCACTAAACGAGGGAATAATATGTGTGAGGGTACCCCAGGAGAGTTCCAAATGAGTGTGGGTAGAATATATATCCCACGGGGGTAAAAATGAAAAAAGTTGAACAAATTTTTTTTTGGACTTAGTCATTTTTCCGGCGTTTATCAGACTTTCAGATAAGGGAAATGTGAGTGAGCATTACGATTTCAGTTCCAGAGCGATTCGCCCAATGAGTCCTTGATATTTAGTCGTTTTCAGCCAATTTTCTGGATTTTTGAAAATTTCACTTTTTTGTGAAAATATCCACTAAATGAGGGAATAATATGTGTGAGGGTACCCCAGGAGAGTTCCAAATGTGTGTGGGTAGAATATATATCCCATGGGGGTAAAATTGAAAAAAGTTGAACAAATTTTTTTTTTGGACTTAGTCATTTTTCCGGCGTTTATCAGACTTTCAGATAGGGGAAATGTCAGTGAGCGTTCCGATTTCAGTTCCAGAGCAATTCACCCAATGAGTCCTTGATATTTAGTCGTTTTCAGCCAATTTTCTGGATTTTTGAAAATTTCACTTTTTTTGTGAAAATATCCACTAAATGAGGGAATAATATGTGTGAGGGTACCCCAGGAGAGTTCCAAATGTGTGTGGGTAGAATATATATCCCACGGGGGTAAAATTGAAAAAAGTTGAACAAATTTTTTTTTGGACTTAGTCATTTTTCCGGCGTTTATTAGACTTTCAGATAGGGGAAATGTCAGTGAGCGTTCCGATTTCAGTTCCAGAGCAATTCGTCCAATGAGTCCTTGATATTTAGTCGTTTTCAGCCAATTTTCTGGATTTTTGAAAATTTCACTTTTTTGTGAAAATATCCACTAAACGAGGGGATAATATGTGTGAGGGTACCCCAGGAGAGTTCCAAATGTGTGTGGGTAGAATATATATCCCACGGGGGTAAAATTGAAAAAAGTTGAACAAATTTTTTTTTGGGACTTAGTCATTTTTCCGGCGTTTATCAGACTTTCAGATAGGGGAAATGTGAGTGAGCATTACGATTTCAGTTCCAGAGCGATTCGCCCAACGAGTCCTTGATATTTAGTCGTTTTCAGCCAATTTTCTGGATTTTTGAAAATTTCACTTTTTTGTGAAAATATCCACTAAATGAGGGAATAATATGTGTGAGGGTACCCCAGGAGAGTTCCAAATGTGTGTGGGTAGAATATATATCCCATGGGGGTAAAATTGAAAAAAGTTGAACAAATTTTTTTTTTGGACTTAGTCATTTTTCCGGCGTTTATCAGACTTTCAGATAGGGGAAATGTCAGTGAGCGTTCCGATTTCAGTTCCAGAGCAATTCGCCCAATGAGTCCTTGATATTTAGTCGTTTTCAGCCAATTTTCTGGATTTATGAAAATTTCACTTTTTTGTGAAAATATCCACTAAACGAGGGAATAATATGTGTGAGGGTACCCCAGGAGAGTTCCAAATGAGTGTGGGTAGAATATATATCCCACGGGGGTAAAATTGAAAAAAGTTGAACAAATTTTTTTTTGGACTTAGTCATTTTTCCGGCGTTTATCAGACTTTCAGATAAGGGAAATGTGAGTGAGCATTACGATTTCAGTTCCAGAGCGATTCGCCCAATGAGTCCTTGATATTTAGTCGTTTTCAGCCAATTTTCTGGATTTTTGAAAATTTCACTTTTTTGTGAAAATATCCACTAAATGAGGGAATAATATGTGTGAGGGTACCCCAGGAGAGTTCCAAATGTGTGTGGGTAGAATATATATCCCATGGGGGTAAAATTGAAAAAAGTTGAACAAATTTTTTTTTTGGACTTAGTCATTTTTCCGGCGTTTATCAGACTTTCAGATAGGGGAAATGTCAGTGAGCGTTCCGATTTCAGTTCCAGAGCAATTCGCCCAATGAGTCCTTGATATTTAGTCGTTTTCAGCCAATTTTCTGGATTTATGAAAATTTCACTTTTTTGTGAAAATATCCACTAAATGAGGGAATAATATGTGTGAGGGTACCCCAGGAGAGTTCCAAATGTGTGTGGGTAGAATATATATCCCATGGGGGTAAAATTGAAAAAAGTTGAACAAATTTTTTTTTGGACTTAGTCATTTTTCCAGCGTTTATCAGACTTTCAGATAGGGGAAATGTCAGTGAGCGTTCCGATTTCAGTTCCAGAGCAATTCGCCCAATGAGTCCTTGATATTTAGTCGTTTTCAGCCAATTTTCTGGATTTTTGAAAATTTCACTTTTTTTGTGAAAATATCCACTAAATGAGGGAATAATATGTGTGAGGGTACCCCAGGAGAGTTCCAAATGTGTGTGGGTAGAATATATATCCCATGGGGGTAAAATTGAAATAAGTTGAAAAAAATTTTTTTTTGGACTTAGTCATTTTTCCGGCGTTTATCACACTTTCAGATAGTGGAAATGTCAGTGAGCGTTCCGATTTCAGTTCCAGAGCAATTCGCCCAATGAGTCCTTGATATTTAGTCGTTTTCAGCCAATTTTCTGGATTTATGAAAATTTCACTTTTTTGTGAAAATATCCACTAAACGAGGGAATAATATGTGTGAGGGTACCCCAGGAGAGTTCCAAATGAGTGTGGGTAGAATATATATCCCACGGGGGTAAAATTGAAAAAAGTTGAACAAATTTTTTTTTGGACTTAGTCATTTTTCCGGCGTTTATTAGACTTTCAGATAGGGGAAATGTCAGTGAGCGTTCCGATTTCAGTTCCAGAGCAATTCGCCCAATGAGTCCTTGATATTTAGTCGTTTTCAGCCAATTTTCTGGATTTTTGAAAATTTCACTTTTTTGTGAAAATATCCACTAAACGAGGGGATAATATGTGTGAGGGTACCCCAGGAGAGTTCCAAATGTGTGTGGGTAGAATATATATCCCACGGGGGTAAAATTGAAAAAAGTTGAACAAATTTTTTTTTGGGACTTAGTCATTTTTCCGGCGTTTATCAGACTTTCAGATAGGGGAAATGTCAGTGAGCGTTCCGATTTCAGTTCCAGAGCAATTCGCCCAATGAGTCCTTGATATTTAGTCGTTTTCAGCCAATTTTCTGGATTTTTGAAAATTTCACTTTTTTTGTGAAAATATCCACTAAATGAGGGAATAATATGTGTGAGGGTACCCCAGGAGAGTTCCAAATGTGTGGGTAGAATATATATCCCACGGGGGTAAAATTGAAAAAAGTTGAAAAAAATTTTTTTTTGGACTTAGTCATTTTTCCGGCGTTTATCAGACTTTCAGATAGGGGAAATGTGAGTGAGCGTTCCGATTTCAGTTCCAGAGCAATTTGCCCAATGAGTCCTTGATATTTAGTCGTTTTCAGCCAATTTTCTGGATTTATGAAAATTTCACTTTTTTGTGAAAATATCCACTAAACGAGGGAATAATATGTGTGAGGGTACCCCAGGAGAGTTCCAAATGAGTGTGGGTAGAATATATATCCCACGGGGGTAAAATTGAAAAAAGTTGAACAAATTTTTTTTTGGACTTAGTCATTTTTCCGGCGTTTATCAGACTTTCAGATAGGGGAAATGTGAGTGAGCATTACGATTTCAGTTCCAGAGCAATTCGCCCAATGAGTCCTTGATATTTAGTCGTTTTCAGCCAATTTTCTGGATTTATGAAAATTTCACTTTTTTGTGAAAATATCCACTAAACGAGGGAATAATATGTGTGAGGGTACCCCAGGAGAGTTCCAAATGAGTGTGGGTAGAATATATATCCCACGGGGGTAAAATTGAAAAAAGTTGAACAAATTTTTTTTTGGACTTAGTCATTTTTCCGGCGTTTATCAGACTTTCAGATAAGGGAAATGTGAGTGAGCATTACGATTTCAGTTCCAGAGCGATTCGCCCAATGAGTCCTTGATATTTAGTCGTTTTCAGCCAATTTTCTGGATTTTTGAAAATTTCACTTTTTTGTGAAAATATCCACTAAATGAGGGAATAATATGTGTGAGGGTACCCCAGGAGAGTTCCAAATGTGTGTGGGTAGAATATATATCCCATGGGGGTAAAATTGAAAAAAGTTGAACAAATTTTTTTTTTGGACTTAGTCATTTTTCCGGCGTTTATCAGACTTTCAGATAGGGGAAATGTCAGTGAGCGTTCCGATTTCAGTTCCAGAGCAATTCGCCCAATGAGTCCTTGATATTTAGTCGTTTTCAGCCAATTTTCTGGATTTATGAAAATTTCACTTTTTTGTGAAAATATCCACTAAATGAGGGAATAATATGTGTGAGGGTACCCCAGGAGAGTTCCAAATGTGTGTGGGTAGAATATATATCCCATGGGGGTAAAATTGAAAAAAGTTGAACAAATTTTTTTTTGGACTTAGTCATTTTTCCAGCGTTTATCAGACTTTCAGATAGGGGAAATGTCAGTGAGCGTTCCGATTTCAGTTCCAGAGCAATTCGCCCAATGAGTCCTTGATATTTAGTCGTTTTCAGCCAATTTTCTGGATTTTTGAAAATTTCACTTTTTTTGTGAAAATATCCACTAAATGAGGGAATAATATGTGTGAGGGTACCCCAGGAGAGTTCCAAATGTGTGTGGGTAGAATATATATCCCATGGGGGTAAAATTGAAATAAGTTGAAAAAAATTTTTTTTTGGACTTAGTCATTTTTCCGGCATTTATCACACTTTCAGATAGTGGAAATGTCAGTGAGCGTTCCGATTTCAGTTCCAGAGCAATTCGCCCAATGAGTCCTTGATATTTAGTCGTTTTCAGCCAATTTTCTGGATTTATGAAAATTTCACTTTTTTGTGAAAATATCCACTAAACGAGGGAATAATATGTGTGAGGGTACCCCAGGAGAGTTCCAAATGAGTGTGGGTAGAATATATATCCCACGGGGGTAAAATTGAAAAAAGTTGAACAAATTTTTTTTTGGACTTAGTCATTTTTCCGGCGTTTATTAGACTTTCAGATAGGGGAAATGTCAGTGAGCGTTCCGATTTCAGTTCCAGAGCAATTCGCCCAATGAGTCCTTGATATTTAGTCGTTTTCAGCCAATTTTCTGGATTTTTGAAAATTTCACTTTTTTGTGAAAATATCCACTAAACGAGGGGATAATATGTGTGAGGGTACCCCAGGAGAGTTCCAAATGTGTGTGGGTAGAATATATGTCCCACGGGGGTAAAATTGAAAAAAGTTGAACAAATTTTTTTTTGGGACTTAGTCATTTTTCCGGCGTTTATCAGACTTTCAGATAGGGGAAATGTCAGTGAGCGTTCCGATTTCAGTTCCAGAGCAATTCGCCCAATGAGTCCTTGATATTTAGTCGTTTTCAGCCAATTTTCTGGATTTTTGAAAATTTCACTTTTTTTGTGAAAATATCCACTAAATGAGGGAATAATATGTGTGAGGGTACCCCAGGAGAGTTCCAAATGTGTGGGTAGAATATATATCCCACGGGGGTAAAATTGAAAAAAGTTGAAAAAAATTTTTTTTTGGACTTAGTCATTTTTCCGGCGTTTATCAGACTTTCAGATAGGGGAAATGTGAGTGAGCGTTCCGATTTCAGTTCCAGAGCAATTTGCCCAATGAGTCCTTGATATTTAGTCGTTTTCAGCCAATTTTCTGGATTTATGAAAATTTCACTTTTTTGTGAAAATATCCACTAAACGAGGGAATAATATGTGTGAGGGTACCCCAGGAGAGTTCCAAATGAGTGTGGGTAGAATATATATCCCACGGGGGTAAAATTGAAAAAAGTTGAACAAATTTTTTTTTGGACTTAGTCATTTTTCCGGCGTTTATCAGACTTTCAGATAGGGGAAATGTGAGTGAGCATTCCGATTTCAGTTCCAGAGCAATTCGCCCAATGAGTCCTTGATATTTAGTCGTTTTCAGCCAATTTTCTGGATTTATGAAAATTTCACTTTTTTGTGAAAATATCCACTAAACGAGGGAATAATATGTGTGAGGGTACCCCAGGAGAGTTCCAAATGAGTGTGGGTAGAATATATATCCCACGGGGGTAAAAATGAAAAAAGTTGAACAAATTTTTTTTTGGACTTAGTCATTTTTCCGGCGTTTATCAGACTTTCAGATAAGGGAAATGTGAGTGAGCATTACGATTTCAGTTCCAGAGCGATTCGCCCAATGAGTCCTTGATATTTAGTCGTTTTCAGCCAATTTTCTGGATTTTTGAAAATTTCACTTTTTTGTGAAAATATCCACTAAATGAGGGAATAATATGTGTGAGGGTACCCCAGGAGAGTTCCAAATGTGTGTGGGTAGAATATATATCCCATGGGGGTAAAATTGAAAAAAGTTGAACAAATTTTTTTTTTGGACTTAGTCATTTTTCCGGCGTTTATCAGACTTTCAGATAGGGGAAATGTCAGTGAGTGTTCCGATTTCAGTTCCAGAGCAATTCGCCCAATGAGTCCTTGATATTTAGTCGTTTTCAGCCAATTTTCTGGATTTATGAAAATTTCACTTTTTTGTGAAAATATCCACTAAATGAGGGAATAATATGTGTGAGGGTACCCCAGGAGAGTTCCAAATGTGTGTGGGTAGAATATATATCCCATGGGGGTAAAATTGAAAAAAGTTGAACAAATTTTTTTTTGGACTTAGTCATTTTTCCAGCGTTTATCAGACTTTCAGATAGGGGAAATGTCAGTGAGCGTTCCGATTTCAGTTCCAGAGCAATTCGCCCAATGAGTCCTTGATATTTAGTCGTTTTCAGCCAATTTTCTGGATTTTTGAAAATTTCACTTTTTTTGTGAAAATATCCACTAAATGAGGGAATAATATGTGTGAGGGTACCCCAGGAGAGTTCCAAATGTGTGTGGGTAGAATATATATCCCACGGGGGTAAAATTGAAAAAAGTTGAACAAATTTTTTTTTGGACTTAGTCATTTTTCCGGCGTTTATTAGACTTTCAGATAGGGGAAATGTCAGTGAGCGTTCCGATTTCAGTTCCAGAGCAATTCGTCCAATGAGTCCTTGATATTTAGTCGTTTTCAGCCAATTTTCTGGATTTTTGAAAATTTCACTTTTTTGTGAAAATATCCACTAAACGAGGGGATAATATGTGTGAGGGTACCCCAGGAGAGTTCCAAATGTGTGTGGGTAGAATATATATCCCACGGGGGTAAAATTGAAAAAAGTTGAACAAATTTTTTTTTGGGACTTAGTCATTTTTCCGGCGTTTATCAGACTTTCAGATAGGGGAAATGTCAGTGAGCGTTCCGATTTCAGTTCCAGAGCAATTCGCCCAATGAGTCCTTGATATTTTGTCGTTTTCAGCCAATTTTCTGGATTTTTGAAAATTTCGCTTTTTTGTGAAAATATCCACTAAATGAGGGAATAATATGTGTGAGGGTACCCCAGGAGAGTTCCAAATGTGTGCGGTTAAAATATATATCCCACGGGGGTAAAATTGAAAAAAGTTGAAAAAAATTTTTTTTTGCACTTAGTCATTTTTCCGGCGTTTATCAGACTTTCAGATAGGGGAAATGTGAGTGAGCATTACGATTTCAGTTCCAGAGCGATTCGCCCAATGAGTCCTTGATATTTAGTCGTTTTCAGCCAATTTTCTGGATTTTTGAAAATTTCACTTTTTTGTGAAAATATCCACTAAATGAGGGAATAATATGTGTGAGGGTACCCCAGGAGAGTTCCAAATGTGTGTGGGTAGAATATATATCCCATGGGGGTAAAATTGAAAAAAGTTGAAAAAATTTTTTTTTTGGACTTAGTCATTTTTCCGGCGTTTATCAGACTTTCAGATAGGGGAAATGTCAGTGAGCGTTCCGATTTCAGTTCCAGAGCAATTCGCCCAATGAGTCCTTGATATTTAGTCGTTTTCAGCCAATTTTCTGGATTTATGAAAATTTCACTTTTTTGTGAAAATATCCACTAAACGAGGGAATAATATGTGTGAGGGTACCCCAGGAGAGTTCCAAATGAGTGTGGGTAGAATATATATCCCACGGGGGTAAAATTGAAAAAAGTTGAACAAATTTTTTTTTGGACTTAGTCATTTTTCCGGCGTTTATCAGACTTTCAGATAGGGGAAATGTGAGTGAGCATTACGATTTCAGTTCCAGAGCGATTCGCCCAATGAGTCCTTGATATTTAGTCGTTTTCAGCCAATTTTCTGGATTTTTGAAAATTTCACTTTTTTGTGAAAATATCCACTAAATGAGGGAATAATATGTGTGAGGGTACCCCAGGAGAGTTCCAAATGTGTGTGGGTAGAATATATATCCCATGGGGGTAAAATTGAAAAAAGTTGAACAAATTTTTTTTTTGGACTTAGTCATTTTTCCGGCGTTTATCAGACTTTCAGATAGGGGAAATGTCAGTGAGCGTTCCGATTTCAGTTCCAGAGCAATTCGCCCAATGAGTCCTTGATATTTAGTCGTTTTCAGCCAATTTTCTGGATTTATGAAAATTTCACTTTTTTGTGAAAATATCCACTAAACGAGGGAATAATATGTGTGAGGGTACCCCAGGAGAGCTCCAAATGAGTGTGGGTAGAATATATATCCCACGGGGGTAAAATTGAAAAAAGTTGAACAAATTTTTTTTTGGACTTAGTCATTTTTCCGGCGTTTATCAGACTTTCAGATAAGGGAAATGTGAGTGAGCATTACGATTTCAGTTCCAGAGCGATTCGCCCAATGAGTCCTTGATATTTAGTCGTTTTCAGCCAATTTTCTGGATTTTTGAAAATTTCACTTTTTTGTGAAAATATCCACTAAATGAGGGAATAATATGTGTGAGGGTACCCCAGGAGAGTTCCAAATGTGTGTGGGTAGAATATATATCCCATGGGGGTAAAATTGAAAAAAGTTGAACAAATTTTTTTTTTGGACTTAGTCATTTTTCCGGCGTTTATCAGACTTTCAGATAGGGGAAATGTCAGTGAGCGTTCCGATTTCAGTTCCAGAGCAATTCGCCCAATGAGTCCTTGATATTTAGTCGTTTTCAGCCAATTTTCTGGATTTATGAAAATTTCACTTTTTTGTGAAAATATCCACTAAATGAGGGAATAATATGTGTGAGGGTACCCCAGGAGAGTTCCAAATGTGTGTGGGTAGAATATATATCCCATGGGGGTAAAATTGAAAAAAGTTGAACAAATTTTTTTTTGGACTTAGTCATTTTTCCAGCGTTTATCAGACTTTCAGATAGGGGAAATGTCAGTGAGCGTTCCGATTTCAGTTCCAGAGCAATTCGCCCAATGAGTCCTTGATATTTAGTCGTTTTCAGCCAATTTTCTGGATTTTTGAAAATTTCACTTTTTTTGTGAAAATATCCACTAAATGAGGGAATAATATGTGTGAGGGTATCCCAGGAGAGTTCCAAATGTGTGTGGGTAGAATATATATCCCACGGGGGTAAAATTGAAAAAAGTTGAACAAATTTTTTTTTGGGACTTAGTCATTTTTCCGGCGTTTATCAGACTTTCAGATAGGGGAAATGTCAGTGAGCGTTCCGATTTCAGTTCCAGAGCAATTCGCCCAATGAGTCCTTGATATTTAGTCGTTTTCAGCCAATTTTCTGGATTTTTGAAAATTTCACTTTTTTTGTGAAAATATCCACTAAATGAGGGAATAATATGTGTGAGGGTACCCCAGGAGAGTTCCAAATGTGTGTGGGTAGAATATATATCCCATGGGGGTAAAATTGAAAAAAGTTGAAAAAAATTTTTTTTTGGACTTAGTCATTTTTCCGGCGTTTATCACACTTTCAGATAGTGGAAATGTCAGTGAGCGTTCCGATTTCAGTTCCAGAGCAATTCGCCCAATGAGTCCTTGATATTTAGTCGTTTTCAGCCAATTTTCTGGATTTATGAAAATTTCACTTTTTTTGTGAAAATATCCACTAAATGAGGGAATAATATGTGTGAGGGTACCCCAGGAGAGTTCCAAATGTGTGTGGGTAGAATATATATCCCATGGGGGTAAAATTGAAAAAAGTTGAAAAAAATTTTTTTTTGGACTTAGTCATTTTTCCGGCGTTTATCACACTTTCAGATAGGGGAAATGTCAGTGAGCGTTCCGATTTCAGTTCCAGAGCAATTCGCCCAATGAGTCCTTGATATTTTGTCGTTTTCAGCCAATTTTCTGGATTTTTGAAAATTTCGCTTTTTTGTGAAAATATCCACTAAATGAGGGAATAATATGTGTGAGGGTACCCCAGGAGAGTTCCAAATGTGTGCGGTTAAAATATATATCCCACGGGGGTAAAATTGAAAAAAGTTGAAAAAAATTTTTTTTTGCACTTAGTCATTTTTCCGGCGTTTATCAGACTTTCAGATAGGGGAAATGTGAGTGAGCATTACGATTTCAGTTCCAGAGCGATTCGCCCAATGAGTCCTTGATATTTAGTCGTTTTCAGCCAATTTTCTGGATTTATGAAAATTTCACTTTTCTGTGAAAATATCCACTAAATGAGGGAATAATATGTGTGAGGGTACCCCAGGAGAGTTCCAAATGTGTGTGGGTAGAATATATATCCCATGGGGGTAAAATTGAAAAAAGTTGAACAAATTTTTTTTTGGACTTAGTCATTTTTCCAGCGTTTATCAGACTTTCAGATAGGGGAAATGTCAGTGAGCGTTCCGATTTCAGTTCCAGAGCAATTCGCCCAATGAGTCCTTGATATTTAGTCGTTTTCAGCCAATTTTCTGGATTTATGAAAATTTCACTTTTTTGTGAAAATATCCACTAAACGAGGGAATAATATGTGTGAGGGTACCCCAGGAGAGTTCCAAATGAGTGTGGGTAGAATATATATCCCACGGGGGTAAAATTGAAAAAAGTTGAACAAATTTTATTTTGGACTTAGTCATTTTTCCGGCGTTTATCAGACTTTCAGATAAGGGAAATGTGAATGAGCATTACGATTTCAGTTCCAGAGCGATTCGCCCAATGAGTCCTTGATATTTAGTCGTTTTCAGCCAATTTTCTGGATTTTTGAAAATTTCACTTTTTTGTGAAAATATCCACTAAATGAGGGAATAATATGTGTGAGGGTACCCCAGGAGAGTTCCAAATGTGTGTGGGTAGAATATATATCCCATGGGGGTAAAATTGAAAAAAGTTGAACAAATTTTTTTTTGGACTTAGTCATTTTTCCAGCGTTTATCAGACTTTCAGATAGGGGAAATGTCAGTGAGCGTTCCGATTTCAGTTCCAGAGCAATTCGCCCAATGAGTCCTTGATATTTTGTCGTTTTCAGCCAATTTTCTGGATTTTTGAAAATTTCACTTTTTTTGTGAAAATATCCACTAAATGAGGGAATAATATGTGTGAGGGTACCCCAGGAGAGATCGAAATGTGTGTGGGTAGAATATATATCCCATGGGGGTAAAATTGAAAAAAGTTGAAAAAAATTTTTTTTTGGACTTAGTCATTTTTCCGGCGTTTATCAGACTTTCAGATAGGGGAAATGTGAGTGAGCATTACGATTTCCGTTCCAGAGCGATTCGCCCAATGAGTCCTTGATATTTAGTCGTTTTCAGCCAATTTTCTGGATTTTTGAAAATTTCACTTTTTTGTGAAAATATCCACTAAATGAGGGAATAATATGTGTGAGGGTACCCCAGGAGAGTTCCAAATGTGTGTGGGTAGAATATATATCCCATGGGGGTAAAATTGAAAAAAGTTGAAAAAATTTTTTTTTTGGACTTAGTCATTTTTCCGACGTTTATCACACTTTCAGATAGGGGAAATGTCAGTGAGCGTTCTCATTTCAGTTCCAGAGCAATTCGCCCAATGAGTCCTTGATATTTTGTCGTTTTCAGCCAATTTTCTGGATTTTTGAAAATTTCGCTTTTTTGTGAAAATATCCACTAAATGAGGGAATAATATGTGTGAGGGTACCCCAGGAGAGTTCCAAATGTGTGTGGGTAGAATATATATCCCACGGGGGTAAAATTGAAAAAAGTTGAACAAATTTTTTTTTGGACTTAGTCATTTTTCCGGCGTTTATCAGACTTTCAGATAGGGGAAATGTCAGTGAGCGTTCCGATTTCAGTTCCAGAGCAATTCGCCCAATGAGTCCTTGATATTTAGTCGTTTTCAGCCAATTTTCTGGATTTATGAAAATTTCACTTTTTTGTGAAAATATCCACTAAATGAGGGAATAATATGTGTGAGGGTACCCCAGGAGAGTTCCAAATGTGTGTGGGTAGAATATATATCCCATGGGGGTAAAATTGAAAAAAGTTGAACAAATTTTTTTTTGGACTTAGTCATTTTTCCAGCGTTTATCAGACTTTCAGATAGGGGAAATGTCAGTGAGCGTTCCGATTTCAGTTCCAGAGCAATTCGCCCAATGAGTCCTTGATATTTAGTCGTTTTCAGCCAATTTTCTGGATTTTTGAAAATTTCACTTTTTTTGTGAAAATATCCACTAAATGAGGGAATAATATGTGTGAGGGTACCCCAGGAGAGTTCCAAATGTGTGTGGGTAGAATATATATCCCATGGGGGTAAAATTGAAAAAAGTTGAAAAAAATTTTTTTTTGGACTTAGTCATTTTTCCGGCGTTTATCAGACTTTCAGATAGGGGAAATGTGAGTGAGCATTACGATTTCAGTTCCACAGCGATTCGCCCAATGAGTCCTTGATATTTAGTCGTTTTCAGCCAATTTTCTGGATTTTTGAAAATTTCACTTTTTTGTGAAAATATCCACTAAATGAGGGAATAATATGTGTGAGGGTACCCCAGGAGAGTTCCAAATGTGTGTGGGTAGAATATATATCCCATGGGGGTAAAATTGAAAAAAGTTGAAAAAATTTTTTTTTTGGACTTAGTCATTTTTCCGACGTTTATCACACTTTCAGATAGGGGAAATGTCAGTGAGCGTTCTGATTTCAGTTCCAGAGCAATTCGCCCAATGAGTCCTTGATATTTTGTCGTTTTCAGCCAATTTTCTGGATTTTTGAAAATTTCGCTTTTTTGTGAAAATATCCACTAAATGAGGGAATAATATGTGTGAGGGTACCCCAGGAGAGTTCCAAATGTGTGTGGGTAGAATATATATCCCATGGGGGTAAAATTGAAAAAAGTTGAAAAAAATTTTTTTTTGGACTTAGTCATTTTTCCGGCGTTTATCACACTTTCAGATAGGGGAAATGTCAGTGAGCGTTCCGATTTCAGTTCCAGAGCAATTCGCCCAATGAGTCCTTGAAATTTTGTCGTTTTCAGCCAATTTTCTGGATTTTTGAAAATTTCGCTTTTTTGTGAAAATATCCACTAAATGAGGGAATAATATGTGTGAGGGTACCCCAGGAGAGTTCCAAATGTGTGCGGTTAAAATATATATCCCACGGGGGTAAAATTGAAAAAAGTTGAAAAAAATTTTTTTTTGCACTTAGTCATTTTTCCGGCGTTTATCAGACTTTCAGATAGGGGAAATGTGAGTGAGCATTACGATTTCAGTTCCAGAGCGATTCGCCCAATGAGTCCTTGATATTTAGTCGTTTTCAGCCAATTTTCTGGATTTTTGAAAATTTCACTTTTTTTGTGAAAATATCCACTAAATGAGGGAATAATATGTGTGAGGGTACCCCAGGAGAGTTCCAAATGTGTGTGGGTAGAATATATATCCCATGGGGGTAAAATTGAAAAAAGTTGAAAAAAATTTTTTTTTGGACTTAGTCATTTTTCCGGCGTTTATCAGACTTTCAGATAGGGGAAATGTGAGTGAGCATTACGATTTCAGTTCCACAGCGATTCGCCCAATGAGTCCTTGATATTTAGTCGTTTTCAGCCAATTTTCTGGATTTTTGAAAATTTCACTTTTTTGTGAAAATATCCACTAAATGAGGGAATAATATGTGTGAGGGTACCCCAGGAGAGTTCCAAATGTGTGTGGGTAGAATATATATCCCATGGGGGTAAAATTGAAAAAAGTTGAAAAAATTTTTTTTTTGGACTTAGTCATTTTTCCGACGTTTATCACACTTTCAGATAGGGGAAATGTCAGTGAGCGTTCTGATTTCAGTTCCAGAGCAATTCGCCCAATGAGTCCTTGATATTTTGTCGTTTTCAGCCAATTTTCTGGATTTTTGAAAATTTCGCTTTTTTGTGAAAATATCCACTAAATGAGGGAATAATATGTGTGAGGGTACCCCAGGAGAGTTCCAAATGTGTGTGGGTAGAATATATATCCCATGGGGGTAAAATTGAAAAAAGTTGAAAAAAATTTTTTTTTGGACTTAGTCATTTTTCCGGCGTTTATCACACTTTCAGATAGGGGAAATGTCAGTGAGCGTTCCGATTTCAGTTCCAGAGCAATTCGCCCAATGAGTCCTTGATATTTTGTCGTTTTCAGCCAATTTTCTGGATTTTTGAAAATTTCGCTTTTTTGTGAAAATATCCACTAAATGAGGGAATAATATGTGTGAGGGTACCCCAGGAGAGTTCCAAATGTGTGCGGTTAAAATATATATCCCACGGGGGTAAAATTGAAAAAAGTTGAAAAAAATTTTTTTTTGCACTTAGTCATTTTTCCGGCGTTTATCAGACTTTCAGATAGGGGAAATGTGAGTGAGCAGTACGATTTCAGTTCCAGAGCGATTCGCCCAATGAGTCCTTGATATTTAGTCGTTTTCAGCCAATTTTCTGGATTTTTGAAAATTTCACTTTTTTGTGAAAATATCCACTAAATGAGGGAATAATATGTGTGAGGGTACCCCAGGAGAGTTCCAAATGTGTGTGGGTAGAATATATATCCCATGGGGGTAAAATTGAAAAAAGTTGAACAAATTTTTTTTTTGGACTTAGTCATTTTTCCGGCGTTTATCAGACTTTCAGATAGGGGAAATGTCAGTGAGCGTTCCGATTTCAGTTCCAGAGCAATTCGCCCAATGAGTCCTTGATATTTAGTCGTTTTCAGCCAATTTTCTGGATTTATGAAAATTTCACTTTTTTGTGAAAATATCCACTAAATGAGGGAATAATATGTGTGAGGGTACCCCAGGAGAGTTCCAAATGTGTGTGGGTAGAATATATATCCCATGGGGGTAAAATTGAAAAAAGTTGAACAAATTTTTTTTTGGACTTAGTCATTTTTCCAGCGTTTATCAGACTTTCAGATAGGGGAAATGTCAGTGAGCGTTCCGATTTCAGTTCCAGAGCAATTCGCCCAATGAGTCCTTGATATTTAGTCGTTTTCAGCCAATTTTCTGGATTTTTGAAAATTTCACTTTTTTTGTGAAAATATCCACTAAATGAGGGAATAATATGTGTGAGGGTACCCCAGGAGAGTTCCAAATGTGTGTGGGTAGAATATATATCCCATGGGGGTAAAATTGAAAAAAGTTGAAAAAAATTTTTTTTTGGACTTAGTCATTTTTCCGGCGTTTATCAGACTTTCAGATAGGGGAAATGTGAGTGAGCATTACGATTTCAGTTCCACAGCGATTCGCCCAATGAGTCCTTGATATTTAGTCGTTTTCAGCCAATTTTCTGGATTTTTGAAAATTTCACTTTTTTGTGAAAATATCCACTAAATGAGGGAATAATATGTGTGAGGGTACCCCAGGAGAGTTCCAAATGTGTGTGGGTAGAATATATATCCCATGGGGGTAAAATTGAAAAAAGTTGAAAAAATTTTTTTTTTGGACTTAGTCATTTTTCCGACGTTTATCACACTTTCAGATAGGGGAAATGTCAGTGAGCGTTCTGATTTCAGTTCCAGAGCAATTCGCCCAATGAGTCCTTGATATTTTGTCGTTTTCAGCCAATTTTCTGGATTTTTGAAAATTTCGCTTTTTTGTGAAAATATCCACTAAATGAGGGAATAATATGTGTCAGGGTACCCCAGGAGAGTTCCAAATGTGTGTGGGTAGAATATATATCCCATGGGGGTAAAATTGAAAAAAGTTGAAAAAAATTTTTTTTTGGACTTAGTCATTTTTCCGGCGTTTATCACACTTTCAGATAGGGGAAATGTCAGTGAGCGTTCCGATTTCAGTTCCAGAGCAATTCGCCCAATGAGTCCTTGATATTTTGTCGTTTTCAGCCAATTTTCTGGATTTTTGAAAATTTCGCTTTTTTGTGAAAATATCCACTAAATGAGGGAATAATATGTGTGAGGGTACCCCAGGAGAGTTCCAAATGTGTGCGGTTAAAATATATATCCCACGGGGGTAAAATTGAAAAAAGTTGAAAAAAATTTTTTTTTGCACTTAGTCATTTTTCCGGCGTTTATCAGACTTTCAGATAGGGGAAATGTGAGTGAGCATTACGATTTCAGTTCCAGAGCGATTCGCCCAATGAGTCCTTGATATTTAGTCGTTTTCAGCCAATTTTCTGGATTTATGAAAATTTCACTTTTTTGTGAAAATATCCACTAAACGAGGGAATAATATGTGTGAGGGTACCCCAGGAGAGTTCCAAATGAGTGTGGGTAGAATATATATCCCACGGGGGTAAAATTGAAAAAAGTTGAACAAATTTTTTTTTGGACTTAGTCATTTTTCCGGCGTTTATCAGACTTTCAGATAGGGGAAATGTGAGTGAGCATTACGATTTCAGTTCCAGAGCGATTCGCCCAATGAGTCCTTGATATTTAGTCGTTTTCAGCCAATTTTCTGGATTTTTGAAAATTTCACTTTTTTGTGAAAATATCCACTAAATGAGGGAATAATATGTGTGAGGGTACCCCAGGAGAGTTCCAAATGTGTGTGGGTAGAATATATATCCCATGGGGGTAAAATTTAAAAAAGTTGAACAAATTTTTTTTTTGGACTTAGTCATTTTTCCGGCGTTTATCAGACTTTCAGATAGGGGAAATGTCAGTGAGCGTTCCGATTTCAGTTCCAGAGCAATTCGCCCAATGAGTCCTTGATATTTAGTCGTTTTCAGCCAATTTTCTGGATTTTTGAAAATTTCACTTTTTTTGTGAAAATATCCACTAAATGAGGGAATAATATGTGTGAGGGTACCCCAGGAGAGTTCCAAATGTGTGTGGGTAGAATATATATCCCATGGGGGTAAAATTGAAAAAAGTTGAAAAAAATTTTTTTTTGGACTTAGTCATTTTTCCGGCGTTTATCACACTTTCAGATAGTGGAAATGTCAGTGAGCGTTCCGATTTCAGTTCCAGAGCAATTCGCCCAATGAGTCCTTGATATTTAGTCGTTTTCAGCCAATTTTCTGGATTTATGAAAATTTCACTTTTTTGTGAAAATATCCACTAAACGAGGGAATAATATGTGTGAGGGTACCCCAGGAGAGTTCCAAATGAGTGTGGGTAGAATATATATCCCACGGGGGTAAAATTGAAAAAAGTTGAACAAATTTTTTTTTGGACTTAGTCATTTTTCCGGCGTTTATCAGACTTTCAGATAGGGGAAATGTGAGTGAGCATTACGATTTCAGTTCCAGAGCGATTCGCCCAATGAGTCCTTGATATTTAGTCGTTTTCAGCCAATTTTCTGGATTTTTGAAAATTTCACTTTTTTGTGAAAATATCCACTAAATGAGGGAATAATATGTGTGAGGGTACCCCAGGAGAGTTCCAAATGTGTGTGGGTAGAATATATATCCCATGGGGGTAAAATTGAAAAAAGTTGAAAAAATTTTTTTTTTGGACTTAGTCATTTTTCCGACGTTTATCACACTTTCAGATAGGGGAAATGTCAGTGAGCGTTCTGATTTCAGTTCCAGAGCAATTCGCCCAATGAGTCCTTGATATTTTGTCGTTTTCAGCCAATTTTCTGGATTTTTGAAAATTTCGCTTTTTTGTGAAAATATCCACTAAATGAGGGAATAATATGTGTGAGGGTACCCCAGGAGAGTTCCAAATGTGTGTGGGTAGAATATATATCCCATGGGGGTAAAATTGAAAAAAGTTGAACAAATTTTTTTTTTGGACTTAGTCATTTTTCCGGCGTTTATCAGACTTTCAGATAGGGGAAATGTCAGTGAGCGTTCCGATTTCAGTTCCAGAGCAATTCGCCCAATGAGTCCTTGATATTTAGTCGTTTTCAGCCAATTTTCTGGATTTATGAAAATTTCACTTTTTTGTGAAAATATCCACTAAATGAGGGAATAATATGTGTGAGGGTACCCCAGGAGAGTTCCAAATGTGTGTGGGTAGAATATATATCCCATGGGGGTAAAATTGAAAAAAGTTGAACAAATTTTTTTTTGGACTTAGTCATTTTTCCAGCGTTTATCAGACTTTCAGATAGGGGAAATGTCAGTGAGCGTTCCGATTTCAGTTCCAGAGCAATTCGCCCAATGAGTCCTTGATATTTAGTCGTTTTCAGCCAATTTTCTGGATTTTTGAAAATTTCACTTTTTTGTGAAAATATCCACTAAATGAGGGAATAATATGTGTGAGGGTACCCCAGGAGAGTTCCAAATGTGTGCGGTTAAAATATATATCCCACGGGGGTAAAATTGAAAAAAGTTGAAAAAAATTTTTTTTTGCACTTAGTCATTTTTCCGGCGTTTATCAGACTTTCAGATAGGGGAAATGTGAGTGAGCATTACGATTTCAGTTCCAGAGCGATTCGCCCAATGAGTCCTTGATATTTAGTCGTTTTCAGCCAATTTTCTGGATTTATGAAAATTTCACTTTTCTGTGAAAATATCCACTAAATGAGGGAATAATATGTGTGAGGGTACCCCAGGAGAGTTCCAAATGTGTGTGGGTAGAATATATATCCCATGGGGGTAAAATTGAAAAAAGTTGAACAAATTTTTTTTTGGACTTAGTCATTTTTCCAGCGTTTATCAGACTTTCAGATAGGGGAAATGTCAGTGAGCGTTCCGATTTCAGTTCCAGAGCAATTCGCCCAATGAGTCCTTGATATTTAGTCGTTTTCAGCCAATTTTCTGGATTTATGAAAATTTCACTTTTTTGTGAAAATATCCACTAAACGAGGGAATAATATGTGTGAGGGTACCCCAGGAGAGTTCCAAATGAGTGTGGGTAGAATATATATCCCACGGGGGTAAAATTGAAAAAAGTTGAACAAATTTTATTTTGGACTTAGTCATTTTTCCGGCGTTTATCAGACTTTCAGATAAGGGAAATGTGAATGAGCATTACGATTTCAGTTCCAGAGCGATTCGCACAATGAGTCCTTGATATTTAGTCGCTTTCAGCCAATTTTCTGGATTTTTGAAAATTTCACTTTTTTGTGAAAATATCCACTAAATGAGGGAATAATATGTGTGAGGGTACCCCAGGAGAGTTCCAAATGTGTGTGGGTAGAATATATATCCCATGGGGGTAAAATTGAAAAAAGTTGAACAAATTTTTTTTTGGACTTAGTCATTTTTCCAGCGTTTATCAGACTTTCAGATAGGGGAAATGTCAGTGAGCGTTCCGATTTCAGTTCCAGAGCAATTCGCCCAATGAGTCCTTGATATTTAGTCGTTTTCAGCCAATTTTCTGGATTTTTGAAAATTTCACTTTTTTTGTGAAAATATCCACTAAATGAGGGAATAATATGTGTGAGGGTACCCCAGGAGAGTTCCAAATGTGTGCGGGTAGAATATATATCCCATGGGGGTAAAATTGAAAAAAGTTGAAAAAAATTTTTTTTTGGACTTAGTCATTTTTCCGGCGTTTATCAGACTTTCAGATAGGGGAAATGTGAGTGAGCATTACGATTTCAGTTCCAGAGCGATTCGCCCAATGAGTCCTTGATATTTAGTCGTTTTCAGCCAATTTTCTGGATTTTTGAAAATTTCACTTTTTTGTGAAAATATCCACTAAATGAGGGAATAATATGTGTGAGGGTACCCCAGGAGAGTTCCAAATGTGTGTGGGTAGAATATATATCCCATGGGGGTAAAATTGAAAAAAGTTGAAAAAATTTTTTTTTTGGACTTAGTCATTTTTCCGACGTTTATCACACTTTCAGATAGGGGAAATGTCAGTGAGCGTTCTGATTTCAGTTCCAGAGCAATTCGCCCAATGAGTCCTTGATATTTTGTCGTTTTCAGCCAATTTTCTGGATTTTTGAAAATTTCGCTTTTTTGTGAAAATATCCACTAAATGAGGGAATAATATGTGTGAGGGTACCCCAGGAGAGTTCCAAATGTGTGTGGGTAGAATATATATCCCACGGGGGTAAAATTGAAAAAAGTTGAACAAATTTTATTTTGGACTTAGTCATTTTTCCGGCGTTTATCAGACTTTCAGATAAGGGAAATGTGAATGAGCATTACGATTTCAGTTCCAGAGCGATTCGCACAATGAGTCCTTGATATTTAGTCGTTTTCAGCCAATTTTCTGGATTTTTGAAAATTTCACTTTTTTGTGAAAATATCCACTAAATGAGGGAATAATATGTGTGAGGGTACCCCAGGAGAGTTCCAAATGTGTGTGGGTAGAATATATATCCCATGGGGGTAAAATTGAAAAAAGTTGAACAAATTTTTTTTTGGACTTAGTCATTTTTCCAGCGTTTATCAGACTTTCAGATAGGGGAAATGTCAGTGAGCGTTCCGATTTCAGTTCCAGAGCAATTCGCCCAATGAGTCCTTGATATTTAGTCGTTTTCAGCCAATTTTCTGGATTTTTGAAAATTTCACTTTTTTTGTGAAAATATCCACTAAATGAGGGAATAATATGTGTGAGGGTACCCCAGGAGAGTTCCAAATGTGTGCGGGTAGAATATATATCCCATGGGGGTAAAATTGAAAAAAGTTGAAAAAAATTTTTTTTTGGACTTAGTCATTTTTCCGGCGTTTATCAGACTTTCAGATAGGGGAAATGTGAGTGAGCACTACGATTTCAGTTCCAGAGCGATTCGCCCAATGAGTCCTTGATATTTAGTCGTTTTCAGCCAATTTTCTGGATTTTTGAAAATTTCACTTTTTTGTGAAAATATCCACTAAATGAGGGAATAATATGTGTGAAGGTACCCCAGGAGAGTTCCAAATGTGTGTGGGTAGAATATATATCCCATGGGGGTAAAATTGAAAAAAGTTGAAAAAATTTTTTTTTTGGACTTAGTCATTTTTCCGACGTTTATCACACTTTCAGATAGGGGAAATGTCAGTGAGCGTTCTGATTTCAGTTCCAGAGCAATTCGCCCAATGAGTCCTTGATATTTTGTCGTTTTCAGCCAATTTTCTGGATTTTTGAAAATTTCGCTTTTTTGTGAAAATATCCACTAAATGAGGGAATAATATGTGTGAGGGTACCCCAGGAGAGTTCCAAATGTGTGTGGGTAGAATATATATCCCACGGGGGTAAAATTGAAAAAAGTTGAACAAATTTTTTTTTGGACTTAGTCATTTTTCCGGCGTTTATCAGACTTTCAGATAAGGGAAATGTGAGTGAGCATTACGATTTCAGTTCCAGAGCGATTCGCCCAATGAGTCCTTGATATTTAGTCGTTTTCAGCCAATTTTCTGGATTTTTGAAAATTTCACTTTTTTGTGAAAATATCCACTAAATGAGGGAATAATATGTGTGAGGGTACCCCAGGAGAGTTCCAAATGTGTGTGGGTAGAATTTATATCCCATGGGGGTAAAATTGAAAAAAGTTGAACAAATTTTTTTTTTGGACTTAGTCATTTTTCCGGCGTTTATCAGACTTTCAGATAGGGGAAATGTCAGTGAGCGTTCCGATTTCAGTTCCAGAGCAATTCGCCCAATGAGTCCTTGATATTTAGTCGTTTTCAGCCAATTTTCTGGATTTATGAAAATTTCACTTTTTTGTGAAAATATCCACTAAATGAGGGAATAATATGTGTGAGGGTACCCCAGGAGAGTTCCAAATGTGTGTGGGTAGAATATATATCCCATGGGGGTAAAATTGAAAAAAGTTGAACAAATTTTTTTTTGGACTTAGTCATTTTTCCAGCGTTTATCAGACTTTCAGATAGGGGAAATGTCAGTGAGCGTTCCGATTTCAGTTCCAGAGCAATTCGCCCAATGAGTCCTTGATATTTAGTCGTTTTCAGCCAATTTTCTGGATTTTTGAAAATTTCACTTTTTTTGTGAAAATATCCACTAAATGAGGGAATAATATGTGTGAGGGTACCCCAGGAGAGTTCCAAATGTGTGTGGGTAGAATATATATCCCATGGGGGTAAAATTGAAAAAAGTTGAAAAAAATTTTTTTTTGGACTTAGTCATTTTTCCGGCGTTTATCACACTTTCAGATAGTGGAAATGTCAGTGAGCGTTCCGATTTCAGTTCCAGAGCAATTCGCCCAATGAGTCCTTGATATTTAGTCGTTTTCAGCCAATTTTCTGGATTTATGAAAATTTCACTTTTTTGTGAAAATATCCACTAAACGAGGGAATAATATGTGTGAGGGTACCCCAGGAGAGTTCCAAATGTGTGTGGGTAGAATATATATCCCACGGGGGTAAAATTGAAAAAAGTTGAAAAAATTTTTTTTTTGGACTTAGTCATTTTTCCGGCGTTTATCACACTTTCAGATAGTGGAAATGTCAGTGAGCGTTCTGATTTCAGTTCCAGAGCAATTCGCCCAATGAGTCCTTGATATTTAGTCGTTTTCAGCCAATTTTCTGGATTTATGAAAATTTCACTTTTTTGTGAAAATATCCACTAAACGAGGGAATAATATGTGTGAGGGTACCCCAGGAGAGTTCCAAATGTGTGTGGGTAGAATATATATCCCATGGGGGTAAAATTGAAAAAAGTTGAACAAATTTTTTTTTGGACTTAGTCATTTTTCCGGCGTTTATTAGACTTTCAGATAGGGGAAATGTCAGTGAGCGTTCCGATTTCAGTTCCAGAGCAATTCGCCCAATGAGTCCTTGATATTTAGTCATTTTCAGCCAATTTTCTGGATTTTTGAAAATTTCACTTTTTTGTGAAAATATCCACTAAACGAGGGGATAATATGTGTGAGGGTACCCCAGGAGAGTTCCAAATGTGTGTGGGTAGAATATATATCCCACGGGGGTAAAATTGAAAAAAGTTGAACAAATTTTTTTTTGGGACTTAGTCATTTTTCCGGCGTTTATCAGACTTTCAGATAGGGGAAATGTCAGTGAGCGTTCCGATTTCAGTTCCAGAGCAATTCGCCCAATGAGTCCTTGATATTTATTCGTTTTCAGCCAATTTTCTGGATTTTTGAAAATTTCACTTTTTTTGTGAAAATATCCACTAAATGAGGGAATAATATGTGTGAGGGTACCCCAGGAGAGTTCCAAATGTGTGTGGGTAGAATATATATCCCATGGGGGTAAAATTGAAAAAAGTTGAAAAAATTTTTTTTTTGGACTTAGTCATTTTTCCGGCGTTTATCACACTTTCAGATAGTGGAAATGTCAGTGAGCGTTCCGATTTCAGTTCCAGAGCAATTCGCCCAATGAGTCCTTGATATTTAGTCGTTTTCAGCCAATTTTCTGGATTTATGAAAATTTCACTTTTTTGTGAAAATATCCACTAAACGAGGGAATAATATGTGTGAGGGTACCCCAGGAGAGTTCCAAATGAGTGTGGGTAGAATATATATCCCACGGGGGTAAAATTGAAAAAAGTTGAACAAATTTTTTTTTGGACTTAGTCATTTTTCCGGCGTTTATTAGACTTTCAGATAGGGGAAATGTCAGTGAGCGTTCCGATTTCAGTTCCAGAGCAATTCGCCCAATGAGTCCTTGATATTTAGTCGTTTTCAGCCAATTTTCTGGATTTTTGAAAATTTCACTTTTTTGTGAAAATATCCACTAAACGAGGGGATAATATGTGTGAGGGTACCCCAGGAGAGTTCCAAATGTGTGTGGGTAGAATATATATCCCACGGGGGTAAAATTGAAAAAAGTTGAACAAATTTTTTTTTGGGACTTAGTCATTTTTCCGGCGTTTATCAGACTTTCAGATAGGGGAAATGTCAGTGAGCATTACGATTTCAGTTCCAGAGCGATTCGCCCAATGAGTCCTTGATATTTAGTCGTTTTCAGCCAATTTTCTGGATTTTTGAAAATTTCACTTTTTTGTGAAAATATCCACTAAATGAGGGAATAATATGTGTGAGGGTACCCCAGGAGAGTTCCAAATGTGTGTGGGTAGAATATATATCCCATGGGGGTAAAATTGAAAAAAGTTGAACAAATTTTTTTTTTGGACTTAGTCATTTTTCCGGCATTTATCAGACTTTCAGATAGGGGAAATGTCAGTGAGCGTTCCGATTTCAGTTCCAGAGCAATTCGCCCAATGAGTCCTTGATATTTAGTCGTTTTCAGCCAATTTTCTGGATTTATGAAAATTTCACTTTTTTGTGAAAATATCCACTAAACGAGGGAATAATATGTGTGAGGGTACCCCAGGAGAGTTCCAAATGTGTGTGGGTAGAATATATATCCCATGGGGGTAAAATTGAAAAAAGTTGAACAAATTTTTTTTTGGACTTAGTCATTTTTCCGGCGTTTATTAGACTTTCAGATAGGGGAAATGTCAGTGAGCGTTCCGATTTCAGTTCCAGAGCAATTCGCCCAATGAGTCCTTGATATTTAGTCATTTTCAGCCAATTTTCTGGATTTTTGAAAATTTCACTTTTTTGTGAAAATATCCACTAAACGAGGGGATAATATGTGTGAGGGTACCCCAGGAGAGTTCCAAATGTGTGTGGGTAGAATATATATCCCACGGGGGTAAAATTGAAAAAAGTTGAACAAATTTTTTTTTGGGACTTAGTCATTTTTCCGGCGTTTATCAGACTTTCAGATAGGGGAAATGTCAGTGAGCATTCCGATTTCAGTTCCAGAGCAATTCGCCCAATGAGTCCTTGATATTTAGTCGTTTTCAGCCAATTTTCTGGATTTTTGAAAATTTCACTTTTTTTGTGAAAATATCCACTAAATGAGGGAGTAATATGTGTGAGGGTACCCCAGGAGAGTTCCAAATGTGTGTGGGTAGAATATATATCCCATGGGGGTAAAATTGAAAAAAGTTGAAAAATTTTTTTTTTGGACTTAGTCATTTTTCCGGCGTTTATCACACTTTCAGATAGTGGAAATGTCAGTGAGCTTTCCGATTTCAGTTCCAGAGCAATTCGCCCAATGAGTCCTTGATATTTAGTCGTTTTCAGCCAATTTTCTGGATTTATGAAAATTTCACTTTTTTGTGAAAATATCCACTAAACGAGGGAATAATATGTGTGAGGGTACCCCAGGAGAGTTCCAAATGAGTGTGGGTAGAATATATATCCCACGGGGGTAAAATTGAAAAAAGTTGAACAAATTTTTTTTTGGACTTAGTCATTTTTCCGGCGTTTATTAGACTTTCAGATAGGGGAAATGTCAGTGAGCGTTCCGATTTCAGTTCCAGAGCAATTCGCCCAATGAGTCCTTGATATTTAGTCGTTTTCAGCCAATTTTCTGGATTTTTGAAAATTTCACTTTTTTGTGAAAATATCCACTAAACGAGGGGATAATATGTGTGAGGGTACCCCAGGAGAGTTCCAAATGTGTGTGGGTAGAATATATATCCCACGGGGGTAAAATTGAAAAAAGTTGAACAAATTTTTTTTTGGGACTTAGTCATTTTTCCGGCGTTTATCAGACTTTCAGATAGGGGAAATGTCAGTGAGCGTTCCGATTTCAGTTCCAGAGCAATTCGCCCAATGAGTCCTTGATATTTAGTCGTTTTCAGCCAATTTTCTGGATTTTTGAAAATTTCACTTTTTTTGTGAAAATAACCACTAAATGAGGGAATAATATGTGTGAGGGTACCCCAGGAGAGTTCCAAATGTGTGTGGGTAGAATATATATCCCATGGGGGTAAAATTGAAAAAAGTTGAAAAAATTTTTTTTTTGGACTTAGTCATTTTTCCGGCGTTTATCACACTTTCAGATAGGGGAAATGTCAGTGAGCGTTCCGATTTCAGTTCCAGAGCAATTCGCCCAATGAGTCCTTGATATTTTGTCGTTTTCAGCCAATTTTCTGGATTTTTGAAAATTTCGCTTTTTTGTGAAAATATCCACTAAATGAGGGAATAATATGTGTGAGGGTACCCCAGGAGAGTTCCAAATGTGTGCGGTTAAAATATATATCCCACGGGGGTAAAATTGAAAAAAGTTGAAAAAAATTTTTTTTTGGACTTAGTCATTTTTCCGGCGTTTATCAGACTTTCAGATAGGGGAAATGTCAGTGAGCGTTCCGATTTCAGTTCCAGAGCGATTCGCCCAATGAGTCCTTGATATTTAGTCGTTTTCAGCCAATTTTCTGGATTTATGAAAATTTCGCTTTTCTGTGAAAATATCCACTAAATGAGGGAATAATATGTGTGAGGGTACCCCAGGAGAGTTCCAAATGTGTGTGGGTAGAATATATATCCCATGCGGGTAAAATTGAAAAAAGTTGAACAAATTTTTTTTTTGGACTTAGTCATTTTTCCAGCGTTTATCAGACTTTCAGATAGGGGAAATGTCAGTGAGCGTTCCGATTTCAGTTCCAGAGCAATTCGCCCAATGAGTCCTTGATATTTAGTCGTTTTCAGCCAATTTTCTGGATTTTTGAAAATTTCACTTTTTTGTGAAAATATCCACTAAACGAGGGAATAATATGTGTGAGGGTACCCCAGGAGAGTTCCAAATGTTTGGGTAGAATATATATCCCACGGGGGTAAAATTGAAAAAAGTTGAAAAAAACTTTTTTTTGGACTTAGTCATTTTTCCGGCGTTTATCAGACTTTCAGATAGGGGAAATGTGAGTGAGCGTTCCGATTTCAGTTCCAGAGCAATTTGCCCAATGAGTCCTTGATATTTAGTCGTTTTCAGCCAATTTTCTGGATTTATGAAAATTTCACTTTTTTGTGAAAATATCCACTAAACGAGGGAATAATATGTGTGAGGGTACCCCAGGAGAGTTCCAAATGAGTGTGGGTAGAATATATATCCCACGGGGGTAAAATTGAAAAAAGTTGAACAAATTTTTTTTTGGACTTAGTCATTTTTCCGGCGTTTATCAGACTTTCAGATAGGGGAAATGTGAGTGAGCATTACGATTTCAGTTCCAGAGCGATTCGCCCAATGAGTCCTTGATATTTAGTCGTTTTCAGCCAATTTTCTGGATTTTTGAAAATTTCACTTTTTTGTGAAAATATCCACTAAATGAGGGAATAATATGTGTGAGGGTACCCCAGGAGAGTTCCAAATGTGTGTGGGTAGAATATATATCCCATGGGGGTAAAATTGAAAAAAGTTGAAAAAAATTTTTTTTTGGACTTAGTCATTTTTCCGGCGTTTATCACACTTTCAGATAGTGGAAATGTCAGTGAGCGTTCCGATTTCAGTTCCAGAGCAATTCGCCCAATGAGTCCTTGATATTTAGTCGTTTTCAGCCAATTTTCTGGATTTATGAAAATTTCACTTTTTTGTGAAAATATCCACTAAACGAGGGAATAATATGTGTGAGGGTACCCCAGGAGAGTTCCAAATGAGTGTGGGTAGAATATATATCCCACGGGGGTAAAATTGAAAAAAGTTGAACAAATTTTTTTTTGGACTTAGTCATTTTTCCGGCGTTTATTAGACTTTCAGATAGGGGAAATGTCAGTGAGCGTTCCGATTTCAGTTCCAGAGCAATTCGCCCAATGAGTCCTTGATATTTAGTCGTTTTCAGCCAATTTTCTGGATTTTTGAAAATTTCACTTTTTTTGTGAAAATATCCACTAAATGAGGGAATAATATGTGTGAGGGTACCCCAGGAGAGTTCCAAATGTGTGCGGTTAAAATATATATCCCACGGGGGTAAAATTGAAAAAAGTTGAAAAAAATTTATTTTTGCACTTAGTCATTTTTCCGGCGTTTATCAGACTTTCAGATAGGGGAAATGTGAGTGAGCATTACGATTTCAGTTCCAGAGCGATTCGCCCAATGAGTCCTTGATATTTAGTCGTTTTCAGCCAATTTTCTGGATTTATGAAAATTTCGCTTTTCTGTGAAAATATCCACTAAATGAGGGAATAATATGTGTGAGGGTACCCCAGGAGAGTTCCAAATGTGTGTGGGTAGAATATATATCCCATGGGGGTAAAATTGAAAAAAGTTGAACAAATTTTTTTTTTGGACTTAGTCATTTTTCCAGCGTTTATCAGACTTTCAGATAGGGGAAATGTCAGTGAGCGTTCCGATTTCAGTTCCAGAGCAATTCGCCCAATGAGTCCTTGATATTTAGTCGTTTTCAGCCAATTTTCTGGATTTTTGAAAATTTCACTTTTTTGTGAAAATATCCACTAAACGAGGGAATAATATGTGTGAGGGTACCCCAGGAGAGTTCCAAATGTGTGGGTAGAATATATATCCCACGGGGGTAAAATTGAAAAAAGTTGAAAAAAACTTTTTTTTGGACTTAGTCATTTTTCCGGCGTTTATCAGACTTTCAGATAGGGGAAATGTGAGTGAGCGTTCCGATTTCAGTTCCAGAGCAATTTGCCCAATGAGTCCTTGATATTTAGTCGTTTTCAGCCAATTTTCTGGATTTATGAAAATTTCACTTTTTTGTGAAAATATCCACTAAACGAGGGAATAATATGTGTGAGGGTACCCCAGGAGAGTTCCAAATGAGTGTGGGTAGAATATATATCCCACGGGGGTAAAATTGAAAAAAGTTGAACAAATTTTTTTTTGGACTTAGTCATTTTTCCGGCGTTTATCAGACTTTCAGATAGGGGAAATGTGAGTGAGCATTACGATTTCAGTTCCAGAGCGATTCGCCCAATGAGTCCTTGATATTTAGTCGTTTTCAGCCAATTTTCTGGATTTTTGAAAATTTCACTTTTTTGTGAAAATATCCACTAAATGAGGGAATAATATGTGTGAGGGTACCCCAGGAGAGTTCCAAATGTGTGTGGGTAGAATATATATCCCATGGGGGTAAAATTGAAAAAAGTTGAAAAAAATTTTTTTTTGGACTTAGTCATTTTTCCGGCGTTTATCACACTTTCAGATAGTGGAAATGTCAGTGAGCGTTCCGATTTCAGTTCCAGAGCAATTCGCCCAATGAGTCCTTGATATTTAGTCGTTTTCAGCCAATTTTCTGGATTTATGAAAATTTCACTTTTTTGTGAAAATATCCACTAAACGAGGGAATAATATGTGTGAGGGTACCCCAGGAGAGTTCCAAATGAGTGTGGGTAGAATATATATCCCACGGGGGTAAAATTGAAAAAAGTTGAACAAATTTTTTTTTGGACTTAGTCATTTTTCCGGCGTTTATTAGACTTTCAGATAGGGGAAATGTCAGTGAGCGTTCCGATTTCAGTTCCAGAGCAATTCGCCCAATGAGTCCTTGATATTTAGTCGTTTTCAGCCAATTTTCTGGATTTTTGAAAATTTCACTTTTTTTGTGAAAATATCCACTAAATGAGGGAATAATATGTGTGAGGGTACCCCAGGAGAGTTCCAAATGTGTGCGGTTAAAATATATATCCCACGGGGGTAAAATTGAAAAAAGTTGAAAAAAATTTATTTTTGCACTTAGTCATTTTTCCGGCGTTTATCAGACTTTCAGATAGGGGAAATGTGAGTGAGCATTACGATTTCAGTTCCAGAGCGATTCGCCCAATGAGTCCTTGATATTTAGTCGTTTTCAGCCAATTTTCTGGATTTATGAAAATTTCGCTTTTCTGTGAAAATATCCACTAAATGAGGGAATAATATGTGTGAGGGTACCCCAGGAGAGTTCCAAATGAGTGTGGGTAGAATATATATCCCATGGGGGTAAAATTGAAAAAAGTTGAACAAATTTTTTTTTTGGACTTAGTCATTTTTCCAGCGTTTATCAGACTTTCAGATAGGGGAAATGTCAGTGAGCGTTCCGATTTCAGTTCCAGAGCAATTCGCCCAATGAGTCCTTGATATTTAGTCGTTTTCAGCCAATTTTCTGGATTTTTGAAAATTTCACTTTTTTGTGAAAATATCCACTAAACGAGGGAATAATATGTGTGAGGGTACCCCAGGAGAGTTCCAAATGTGTGGGTAGAATATATATCCCACGGGGGTAAAATTGAAAAAAGTTGAAAAAAACTTTTTTTTGGACTTAGTCATTTTTCCGGCGTTTATCAGACTTTCAGATAGGGGAAATGTGAGTGAGCGTTCCGATTTCAGTTCCAGAGCAATTTGCCCAATGAGTCCTTGATATTTAGTCGTTTTCAGCCAATTTTCTGGATTTATGAAAATTTCACTTTTTTGTGAAAATATCCACTAAACGAGGGAATAATATGTGTGAGGGTACCCCAGGAGAGTTCCAAATGAGTGTGGGTAGAATATATATCCCACGGGGGTAAAATTGAAAAAAGTTGAACAAATTTTTTTTTGGACTTAGTCATTTTTCCGGCGTTTATCAGACTTTCAGATAGGGGAAATGTGAGTGAGCATTACGATTTCAGTTCCAGAGCGATTCGCCCAATGAGTCCTTGATATTTAGTCGTTTTCAGCCAATTTTCTGGATTTTTGAAAATTTCACTTTTTTGTGAAAATATCCACTAAATGAGGGAATAATATGTGTGCGGGTACCCCAGGAGAGTTCCAAATGTGTGTGGGTAGAATATATATCCCATGGGGGTAAAATTGAAAAAAGTTGAAAAAAATTTTTTTTTGGACTTAGTCATTTTTCCGGCGTTTATCACACTTTCAGATAGTGGAAATGTCAGTGAGCGTTCCGATTTCAGTTCCAGAGCAATTCGCCCAATGAGTCCTTGATATTTAGTCGTTTTCAGCCAATTTTCTGGATTTATGAAAATTTCACTTTTTTGTGAAAATATCCACTAAACGAGGGAATAATATGTGTGAGGGTACCCCAGGAGAGTTCCAAATGAGTGTGGAGAGAATATATATCCCACGGGGGTAAAATTGAAAAAAGTTGAACAAATTTTTTTTTGGACTTAGTCATTTTTCCGGCGTTTATTAGACTTTCAGATAGGGGAAATGTCAGTGAGCGTTCCGATTTCAGTTCCAGAGCAATTCGCCCAATGAGTCCTTGATATTTAGTCGTTTTCAGCCAATTTTCTGGATTTTTGAAAATTTCACTTTTTTTGTGAAAATATCCACTAAATGAGGGAATAATATGTGTGAGGGTACCCCAGGAGAGTTCCAAATGTGTGCGGTTAAAATATATATCCCACGGGGGTAAAATTGAAAAAAGTTGAAAAAAATTTATTTTTGCACTTAGTCATTTTTCCGGCGTTTATCAGACTTTCAGATAGGGGAAATGTGAGTGAGCATTACGATTTCAGTTCCAGAGCGATTCGCCCAATGAGTCCTTGATATTTAGTCGTTTTCAGCCAATTTTCTGGATTTTTGAAAATTTCACTTTTTTTTGAAAATATCCACTAAATGAGGGAATAATATGTGTGAGGGTACCCCAGGAGAGTTCCAAATGTGTGTGGGTAGAATATATATCCCATGGGGGTAAAATTGAAAAAAGTTGAAAAAATTTTTTTTTTGGACTTAGTCATTTTTCCGGCGTTTATCAGACTTTCAGATAGGGGAAATGTCAGTGAGCGTTCCGATTTCAGTTCCAGAGCAATTCGCCCAATGAGTCCTTGATATTTAGTCGTTTTCAGCCAATTTTCTGGATTTATGAAAATTTCACTTTTCTGTGAAAATATCCACTAAATGAGGGAATAATATGTGTGAGGGTACCCCAGGAGAGTTCCAAATGTGTGTGGGTAGAATATATATCCCATGGGGGTAAAATTGAAAAAAGTTGAACAAATTTTTTTTTGGACTTAGTCATTTTTCCAGCGTTTATCAGACTTTCAGATAGGGGAAATGTCAGTGAGCGTTCCGATTTCAGTTCCAGAGCAATTCGCCCAATGAGTCCTTGATATTTAGTCATTTTCAGCCAATTTTCTGGATTTTTGAAAATTTCACTTTTTTGTGAAAATATCCACTAAACGAGGGGATAATATGTGTGAGGGTACCCCAGGAGAGTTCCAAATGTGTGTGGGTAGAATATATATCCCACGGGGGTAAAATTGAAAAAAGTTGAACAAATTTTTTTTTGGGACTTAGTCATTTTTCCGGCGTTTATCAGACTTTCAGATAGGGGAAATGTCAGTGAGCGTTCCGATTTCAGTTCCAGAGCAATTCGCCCAATGAGTCCTTGATATTTAGTCGTTTTCAGCCAATTTTCTGGATTTTTGAAAATTTCACTTTTTTTGTGAAAATATCCACTAAATGAGGGAATAATATGTGTGAGGGTACCCCAGGAGAGTTCCAAATGTGTGTGGGTAGAATATATATCCCATGGGGGTAAAATTGAAAAAAGTTGAAAAAATTTTTTTTTTGGACTTAGTCATTTTTCCAGCGTTTATTAGACTTTCAGATAGGGGAAATGTCAGTGAGCGTTCCGATTTCAGTTCCAGAGCAATTCGCCCAATGAGTCCTTGATATTTAGTCGTTTTCAGCCAATTTTCTGGATTTTTGAAAATTTCACTTTTTTGTGAAAATATCCACTAAACGAGGGGATAATATGTGTGAGGGTACCCCAGGAGAGTTCCAAATGTGTGTGGGTAGAATATATATCCCACGGGGGTAAAATTGAAAAAAGTTGAACAAATTTTTTTTTGGGACTTAGTCATTTTTCCGGCGTTTATCAGACTTTCAGATAGGGGAAATGTGAGTGAGCGTTCCGATTTCAGTTCCAGAGCAATTTGCCCAATGAGTCCTTGATATTTAGTCGTTTTCAGCCAATTTTCTGGATTTATGAAAATTTCACTTTTTTGTGAAAATATCCACTAAACGAGGGAATAATATGTGTGAGGGTACCCCAGGAGAGTTCCAAATGAGTGTGGGTAGAATATATATCCCACGGGGGTAAAATTGAAAAAAGTTGAACAAATTTTTTTTTGGACTTAGTCATTTTTCCGGCGTTTATCAGACTTTCAGATAGGGGAAATGTGAGTGAGCATTACGATTTCAGTTCCAGAGCGATTCGCCCAATGAGTCCTTGATATTTAGTCGTTTTCAGCCAATTTTCTGGATTTTTGAAAATTTCACTTTTTTGTGAAAATATCCACTAAATGAGGGAATAATATGTGTGAGGGTACCCCAGGAGAGTTCCAAATGTGTGTGGGTAGAATATATATCCCATGGGGGTAAAATTTAAAAAAGTTGAACAAATTTTTTTTTTGGACTTAGTCATTTTTCCGGCGTTTATCAGACTTTCAGATAGGGGAAATGTCAGTGAGCGTTCCGATTTCAGTTCCAGAGCAATTCGCCCAATGAGTCCTTGATATTTAGTCGTTTTCAGCCAATTTTCTGGATTTTTGAAAATTTCACTTTTTTTGTGAAAATATCCACTAAATGAGGGAATAATATGTGTGAGGGTACCCCAGGAGAGTTCCAAATGTGTGTGGGTAGAATATATATCCCATGGGGGTAAAATTGAAAAAAGTTGAAAAAAATTTTTTTTTGGACTTAGTCATTTTTCCGGCGTTTATCACACTTTCAGATAGTGGAAATGTCAGTGAGCGTTCCGATTTCAGTTCCAGAGCAATTCGCCCAATGAGTCCTTGATATTTAGTCGTTTTCAGCCAATTTTCTGGATTTATGAAAATTTCACTTTTTTGTGAAAATATCCACTAAACGAGGGAATAATATGTGTGAGGGTACCCCAGGAGAGTTCCAAATGAGTGTGGGTAGAATATATATCCCACGGGGGTAAAATTGAAAAAAGTTGAACAAATTTTTTTTTGGACTTAGTCATTTTTCCGGCGTTTATTAGACTTTCAGATAGGGGAAATGTCAGTGAGCGTTCCGATTTCAGTTCCAGAGCAATTCGCCCAATGAGTCCTTGATATTTAGTCGTTTTCAGCCAATTTTCTGGATTTTTGAAAATTTCACTTTTTTTGTGAAAATATCCACTAAATGAGGGAATAATATGTGTGAGGGTACCCCAGGAGAGTTCCAAATGTGTGCGGTTAAAATATATATCCCACGGGGGTAAAATTGAAAAAAGTTGAAAAAAATTTATTTTTGCACTTAGTCATTTTTCCGGCGTTTATCAGACTTTCAGATAGGGGAAATGTGAGTGAGCATTACGATTTCAGTTCCAGAGCGATTCGCCCAATGAGTCCTTGATATTTAGTCGTTTTCAGCCAATTTTCTGGATTTTTGAAAATTTCACTTTTTTTTGAAAATATCCACTAAATGAGGGAATAATATGTGTGAGGGTACCCCAGGAGAGTTCCAAATGTGTGTGGGTAGAATATATATCCCATGGGGGTAAAATTGAAAAAAGTTGAAAAAATTTTTTTTTTGGACTTAGTCATTTTTCCGGCGTTTATCAGACTTTCAGATAGGGGAAATGTCAGTGAGCGTTCCGATTTCAGTTCCAGAGCAATTCGCCCAATGAGTGCTTGATATTTAGTCGTTTTCAGCCAATTTTCTGGATTTATGAAAATTTCACTTTTCTGTGAAAATATCCACTAAATGAGGGAATAATATGTGTGAGGGTACCCCAGGAGAGTTCCAAATGTGTGTGGGTAGAATATATATCCCATGGGGGTAAAATTGAAAAAAGTTGAACAAATTTTTTTTTGGACTTAGTCATTTTTCCAGCGTTTATCAGACTTTCAGATAGGGGAAATGTCAGTGAGCGTTCCGATTTCAGTTCCAGAGCAATTCGCCCAATGAGTCCTTGATATTTAGTCGTTTTCAGCCAATTTTCTGGATTTTTGAAAATTTCACTTTTTTGTGAAAATATCCACTAAACGAGGGAATAATATGTGTGAGGGTACATCAGGAGAGTTCCAAATGTGTGGGTAGAATATATATCCCACGGGGGTAAAATTGAAAAAAGTTGAAAAAAATTTTTTTTTGGACTTAGTCATTTTTCCGGCGTTTATCAGACTTTCAGATAGGGGAAATGTGAGTGAGCGTTCCGATTTCAGTTCCAGAGCAATTCGCCCAATGAGTCCTTGATATTTAGTCGTTTTCAGCCAATTTTCTGGATTTTTGAAAATTTCACTTTTTTTGTGAAAATATCCACTAAATGAGGGAATAATATGTGTGAGGGTACCCCAGGAGAGTTCCAAATGTGTGCGGTTAAAATATATATCCCACGGGGGTAAAATTGAAAAAAGTTGAAAAAAATTTATTTTTGCACTTAGTCATTTTTCCGGCGTTTATCAGACTTTCAGATAGGGGAAATGTGAGTGAGCATTACGATTTCAGTTCCAGAGCGATTCGCCCAATGAGTCCTTGATATTTAGTCGTTTTCAGCCAATTTTCTGGATTTTTGAAAATTTCACTTTTTTTTGAAAATATCCACTAAATGAGGGAATAATATGTGTGAGGGTACCCCAGGAGAGTTCCAAATGTGTGTGGGTAGAATATATATCCCATGGGGGTAAAATTGAAAAAAGTTGAAAAAATTTTTTTTTTGGACTTAGTCATTTTTCCGGCGTTTATCAGACTTTCAGATAGGGGAAATGTCAGTGAGCGTTCCGATTTCAGTTCCAGAGCAATTCGCCCAATGAGTGCTTGATATTTAGTCGTTTTCAGCCAATTTTCTGGATTTATGAAAATTTCACTTTTCTGTGAAAATATCCACTAAATGAGGGAATAATATGTGTGAGGGTACCCCAGGAGAGTTCCAAATGTGTGTGGGTAGAATATATATCCCATGGGGGTAAAATTGAAAAAAGTTGAACAAATTTTTTTTTGGACTTAGTCATTTTTCCAGCGTTTATCAGACTTTCAGATAGGGGAAATGTCAGTGAGCGTTCCGATTTCAGTTCCAGAGCAATTCGCCCAATGAGTCCTTGATATTTAGTCGTTTTCAGCCAATTTTCTGGATTTTTGAAAATTTCACTTTTTTGTGAAAATATCCACTAAACGAGGGAATAATATGTGTGAGGGTACATCAGGAGAGTTCCAAATGTGTGGGTAGAATATATATCCCACGGGGGTAAAATTGAAAAAAGTTGAAAAAAATTTTTTTTTGGACTTAGTCATTTTTCCGGCGTTTATCAGACTTTCAGATAGGGGAAATGTGAGTGAGCGTTCCGATTTCAGTTCCAGAGCAATTCGCCCAATGAGTCCTTGATATTTAGTCGTTTTCAGCCAATTTTCTGGATTTTTGAAAATTTCACTTTTTTTGTGAAAATATCCACTAAATGAGGGAATAATATGTGTGAGGGTACCCCAGGAGAGTTCCAAATGTGTGCGGTTAAAATATATATCCCACGGGGGTAAAATTGAAAAAAGTTGAACAAATTTTTTTTTGGACTTAGTCATTTTTCCGGCGTTTATTAGACTTTCAGATAGGGGAAATGTCAGTGAGCGTTCCGATTTCAGTTCCAGAGCAATTCGCCCAATGAGTCCTTGATATTTAGTCGTTTTCAGCCAATTTTCTGGATTTTTGAAAATTTCACTTTTTTGTGAAAATATCCACTAAACGAGGGGATAATATGTGTGAGGGTACCCCAGGAGAGTTCCAAATGTGTGTGGGTAGAATATATATCCCACGGGGGTAAAATTGAAAAAAGTTGAACAAATTTTTTTTGGGGACTTAGTCATTTTTCCGGCGTTTATCAGACTTTCAGATAGGGGAAATGTCAGTGAGCGTTCCGATTTCAGTTCCAGAGCGATTCGCCCAATGAGTCCTTGATATTTAGTCGTTTTCAGCCAATTTTCTGGATTTTTGAAAATTTCACTTTTTTGTGAAAATATCCACTAAACGAGGGAATAATATGTGTGAGGGTACCCCAGGAGAGTTCCAAATGTGTGGGTAGAATATATATCCCACGGGGGTAAAATTGAAAAAAGTTGAAAAAAATTTTTTTTTGGACTTAGTCATTTTTCCGGCGTTTATCAGACTTTCAGATAGGGGAAATGTGAGTGAGCGTTCCGATTTCAGTTCCAGAGCAATTTGCCCAATGAGTCCTTGATATTTAGTCGTTTTCAGCCAATTTTCTGGATTTATGAAAATTTCACTTTTTTGTGAAAATATCCACTAAACGAGGGAATAATATGTGTGAGGGTACCCCAGGAGAGTTCCAAATGAGTGTGGGTAGAATATATATCCCACGGGGGTAAAATTGAAAAAAGTTGAACAAATTTTTTTTTGGACTTAGTCATTTTTCCGGCGTTTATCAGACTTTCAGATAGGGGAAATGTCAGTGAGCGTTCCGATTTCAGTTCCAGAGCAATTCGCCCAATGAGTCCTTGATATTTAGTCGTTTTCAGCCAATTTTCTGGATTTATGAAAATTTCACTTTTTTGTGAAAATATCCACTAAACGAGGGAATAATATGTGTGAGGGTACCCCAGGAGAGTTCCAAATGAGTGTGGGTAGAATATATATCCCACGGGGGTAAAATTGAAAAAAGTTGAACAAATTTTTTTTTGGACTTAGTCATTTTTCCGGCGTTTATCAGACTTTCAGATAAGGGAAATGTGAGTGAGCATTACGATTTCAGTTCCAGAGCGATTCGCCCAATGAGTCCTTGATATTTAGTCGTTTTCAGCCAATTTTCTGGATTTTTGAAAATTTCACTTTTTTGTGAAAATATCCACTAAATGAGGGAATAATATGTGTGAGGGTACCCCAGGAGAGTTCCAAATGTGTGTGGGTAGAATATATATCCCATGGGGGTAAAATTGAAAAAAGTTGAACAAATTTTTTTTTTGGACTTAGTCATTTTTCCGGCGTTTATCAGACTTTCAGATAGGGGAAATGTCAGTGAGCGTTCCGATTTCAGTTCCAGAGCAATTCGCCCAATGAGTCCTTGATATTTAGTCGTTTTCAGCCAATTTTCTGGATTTATGAAAATTTCACTTTTTTGTGAAAATATCCACTAAATGAGGGAATAATATGTGTGAGGGTACCCCAGGAGAGTTCCAAATGTGTGTGGGTAGAATATATATCCCATGGGGGTAAAATTGAAAAAAGTTGAACAAATTTTTTTTTGGACTTAGTCATTTTTCCAGCGTTTATCAGACTTTCAGATAGGGGAAATGTCAGTGAGCGTTCCGATTTCAGTTCCAGAGCAATTCGCCCAATGAGTCCTTGATATTTAGTCGTTTTCAGCCAATTTTCTGGATTTTTGAAAATTTCACTTTTTTTGTGAAAATATCCACTAAATGAGGGAATAATATGTGTGAGGGTACCCCAGGAGAGTTCCAAATGTGTGTGGGTAGAATATATATCCCATGGGGGTAAAATTGAAAAAAGTTGAAAAAAATTTTTTTTTGGACTTAGTCATTTTTCCAGCGTTTATCACACTTTCAGATAGTGGAAATGTCAGTGAGCGTTCCGATTTCAGTTCCAGAGCAATTCGCCCAATGAGTCCTTGATATTTAGTCGTTTTCAGCCAATTTTCTGGATTTTTGAAAATTTCACTTTTTTGTGAAAATATCCACTAAACGAGGGAATAATATGTGTGAGGGTACATCAGGAGAGTTCCAAATGTGTGGGTAGAATATATATCCCACGGGGGTAAAATTGAAAAAAGTTGAAAAAAATTTTTTTTTGGACTTAGTCATTTTTCCGGCGTTTATCAGACTTTCAGATAGGGGAAATGTGAGTGAGCGTTCCGATTTCAGTTCCAGAGCAATTCGCCCAATGAGTCCTTGATATTTAGTCGTTTTCAGCCAATTTTCTGGATTTTTGAAAATTTCACTTTTTTTGTGAAAATATCCACTAAATGAGGGAATAATATGTGTGAGGGTACCCCAGGAGAGTTCCAAATGTGTGCGGTTAAAATATATATCCCACGGGGGTAAAATTGAAAAAAGTTGAACAAATTTTTTTTTGGACTTAGTCATTTTTCCGGCGTTTATTAGACTTTCAGATAGGGGAAATGTCAGTGAGCGTTCCGATTTCAGTTCCAGAGCAATTCGCCCAATGAGTCCTTGATATTTAGTCGTTTTCAGCCAATTTTCTGGATTTTTGAAAATTTCACTTTTTTGTGAAAATATCCACTAAACGAGGGGATAATATGTGTGAGGGTACCCCAGGAGAGTTCCAAATGTGTGTGGGTAGAATATATATCCCACGGGGGTAAAATTGAAAAAAGTTGAACAAATTTTTTTTGGGGACTTAGTCATTTTTCCGGCGTTTATCAGACTTTCAGATAGGGGAAATGTGAGTGAGCGTTCCGATTTCAGTTCCAGAGCAATTTGCCCAATGAGTCCTTGATATTTAGTCGTTTTCAGCCAATTTTCTGGATTTATGAAAATTTCACTTTTTTGTGAAAATATCCACTAAACGAGGGAATAATATGTGTGAGGGTACCCCAGGAGAGTTCCAAATGAGTGTGGGTAGAATATATATCCCACGGGGGTAAAATTGAAAAAAGTTGAACAAATTTTTTTTTGGACTTAGTCATTTTTCCGGCGTTTATCAGACTTTCAGATAGGGGAAATGTCAGTGAGCGTTCCGATTTCAGTTCCAGAGCAATTCGCCCAATGAGTCCTTGATATTTAGTCGTTTTCAGCCAATTTTCTGGATTTATGAAAATTTCACTTTTTTGTGAAAATATCCACTAAACGAGGGAATAATATGTGTGAGGGTACCCCAGGAGAGTTCCAAATGAGTGTGGGTAGAATATATATCCCACGGGGGTAAAATTGAAAAAAGTTGAACAAATTTTTTTTTGGACTTAGTCATTTTTCCGGCGTTTATCAGACTTTCAGATAAGGGAAATGTGAGTGAGCATTACGATTTCAGTTCCAGAGCGATTCGCCCAATGAGTCCTTGATATTTAGTCGTTTTCAGCCAATTTTCTGGATTTTTGAAAATTTCACTTTTTTGTGAAAATATCCACTAAATGAGGGAATAATATGTGTGAGGGTACCCCAGGAGAGTTCCAAATGTGTGTGGGTAGAATATATATCCCATGGGGGTAAAATTGAAAAAAGTTGAACAAATTTTTTTTTTGGACTTAGTCATTTTTCCGGCGTTTATCAGACTTTCAGATAGGGGAAATGTCAGTGAGCGTTCCGATTTCAGTTCCAGAGCAATTCGCCCAATGAGTCCTTGATATTTAGTCGTTTTCAGCCAATTTTCTGGATTTATGAAAATTTCACTTTTTTGTGAAAATATCCACTAAATGAGGGAATAATATGTGTGAGGGTACCCCAGGAGAGTTCCAAATGTGTGTGGGTAGAATATATATCCCATGGGGGTAAAATTGAAAAAAGTTGAACAAATTTTTTTTTGGACTTAGTCATTTTTCCAGCGTTTATCAGACTTTCAGATAGGGGAAATGTCAGTGAGCGTTCCGATTTCAGTTCCAGAGCAATTCGCCCAATGAGTCCTTGATATTTAGTCGTTTTCAGCCAATTTTCTGGATTTTTGAAAATTTCACTTTTTTTGTGAAAATATCCACTAAATGAGGGAATAATATGTGTGAGGGTACCCCAGGAGAGTTCCAAATGTGTGTGGGTAGAATATATATCCCATGGGGGTAAAATTGAAAAAAGTTGAAAAAAATTTTTTTTTGGACTTAGTCATTTCTCCGGCGTTTATCACACTATCAGATAGTGGAAATGTCAGTGAGCGTTCCGATTTCAGTTCCAGAGCAATTCGCCCAATGAGTCCTTGATATTTAGTCGTTTTCAGCCAATTTTCTGGATTTATGAAAATTTCACTTTTTTGTGAAAATATCCACTAAACGAGGGAATAATATGTGTGAGGGTACCCCAGGAGAGTTCCAAATGAGTGTGGGTAGAATATATATCCCACGGGGGTAAAATTGAAAAAAGTTGAACAAATTTTTTTTTGGACTTAGTCATTTTTCCCGCGTTTATTAGACTTTCAGATAGGGGAAATGTCAGTGAGCGTTCCGATTTCAGTTCCAGAGCAATTCGCCCAATGAGTCCTTGATATTTAGTCGTTTTCAGCCAATTTTCTGGATTTTTGAAAATTTCACTTTTTTGTGAAAATATCCACTAAACGAGGGGATAATATGTGTGAGGGTACCCCAGGAGAGTTCCAAATGTGTGTGGGTAGAATATATATCCCACGGGGGTAAAATTGAAAAAAGTTGAACAAATTTTTTTTTGGGACTTAGTCATTTTTCCGGCGTTTATCAGACTTTCAGATAGGGGAAATGTCAGTGAGCGTTCCGATTTCAGTTCCAGAGCAATTCGCCCAATGAGTCCTTGATATTTAGTCGTTTTCAGCCAATTTTCTGGATTTTTGAAAATTTCACTTTTCTTGTGAAAATATCCACTAAATGAGGGAATAATATGTGTGAGGGTACCCCAGGAGAGTTCCAAATGTGTGTGGGTAGAATATATATCCCATGGGGGTAAAATTGAAAAAAGTTGAAAAAATTTTTTTTTTGGACTTAGTCATTTTTCCGGCGTTTATCACACTTTCAGATAGGGGAAATGTCAGTGAGCGTTCCGATTTCAGTTCCAGAGCAATTCGCCCAATGAGTCCTTGATATTTTGTCGTTTTCAGCCAATTTTCTGGATTTTTGAAAATTTCGCTTTTTTGTGAAAATATCCACTAAATGAGGGAATAATATGTGTGAGGGTACCCCAGGAGAGTTCCAAATGTGTGCGGTTAAAATATATATCCCACGGGGGTAAAATTGAAAAAAGTTGAAAAAAATTTTTTTTTGCACTTAGTCATTTTTCCGGCGTTTATCAGACTTTCAGATAGGGGAAATGTGAGTGAGCATTACGATTTCAGTTCCAGAGCGATTCGCCCAATGAGTCCTTGATATTTAGTCGTTTTCAGCCAATTTTCTGGATTTTTGAAAATTTCACTTTTTTGTGAAAATATCCACTAAATGAGGGAATAATATGTGTGAGGGTACCCCAGGAGAGTTCCAAATGTGTGTGGGTAGAATATATATCCCATGGGGGTAAAATTGAAAAAAGTTGAAAAAATTTTTTTTTTGGACTTAGTCATTTTTCCGGCGTTTATCAGACTTTCAGATAGGGGAAATGTCAGTGAGCGTTCCGATTTCAGTTCCAGAGCAATTCGCCCAATGAGTCCTTGATATTTAGTCGTTTTCAGCCAATTTTCTGGATTTATGAAAATTTCACTTTTCTGTGAAAATATCCACTAAATGAGGGAATAATATGTGTGAGGGTACCCCAGGAGAGTTCCAAATGTGTGTGGGTAGAATATATATCCCATGGGGGTAAAATTGAAAAAAGTTGAACAAATTTTTTTTTGGACTTAGTCATTTTTCCAGCGTTTATCAGACTTTCAGATAGGGGAAATGTCAGTGAGCGTTCCGATTTCAGTTCCAGAGCAATTCGCCCAATGAGTCCTTGATAGTTAGTCGTTTTCAGCCAATTTTCTGGATTTTTGAAAATTTCACTTTTTTGTGAAAATATCCACTAAACGAGGGAATAATATGTGTGAGGGTACCCCAGGAGAGTTCCAAATGTGTGGGTAGAATATATATCCCACGGGGGTAAAATTGAAAAAAGTTGAAAAAAATTTTTTTTTGGACTTAGTCATTTTTCCGGCGTTTATCAGACTTTCAGATAGGGGAAATGTGAGTGAGCGTTCCGATTTCAGTTCCAGAGCAATTTGCCCAATGAGTCCTTGATATTTAGTCGTTTTCAGCCAATTTTCTGGATTTATGAAAATTTCACTTTTTTGTGAAAATATCCACTAAACGAGGGAATAATATGTGTGAGGGTACCCCAGGAGAGTTCCAAATGAGTGTGGGTAGAATATATATCCCACGGGGGTAAAATTGAAAAAAGTTGAACAAATTTTTTTTTGGACTTAGTCATTTTTCCGGCGTTTATCAGACTTTCAGATAGGGGAAATGTGAGTGAGCATTACGATTTCAGTTCCAGAGCGATTCGCCCAATGAGTCCTTGATATTTAGTCGTTTTCAGCCAATTTTCTGGATTTTTGAAAATTTCACTTTTTTGTGAAAATATCCACTAAATGAGGGAATAATATGTGTGAGGGTACCCCAGGAGAGTTCCAAATGTGTGTGGGTAGAATATATATCCCATGGGGGTAAAATTGAAAAAAGTTGAACAAATTTTTTTTTTGGACTTAGTCATTTTTCCGGCGTTTATCAGACTTTCAGATAGGGGAAATGTCAGTGAGCGTTCCGATTTCAGTTCCAGAGCAATTCGCCCAATGAGTCCTTGATATTTAGTCGTTTTCAGCCAATTTTCTGGATTTATGAAAATTTCACTTTTTTGTGAAAATATCCACTAAACGAGGGAAAAATATGTGTGAGGGTACCCCAGGAGAGTTCCAAATGAGTGTTGGTAGAATATATATCCCACGGGGGTAAAATTGAAAAAAGTTGAACAAATTTTTTTTTGGACTTAGTCATTTTTCCGGCGTTTATCAGACTTTCAGATAAGGGAAATGTGAATGAGCATTACGATTTCAGTTCCAGAGCGATTCGCCCAATGAGTCCTTGATATTTAGTCGTTTTCAGCCAATTTTCTGGATTTTTGAAAATTTCACTTTTTTTGTGAAAATATCCACTAAATGAGGGAATAATATGTGTGAGGGTACCCCAGGAGAGTTCCAAATGTGTGTGGGTAGAATATATATCCCATGGGGGTAAAATTGAAAAAAGTTGAACAAATTTTTTTTTTAGACTTAGTCATTTTTCCGGCGTTTATCAGACTTTCAGATAGGGGAAATGTCAGTGAGCGTTCCGATTTCAGTTCCAGAGCAATTCGCCCAATGAGTCCTTGATATTTAGTCGTTTTCAGCCAATTTTCTGGATTTTTGAAAATTTCACTTTTTTTGTGAAAATATCCACTAAATGAGGGAATAATATGTGTGAGGGTACCCCAGGAGAGTTCCAAATGTGTGTGGGTAGAATATATATCCCATGGGGGTAAAATTGAAAAAAGTTGAACAAATTTTTTTTTTGGACTTAGTCATTTTTCCGGCGTTTATCAGACTTTCAGATAGGGGAAATGTCAGTGAGCGTTCCGATTTCAGTTCCAGAGCAATTCGCCCAATGAGTCCTTGATATTTAGTCGTTTTCAGCCAATTTTCTGGATTTTTGAAAATTTCACTTTTTTTGTGAAAATATCCACTAAATGAGGGAATAATATGTGTGAGGGTACCCCAGGAGAGTTCCAAATGTGTGTGGGTAGAATATATATCCCATGGGGGTAAAATTGAAAAAAGTTGAACAAATTTTTTTTTTGGACTTAGTCATTTTTCCGGCGTTTATCAGACTTTCAGATAGGGGAAATGTCAGTGAGCGTTCCGATTTCAGTTCCAGAGCAATTCGCCCAATGAGTCCTTGATATTTAGTCGTTTTCAGCCAATTTTCTGGATTTATGAAAATTTCACTTTTTTGTGAAAATATCCACTAAACGAGGGAATAATATGTGTGAGGGTACCCCAGGAGAGTTCCAAATGAGTGTGGGTAGAATATATATCCCACGGGGGTAAAATTGAAAAAAGTTGAACAAATTTTTTTTTGGACTTAGTCATTTTTCCGGCGTTTATCAGACTTTCAGATAGGGGAAATGTCAGTGAGCGTTCCGATTTCAGTTCCAGAGCAATTCGCCCAATGAGTCCTTGATATTTAGTCGTTTTCAGCCAATTTTCTGGATTTATGAAAATTTCACTTTTTTGTGAAAATATCCACTAAATGAGGGAATAATATGTGTGAGGGTACCCCAGGAGAGTTCCAAATGTGTGTGGGTAGAATATATATCCCATGGGGGTAAAATTGAAAAAAGTTGAACAAATTTTTTTTTGGACTTAGTCATTTTTCCAGCGTTTATCAGACTTTCAGATAGGGGAAATGTCAGTGAGGGTTCCGATTTCAGTTCCAGAGCAATTCGCCCAATGAGTCCTTGATATTTAGTCGTTTTCAGCCAATTTTCTGGATTTATGAAAATTTCACTTTTTTGTGAAAATATCCACTAAACGAGGGAATAATATGTGTGAGGGTACCCCAGGAGAGTTCCAAATGAGTGTGGGTAGAATATATATCCCACGGGGGTAAAATTGAAAAAAGTTGAACAAATTTTTTTTTGGACTTAGTCATTTTTCCGGCGTTTATTAGACTTTCAGATAGGGGAAATGTCAGTGAGCGTTCCGATTTCAGTTCCAGAGCAATTCGCCCAATGAGTCCTTGATATTTAGTCGTTTTCAGACAATTTTCTGGATTTTTGAAAATTTCACTTTTTTTGTGAAAATATCCACTAAATGAGGGAATAATATGTGTGAGGGTACCCCAGGAGAGTTCCAAATGTGTGTGGGTAGAATATATATCCCATGGGGGTAAAATTGAAAAAAGTTGAAAAAATTTTTTTTTTGGACTTAGTCATTTTTCCGGCGTTTATCACACTTTCAGATAGGGGAAATGTCAGTGAGCGTTCCGATTTCAGTTCCAGAGCAATTCGCCCAATGAGTCCTTGATATTTTGTCGTTTTCAGCCAATTTTCTGGATTTTTGAAAATTTCACTTTTTTGTGAAAATATCCACTAAATGAGGGAATAATATGTGTGAGGGTACCCCAGGAGAGTTCCAAATGTGTGCGGTTAAAATATATATCCCACGGGGGTAAAATTGAAAAAAGTTGAAAAAAATTTTTTTTTGCACTTAGTCATTTTTCCGGCGTTTATCAGACTTTCAGATAGGGGAAATGTGAGTGAGCATTACGATTTCAGTTCCAGAGCGATTCGCCCAATGAGTCCTTGATATTTAGTCGTTTTCAGCCAATTTTCTGGATTTTTGAAAATTTCACTTTTTTGTGAAAATATCCACTAAATGAGGGAATAATATGTGTGAGGGTACCCCAGGAGAGTTCCAAATGTGTGTGGGTAGAATATATATCCCATGGGGGTAAAATTGAAAAAAGTTGAAAAAATTTTTTTTTTGGACTTAGTCATTTTTCCGGCGTTTATCAGACTTTCAGATAGGGGAAATGTCAGTGAGCGTTCCGATTTCAGTTCCAGAGCAATTCGCCCAATGAGTCCTTGATATTTAGTCGTTTTCAGCCAATTTTCTGGATTTATGAAAATTTCACTTTTCTGTGAAAATATCCACTAAATGAGGGAATAATATGTGTGAGGGTACCCCAGGAGAGTTCCAAATGTGTGTGGGTAGAATATATATCCCACGGGGGTAAAATTGAAAAAAGTTGAAAAAAATTTTTTTTTGGACTTAGTCATTTTTCCGGCGTTTATCAGACTTTCAGATAGGGGAAATGTGAGTGAGCGTTCCGATTTCAGTTCCAGAGCAATTTGCCCAATGAGTCCTTGATATTTAGTCGTTTTCAGCCAATTTTCTGGATTTATGAAAATTTCACTTTTTTGTGAAAATATCCACTAAATGAGGGAATAATATGTGTGAGGGTACCCCAGGAGAGTTCCAAATGTGTGTGGGTAGAATATATATCCCATGGGGGTAAAATTGAAAAAAGTTGAAAAAAATTTTTTTTTGGACTTAGTCATTTTTCCGGCGTTTATCACACTTTCAGATAGTGGAAATGTCAGTGAGCGTTCCGATTTCAGTTCCAGAGCAATTCGCCCAATGAGTCCTTGATATTTAGTCGTTTTCAGCCAATTTTCTGGATTTATGAAAATTTCACTTTTTTTGTGAAAATATCCACTAAATGAGGGAATAATATGTGTGAGGGTACCCCAGGAGAGTTCCAAATGTGTGTGGGTAGAATATATATCCCACGGGGGTAAAATTGAAAAAAGTTGAACAAATTTTTTTTTGGGACTTAGTCATTTTTCCGGCGTTTATCAGACTTTCAGATAGGGGAAATGTCAGTGAGCGTTCCGATTTCAGTTCCAGAGCAATTCGCCCAATGAGTCCTTGATATTTAGTCGTTTTCAGCCAATTTTCTGGATTTTTGAAAATTTCACTTTTTTTGTGAAAATATCCACTAAATGAGGGAATAATATGTGTGAGGGTACCCCAGGAGAGTTCCAAATGTGTGTGGGTAGAATATATATCCCACGGGGGTAAAATTGAAAAAAGTTGAAAAAAATTTTTTTTTGGACTTAGTCATTTTTCTGGCGTTTATCACACTTTCAGATAGTGGAAATGTCAGTGAGCGTTCCGATTTCAGTTCCAGAGCAATTCGCCCAATGAGTCCTTGATATTTAGTCGTTTTCAGCCAATTTTCTGGATTTATGAAAATTTCACTTTTTTGTGAAAATATCCACTAAACGAGGGAATAATATGTGTGAGGGTACCCCAGGAGAGTTCCAAATGAGTGTGGGTAGAATATATATCCCACGGGGGTAAAATTGAAAAAAGTTGAACAAATTTTTTTTTGGACTTAGTCATTTTTCCGGCGTTTATTAGACTTTCAGATAGGGGAAATGTCAGTGAGCGTTCCGATTTCAGTTCCAGAGCAATTCGCCCAATGAGTCCTTGATATTTAGTCGTTTTCAGCCAATTTTCTGGATTTTTGAAAATTTCACTTTTTTGTGAAAATATCCACTAAACGAGGGGATAATATGTGTGAGGGTACCCCAGGAGAGTTCCAAATGTGTGTGGGTAGAATATATATCCCACGGGGGTAAAATTGAAAAAAGTTGAACAAATTTTTTTTTGGGACTTAGTCATTTTTCCGGCGTTTATCAGACTTTCAGATAGGGGAAATGTCAGTGAGCGTTCCGATTTCAGTTCCAGAGCAATTCGCCCAATGAGTCCTTGATATTTAGTCGTTTTCAGACAATTTTCTGGATTTTTGAAAATTTCACTTTTTTTGTGAAAATATCCACTAAATGAGGGAATAATATGTGTGAGGGTACCCCAGGAGAGTTCCAAATGTGTGTGGGTAGAATATATATCCCATGGGGGTAAAATTGAAAAAAGTTGAAAAAATTTTTTTTTTGGACTTAGTCATTTTTCCGGCGTTTATCAGACTTTCAGATAGGGGAAATGTGAGTGAGCGTTCCGATTTCAGTTCCAGAGCAATTTGCCCAATGAGTCCTTGATATTTAGTCGTTTTCAGCCAATTTTCTGGATTTATGAAAATTTCACTTTTTTGTGAAAATATCCACTAAATGAGGGAATAATATGTGTGAGGGTACCCCAGGAGAGTTCCAAATGTGTGTGGGTAGAATATATATCCCATGGGGGTAAAATTGAAAAAAGTTGAAAAAAATTTTTTTTTGGACTTAGTCATTTTTCCGGCGTTTATCACACTTTCAGATAGTGGAAATGTCAGTGAGCGTTCCGATTTCAGTTCCAGAGCAATTCGCCCAATGAGTCCTTGATATTTAGTCGTTTTCAGCCAATTTTCTGGATTTATGAAAATTTCACTTTTTTTGTGAAAATATCCACTAAATGAGGGAATAATATGTGTGAGGGTACCCCAGGAGAGTTCCAAATGTGTGTGGGTAGAATATATATCCCACGGGGGTAAAATTGAAAAAAGTTGAACAAATTTTTTTTTGGGACTTAGTCATTTTTCCGGCGTTTATCAGACTTTCAGATAGGGGAAATGTCAGTGAGCGTTCCGATTTCAGTTCCAGAGCAATTCGCCCAATGAGTCCTTGATATTTAGTCGTTTTCAGCCAATTTTCTGGATTTTTGAAAATTTCACTTTTTTTGTGAAAATATCCACTAAATGAGGGAATAATATGTGTGAGGGTACCCCAGGAGAGTTCCAAATGTGTGTGGGTAGAATATATATCCCACGGGGGTAAAATTGAAAAAAGTTGAAAAAAATTTTTTTTTGGACTTAGTCATTTTTCTGGCGTTTATCACACTTTCAGATAGTGGAAATGTCAGTGAGCGTTCCGATTTCAGTTCCAGAGCAATTCGCCCAATGAGTCCTTGATATTTAGTCGTTTTCAGCCAATTTTCTGGATTTATGAAAATTTCACTTTTTTGTGAAAATATCCACTAAACGAGGGAATAATATGTGTGAGGGTACCCCAGGAGAGTTCCAAATGAGTGTGGGTAGAATATATATCCCACGGGGGTAAAATTGAAAAAAGTTGAACAAATTTTTTTTTGGACTTAGTCATTTTTCCGGCGTTTATTAGACTTTCAGATAGGGGAAATGTCAGTGAGCGTTCCGATTTCAGTTCCAGAGCAATTCGCCCAATGAGTCCTTGATATTTAGTCGTTTTCAGCCAATTTTCTGGATTTTTGAAAATTTCACTTTTTTGTGAAAATATCCACTAAACGAGGGGATAATATGTGTGAGGGTACCCCAGGAGAGTTCCAAATGTGTGTGGGTAGAATATATATCCCACGGGGGTAAAATTGAAAAAAGTTGAACAAATTTTTTTTTGGGACTTAGTCATTTTTCCGGCGTTTATCAGACTTTCAGATAGGGGAAATGTCAGTGAGCGTTCCGATTTCAGTTCCAGAGCAATTCGCCCAATGAGTCCTTGATATTTAGTCGTTTTCAGACAATTTTCTGGATTTTTGAAAATTTCACTTTTTTTGTGAAAATATCCACTAAATGAGGGAATAATATGTGTGAGGGTACCCCAGGAGAGTTCCAAATGTGTGTGGGTAGAATATATATCCCATGGGGGTAAAATTGAAAAAAGTTGAAAAAATTTTTTTTTTGGACTTAGTCATTTTTCCGGCGTTTATCACACTTTCAGATAGGGGAAATGTCAGTGAGCGTTCCGATTTCAGTTCCAGAGCAATTCGCCCAATGAGTCCTTGATATTTTGTCGTTTTCAGCCAATTTTCTGGATTTTTGAAAATTTCACTTTTTTGTGAAAATATCCACTAAATGAGGGAATAATATGTGTGAGGGTACCCCAGGAGAGTTCCAAATGTGTGCGGTTAAAATATATATCCCACGGGGGTAAAATTGAAAAAAGTTGAAAAAAATTTTTTTTTGCACTTAGTCATTTTTCCGGCGTTTATCAGACTTTCAGATAGGGGAAATGTGAGTGAGCATTACGATTTCAGTTCCAGAGCGATTCGCCCAATGAGTCCTTGATATTTAGTCGTTTTCAGCCAATTTTCTGGATTTTTGAAAATTTCACTTTTTTCTGAAAATATCCACTAAATGAGGGAATAATATGTGTGAGGGTACCCCAGGAGAGTTCCAAATGTGTGTGGGTAGAATATATATCCCATGGGGGTAAAATTGAAAAAAGTTGAAAAAATTTTTTTTTTGGACTTAGTCATTTTTCCGGCGTTTATCAGACTTTCAGATAGGGGAAATGTCAGTGAGCGTTCCGATTTCAGTTCCAGAGCAATTCGCCCAATGAGTCCTTGATATTTAGTCGTTTTCAGCCAATTTTCTGGATTTATGAAAATTTCACTTTTCTGTGAAAATATCCACTAAATGAGGGAATAATATGTGTGAGGGTACCCCAGGAGAGTTCCAAATGTGTGTGGGTAGAATATATATCCCACGGGGGTAAAATTGAAAAAAGTTGAAAAAAATTTTTTTTTGGACTTAGTCATTTTTCCGGCGTTTATCAGACTTTCAGATAGGGGAAATGTGAGTGAGCGTTCCGATTTCAGTTCCAGAGCAATTTGCCCAATGAGTCCTTGATATTTAGTCGTTTTCAGCCAATTTTCTGGATTTATGAAAATTTCACTTTTTTGTGAAAATATCCACTAAATGAGGGAATAATATGTGTGAGGGTACCCCAGGAGAGTTCCAAATGTGTGTGGGTAGAATATATATCCCATGGGGGTAAAATTGAAAAAAGTTGAAAAAAATTTTTTTTTGGACTTAGTCATTTTTCCGGCGTTTATCACACTTTCAGATAGTGGAAATTTCAGTGAGCGTTCCGATTTCAGTTCCAGAGCAATTCGCCCAATGAGTCCTTGATATTTAGTCGTTTTCAGCCAATTTTCTGGATTTATGAAAATTTCACTTTTTTTGTGAAAATATCCACTAAATGAGGGAATAATATGTGTGAGGGTACCCCAGGAGAGTTCCAAATGTGTGTGGGTAGAATATATATCCCATGGGGGTAAAATTGAAAAAAGTTGAAAAAAATTTTTTTTTGGACTTAGTCATTTTTCCGGCGTTTATCACACTTTCAGATAGTGGAAATGTCAGTGAGCGTTCCGATTTCAGTTCCAGAGCAATTCGCCCAATGAGTCCTTGATATTTAGTCGTTTTCAGCCAATTTTCTGGATTTATGAAAATTTCACTTTTTTGTGAAAATATCCACTAAACGAGGGAATAATATGTGTGAGGGTACCCCAGGAGAGTTCCAAATGAGTGTGGGTAGAATATATATCCCACGGGGGTAAAATTGAAAAAAGTTGAACAAATTTTTTTTTGGACTTAGTCATTTTTCCGGCGTTTATTAGACTTTCAGATAGGGGAAATGTCAGTGAGCGTTCCGATTTCAGTTCCAGAGCAATTCGCCCAATGAGTCCTTGATATTTAGTCGTTTTCAGCCAATTTTCTGGATTTTTGAAAATTTCACTTTTTTGTGAAAATATCCACTAAACGAGGGGATAATATGTGTGAGGGTACCCCAGGAGAGTTCCAAATGTGTGTGGGTAGAATATATATCCCACGGGGGTAAAATTGAAAAAAGTTGAACAAATTTTTTTTTGGGACTTAGTCATTTTTCCGGCGTTTATCAGACTTTCAGATAGGGGAAATGTCAGTGAGCGTTCCGATTTCAGTTCCAGAGCAATTCGCCCAATGAGTCCTTGATATTTTGTCGTTTTCAGCCAATTTTCTGGATTTTTGAAAATTTTGCTTTTTTGTGAAAATATCCACTAAATGAGGGAATAATATGTGTGAGGGTACCCCAGGAGAGTTCCAAATGTGTGCGGTTAAAATATATATCCCACGGGGGTAAAATTGAAAAAAGTTGAAAAAAATTTTTTTTTGCACTTAGTCATTTTTCCGGCGTTTATCAGACTTTCAGAGAGGGGAAATGTGAGTGAGCATTACGATTTCAGTTCCAGAGCGATTCGCCCAATGAGTCCTTGATATTTAGTCGTTTTCAGCCAATTTTCTGGATTTTTGAAAATTTCACTTTTTTGTGAAAATATCCACTAAATGAGGGAATAATATGTGTGAGGGTACCCCAGGAGAGTTCCAAATGTGTGTGGGTAGAATATATATCCCATGGGGGTAAAATTGAAAAAAGTTGAAAAAATTTTTTTTTTGGACTTAGTCATTTTTCCGGCGTTTATCAGACTTTCAGATAGGGGAAATGTCAGTGAGCGTTCCGATTTCAGTTCCAGAGCAATTCGCCCAATGAGTCCTTGATATTTAGTCGTTTTCAGCCAATTTTCTGGATTTATGAAAATTTCACTTTTCTGTGAAAATATCCACTAAATGAGGGAATAATATGTGTGAGGGTACCCCAGGAGAGTTCCAAATGTGTGTGGGTAGAATATATATCCCATGGGGGTAAAATTGAAAAAAGTTGAACAAATTTTTTTTTGGACTTAGTCATTTTTCCAGCGTTTATCAGACTTTCAGATAGGGGAAATGTCAGTGAGCGTTCCGATTTCAGTTCCAGAGCAATTCGCCCAATGAGTCCTTGATATTTAGTCGTTTTCAGCCAATTTTCTGGATTTTTGAAAATTTCACTTTTTTGTGAAAATATCCACTAAACGAGGGAATAATATGTGTGAGGGTACCCCAGGAGAGTTCCAAATGAGTGTGGGTAGAATATATATCCCACGGGGGTAAAATTGAAAAAAGTTGAACAAATTTTTTTTTGGACTTAGTCATTTTTCCGGCGTTTATCAGACTTTCAGATAGGGGAAATGTGAGTGAGCATTACGATTTCAGTTCCAGAGCGATTCGCCCAATGAGTCCTTTTCATATTTAGTCGTTTTCAGCCAATTTTCTGGATTTTTGAAAATTTCACTTTTTTGTGAAAATATCCACTAAATGAGGGAATAATATGTGTGAGGGTACCCCAGGAGAGTTCCAAATGTGTGTGGGTAGAATATATATCCCATGGGGGTAAAATTGAAAAAAGTTGAACAAATTTTTTTTTTGGACTTAGTCATTTTTCCGGCGTTTATCAGACTTTCAGATAGGGGAAATGTCAGTGAGCGTTCCGATTTCAGTTCCAGAGCAATTCGCCCAATGAGTCCTTGATATTTAGTCGTTTTCAGCCAATTTTCTGGATTTATGAAAATTTCACTTTTTTGTGAAAATATCCACTAAACGAGGGAATAATATGTGTGAGGGTACCCCAGGAGAGTTCCAAATGATTGTGGGTAGAATATATATCCCACGGGGGTAAAATTGAAAAAAGTTGAACAAATTTTTTTTTGGACTTAGTCATTTTTCCGGCGTTTATCAGACTTTCAGATAAGGGAAATGTGAATGAGCATTACGATTTCAGTTCCAGAGCGATTCGCCCAATGAGTCCTTGATATTTAGTCGTTTTCAGCCAATTTTCTGGATTTTTGAAAATTTCACTTTTTTGTGAAAATATCCACTAAATGAGGGAATAATATGTGTGAGGGTACCCCAGGAGAGTTCCAAATGTGTGTGGGTAGAATATATATCCCATGGGGGTAAAATTGAAAAAAGTTGAACAAATTTTTTTTTGGACTTAGTCATTTTTCCAGCGTTTATCAGACTTTCAGATAGGGGAAATGTCAGTGAGCGTTCCGATTTCAGTTCCAGAGCAATTCGCCCAATGAGTCCTTGATATTTAGTCGTTTTCAGCCAATTTTCTGGATTTTTGAAAATTTCACTTTTTTGTGAAAATATCCACTAAACGAGGGAATAATATGTGTGAGGGTACCCCAGGAGAGTTCCAAATGAGTGTGGGTAGAATATATATCCCACGGGGGTAAAATTGAAAAAAGTTGAACAAATTTTTTTTTGGACTTAGTCATTTTTCCGGCGTTTATCAGACTTTCAGATAGGGGAAATGTGAGTGAGCATTACGATTTCAGTTCCAGAGCGATTCGCCCAATGAGTCCTTGATATTTAGTCGTTTTCAGCCAATTTTCTGGATTTTTGAAAATTTCACTTTTTTGTGAAAATATCCACTAAATGAGGGAATAATATGTGTGAGGGTACCCCAGGAGAGTTCCAAATGTGTGTGGGTAGAATATATATCCCATGGGGGTAAAATTGAAAAAAGTTGAACAAATTTTTTTTTGGACTTAGTCATTTTTCCAGCGTTTATCAGACTTTCAGATAGGGGAAATGTCAGTGAGCGTTCTGATTTCAGTTCCAGAGCAATTCGCCCAATGAGTCCTTGATATTTAGTCGTTTTCAGCCAATTTTCTGGATTTTTGAAAATTTCACTTTTTTGTGAAAATATCCACTAAACGAGGGAATAATATGTGTGAGGGTACCCCAGGAGAGTTCCAAATGAGTGTGGGTAGAATATATATCCCACGGGGGTAAAATTGAAAAAAGTTGAACAAATTTTTTTTTGGACTTAGTCATTTTTCCGGCGTTTATCAGACTTTCAGATAGGGGAAATGTGAGTGAGCATTACGATTTCAGTTCCAGAGCGATTCGCCCAATGAGTCCTTGATATTTAGTCGTTTTCAGCCAATTTTCTGGATTTTTGAAAATTTCACTTTTTTGTGAAAATATCCACTAAATGAGGGAATAATATGTGTGAGGGTACCCCAGGAGAGTTCCAAATGTGTGTGGGTAGAATATATATCCCATGGGGGTAAAATTGAAAAAAGTTGAACAAATTTTTTTTTTGGACTTAGTCATTTTTCCGGCGTTTATCAGACTTTCAGATAGGGGAAATGTCAGTGAGCGTTCCGATTTCAGTTCCAGAGCATTTCGCCCAATGAGTCCTTGATATTTAGTCGTTTTCAGCCAATTTTCTGGATTTATGAAAATTTCACTTTTTTGTGAAAATATCCACTAAACGAGGGAATAATATGTGTGAGGGTACCCCAGGAGAGTTCCAAATGAGTGTGGGTAGAATATATATCCCACGGGGGTAAAATTGAAAAAAGTTGAACAAATTTTTTTTTGGACTTAGTCATTTTTCCGGCGTTTATCAGACTTTCAGATAAGGGAAATGTGAATGAGCATTACGATTTCAGTTCCAGAGCGATTCGCCCAATGAGTCCTTGATATTTAGTCGTTTTCAGCCAATTTTCTGGATTTTTGAAAATTTCACTTTTTTGTGAAAATATCCACTAAATGAGGGAATAATATGTGTGAGGGTACCCCAGGAGAGTTCCAAATGTGTGTGGGTAGAATATATATCCCATGGGGGTAAAATTGAAAAAAGTTGAACAAATTTTTTTTTGGACTTAGTCATTTTTCCAGCGTTTATCAGACTTTCAGATAGGGGAAATGTCAGTGAGCGTTCCGATTTCAGTTCCAGAGCAATTCGCCCAATGAGTCCTTGATATTTAGTCGTTTTCAGCCAATTTTCTGGATTTTTGAAAATTTCACTTTTTTTGTGAAAATATCCACTAAATGAGGGAATAATATGTGTGAGGGTACCCCAGGAGAGTTCCAAATGTGTGTGGGTAGAATATATATCCCATGGGGGTAAAATTGAAAAAAGTTGAACAAATTTTTTTTTTGGACTTAGTCATTTTTCCGGCGTTTATCAGACTTTCAGATAGGGGAAATGTCAGTGAGCGTTCCGATTTCAGTTCCAGAGCAATTCGCCCAATGAGTCCTTGATATTTAGTCGTTTTCAGCCAATTTTCTGGATTTATGAAAATTTCACTTTTTTGTGAAAATATCCACTAAACGAGGGAATAATATGTGTGAGGGTACCCCAGGAGAGTTCCAAATGAGTGTGGGTAGAATATATATCCCACGGGGGTAAAATTGAAAAAAGTTGAACAAATTTTTTTTTGGACTTAGTCATTTTTCCGGCGTTTATCAGACTTTCAGATAAGGGAAATGTGAATGAGCATTACGATTTCAGTTCCAGAGCGATTCGCCCAATGAGTCCTTGATATTTAGTCGTTTTCAGCCAATTTTCTGGATTTTTGAAAATTTCACTTTTTTGTGAAAATATCCACTAAATGAGGGAATAATATGTGTGAGGGTACCCCAGGAGAGTTCCAAATGTGTGTGGGTAGAATATATATCCCATGGGGGTAAAATTGAAAAAAGTTGAACAAATTTTTTTTTGGACTTAGTCATTTTTCCAGCGTTTATCAGACTTTCAGATAGGGGAAATGTCAGTGAGCGTTCCGATTTCAGTTCCAGAGCAATTCGCCCAATGAGTCCTTGATATTTAGTCGTTTTCAGCCAATTTTCTGGATTTTTGAAAATTTCACTTTTTTTGTGAAAATATCCACTAAATGAGGGAATAATATGTGTGAGGGTACCCCAGGAGAGTTCCAAATGTGTGTGGGTAGAATATATATCCCATGGGGGTAAAATTGAAAAAAGTTGAACAAATTTTTTTTTTGGACTTAGTCATTTTTCCGGCGTTTATCAGACTTTCAGATAGGGGAAATGTCAGTGAGCGTTCCGATTTCAGTTCCAGAGCAATTCGCCCAATGAGTCCTTGATATTTAGTCGTTTTCAGCCAATTTTCTGGATTTATGAAAATTTCACTTTTTTGTGAAAATATCCACTAAACGAGGGAATAATATGTGTGAGGGTACCCCAGGAGAGTTCCAAATGAGTGTGGGTAGAATATATATCCCACGGGGGTAAAATTGAAAAAAGTTGAACAAATTTTTTTTTGGACTTAGTCATTTTTCCGGCGTTTATCAGACTTTCAGATAAGGGAAATGTGAATGAGCATTACGATTTCAGTTCCAGAGCGATTCGCCCAATGAGTCCTTGATATTTAGTCGTTTTCAGCCAATTTTCTGGATTTTTGAAAATTTCACTTTTTTGTGAAAATATCCATTAAATGAGGGAATAATATGTGTGAGGGTACCCCAGGAGAGTTCCAAATGTGTGTGGGTAGAATATATATCCCATGGGGGTAAAATTGAAAAAAGTTGAACAAATTTTTTTTTGGACTTAGTCATTTTTCCAGCGTTTATCAGACTTTCAGATAGGGGAAATGTCAGTGAGCGTTCCGATTTCAGTTCCAGAGCAATTCGCCCAATGAGTCCTTGATATTTAGTCGTTTTCAGCCAATTTTCTGGATTTTTGAAAATTTCACTTTTTTTGTGAAAATATCCACTAAATGAGGGAATAATATGTGTGAGGGTACCCCAGGAGAGTTCCAAATGTGTGTGGGTAGAATATATATCCCATGGGGGTAAAATTGAAAAAAGTTGAAAAAAATTTTTTTTTGGACTTAGTCATTTTTCCGGCGTTTATCATACTTTCAGATAGGGGAAATGTCAGTGAGCGTTCCGATTTCAGTTCCAGAGCAATTCGCCCAATGAGTCCTTGATATTTAGTCGTTTTCAGCCAATTTTCTGGATTTATGAAAATTTCACTTTTCTGTGAAAATATCCACTAAATGAGGGAATAATATGTGTGAGGGTACCCCAGGAGAGTTCCAAATGTGTGTGGGTAGAATATATATCCCATGGGGGTAAAATTGAAAAAAGTTGAACAAATTTTTTTTTGGACTTAGTCATTTTTCCGGCGTTTATCACACTTTCAGATAGGGGAAATGTCAGTGAGCGTTCTGATTTCAGTTCCAGAGCAATTCGCCCAATGAGTCCTTGATATTTAGTCGTTTTCACCAATTTTCTGGATTTTTGAAAATTTCGCTTTTTTGTGAAAATATCCACTAAATGAGGGAATAATATGTGTGAGGGTACCCCAGGAGAGTTCCAAATGTGTGCGGTTAAAATATATATCCCACGGGTGTAAAATTGAAAAAAGTTGAACAAATTTTTGGATTTTTGAAAATTTCGCTTTTTTGTGAAAATATCCACTAAATGAGGGAATAATATGTGTGAGGGTACCCCAGGAGAGTTCCAAATGTGTGCGGTTAAAATATATATCCCACGGGGGTAAAATTGAAAAAAGTTGAAAAAAATTTTTTTTTGGACTTAGTCATTTTTCCGGCGTTTATCAGACTTTCAGAAAGGGGAAATGTCAGTGAGCGTTCCGATTTCAGTTCCAGAGCAATTCGCCCAATGAGTCCTTGATATTTAGTCGTTTTCAGCCAATTTTCTGGATTTTTGAAAATTTCACTTTTTTCTGAAAATATCCACTAAACGAGGGAATAATATGTGTGAGGGTACCCCAGGAGAGTTCCAAATGTGTGTGGGTAGAATATATATCCCACGGGGGTAAAATTGAAAAAAGTTGAAAAAAAATTTTTTTTGGACTTAGTCATTTTTCCGGCGTTTATCAGACTTTCAGATAGTGGAAATGTCAGTGAGCGTTCCGATTTCAGTTCCAGAGCAATTCGCCCAATGAGTCCTTGATATTTAGTCGTTTTCAGCCAATTTTCTGGATTTATGAAAATTTCACTTTTTTGTGAAAATATCCACTAAACGAGGGAATAATATGTGTGAGGGTACCACAGGAGAGTTCCAAATGAGTGTGGGTAGAATATATATCCCACGGGGGTAAAATTGAAAAAAGTTGAACAAATTTTTTTTTGGACTTAGTCATTTTTCCGGCGTTTATCACACTTTCAGATAGGGGAAATGTCAGTGAGCGTTCTGATTTCAGTTCCAGAGCAATTCGCCCAATGAGTCCTTGATATTTAGTCGTTTTCAGCCAATTTTCTGGATTTTTGAAAATTTCGCTTTTTTGTGAAAATATCCACTAAATGAGGGAATAATATGTGTGAGGGTACCCCAGGAGAGTTCCAAATGTGTGTGGGTAGAATATATATCCCATGGGGGTAAAATTGAAAAAAGTTGAAAAAATTTTTTTTTTGGACTTAATCATTTTTCCGGCGTTTATCAGACTTTCAGATAGGGGAAATGTCAGTGAGCGTTCCGATTTCAGTTCCAGAGCAATTCGCCCAATGAGTCCTTGATATTTAGTCGTTTTCAGCCAATTTTCTGGATTTATGAAAATTTCACTTTTTTGTGAAAATATCCACTAAACGAGGGAATAATATGTGTGAGGGTACCCCAGGAGAGTTCCAAATGAGTGTGGGTAGAATATATATCCCACGGGGGTAAAATTGAAAAAAGTTGAACAAATTTTTTTTTGGACTTAGTCATTTTTCCGGCGTTTATCAGACTTTCAGATAGGGGAAATGTCAGTGAGCGTTCCGATTTCAGTTCCAGAGCAGTTTGCCCAATGAGTCCTTGATATTTAGTCGTTTTCAGCCAATTTTCTGGATTTATGAAAATTTCACTTTTTTGTGAAAATATCCACTAAACGAGGGAATAATATGTGTGAGGGTACCCCAGGAGAGTTCCAAATGAGTGTGGGTAGAATATATATCCCACGGGGGTAAAATTGAAAAAAGTTGAACAAATTTTTTTTTGGACTTAGTCATTTTTCCGGCGTTTATCAGACTTTCAGATAGGGGAAATGTCAGTGAGCGTTCCGATTTCAGTTCCAGAGCAATTCGCCCAATTAGTCCTTGATATTTAGTCGTTTTCAGCCAATTTTCTGGATTTTTGAAAATTTCACTTTTTTTGTGAAAATATCCACTAAATGAGGGGATAATATGTGTGAGGGTACCCCAGGAGAGTTCTAAATGTGTGTGGGTAGAATATATATCCCACGGGGGTAAAATTGAAAAAAGTTGAAAAAAAATTTTTTTTGGACTTAGTCATTTTTCCGGCGTTTATCAGACTTTCAGATAGGGGAAATGTGAGTGAGCATTACGATTTCAGTTCCAGAGCGATTCGCCCAATGAGTCCTTGATATTTAGTCGTTTTCAGCCAATTTTCTGGATTTTTGAAAATTTCACGTTTTTGTGAAAATATCCACTAAATGAGGGAATAATATGTGTGAGGGTACCCCAGGAGAGTTCCAAATGTGTGTGGGTAGAATATATATCCCATGGGGGTAAAATTGAAAAAAGTTGAACAAATTTTTCTTTTGGACTTAGTCATTTTTCCGGCGTTTATCAGACTTTCAGGTAGGGGAAATGTCAGTGAGCGTTCCGATTTCAGTTCCAGAGCAATTCGCCCAATGAGTCCTTGATATTTAGTCGTTTTCAGCCAATTTTCTGAATTTATGAAAATTTCACTTTTTTGTGAAAATATCCACTAAATGAGGGAATAATATGTGTGAGGGTACCCCAGGAGAGTTCCAAATGTGTGTGGGTAGAATATATATCCCATGGGGGTAAAATTGAAAAAAGTTGAACAAATTTTTTTTTTGGACTTAGTCATTTTTCCAGCGTTTATCAGACTTTCAGATAGGGGAAATGTCAGTGAGCGTTCCGATTTCAGTTCCAGAGCAATTCGCCCAATGAGTCCTTGATATTTAGTCGTTTTCAGCCAATTTTCTGGATTTATGAAAATTTCACTTTTTTGTGAAAATATCCACTAAACGAGGGAATAATATGTGTGAGGGTACCACAGGAGAGTTCCAAATGAGTGTGGGTAGAATATATATCCCACGGGGGTAAAATTGAAAAAAGTTGAACAAATTTTTTTTTGGACTTAGTCATTTTTCCGGCGTTTATCAGACTTTCAGATAGGGGAAATGTCAGTGAGCGTTCCGATTTCAGTTCCAGAGCAATTCGCCCAATTAGTCCTTGATATTTAGTCGTTTTCAGCCAATTTTCTGGATTTTTGAAAATTTCGCTTTTTTGTGAAAATATCCACTAAATGAGGGAATAATATGTGTGAGGGTACCCCAGGAGAGTTCCAAATGTGTGTGGGTAGAATATATATCCCATGGGGGTAAAATTGAAAAAAGTTGAAAAAATTTTTTTTTTGGACTTAATCATTTTTCCGGCGTTTATCAGACTTTCAGATAGGGGAAATGTCAGTGAGCGTTCCGATTTCAGTTCCAGAGCAATTCGCCCAATGAGTCCTTGATATTTAGTCGTTTTCAGCCAATTTTCTGGATTTATGAAAATTTCACTTTTTTGTGAAAATATCCACTAAACGAGGGAATAATATGTGTGAGGGTACCCCAGGAGAGTTCCAAATGAGTGTGGGTAGAATATATATCCCACGGGGGTAAAATTGAAAAAAGTTGAACAAATTTTTTTTTGGACTTAGTCATTTTTCCGGCGTTTATCAGACTTTCAGATAGGGGAAATGTCAGTGAGCGTTCCGATTTCAGTTCCAGAGCAGTTTGCCCAATGAGTCCTTGATATTTAGTCGTTTTCAGCCAATTTTCTGGATTTATGAAAATTTCACTTTTTTGTGAAAATATCCACTAAACGAGGGAATAATATGTGTGAGGGTACCCCAGGAGAGTTCCAAATGAGTGTGGGTAGAATATATATCCCACGGGGGTAAAATTGAAAAAAGTTGAACAAATTTTTTTTTGGACTTAGTCATTTTTCCGGCGTTTATCAGACTTTCAGATAGGGGAAATGTCAGTGAGCGTTCCGATTTCAGTTCCAGAGCAATTCGCCCAATTAGTCCTTGATATTTAGTCGTTTTCAGCCAATTTTCTGGATTTTTGAAAATTTCACTTTTTTTGTGAAAATATCCACTAAATGAGGGGATAATATGTGTGAGGGTACCCCAGGAGAGTTCTAAATGTGTGTGGGTAGAATATATATCCCACGGGGGTAAAATTGAAAAAAGTTGAAAAAAAATTTTTTTTGGACTTAGTCATTTTTCCGGCGTTTATCAGACTTTCAGATAGGGGAAATGTGAGTGAGCATTACGATTTCAGTTCCAGAGCGATTCGCCCAATGAGTCCTTGATATTTAGTCGTTTTCAGCCAATTTTCTGGATTTTTGAAAATTTCACGTTTTTGTGAAAATATCCACTAAATGAGGGAATAATATGTGTGAGGGTACCCCAGGAGAGTTCCAAATGTGTGTGGGTAGAATATATATCCCATGGGGGTAAAATTGAAAAAAGTTGAACAAATTTTTTTTTTGGACTTAGTCATTTTTCCAGCGTTTATCAGACTTTCAGATAGGGGAAATGTCAGTGAGCGTTCCGATTTCAGTTCCAGAGCAATTCGCCCAATGAGTCCTTGATATTTAGTCGTTTTCAGCCAATTTTCTGGATTTATGAAAATTTCACTTTTTTGTGAAAATATCCACTAAACGAGGGAATAATATGTGTGAGGGTACCCCAGGAGAGTTCCAAATGAGTGTGGGTAGAATATATATCCCACGGGGGTAAAATTGAAAAAAGTTGAACAAATTTTTTTTTGGACTTAGTCATTTTTGCGGCGTTTATCAGACTTTCAGATAAGGGAAATGTGAGTGAGCATTACGATTTCAGTTCCAGAGCGATTCGCCCAATGAGTCCTTGATATTTAGTCGTTTTCAGCCAATTTTCTGGATTTTTGAAAATTTCACTTTTTTGTGAAAATATCCACTAAATGAGGGAATAATATGTGTGAGGGTACCCCAGGAGAGTTCCAAATGTGTGTGGGTAGAATATATATCCCATGGGGGTAAAATTGAAAAAAGTTGAACAAATTTTTTTTTTGGACTTAGTCATTTTTCCGGCGTTTATCAGACTTTCAGGTAGGGGAAATGTCAGTGAGCGTTCCGATTTCAGTTCCAGAGCAATTCGCCCAATGAGTCCTTGATATTGAGTCGTTTTCAGCCAATTTTCTGGATTTATGAAAATTTCACTTTTTTGTGAAAATATCCACTAAACGAGGGAATAATATGTGTGAGGGTACCACAGGAGAGTTCCAAATGAGTGTGGGTAGAATATATATCCCACGGGGGTAAAATTGAAAAAAGTTGAACAAATTTTTTTTTGGACTTAGTCATTTTTCCGGCGTTTATCAGACTTTCAGATAGGGGAAATGTCAGTGAGCGTTCCGATTTCAGTTCCAGAGCAATTCGCCCAATTAGTCCTTGATATTTAGTCGTTTTCAGCCAATTTTCTGGATTTTTGAAAATTTCACTTTTTTTGTGAAAATATCCACTAAATGAGGGGATAATATGTGTGAGGGTACCCCAGGAGAGTTCTAAATGTGTGTGGGTAGAATATATATCCCACGGGGGTAAAATTGAAAAAAGTTGAAAAAAAATTTTTTTTGGACTTAGTCATTTTTCCGGCGTTTATCAGACTTTCAGATAGGGGAAATGTGAGTGAGCATTACGATTTCAGTTCCAGAGCGATTCGCCCAATGAGTCCTTGATATTTAGTCGTTTTCAGCCAATTTTCTGGATTTTTGAAAATTTCACTTTTTTGTGAAAATATCCACTAAATGAGGGAATAATATGTGTGAGGGTACCCCAGGAGAGTTCCAAATGTGTGTGGGTAGAATATATATCCCATGGGGGTAAAATTGAAAAAAGTTGAACAAATTTTTTTTTTGGACTTAGTCATTTTTCCGGCGTTTATCACACTTTCAGATAGGGGAAATGTCAGTGAGCGTTCTGATTTCAGTTCCAGAGCAATTCGCCCAATGAGTCCTTGATATTTAGTCGTTTTCACCAATTTTCTGGATTTTTGAAAATTTCGCTTTTTTGTGAAAATATCCACTAAATGAGGGAATAATATGTGTGAGGGTACCCCAGGAGAGTTCCAAATGTGTGCGGTTAAAATACATATCCCACGGGTGTAAAATTGAAAAAAGTTGAACAAATTTTTGGATTTTTGAAAATTTCGCTTTTTTGTGAAAATATCCACTAAATGAGGGAATAATATGTGTGAGGGTACCCCAGGAGAGTTCCAAATGTGTGCGGTTAAAATATATATCCCACGGGGGTAAAATTGAAAAAAGTTGAACAAATTTTTTTTTTGACTTAGTCATTTTTCCGGCGTTTATCAGACTTTCAGATAGGGGAAATGTCAGTGAGCGTTCTGATTTCAGTTCCAGAGCAATTCGCCCAATGAGTTCTTGATATTTAGTCGTTTTCAGCCAATTTTCTGGATTTTTGAAAATTTCACTTTTTTGTGAAAATATCCACTAAACGAGGGAATAATATGTGTGAGGGTACCCCAGGAGAGTTCCAAATGTGTGTGGGTAGAATATATATCCCATGGGGGTAAAATTGAAAAAAGTTGAACAAATTTTTTTTTTGGACTTAGTCATTTTTCCGGCGTTTATCAGACTTTCAGGTAGGGGAAATGTCAGTGAGCGTTCCGATTTCAGTTCCAGAGCAATTCGCCCAATGAGTCCTTGATATTTAGTCGTTTTCAGCCAATTTTCTGAATTTATGAAAATTTCACTTTTTTGTGAAAATATCCACTAAATGAGGGAATAATATGTGTGAGGGTACCCCAGGAGAGTTCCAAATGTGTGTGGGTAGAATATATATCCCATGGGGGTAAAATTGAAAAAAGTTGAACAAATTTTTTTTTTGGACTTAGTCATTTTTCCAGCGTTTATCAGACTTTCAGATAGGGGAAATGTCAGTGAGCGTTCCGATTTCAGTTCCAGAGCAATTCGCCCAATGAGTCCTTGATATTTAGTCGTTTTCAGCCAATTTTCTGAATTTATGAAAATTTCACTTTTTTGTGAAAATATCCACTAAATGAGGGAATAATATGTGTGAGGGTACCCCAGGAGAGTTCCAAATGTGTGTGGGTAGAATATATATCCCATGGGGGTAAAATTGAAAAAAGTTGAACAAATTTTTTTTTTGGACTTAGTCATTTTTCCAGCGTTTATCAGACTTTCAGATAGGGGAAATGTCAGTGAGCGTTCCGATTTCAGTTCCAGAGCAATTCGCCCAATGAGTCCTTGATATTGAGTCGTTTTCAGCCAATTTTCTGGATTTATGAAAATTTCACTTTTTTGTGAAAATATCCACTAAACGAGGGAATAATATGTGTGAGGGTACGACAGGAGAGTTCCAAATGAGTGTGGGTAGAATATATATCCCACGGGGGTAAAATTGAAAAAAGTTGAACAAATTTTTTTTTGGACTTAGTCATTTTTCCGGCGTTTATCAGACTTTCAGATAGGGGAAATGTCAGTGAGCGTTCCGATTTCAGTTCCAGAGCAATTCGCCCAATTAGTCCTTGATATTTAGTCGTTTTCAGCCAATTTTCTGGATTTTTGAAAATTTCACTTTTTTTGTGAAAATATCCACTAAATGAGGGGATAATATGTGTGAGGGTACCCCAGGAGAGTTCTAAATGTGTGTGGGTAGAATATATATCCCACGGGGGTAAAATTGAAAAAAGTTGAAAAAAAATTTTTTTTGGACTTAGTCATTTTTCCGGCGTTTATCACACTTTCAGATAGGGGAAATGTCAGTGAGCGTTCTGATTTCAGTTCCAGAGCAATTCGCCCAATGAGTCCTTGATATTTAGTCGTTTTCACCAATTTTCTGGATTTTTGAAAATTTCGCTTTTTTGTGAAAATATCCACTAAATGAGGGAATAATATGTGTGAGGGTACCCCAGGAGAGTTCCAAATGTGTGCGGTTAAAATATATATCCCACGGGTGTAAAATTGAAAAAAGTTGAACAAATTTTTGGATTTTTGAAAATTTCGCTTTTTTGTGAAAATATCCACTAAATGAGGGAATAATATGTGTGAGGGTACCCCAGGAGAGTTCCAAATGTGTGCGGTTAAAATATATATCCCACGGGGGTAAAATTGAAAAAAGTTGAACAAATTTTTTTTTTGACTTAGTCATTTTTCCGGCGTTTATCAGACTTTCAGATAGGGGAAATGTCAGTGAGCGTTCTGATTTCAGTTCCAGAGCAATTCGCCCAATGAGTTCTTGATATTTAGTCGTTTTCAGCCAATTTTCTGGATTTTTGAAAATTTCGCTTTTTTGTGAAAATATCCACTAAATGAGGGAATAATATGTGAGGGTACCCCAGGAGAGTTCCAAATGTGTGCGGTTAAAATATATATCCCACGGGGGTAAAATTGAAAAAAGTTGAAAAAAATTTTTTTTTGGACTTAGTCATTTTTCCGGCGTTTATCAGACTTTCAGAAAGGGGAAATGTCAGTGAGCGTTCCGATTTCAGTTCCAGAGCAATTCGCCCAATGAGTCCTTGATATTTAGTCGTTTTCAGCCAATTTTCTGGATTTTTGAAAATTTCACTTTTTTGTGAAAATATCCACTAAACGAGGGAATAATATGTGTGAGGGTACCCCAGGAGAGTTCCAAATGTGTGTGGGTAGAATATATATCCCACGGGGGTAAAATTGAAAAAAGTTGAAAAAAATTTTTTTTGGACTTAGTCATTTTTCCGGCGTTTATCAGACTTTCAGATAGGGGAAATGTCAGTGAGCGTTCCGATTTCAGTTCCAGAGCAGTTTGCCCAATGAGTCCTTGATATTTAGTCGTTTTCAGCCAATTTTCTGGATTTATGAAAATTTCACTTTTTTGTGAAAATATCCACTAAACGAGGGAATAATATGTGTGAGGGTACCCCAGGAGAGTTCCAAATGAGTGTGGGTAGAATATATATCCCACGTGGGTAAAATTGAAAAAAGTTGAACAAATTTTTTTTTGGACTTAGTCATTTTTCCGGCGTTTATCAGACTTTCAGATAGGGGAAATGTCAGTGAGCGTTCCGATTTCAGTTCCAGAGCAATTCGCCCAATTAGTCCTTGATATTTAGTCGTTTTCAGCCAATTTTCTGGATTTTTGAAAATTTCACTTTTTTTGTGAAAATATCCACTAAATGAGGGGATAATATGTGTGAGGGTACCCCAGGAGAGTTCTAAATGTGTGTGGGTAGAATATATATCCCACGGGGGTAAAATTGAAAAAAGTTGAAAAAAAATTTTTTTTGGACTTAGTCATTTTTCCGGCGTTTATCAGACTTTCAGATAGGGGAAATGTGAGTGAGCATTACGATTTCAGTTCCAGAGCGATTCGCCCAATGAGTCCTTGATATTTAGTCGTTTTCAGCCAATTTTCTGGATTTTTGAAAATTTCACTTTTTTGTGAAAATATCCACTAAATGAGGGAATAATATGTGTGAGGGTACCCCAGGAGAGTTCCAAATGTGTGTGGGTAGAATATATATCCCATGGGGGTAAAATTGAAAAAAGTTGAACAAATTTTTTTTTTGGACTTAGTCATTTTTCCGGCGTTTATCAGACTTTCAGATAGGGGAAATGTCAGTGAGCGTTCCGATTTCAGTTCCAGAGCAATTCGCCCAATGAGTCCTTGATATTTAGTCGTTTTCAGCCAATTTTCTGAATTTATGAAAATTTCACTTTTTTGTGAAAATATCCACTAAATGAGGGAATAATATGTGTGAGGGTACCCCAGGAGAGTTCCAAATGTGTGTGGGTAGAATATATATCCCATGGGGGTAAAATTGAAAAAAGTTGAACAAATTTTTTTTTGGACTTAGTCATTTTTCCGGCGTTTATCACACTTTCAGATAGGGGAAATGTCAGTGAGCGTTCTGATTTCAGTTCCAGAGCAATTCGCCCAATGAGTCCTTGATATTTAGTCGTTTTCACCAATTTTCTGGATTTTTGAAAATTTCGCTTTTTTGTGAAAATATCCACTAAATGAGGGAATAATATGTGTGAGGGTACCCCAGGAGAGTTCCAAATGTGTGCGGTTAAAATATATATCCCACGGGTGTAAAATTGAAAAAAGTTGAACAAATTTTTGGATTTTTGAAAATTTCGCTTTTTTGTGAAAATATCCACTAAATGAGGGAATAATATGTGTGAGGGTACCCCAGGAGAGTTCCAAATGTGTGCGGTTAAAATATATATCCCACGGGGGTAAAATTGAAAAAAGTTGAACAAATTTTTTTTTTGACTTAGTCATTTTTCCGGCGTTTATCAGACTTTCAGATAGGGGAAATGTCAGTGAGCGTTCTGATTTCAGTTCCAGAGCAATTCGCCCAATGAGTTCTTGATATTTAGTCGTTTTCAGCCAATTTTCTGGATTTTTGAAAATTTCGCTTTTTTGTGAAAATATCCACTAAATGAGGGAATAATATGTGAGGGTACCCCAGGAGAGTTCCAAATGTGTGCGGTTAAAATATATATCCCACGGGGGTAAAATTGAAAAAAGTTGAAAAAAATTTTTTTTTGGACTTAGTCATTTTTCCGGCGTTTATCAGACTTTCAGATAGGGGAAATGTGAGTGAGCATTACGATTTCAGTTCCAGAGCGATTCGCCCAATGAGTCCTTGATATTTAGTCGTTTTCAGCCAATTTTCTGGATTTTTGAAAACTTCACTTTTTTGTGAAAATATCCACTAAATGAGGGAATAATATGTGTGAGGGTACCCCAGGAGAGTTCCAAATGTGTGTGGGTAGAATATATATCCCATGGGGGTAAAATTGAAAAAAGTTGAACAAATTTTTTTTTTGGACTTAGTCATTTTTCCAGCGTTTATCAGACTTTCAGATAGGGGAAATGTCAGTGAGCGTTCCGATTTCAGTTCCAGAGCAATTCGCCCAATGAGTCCTTGATATTTAGTCGTTTTCAGCCAATTTTCTGGATTTATGAAAATTTCACTTTTTTGTGAAAATATCCACTAAACGAGGGAATAATATGTGTGAGGGTACCCCAGGAGAGTTCCAAATGAGTGTGGGTAGAATATATATCCCACGGGGGTAAAATTGAAAAAAGTTGAACAAATTTTTTTTTGGACTTAGTCATTTTTGCGGCGTTTATCAGACTTTCAGATAAGGGAAATGTGAGTGAGCATTACGATTTCAGTTCCAGAGCGATTCGCCCAATGAGTCCTTGATATTTAGTCGTTTTCAGCCAATTTTCTGGATTTTTGAAAATTTCACTTTTTTGTGAAAATATCCACTAAATGAGGGAATAATATGTGTGAGGGTACCCCAGGAGAGTTCCAAATGTGTGTGGGTAGAATATATATCCCATGGGGGTAAAATTGAAAAAAGTTGAACAAATTTTTTTTTTGGACTTAGTCATTTTTCCGGCGTTTATCAGACTTTCAGGTAGGGGAAATGTCAGTGAGCGTTCCGATTTCAGTTCCAGAGCAATTCGCCCAATGAGTCCTTGATATTTAGTCGTTTTCAGCCAATTTTCTGAATTTATGAAAATTTCACTTTTTTGTGAAAATATCCACTAAATGAGGGAATAATATGTGAGAGGGTACCCCAGGAGAGTTCCAAATGTGTGTGGGTAGAATATATATCCCATGGGGGTAAAATTGAAAAAAGTTGAACAAATTTTTTTTTTGGACTTAGTCATTTTTCCAGCGTTTATCAGACTTTCAGATAGGGGAAATGTCAGTGAGCGTTCCGATTTCAGTTCCAGAGCAATTCGCCCAATGAGTCCTTGATATTTAGTCGTTTTCAGCCAATTTTCTGGATTTATGAAAATTTCACTTTTTTGTGAAAATATCCACTAAACGAGGGAATAATATGTGTGAGGGTACCACAGGAGAGTTCCAAATGAGTGTGGGTAGAATATATATCCCACGGGGGTAAAATTGAAAAAAGTTGAACAAATTTTTTTTTGGACTTAGTCATTTTTCCGGCGTTTATCACACTTTCAGATAGGGGAAATGTCAGTGAGCGTTCTGATTTCAGTTCCAGAGCAATTCGCCCAATGAGTTCTTGATATTTAGTCGTTTTCAGCCAATTTTCTGGATTTTTGAAAATTTCGCTTTTTTGTGAAAATATCCACTAAATGAGGGAATAATATGTGAGGGTACCCCAGGAGAGTTCCAAATGTGTGCGGTTAAAATATATATCCCACGGGGGTAAAATTGAAAAAAGTTGAAAAAAATTTTTTTTTGGACTTAGTCATTTTTCCGGCGTTTATCAGACTTTCAGATAGGGGAAATGTGAGTGAGCATTAAGATTTCAGTTCCAGAGCGATTCGCCCAATGAGTCCTTGATATTTAGTCGTTTTCAGACAATTTTCTGGATTTTTGAAAATTTCACTTTTTTGTGAAAATATCCACTAAATGAGGGAATAATATGTGTGAGGGTACCCCAGGAGAGTTCCAAATGTGTGTGGGTAGAATATATATCCCACGGGGGTAAAATTGAAAAAAGTTGAAAAAAAATTTTTTTTGGACTTAGTCATTTTTCCGGCGTTTATCAGACTTTCAGATAGTGGAAATGTCAGTGAGCGTTCCGATTTCAGTTCCAGAGCAATTCGCCCAATGAGTCCTTGATATTTAGTCGTTTTCAGCCAATTTTCTGGATTTATGAAAATTTCACTTTTTTGTGAAAATATCCACTAAACGAGGGAATAATATGTGTGAGGGTACCCCAGGAGAGTTCCAAATGAGTGTGGGTAGAATATATATCCCACGGGGGTAAAATTGAAAAAAGTTGAGCAAATTTTTTTTTGGACTTAGTCATTTTTCCAGCGTTTATCAGACTTTCAGATAGGGGAAATGTCAGTGAGCGTTCCGATTTCAGTTCCAGAGCAATTCGCCCAATGAGTCCTTGATATTTAGTCGTTTTCAGCCAATTTTCTGGATTTTTGAAAATTTCACTTTTTTGTGAAAATATCCACTAAACGAGGGAATAATATGTGTGAGGGTACCCCAGGAGAGTTCCAAATGAGTGTGGGTAGAATATATATCCCACGGGGGTAAAATTGAAAAAAGTTGAACAAATTTTTTTTTGGACTTAGTCATTTTTGCGGCGTTTATCAGACTTTCAGATAGGGGAAATGTCAGTGAGCGTTCCGATTTCAGTTCCAGAGCAATTCGCCCAATTAGTCCTTGATATTTAGTCGTTTTCAGCCAATTTTCTGGATTTTTGAAAATTTCACTTTTTTTGTGAAAATATCCACTAAATGAGGGGATAATATGTGTGAGGGTACCCCAGGAGAGTTCTAAATGTGTGTGGGTAGAATATATATCCCACGGGGGTAAAATTGAAAAAAGTTGAAAAAAAATTTTTTTTGGACTTAGTCATTTTTCCGGCGTTTATCAGACTTTCAGATAGGGGAAATGTGAGTGAGCATTACGATTTCAGTTCCAGAGCGATTCGCCCAATGAGTCCTTGATATTTAGTCGTTTTCAGCCAATTTTCTGGATTTTTGAAAATTTCGCTTTTTTGTGAAAATATCCACTAAATGAGGGAATAATATGTGAGGGTACCCCAGGAGAGTTCCAAATGTGTGCGGTTAAAATATATATCCCACGGGGGTAAAATTGAAAAAAGTTGAAAAAAATTTTTTTTTGGACTTAGTCATTTTTCCGGCGTTTATCAGACTTTCAGATAGGGGAAATGTGAGTGAGCATTAAGATTTCAGTTCCAGAGCGATTCGCCCAATGAGTCCTTGATATTTAGTCGTTTTCAGACAATTTTCTGGATTTTTGAAAATTTCACTTTTTTGTGAAAATATCCACTAAATGAGGGAATAATATGTGTGAGGGTACCCCAGGAGAGTTCCAAATGTGTGTGGGTAGAATATATATCCCACGGGGGTAAAATTGAAAAAAGTTGAAAAAAAATTTTTTTTGGACTTAGTCATTTTTCCGGCGTTTATCAGACTTTCAGATAGTGGAAATGTCAGTGAGCGTTCCGATTTCAGTTCCAGAGCAATTCGCCCAATGAGTCCTTGATATTTAGTCGTTTTCAGCCAATTTTCTGGATTTATGAAAATTTCACTTTTTTGTGAAAATATCCACTAAACGAGGGAATAATATGTGTGAGGGTACCCCAGGAGAGTTCCAAATGAGTGTGGGTAGAATATATATCCCACGGGGGTAAAATTGAAAAAAGTTGAGCAAATTTTTTTTTGGACTTAGTCATTTTTCCGGCGTTTATCAGACTTTCAGATAGGGGAAATGTCAGTGAGCGTTCCGATTTCAGTTCCAGAGCAATTCGCCCAATGAGTCCTTGATATTTAGTCGTTTTCAGCCAATTTTCTGGATTTTTGAAAATTTCACTTTTTTGTGAAAATATCCACTAAACGAGGGAATAATATGTGTGAGGGTACCCCAGGAGAGTTCCAAATGAGTGTGGGTAGAATATATATCCCACGGGGGTAAAATTGAAAAAAGTTGAACAAATTTTTTTTTGGACTTAGTCATTTTTCCGGCGTTTATCAGACTTTCAGATAGGGGAAATGTCAGTGAGCGTTCCGATTTCAGTTCCAGAGCAATTCGCCCAATTAGTCCTTGATATTTAGTCGTTTTCAGCCAATTTTCTGGATTTTTGAAAATTTCACTTTTTTTGTGAAAATATCCACTAAATGAGGGGATAATATGTGTGAGGGTACCCCAGGAGAGTTCTAAATGTGTGTGGGTAGAATATATATCCCACGGGGGTAAAATTGAAAAAAGTTGAAAAAAAATTTTTTTTGGACTTAGTCATTTTTCCGGCGTTTATCAGACTTTCAGATGGGGGAAATGTGAGTGAGCATTACGATTTCAGTTCCAGAGCGATTCGCCCAATGAGTCCTTGATATTTAGTCGTTTTCAGCCAATTTTCTGGATTTTTGAAAATTTCACTTTTTTGTGAAAATATCCACTAAATGAGGGAATAATATGTGTGAGGGTACCCCAGGAGAGTTCCAAATGTGTGTGGGTAGAATATATATCCCATGGGGGTAAAATTGAAAAAAGTTGAACAAATTTTTTTTTTGGACTTAGTCATTTTTCCAGCGTTTATCAGACTTTCAGATAGGGGAAATGTCAGTGAGCGTTCCGATTTCAGTTCCAGAGCAATTCGCCCAATGAGTCCTTGATATTTAGTCGTTTTCAGCCAATTTTCTGGATTTATGAAAATTTCACTTTTTTGTGAAAATATCCACTAAACGAGGGAATAATATGTGTGAGGGTACCCCAGGAGAGTTCCAAATGAGTGTGGGTAGAATATATATCCCACGGGGGTAAAATTGAAAAAAGTTGAACAAATTTTTTTTTGGACTTAGTCATTTTTGCGGCGTTTATCAGACTTTCAGATAAGGGAAATGTGAGTGAGCATTACGATTTCAGTTCCAGAGCGATTCGCCCAATGAGTCCTTGATATTTAGTCGTTTTCAGCCAATTTTCTGGATTTTTGAAAATTTCACTTTTTTGTGAAAATATCCACTAAATGAGGGAATAATATGTGTGAGGGTACCCCAGGAGAGTTCCAAATGTGTGTGGGTAGAATATATATCCCATGGGGGTAAAATTGAAAAAAGTTGAACAAATTTTTTTTTTGGACTTAGTCATTTTTCCGGCGTTTATCAGACTTTCAGATAGGGGAAATGTCAGTGAGCTTTCCGATTTCAGTTCCAGAGCAATTCGCCCAATGAGTCCTTGATATTTAGTCGTTTTCAGCCAATTTTCTGAATTTATGAAAATTTCACTTTTTTGTGAAAATATCCACTAAATGAGGGAATAATATGTGTGAGGGTACCCCAGGAGAGTTCCAAATGTGTGTGGGTAGAATATATATCCCATGGGGGTAAAATTGAAAAAAGTTGAACAAATTTTTTTTTTGGACTTAGTCATTTTTCCAGCGTTTATCAGACTTTCAGATAGGGGAAATGTCAGTGAGCGTTCCGATTTCAGTTCCAGAGCAATTCGCCCAATGAGTCCTTGATATTTAGTCGTTTTCAGCCAATTTTCTGGATTTATGAAAATTTCACTTTTTTGTGAAAATATCCACTAAACGAGGGAATAATATGTGTGAGGGTACCCCAGGAGAGTTCCAAATGAGTGTGGGTAGAATATATATCCCACGGGGGTAAAATTGAAAAAAGTTGAACAAATTTTTTTTTGGACTTAGTCATTTTTCCGGCGTTTATCAGACTTTCAGATAGGGGAAATGTGAGTGAGCATTAAGATTTCAGTTCCAGAGCGATTCGCCCAATGAGTCCTTGATATTTAGTCGTTTTCAGCCAATTTTCTGGATTTTTGAAAATTTCACTTTTTTGTGAAAATATCCACTAAATGAGGGAATAATATGTGTGAGGGTACCCCAGGAGAGTTCCAAATGTGTGTGGGTAGAATATATATCCCATGGGGGTAAAATTGAAAAAAGTTGAAAAAAAATTTTTTTTGGACTTATTCATTTTTCCGGCGTTTATCAGACTTTCAGATAGTGGAAATGTCAGTGAGCATTCCGATTTCAGTTCCAGAGCAATTCGCCCAATGAGTCCTTGATATTTAGTCGTTTTCAGCCAATTTTCTGGATTTATGAAAATTTCACTTTTTTGTGAAAATATCCACTAAACGAGGGAATAATATGTGTGAGGGTACCACAGGAGAGTTCCAAATGAGTGTGGGTAGAATATATATCCCACGGGGGTAAAATTGAAAAAAGTTGAACAAATTTTTTTTTGGACTTAGTCATTTTTCCGGCGTTTATCACACTTTCAGATAGGGGAAATGTCAGTGAGCGTTCTGATTTCAGTTCCAGAGCAATTCGCCCAATGAGTTCTTGATATTTAGTCGTTTTCAGCCAATTTTCTGGATTTTTGAAAATTTCGCTTTTTTGTGAAAATATCCACTAAATGAGGGAATAATATGTGAGGGTACCCCAGGAGAGTTCCAAATGTGTGCGGTTAAAATATATATCCCACGGGGGTAAAATTGAAAAAAGTTGAAAAAAATTTTTTTTTGGACTTAGTCATTTTTCCGGCGTTTATCAGACTTTCAGATAGTGGAAATGTCAGTGAGCGTTCCGATTTCAGTTCCAGAGCAATTCGCCCAATGAGTCCTTGATATTTAGTCGTTTTCAGCCAATTTTCTGGATTTATGAAAATTTCACTTTTTTGTGAAAATATCCACTAAACGAGGGAATAATATGTGTGAGGGTACCACAGGAGAGTTCCAAATGAGTGTGGGTAGAATATATATCCCACGGGGGTAAAATTGAAAAAAGTTGAGCAAATTTTTTTTTGGACTTAGTCATTTTTCCGGCGTTTATCACACTTTCAGATAGGGGAAATGTCAGTGAGCGTTCTGATTTCAGTTCCAGAGCAATTCGCCCAATGAGTCCTTGATATTTAGTCGTTTTCAGCCAATTTTCTGGATTTTTGAAAATTTCGCTTTTTTGTGAAAATATCCACTAAATGAGGGAATAATATGTGTGAGGGTACCCCAGGAGAGTTCCAAATGTGTGTGGGTAGAATATATATCCCATGGGGGTAAAATTGAAAAAAGTTGAAAAAATTTTTTTTTTGGACTTAGTCATTTTTCCGGCGTTTATCAGACTTTCAGATAGGGGAAATGTCAGTGAGCGTTCCGATTTCAGTTCCAGAGCAATTCGCCCAATGAGTCCTTGATATTTAGTCGTTTTCAGCCAATTTTCTGGATTTATGAAAATTTCACTTTTCTGTGAAAATATCCACTAAATGAGGGAATAATATGTGTGAGGGTACCCCAGGAGAGTTCCAAATGTGTGTGGGTAGAATATATATCCCATGGGGGTAAAATTGAAAAAAGTTGAACAAATTTTTTTTTGGACTTAGTCATTTTTCCAGCGTTTATCAGACTTTCAGATAGGGGAAATGTCAGTGAGCGTTCCGATTTCAGTTCCAGAGCAATTCGCCCAATGAGTCCTTGATATTTAGTCGTTTTCAGCCAATTTTCTGGATTTTTTAAAATTTCACTTTTTTGTGAAAATATCCACTAAACGAGGGAATAATATGTGTGAGGGTACCCCAGGAGAGTTCCAAATGTGTGCGGTTAAAATATATATCCCACGGGGGTAAAATTGAAAAAAGTTGAACAAATTTTTTTTTTTACTTAGTCATTTTTCCGGCGTTTATCAGACTTTCAGATAGGGGAAATGTCAGTGAGCGTTCTGATTTCAGTTCCAGAGCAATTCGCCCAATGAGTTCTTGATATTTAGTCGTTTTCAGCCAATTTTCTGGATTTTTGAAAATTTCGCTTTTTTGTGAAAATATCCACTAAATGAGGGAATAATATGTGAGGGTACCCCAGGAGAGTTCCAAATGTGTGCGGTTAAAATATATATCCCACGGGGGTAAAATTGAAAAATGTTGAAAAAAATTTTTTTTTGGACTTAGTCATTTTTCCGGCGTTTATCAGACTTTCAGATAGGGGAAATGTGAGTGAGCATTAAGATTTCAGTTCCAGAGCGATTCGCCCGATGAGTCCTTGATATTTAGTCGTTTTCAGCCAATTTTCTGGATTTTTGAAAATTTCACTTTTTTGTGAAAATATCCACTAAATGAGGGAATAATATGTGTGAGGGTACCCCAGGAGAGTTCCAAATGTGTGTGGGTAGAATATATATCCCATGGGGGTAAAATTGAAAAAAGTTGAAGAAATTTTTTTTTGGACTTAGTCATTTTTCCGGCGTTTATCAGACTTTCAGAAAGGGGAAATGTCAGTGAGCGTTCCGATTTCAGTTCCAGAGCAATTCGCCCAATGAGTCCTTGATATTTAGTCGTTTTCAGCCAATTTTCTGGATTTATGAAAATTTCACTTTTTTGTGAAAATATCCACTAAATGAGGGAATAATATGTGTGAGGGTACCCCAGGAGAGTTCCAAATGTGTGTGGGTAGAATATATATCCCATGGGGGTAAAATTGAAAAAAGTTGAACAAATTTTTTTTTGGACTTAGTCATTTTTCCAGCGTTTATCAGACTTTCAGATAGGGGAAATGTCAGTGAGCGTTCCGATTTCAGTTCCAGAGCAATTCGCCCAATGAGTCCTTGATATTTAGTCGTTTTCAGCCAATTTTCTGGATTTTTGAAAATTTCACTTTTTTGTGAAAATATCCACTAAACGAGGGGATAATATGTGTGAGGGTACCCCAGGAGAGTTCCAAATGTGTGTGGGTAGAATATATATCCCACGGGGGTAAAATTGAAAAAAGTTGAACAAATTTTTTTTGGGACTTAGTCATTTTTCCGGCGTTTATCAGACTTTCAGATAGGGGAAATGTGAGTGAGCATTACGATTTCAGTTCCAGAGCGATTCGCCCAATGAGTCCTTGATATTTAGTCGTTTTCAGCCAATTTTCTGGATTTTTGAAAATTTCACTTTTTTGTGAAAATATCCACTAAATGAGGGAATAATATGTGTGAGGGTACCCCAGGAGAGTTCCAAATGTGTGTGGGTAGAATATATATCCCATGGGGGTAAAATTGAAAAAAGTTGAAAAAATTTTTTTTTTGGACTTAGTCATTTTTCCGGCGTTTATCAGACTTTCAGATAGGGGAAATGTCAGTGAGCGTTCCGATTTCAGTTCCAGAGCAATTCGCCCAATGAGTCCTTGATATTTAGTCGTTTTCAGCCAATTTTCTGGATTTTTGAAAATTTCACTTTTTTGTGAAAATATCCACTAAACGAGGGAATAATATGTGTGAGGGTACCCCAGGAGAGTTCCAAATGTGTGGGTAGAATATATATCCCACGGGGGTAAAATTGAAAAAAGTTGAAAAAAATTTTTTTTTGGACTTAAGTCATTTTTCCGGCGATTATCAGACTTTCAGAAAGGGGAAATGTCAGTGAGCGTTCCGATTTCAGTTCCAGAGCAATTCGCCCAATGAGTCCTTGATATTTAGTCGTTTTCAGCCAATTTTCTGGATTTTTTAAAATTTCACTTTTTTGTGAAAATATCCACTAAATGAGGGAATAATATGTGTGAGGGTACCCCAGGAGAGTTCCAAATGTGTGTGGGTAGAATATATATCCCACGGGGGGGAAAATTGAAAAAAGTTGAAAAAATTTTTTTTTTTGACTTAGTCATTTTTCCGGCGTTTCTCAGACTTTCAGATAGGGGAAATGTCAGTGAGCGTTCCGATTTCAGTTTCAGAGCAATTTGCCCAATGAGTCCTTGATATTTAGTCGTTTTCAGCCAATTTTCTGGATTTATGAAAATTTCACTTTTTTGTGAAAATATCCACTAAACGAGGGAATAATATGTGTGAGGGTACCCCAGGAGAGTTCCAAATGAGTGTGGGTAGAATATATATCCCACGGGGGTAAAATTGAAAAAAGTTGAACAAATTTTTTTTTGGACTTAGTCATTTTTCCAGCGTTTATCAGACTTTCAGATAGGGGAAATGTCAGTGAGCGTTCCGATTTCAGTTCCAGAGCAATTCGCCCAATTAGTCCTTGATATTTAGTCGTTTTCAGCCAATTTTCTGGATTTTTTAAAATTTCACTTTTTTTGTGAAAATATCCACTAAATGAGGGGATAATATGTGTGAGGGTACCCCAGGAGAGTTCTAAATGTGTGTGGGTAGAATATATATCCCACGGGGGTAAAATTGAAAAAAGTTGAACAAATTTTTTTTTGGACTTAGTCATTTTTGCGGCGTTTATCAGACTTTCAGATAAGGGAAATGTGAGTGAGCATTACGATTTCAGTTCCAGAGCGATTCGCCCAATGAGTCCTTGATATTTAGTCGTTTTCAGCCAATTTTCTGGATTTTTGAAAATTTCACTTTTTTGTGAAAATATCCACTAAATGAGGGAATAATATGTGTGAGGGTACCCCAGGAGAGTTCCAAATGTGTGTGGGTAGAATATATATCCCATGGGGGTAAAATTGAAAAAAGTTGAACAAATTTTTTTTTTGGACTTAGTCATTTTTCCGGCGTTTATCAGACTTTCAGATAGGGGAAATGTCAGTGAGCGTTCCGATTTCAGTTCCAGAGCAATTTGCCCAATGAGTCCTTGATATTTAGTCGTTTTCAGCCAATTTTCTGGATTTATGAAAATTTCACTTTTTTGTGAAAATATCCACTAAACGAGGGAATAATATGTGTGAGGGTACCACAGGAGAGTTCCAAATGAGTGTGGGTAGAATATATATCCCACGGGGGTAAAATTGAAAAAAGTTGAACAAATTTTTTTTTGGACTTAGTCATTTTTCCGGCGTTTATCACACTTTAAGATAGGGGAAATGTCAGTGAGCGTTCTGATTTCAGTTCCAGAGCAATTCGCCCAATGAGTCCTTGATATTTAGTCGTTTTCAGCCAATTTTCTGGATTTATGAAAATTTCACTTTTTTGTGAAAATATCCACTAAACGGGTGAATAATATGTGTGAGGGTACCCCAGGAGAGTTCCAAATGAGTGTGGGTAGAATATATATCCCACGGGGGTAAAATTGAAAAAAGTTGAACAAATTTTTTTTTTGGACTTAGTCATTTTTCCGGCGTTTATCACACTTTCAGATAGGGGAAATGTCAGTGAGCGTTCTGATTTCAGTTCCAGAGCAATTCGCCCAATGAGTCCTTGATATTTAGTCGTTTTCAGCCAATTTTCTGGATTTTTGAAAATTTCGCTTTTTTGTGAAAATATCCACTAAATGAGGGAATAATATGTGTGAGGGTACCCCAGGAGAGTTCCAAATGTGTGCGGTTAAAATATATATCCCACGGGGGTAAAATTGAAAAAAGTTGAACAAATTTTTTTTTTGACTTAGTCATTTTTCCGGCGTTTATCAGACTTTCAGATAGTGGAAATGTCAGTGAGCGTTCCGATTTCAGTTCCAGAGCAATTTGCCCAATGAGTCCTTGATATTTAGTCGTTTTCAGCCAATTTTCTGGATTTATGAAAATTTCACTTTTTTGTGAAAATATCCACTAAACGAGGGAATAATATGTGTGAGGGTACCACAGGAGAGTTCCAAATGAGTGTGGGTAGAATATATATCCCACGGGGGTAAAATTGAAAAAAGTTGAACAAATTTTTTTTTGGACTTAGTCATTTTTCCGGCGTTTATCACACTTTAAGATAGGGGAAATGTCAGTGAGCGTTCTGATTTCAGTTCCAGAGCAATTCGCCCAATGAGTCCTTGATATTTAGTCGTTTTCAGCCAATTTTCTGGATTTTTGAAAATTTCGCTTTTTTGTGAAAATATCCACTAAATGAGGGAATAATATGTGTGAGGGTACCCCAGGAGAGTTCCAAATTTGTTCGGTTAAAATATATATCCCACGGGGGTAAAATTGAAAAAAGTTGAACAAATTTTTTTTTTGACTTAGTCATTTTTCCAGCGTTTATCAGAGTTTCAGATATGGGAAATGTCATTGAGCGTTCCGATTTCAGTTCCAGAGCAATTCGCCCAATGAGTCCTTGATATTTAGTCGTTTTCAGCCAATTTTCTGGATTTTTGAAAATTTCACTTTTTTGTGAAAATATCCACTAAATGAGGGAATAATATGTGTGAGGGTACCCCAGGAGAGTTCCAAATGTGTGTGGGTAGAATATATATCCCATGGGGGTAAAATTGAAAAAAGTTGAACAAATTTTTTTTTGGACTTAGTCATTTTTCCAGCGTTTATCAGACTTTCAGATAGGGGAAATGTCAGTGAGCGTTCCGATTTCAGTTCCAGAGCAATTTGCCCAATGAGTCCTTGATATTTAGTCGTTTTCAGCCAATTTTCTGGATTTATGAAAATTTCACTTTTTTGTGAAAATATCCACTAAACGAGGGAATAATATGTGTGAGGGTACCCCAGGAGAGTTCCAAATGAGTGTGGGTAGAATATATATCCCACGGGGGTAAAATTGAAAAAAGTTGAACAAATTTTTTTTTTGGACTTAGTCATTTTTCCGGCGTTTATCACACTTTCAGATAGGGGAAATGTCAGTGAGCGTTCTGATTTCAGTTCCAGAGCAATTCGCCCAATGAGTCCTTGATATTTAGTCGTTTTCAGCCAATTTTCTGGATTTTTGAAAATTTCGCTTTTTTGGGAAAATATCCACTAAATGAGGGAATAATATGTGTGAGGGTACCCCAGGAGAGTTCCAAATGTGTGCGGTTAAAATATATATCCCACGGGGGTAAAATTGAAAAAAGTTGAACAAATTTTTTTTTTGACTTAGTCATTTTTCCGGCGTTTATCAGACTTTCAGATAGGGGAAATGTCAGTGAGCGTTCTGATTTCAGTTCCAGAGCAATTCGCCCAATGAGTTCTTGATATTTAGTCGTTTTCAGCCAATTTTCTGGATTTTTGAAAATTTCGCTTTTTTGTGAAAATATCCACTAAATGAGGGAATAATATGTGAGGGTACCCCAGGAGAGTTCCAAATGTGTGCGGTTAAAATATATATCCCACGGGGGTAAAATTGAAAAAAGTTGAAAAAAATTTTTTTTTGGACTTAGTCATTTTTCCGGCGTTTATCAGACTTTCAGATAGGGGAAATGTCAGTGAGCGTTCCGATTTCAGTTCCAGAGCAATTCGCCCAATGAGTCCTTGATATTTAGTCGTTTTCAGCCAATTTTCTGGATTTATGAAAATTTCACTTTTTTGTGAAAATATCCACTAAACGAGGGAATAATATGTGTGAGGGTACCACAGGAGAGTTCCAAATGAGTGTGGGTAGAATATATATCCCACGGGGGTAAAATTGAAAAAAGTTGAACAAATTTTTTTTTGGACTTAGTCATTTTTCCGGCGTTTATCACACTTTCAGATAGGGGAAATGTCAGTGAGCGTTCTGATTTCAGTTCCAGAGCAATTCGCCCAATGAGTCCTTGATATTTAGTCGTTTTCAGCCAATTTTCTGGATTTTTGAAAATTTCGCTTTTTTGTGAAAATATCCACTAAATGAGGGAATAATATGTGTGAGGGTACCCCAGGAGAGTTCCAAATGTGTTCGGTTAAAATATATATCCCACGGGGGTAAAATTGAAAAAAGTTGAACAAATTTTTTTTTTGACTTAGTCATTTTTCCGGCGTTTATCAGACTTTCAGATAGGGGAAATGTGAGTGAGCATTACGATTTCAGTTCCAGAGCGATTCGCCCAATGAGTCCTTGATATTTAGTCGTTTTCAGCCAATTTTCTGGATTTTTGAAAATTTCACTTTTTTTATGAAAATATCCACTAAATGAGGGAATAATATGTGTGAGGGTACCCCAGGAGAGTTCCAAATGTGTTCGGTTAAAATATATATCCCACGGGGGTAAAATTGAAAAAAGTTGAACAAATTTTTTTTTTGACTTAGTCATTTTTCCAGCGTTTATCAGAGTTTCAGATATGGGAAATGTCAGTGAGCGTTCCGATTTCAGTTCCAGAGCAATTCGCCCAATGAGTCCTTGATATTTAGTCGTTTTCAGCCAATTTTCTGGATTTTTGAAAATTTCACTTTTTTGTGAAAATATCCACTAAATGAGGGAATAATATGTGTGAGGGTACCCCAGGAGAGTTCCAAATGTGTGTGGGTAGAATATATATCCCATGGGGGTAAAATTGAAAAAAGTTGAACAAATTTTTTTTTGGACTTAGTCATTTTTCCAGCGTTTATCAGACTTTCAGATAGGGGAAATGTCAGTGAGCGTTCCGATTTCAGTTCCAGAGCAATTTGCCCAATGAGTCCTTGATATTTAGTCGTTTTCAGCCAATTTTCTGGATTTATGAAAATTTCACTTTTTTGTGAAAATATCCACTAAACGAGGGAATAATATGTGTGAGGGTACCACAGGAGAGTTCCAAATGAGTGTGGGTAGAATATATATCCCACGGGGGTAAAATTGAAAAAAGTTGAACAAATTTTTTTTTGGACTTAGTCATTTTTCCGGCGTTTATCACACTTTCAGATAGGGGAAATGTCAGTGAGCGTTCTGATTTCAGTTCCAGAGCAATTCGCCCAATGAGTCCTTGATATTTAGTCGTTTTCAGCCAATTTTCTGGATTTTTGAAAATTTCGCTTTTTTGTGAAAATATCCACTAAATGAGGGAATAATATGTGTGAGGGTACCCCAGGAGAGTTCCAAATGTGTTCGGTTAAAATATATATCCCACGGGGGTAAAATTGAAAAAAGTTGAACAAATTTTTTTTTTGACTTAGTCATTTTTCCAGCGTTTATCAGAGTTTCAGATAGGGGAAATGTCAGTGAGCATTCCGATTTCAGTTCCAGAGCAATTCGCACAATGAGTCCTTGATATTTAGTCGTTTTCAGCCAATTTTCTGGATTTATGAAAATTTCACTTTTCTGTGAAAATATCCACTAAATGAGGGAATAATATGTGTGAGGGTACCCCAGGAGAGTTCCAAATGTGTGTGGGTAGAATATATATCCCATGGGGGTAAAATTGAAAAAAGTTGAACAAATTTTTTTTTGGACTTAGTCATTTTTCCAGCGTTTATCAGACTTTCAGATAGGGGAAATGTCAGTGAGCGTTCCGATTTCAGTTCCAGAGCAATTCGCCCAATGAGTCCTTGATATTTAGTCGTTTTCAGCCAATTTTCTGGATTTTTGAAAATTTCACTTTTTTGTGAAAATATCCACTAAACGAGGGAATAATATGTGTGAGGGTACCCCAGGAGAGTTCCAAATGTGTGGGTAGAATATATATCCCATGGGGGTAAAATTGAAAAAAGTTGAAAAAATTTTTTTTTTGGACTTAGTCATTTTTCCGGCGTTTATCAGACTTTCAGATAGGGGAAATGTCAGTGAGCGTTCCGATTTCAGTTCCAGAGCAATTCGCACAATGAGTCCTTGATATTTAGTCGTTTTCAGCCAATTTTCTGGATTTATGAAAATTTCACTTTTTTGTGAAAATATCCACTAAACGAGGGAATAATATGTGTGAGGGTACCCCAGGAGAGTTCCAAATGAGTGTGGGTAGAATATATATCCCACGGGGGTAAAATTGAAAAAAGTTGAACAAATTTTTTTTTGGACTTAGTCATTTTTCCGGCGTTTATCAGACTTTCAGATAGGGGAAATGTGAGTGAGCATTACGATTTCAGTTCCAGAGCGATTCGCCCAATGAGTCCTTGATATTTAGTCGTTTTCAGCCAATTTTCTGGATTTTTGAAAATTTCACTTTTTTGTGAAAATATCCACTAAATGAGGGAATAATATGTGTGAGGGTACCCCAGGAGAGTTCCAAATGTGTGTGGGTAGAATATATATCCCATGGGGGTAAAATTGAAAAAAGTTGAACAAATTTTTTTTTTGGACTTAGTCATTTTTCCGGCGTTTATCAGACTTTCAGATAGGGGAAATGTCAGTGAGCGTTCCGATTTCAGTTCCAGAGCAATTCGCCCAATGAGTCCTTGATATTTAGTCGTTTTCAGCCAATTTTCTGGATTTATGAAAATTTCACTTTTTTGTGAAAATATCCACTAAATGAGGGAATAATATGTGTGAGGGTACCCCAGGAGAGTTCCAAATGTGTGTGGGTAGAATATATATCCCATGGGGGTAAAATTGAAAAAAGTTGAACAAATTTTTTTTTGGACTTAGTCATTTTTCCAGCGTTTATCAGACTTTCAGATAGGGGAAATCTCAGTGAGCGTTCCGATTTCAGTTCCAGAGCAATTCGCCCAATGAGTCCTTGATATTTAGTCGTTTTCAGCCAATTTTCTGGATTTTTGAAAATTTCACTTTTTTGTGAAAATATCCACTAAACGAGGGGATAATATGTGTGAGGGTACCCCAGGAGAGTTCCAAATGTGTGTGGGTAGAATATATATCCCACGGGGGTAAAATTGAAAAAAGTTGAACAAATTTTTTTTGGGACTTAGTCATTTTTCCGGCGTTTATCAGACTTTCAGATAGGGGAAATGTCAGTGAGCGTTCCGATTTCAGTTCCAGAGCAATTCGCCCAATGAGTCCTCGATATTTAGTCGTTTTCAGCCAATTTTCTGGATTTTTGAAAATTTCACTTTTTTTGTGAAAATATCCACTAAATGAGGGAATAATATGTGTGAGGGTACCCCAGGAGAGTTACAAATGTGTGTGGGTAGAATATATATCCCATGGGGGTAAAATTGAAAAAAGTTGAAAAAAATTTTTTTTTGGACTTAGTCATTTTTCCGGCGTTTATCAGACTTTCAGATAGGGGAAATGTCAGTGAGCGTTCCGATTTCAGTTCCAGAGCAATTCGCACAATGAGTCCTTGATATTTAGTCGTTTTCAGCCAATTTTCTGGATTTATGAAAATTTCACTTTTCTGTGAAAATATCCACTAAATGAGGGAATAATATGTGTGAGGGTACCCCAGGAGAGTTCCAAATGTGTGTGGGTAGAATATATATCCCATGGGGGTAAAATTGAAAAAAGTTGAACAAATTTTTTTTTGGACTTAGTCATTTTTCCAGCGTTTATCAGACTTTCAGATAGGGGAAATGTCAGTGAGCGTTCCGATTTCAGTTCCAGAGCAATTCGCCCAATGAGTCCTTGATATTTAGTCGTTTTCAGCCAATTTTCTGGATTTTTGAAAATTTCACTTTTTTGTGAAAATATCCACTAAACGAGGGAATAATATGTGTGAGGGTACCCCAGGAGAGTTCCAAATGTGTGGGTAGAATATATATCCCATGGGGGTAAAATTGAAAAAAGTTGAAAAAATTTTTTTTTTGGACTTAGTCATTTTTCCGGCGTTTATCAGACTTTCAGATAGGGGAAATGTCAGTGAGCGTTCCGATTTCAGTTCCAGAGCAATTCGCACAATGAGTCCTTGATATTTAGTCATTTTCAGCCAATTTTCTGGATTTATGAAAATTTCACTTTTTTGTGAAAATATCCACTAAACGAGGGAATAATATGTGTGAGGGTACCCCAGGAGAGTTCCAAATGAGTGTGGGTAGAATATATATCCCACGGGGGTAAAATTGAAAAAAGTTGAACAAATTTTTTTTTGGACTTAGTCATTTTTCCGGCGTTTATCAGACTTTCAGATAGGGGAAATGTCAGTGAGCGTTCCGATTTCAGTTCCAGAGCAATTCGCCCAATGAGTCCTCGATATTTAGTCGTTTTCAGCCAATTTTCTGGATTTTTGAAAATTTCACTTTTTTTGTGAAAATATCCACTAAATGAGGGAATAATATGTGTGAGGGTACCCCAGGAGAGTTCCAAATGTGTGTGGGTAGAATATATATCCCATGGGGGTAAAATTGAAAAAAGTTGAAAAAAATTTTTTTTTGGACTTAGTCATTTTTCCGGCGTTTATCAGACTTTCAGATAGGGGAAATGTGAGTGAGCATTCCGATTTCAGTTCCAGAGCGATTCGCCCAATGAGTCCTTGATATTTAGTCGTTTTCAGCCAATTTTCTGGATTTTTGAAAATTTCACTTTTTTGTGAAAATATCCACTAAATGAGGGAATAATATGTGTGAGGGTACCCCAGGAGAGTTCCAAATGTGTGTGGGTAGAATATATATCCCATGGGGGTAAAATTGAAAAAAGTTGAAAACATTTTTTTTTTGGACTTAGTCATTTTTCCGGCGTTTATCAGACTTTCAGATAGGGGAAATGTCAGTGAGCGTTCCGATTTCAGTTCCAGAGCAATTCGCCCAATGAGTCCTTGATATTTAGTCGTTTTCAGCCAATTTTCTGGATTTTTGAAAATTTCACTTTTTTGTGAAAATATCCACTAAACGAGGGAATAATATGTGTGAGGGTACCCCAGGAGAGTTCCAAATGTGTGGGTAGAATATATATCCCATGGGGGTAAAATTGAAAAAAGTTGAAAAAATTTTTTTTTTGGACTTAGTCATTTTTCCGGCGTTTATCAGACTTTCAGATAGGGGAAATGTCAGTGAGCGTTCCGATTTCAGTTCCAGAGCAATTCGCACAATGAGTCCTTGATATTTAGTCGTTTTCAGCCAATTTTCTGGATTTATGAAAATTTCACTTTTTTGTGAAAATATCCACTAAACGAGGGAATAATATGTGTGAGGGTACCCCAGGAGAGTTCCAAATGAGTGTGGGTAGAATATATATCCCACGGGGGTAAAATTGAAAAAAGTTGAACAAATTTTTTTTTGGACTTAGTCATTTTTCCGGCGTTTATCAGACTTTCAGATAGGGGAAATGTGAGTGAGCATTACGATTTCAGTTCCAGAGCGATTCGCCCAATGAGTCCTTGATATTTAGTCGTTTTCAGCCAATTTTCTGGATTTTTGAAAATTTCACTTTTTTGTGAAAATATCCACTAAATGAGGGAATAATATGTGTGAGGTTACCCCAGGAGAGTTCCAAATGTGTGTGGGTAGAATATATATCCCATGGGGGTAAAATTGAAAAAAGTTGAACAAATTTTTTTTTTGGACTTAGTCATTTTTCCGGCGTTTATCAGACTTTCAGATAGGGGAAATGTCAGTGAGCGTTCCGATTTCAGTTCCAGAGCAATTCGCACAATGAGTCCTTGATATTTAGTCGTTTTCAGCCAATTTTCTGGATTTATGAAAATTTCACTTTTTTGTGAAAATATCCACTAAACGAGGGAATAATATGTGTGAGGGTACCCCAGGAGAGTTCCAAATGAGTGTGGGTAGAATATATATCCCACGGGGGTAAAATTGAAAAAAGTTGAACAAATTTTTTTTTGGACTTAGTCATTTTTCCGGCGTTTATCAGACTTTCAGATAGGGGAAATGTGAGTGAGCATTACGATTTCAGTTCCAGAGCGATTCGCCCAATGAGTCCTTGATATTTAGTCGTTTTCAGCCAATTTTCTGGATTTTTGAAAATTTCACTTTTTTGTGAAAATATCCACTAAATGAGGGAATAATATGTGTGAGGGTACCCCAGGAGAGTTCCAAATGTGTGTGGGTAGAATATATATCCCATGGGGGTAAAATTGAAAAAAGTTGAACAAATTTTTTTTTTGGACTTAGTCATTTTTCCGGCGTTTATCAGACTTTCAGATAGGGGAAATGTCAGTGAGCGTTCCGATTTCAGTTCCAGAGCAATTCGCCCAATGAGTCCTTGATATTTAGTCGTTTTCAGCCAATTTTCTGGATTTTTGAAAATTTCACTTTTTTGTGAAAATATCCACTAAACGAGGGGATAATATGTGTGAGGGTACCCCAGGAGAGTTCCAAATGTGTGTGGGTAGAATATATATCCCACGGGGGTAAAATTGAAAAAAGTTGAACAAATTTTTTTTGGGACTTAGTCATTTTTCCGGCGTTTATCAGACTTTCAGATAGGGGAAATGTCAGTGAGCGTTCCGATTTCAGTTCCAGAGCAATTCGCCCAATGAGTCCTCGATATTTAGTCGTTTTCAGCCAATTTTCTGGATTTATGAAAATTTCACTTTTCTGTGAAAATATCCACTAAATGAGGGAATAATATGTGTGAGGGTACCCCAGGAGAGTTCCAAATGTGTGTGGGTAGAATATATATCCCATGGGGGTAAAATTGAAAAAAGTTGAACAAATTTTTTTTTGGACTTAGTCATTTTTCCAGCGTTTATCAGACTTTCAGATAGGGGAAATGTCAGTGAGCGTTCCGATTTCAGTTCCAGAGCAATTCGCCCAATGAGTCCTTGATATTTAGTCGTTTTCAGCCAATTTTCTGGATTTTTGAAAATTTCACTTTTTTGTGAAAATATCCACTAAACGAGGGAATAATATGTGTGAGGGTACCCCAGGAGAGTTCCAAATGTGTGGGTAGAATATATATCCCATGGGGGTAAAATTGAAAAAAGTTGAAAAAATTTTTTTTTTGGACTTAGTCATTTTTCCGGCGTTTATCAGACTTTCAGATAGGGGAAATGTCAGTGAGCGTTCCTATTTCAGTTCCAGAGCAATTCGCACAATGAGTCCTTGATATTTAGTCATTTTCAGCCAATTTTCTGGATTTATGAAAATTTCACTTTTTTGTGAAAATATCCACTAAACGAGGGAATAATATGTGTGAGGGTACCCCAGGAGAGTTCCAAATGAGTGTGGGTAGAATATATATCCCACGGGGGTAAAATTGAAAAAAGTTGAACAAATTTTTTTTTGGACTTAGTCATTTTTCCGGCGTTTATCAGACTTTCAGATAGGGGAAATGTGAGTGAGCATTCCGATTTCAGTTCCAGAGCGATTCGCCCAATGAGTCCTTGATATTTAGTCGTTTTCAGCCAATTTTCTGGATTTTTGAAAATTTCACTTTTTTGTGAAAATATCCACTAAATGAGGGAATAATATGTGTGAGGGTACCCCAGGAGAGTTCCAAATGTGTGTGGGTAGAATATATATCCCATGGGGGTAAAATTGAAAAAAGTTGAAAACATTTTTTTTTTGGACTTAGTCATTTTTCCGGCGTTTATCAGACTTTCAGATAGGGGAAATGTCAGTGAGCGTTCCGATTTCAGTTCCAGAGCAATTCGCCCAATGAGTCCTTGATATTTAGTCGTTTTCAGCCAATTTTCTGGATTTTTGAAAATTTCACTTTTTTGTGAAAATATCCACTAAACGAGGGAATAATATGTGTGAGGGTACCCCAGGAGAGTTCCAAATGTGTGGGTAGAATATATATCCCATGGGGGTAAAATTGAAAAAAGTTGAAAAAATTTTTTTTTTGGACTTAGTCATTTTTCCGGCGTTTATCAGACTTTCAGATAGGGGAAATGTCAGTGAGCGTTCCGATTTCAGTTCCAGAGCAATTCGCACAATGAGTCCTTGATATTTAGTCGTTTTCAGCCAATTTTCTGGATTTATGAAAATTTCACTTTTTTGTGAAAATATCCACTAAACGAGGGAATAATATGTGTGAGGGTACCCCAGGAGAGTTCCAAATGAGTGTGGGTAGAATATATATCCCACGGGGGTAAAATTGAAAAAAGTTGAACAAATTTTTTTTTGGACTTAGTCATTTTTCCGGCGTTTATCAGACTTTCAGATAGGGGAAATGTGAGTGAGCATTACGATTTCAGTTCCAGAGCGATTCGCCCAATGAGTCCTTGATATTTAGTCGTTTTCAGCCAATTTTCTGGATTTTTGAAAATTTCACTTTTTTGTGAAAATATCCACTAAATGAGGGAATAATATGTGTGAGGTTACCCCAGGAGAGTTCCAAATGTGTGTGGGTAGAATATATATCCCATGGGGGTAAAATTGAAAAAAGTTGAACAAATTTTTTTTTTGGACTTAGTCATTTTTCCGGCGTTTATCAGACTTTCAGATAGGGGAAATGTCAGTGAGCGTTCCGATTTCAGTTCCAGAGCAATTCGCACAATGAGTCCTTGATATTTAGTCGTTTTCAGCCAATTTTCTGGATTTATGAAAATTTCACTTTTTTGTGAAAATATCCACTAAACGAGGGAATAATATGTGTGAGGGTACCCCAGGAGAGTTCCAAATGAGTGTGGGTAGAATATATATCCCACGGGGGTAAAATTGAAAAAAGTTGAACAAATTTTTTTTTGGACTTAGTCATTTTTCCGGCGTTTATCAGACTTTCAGATAGGGGAAATGTGAGTGAGCATTACGATTTCAGTTCCAGAGCGATTCGCCCAATGAGTCCTTGATATTTAGTCGTTTTCAGCCAATTTTCTGGATTTTTGAAAATTTCACTTTTTTGTGAAAATATCCACTAAATGAGGGAATAATATGTGTGAGGGTACCCCAGGAGAGTTCCAAATGTGTGTGGGTAGAATATATATCCCATGGGGGTAAAATTGAAAAAAGTTGAACAAATTTTTTTTTTGGACTTAGTCATTTTTCCGGCGTTTATCAGACTTTCAGATAGGGGAAATGTCAGTGAGCGTTCCGATTTCAGTTCCAGAGCAATTCGCCCAATGAGTCCTTGATATTTAGTCGTTTTCAGCCAATTTTCTGGATTTTTGAAAATTTCACTTTTTTGTGAAAATATCCACTAAACGAGGGGATAATATGTGTGAGGGTACCCCAGGAGAGTTCCAAATGTGTGTGGGTAGAATATATATCCCACGGGGGTAAAATTGAAAAAAGTTGAACAAATTTTTTTTGGGACTTAGTCATTTTTCCGGCGTTTATCAGACTTTCAGATAGGGGAAATGTCAGTGAGCGTTCCGATTTCAGTTCCAGAGCAATTCGCCCAATGAGTCCTCGATATTTAGTCGTTTTCAGCCAATTTTCTGGATTTTTGAAAATTTCACTTTTTTTGTGAAAATATCCACTAAATGAGGGAATAATATGTGTGAGGGTACCCCAGGAGAGTTCCAAATGTGTGTGGGTAGAATATATATCCCATGGGGGTAAAATTGAAAAAAGTTGAAAAAAATTTTTTTTTGGACTTAGTCATTTTTCCGGCGTTTATCAGACTTTCAGATAGGGGAAATGTCAGTGAGCGTTCCGATTTCAGTTCCAGAGCAATTCGCACAATGAGTCCTTGATATTTAGTCGTTTTCAGCCAATTTTCTGGATTTATGAAAATTTCACTTTTCTGTGAAAATATCCACTAAATGAGGGAATAATATGTGTGAGGGTACTCCAGGAGAGTTCCAAATGTGTGTGGGTAGAATATATATCCCATGGGGGTAAAATTGAAAAAAGTTGAACAAATTTTTTTTTGGACTTAGTCATTTTTCCAGCGTTTATCAGACTTTCAGATAGGGGAAATGTCAGTGAGCGTTCCGATTTCAGTTCCAGAGCAATTCGCCCAATGAGTCCTTGATATTTAGTCGTTTTCAGCCAATTTTCTGGATTTTTGAAAATTTCACTTTTTTGTGAAAATATCCACTAAACGAGGGAATAATATGTGTGAGGGTACCCCAGGAGAGTTCCAAATGTGTGGGTAGAATATATATCCCATGGGGGTAAAATTGAAAAAAGTTGAAAAAATTTTTTTTTTGGACTTAGTCATTTTTCCGGCGTTTATCAGACTTTCAGATAGGGGAAATGTCAGTGAGCGTTCCGATTTCAGTTCCAGAGCAATTCGCACAATGAGTCCTTGATATTTAGTCATTTTCAGCCAATTTTCTGGATTTATGAAAATTTCACTTTTTTGTGAAAATATCCACTAAACGAGGGAATAATATGTGTGAGGGTACCCCAGGAGAGTTCCAAATGAGTGTGGGTAGAATATATATCCCACGGGGGTAAAATTGAAAAAAGTTGAACAAATTTTTTTTTGGACTTAGTCATTTTTCCGGCGTTTATCAGACTTTCAGATAGGGGAAATGTCAGTGAGCGTTCCGATTTCAGTTCCAGAGCAATTCGCCCAATGAGTCCTCGATATTTAGTCGTTTTCAGCCAATTTTCTGGATTTTTGAAAATTTCACTTTTTTTGTGAAAATATCCACTAAATGAGGGAATAATATGTGTGAGGGTACCCCAGGAGAGTTCCAAATGTGTGTGGGTAGAATATATATCCCATGGGGGTAAAATTGAAAAAAGTTGAAAAAAATTTTTTTTTGGACTTAGTCATTTTTCCGGCGTTTATCAGACTTTCAGATAGGGGAAATGTGAGTGAGCATTCCGATTTCAGTTCCAGAGCGATTCGCCCAATGAGTCCTTGATATTTAGTCGTTTTCAGCCAATTTTCTGGATTTTTGAAAATTTCACTTTTTTGTGAAAATATCCACTAAATGAGGGAATAATATGTGTGAGGGTACCCCAGGAGAGTTCCAAATGTGTGTGGGTAGAATATATATCCCATGGGGGTAAAATTGAAAAAAGTTGAAAACATTTTTTTTTTGGACTTAGTCATTTTTCCGGCGTTTATCAGACTTTCAGATAGGGGAAATGTCAGTGAGCGTTCCGATTTCAGTTCCAGAGCAATTCGCCCAATGAGTCCTTGATATTTAGTCGTTTTCAGCCAATTTTCTGGATTTTTGAAAATTTCACTTTTTTGTGAAAATATCCACTAAACGAGGGAATAATATGTGTGAGGGTACCCCAGGAGAGTTCCAAATGTGTGGGTAGAATATATATCCCATGGGGGTAAAATTGAAAAAAGTTGAACAAATTTTTTTTTGGACTTAGTCATTTTTCCGGCGTTTATCAGACTTTCAGATAGGGGAAATGTGAGTGAGCATTACGATTTCAGTTCCAGAGCGATTCGCCCAATGAGTCCTTGATATTTAGTCGTTTTCAGCCAATTTTCTGGATTTTTGAAAATTTCACTTTTTTGTGAAAATATCCACTAAATGAGGGAATAATATGTGTGAGGGTACCCCAGGAGAGTTCCAAATGTGTGTGGGTAGAATATATATCCCATGGGGGTAAAATTGAAAAAAGTTGAACAAATTTTTTTTTTGGACTTAGTCATTTTTCCGGCGTTTATCAGACTTTCAGATAGGGGAAATGTCAGTGAGCGTTCCGATTTCAGTTCCAGAGCAATTCGCCCAATGAGTCCTTGATATTTAGTCGTTTTCAGCCAATTTTCTGGATTTTTGAAAATTTCACTTTTTTGTGAAAATATCCACTAAACGAGGGGATAATATGTGTGAGGGTACCCCAGGAGAGTTCCAAATGTGTGTGGGTAGAATATATATCCCACGGGGGTAAAATTGAAAAAAGTTGAACAAATTTTTTTTGGGACTTAGTCATTTTTCCGGCGTTTATCAGACTTTCAGATAGGGGAAATGTCAGTGAGCGTTCCGATTTCAGTTCCAGAGCAATTCGCCCAATGAGTCCTCGATATTTAGTCGTTTTCAGCCAATTTTCTGGATTTTTGAAAATTTCACTTTTTTTGTGAAAATATCCACTAAATGAGGGAATAATATGTGTGAGGGTACCCCAGGAGAGTTCCAAATGTGTGTGGGTAGAATATATATCCCATGGGGGTAAAATTGAAAAAAGTTGAAAAAAATTTTTTTTTGGACTTAGTCATTTTTCCGGCGTTTATCAGACTTTCAGATAGGGGAAATGTGAGTGAGCATTACGATTTCAGTTCCAGAGCGATTCGCCCAATGAGTCCTTGATATTTAGTCGTTTTCAGCCAATTTTCTGGATTTTTGAAAATTTCACTTTTTTGTGAAAATATCCACTAAATGAGGGAATAATATGTGTGAGGGTACCCCAGGAGAGTTCCAAATGTGTGTGGGTAGAATATATATCCCATGGGGGTAAAATTGAAAAAAGTTGAAAACATTTTTTTTTTGGACTTAGTCATTTTTCCGGCGTTTATCAGACTTTCAGATAGGGGAAATGTCAGTGAGCGTTCCGATTTCAGTTCCAGAGCAATTCGCCCAATGAGTCCTTGATATTTAGTCGTTTTCAGCCAATTTTCTGGATTTTTGAAAATTTCACTTTTTTGTGAAAATATCCACTAAACGAGGGAATAATATGTGTGAGGGTACCCCAGGAGAGTTCCAAATGTCTGGGTAGAATATATATCCCACGGGGGTAAAATTGAAAAAAGTTGAAAAAAATTTTTTTTTGGACTTAGTCATTTTTCCGTCGATTATCAGACTTTCAGAAAGGGGAAATGTCAGTGAGCGTTCCGATTTCAGTTCCAGAGCAATTCGCCCAATGAGTCCTTGATATTTAGTCGTTTTCAGCCAATTTTCTGGATTTTTGAAAATTTCACTTTTTTGTGAAAATATCCACTAAATGAGGGAATAATGTGTGTGAGGGTACCCCAGGAGAGTTCCAAATGTGTGTGGGTAGAATATATATCCCACGGGGGGGAAAATTGAAAAAAGTTGAAAAAATTTTTTTTTTTGACTTAGTCATTTTTCCGGCGTTTATCAGACTTTCAGATAGGGGAAATGTGAGTGAGCGTTCCGATTTCAGTTCCAGAGCAATTTGCCCAATGAGTCCTTGATATTTAGTCGTTTTCAGCCAATTTTCTGGATTTATGAAAATTTCACTTTTTTGTGAAAATATCCACTAAACGAGGGAATAATATGTGTGAGGGTACCCCAGGAGAGTTCCAAATGAGTGTGGGTAGAATATATATCCCACGGGGGTAAAATTGAAAAAAGTTGAACAAATTTTTTTTTGGACTTAGTCATTTTTCCGGTGTTTATCAGACTTTCAGATAGGGGAAATGTGAGTGAGCATTACGATTTCAGTTCCAGAGCGATTCGCCCAATGAGTCCTTGATATTTAGTCGTTTTCAGCCAATTTTCTGGATTTTTGAAAATTTCACTTTTTTGTGAAAATATCCACTAAATGAGGGAATAATATGTGTGAGGGTACCCCAGGAGAGTTCCCAATGTGTGTGGGTAGAATATATATCCCATGGGGGTAAAATTGAAAAAAGTTGAACAAATTTTTTTTTTGGACTTAGTCATTTTTCCGGCGTTTATCAGACTTTCAGATAGGGGAAATGTCAGTGAGCGTTCCGATTTCAGTTCCAGAGCAATTCGCCCAATGAGTCCTTGATATTTAGTCGTTTTCAGCCAATTTTCTGGATTTATGAAAATTTCACTTTTTTGTGAAAATATCCACTAAACGAGGGAATAATATGTGTGAGGGTACCCCAGGAGAGTTCCAAATGAGTGTGGGTAGAATATATATCCCACGGGGGTAAAATTGAAAAAAGTTGAACAAATTTTTTTTTGGACTTAGTCATTTTTCCGGCGTTTATCAGACTTTCAGATAAGGGAAATGTGAGTGAGCATTACGATTTCAGTTCCAGAGCGATTCGCCCAATGAGTCCTTGATATTTAGTCGTTTTCAGCCAATTTTCTGGATTTTTGAAAATTTCACTTTTTTGTGAAAATATCCACTAAATGAGGGAATAATGTGTGTGAGGGTACCCCAGGAGAGTTCCAAATGTGTGTGGGTAGAATATATATCCCATGGGGGTAAAATTGAAAAAAGTTGAACAAATTTTTTTTTTGGACTTAGTCATTTTTCCGGCGTTTATCAGACTTTCAGATAGGGGAAATGTCAGTGAGCTTTCCGATTTCAGTTCCAGAGCAATTCGCCCAATGAGTCCTTGATATTTAGTCGTTTTCAGCCAATTTTCTGGATTTATGAAAATTTTACTTTTTTGTGAAAATATCCACTAAATGAGGGAATAATATGTGTGAGGGTACCCCAGGAGAGTTCCAAATGTGTGTGGGTAGAATATATATCCCATGGGCGTAAAATTGAAAAAAGTTGAACAAATTTTTTTTTGGACTTAGTCATTTTTCCAGCGTTTATCAGACTTTCAGATAGGGGAAATGTCAGTGAGCGTTCCGATTTCAGTTCCAGAGCAATTCGCCCAATGAGTCCTTGATATTTAGTCGTTTTCAGCCAATTTTCTGGATTTTTGAAAATTTCACTTTTTTGTGAAAATATCCACTAAACGAGGGAATAATATGTGTGAGGGTACCCCAGGAGAGTTCCAAATGTCTGGGTAGAATATATATCCCACGGGGGTAAAATTGAAAAAAGTTGAAAAAAATTTTTTTTTGGACTTAGTCATTTTTCCGTCGATTATCAGACTTTCAGAAAGGGGAAATGTCAGTGAGCGTTCCGATTTCAGTTCCAGAGCAATTCGCCCAATGAGTCCTTGATATTTAGTCGTTTTCAGCCAATTTTCTGGATTTTTGAAAATTTCACTTTTTTGTGAAAATATCCACTAAATGAGGGAATAATGTGTGTGAGGGTACCCCAGGAGAGTTCCAAATGTGTGTGGGTAGAATATATATCCCACGGGGGGGAAAATTGAAAAAAGTTGAAAAAATTTTTTTTTTTGACTTAGTCATTTTTCCGGCGTTTATCAGACTTTCAGATAGGGGAAATGTGAGTGAGCGTTCCGATTTCAGTTCCAGAGCAATTTGCCCAATGAGTCCTTGATATTTAGTCGTTTTCAGCCAATTTTCTGGATTTATGAAAATTTCACTTTTTTGTGAAAATATCCACTAAACGAGGGAATAATATGTGTGAGGGTACCCCAGGAGAGTTCCAAATGAGTGTGGGTAGAATATATATCCCACGGGGGTAAAATTGAAAAAAGTTGAACAAATTTTTTTTTGGACTTAGTCATTTTTCCGGTGTTTATCAGACTTTCAGATAGGGGAAATGTGAGTGAGCATTACGATTTCAGTTCCAGAGCGATTCGCCCAATGAGTCCTTGATATTTAGTCGTTTTCAGCCAATTTTCTGGATTTTTGAAAATTTCACTTTTTTGTGAAAATATCCACTAAATGAGGGAATAATATGTGTGAGGGTACCCCAGGAGAGTTCCCAATGTGTGTGGGTAGAATATATATCCCATGGGGGTAAAATTGAAAAAAGTTGAACAAATTTTTTTTTTGGACTTAGTCATTTTTCCGGCGTTTATCAGACTTTCAGATAGGGGAAATGTCAGTGAGCGTTCCGATTTCAGTTCCAGATCAATTCGCCCAATGAGTCCTTGATATTTAGTCGTTTTCAGCCAATTTTCTGGATTTATGAAAATTTCACTTTTTTGTGAAAATATCCACTAAATGAGGGAATAATATGTGTGAGGGTACCCCAGGAGAGTTCCAAATGTGTGTGGGTAGAATATATATCCCATGGGCGTAAAATTGAAAAAAGTTGAACAAATTTTTTTTTGGACTTAGTCATTTTTCCAGCGTTTATCAGACTTTCAGATAGGGGAAATGTCAGTGAGCGTTCCGATTTCAGTTCCAGAGCAATTCGCCCAATGAGTCCTTGTTATTTAGTCGTTTTCAGCCAATTTTCTGGATTTTTGAAAATTTCCCTTTTTTTGTGAAAATATCCACTAAATGAGGGAATAATATGTGTGAGGGTACCCCAGGAGAGTTCCAAATGTGTGGGTAGAATATATATCCCACGGGGGTAAAATTGAAAAAAGTTGAAAAAAATTTTTTTTTGGACTTAGTCATTTTTCCGGCGATTATCAGACTTTCAGAAAGGGGAAATGTCAGTGAGCATTCCGATTTCAGTTCCAGATCAATTCGCCCAATGAGTGCTTGATATTTAGTCGTTTTCAGCCAATTTTCTGGATTTTTTAAAATTTCACTTTTTTGTGAAAATATCCACTAAATGAGGGAATAATATGTGTGAGGGTACCCCAGGAGAGTTCCAAATGTGTGTGGGTAGAATATATATCCCATGGGGGTAAAATTGAAAAAAGTTGAACAAATTTTTTTTTTGGACTTAGTCATTTTTCCGGCGTTTATCAGACTTTCAGATAGGGGAAATGTCAGTGAGCGTTCCGATTTCAGTTCCAGAGCAATTTGCCCAATGAGTCCTTGATATTTAGTCGTTTTCAGCCAATTTTCTGGATTTATGAAAATTTCACTTTTTTGTGAAAATATCCACTAAACGAGGGAATAATATGTGTGAGGGTACCCCAGGAGAGTTCCAAATGAGTGTGGGTAGAATATATATCCCACGGGGGTAAAATTGAAAAAAGTTGAACAAATTTTTTTTTTGGACTTAGTCATTTTTCCGGCGTTTATCAGACTTTCAGATAGGGGAAATGTCAGTGAGCGTTCCGATTTCAGTTCCAGAGCAATTCGCCCAATGAGTCCTTGATATTTAGTCGTTTTCAGCCAATTTTCTGGATTTATGAAAATTTCACTTTTTTGTGAAAATATCCACTAAACGAGGGAATAATATGTGTGAGGGTACCACAGGAGAGTTCCAAATGAGTGTGGGTAGAATATATATCCCACGGGGGTAAAATTGAAAAAAGTTGAACAAATTTTTTTTTGGACTTAGTCATTTTTCCGGCGTTTATCACACTTTCAGATAGGGGAAATGTCAGTGAGCGTTCTGATTTCAGTTCCAGAGCAATTCGCCCAATGAGTCCTTGATATTTAGTCGTTTTCAGCCAATTTTCTGGATTTTTGAAAATTTCGCTTTTTTGTGAAAATATCCACTAAATGAGGGAATAATATGTGTGAGGGTACCCCAGGAGAGTTCCAAATGTGTGGGTAGAATATATATCCCACGGGGGTAAAATTGAAAAAAGTTGAAAAAAATTTTTTTTTGGACTTAGTCATTTTTCCGGCGATTATCAGACTTTCAGAAAGGGGAAATGTCAGTGAGCGTTCCGATTTCAGTTCCAGATCAATTCGCCCAATGAGTGCTTGATATTTAGTCGTTTTCAGCCAATTTTCTGGATTTTTGAAAATTTCACTTTTTTGTGAAAATATCCACTAAACGAGGGAATAATATGTGTGAGGGTACCCCAGGAGAGTTCCAAATGTGTGGGTAGAATATATATCCCACTGGGGTAAAATTGAAAAAAGTTGAAAAAAATTTTTTTTTGGACTTAGTCATTTTTCCGTCGATTATCAGACTTTCAGAAAGGGGAAATGTCAGTGAGCGTTCCGATTTCAGTTCCAGAGCAATTCGCCCAATGAGTCCTTGATATTTAGTCGTTTTCAGCCAATTTTCTGGATTTTTTAAAATTTCACTTTTTTGTGAAAATATCCACTAAATGAGGGAATAATATGTGTGAGGGTACCCCAGGAGAGTTCCAAATGTGTGTGGGTAGAATATATATCCCACGGGGGGGGAAATTGAAAAAAGTTGAAAAAATTTTTTTTTTTGACTTAGTCATTTTTCCGGCGTTTATCAGACTTTCAGATAGGGGAAATGTGAGTGAGCGTTCCGATTTCAGTTCCAGAGCAATTTGCCCAATGAGTCCTTGATATTTAGTCGTTTTCAGCCAATTTTCTGGATTTATGAAAATTTCACTTTTTTGTGAAAATATCCACTAAACGAGGGAATAATATGTGTGAGGGTACCCCAGGAGAGTTCCAAATGAGTGTGGGTAGAATATATATCCCACGGGGGTAAAATTGAAAAAAGTTGAACAAATTTTTTTTTCGACTTAGTCATTTTTCCGGTGTTTATCAGACTTTCAGATAGGGGAAATGTGAGTGAGCATTACGATTTCAGTTCCAGAGCGATTCGCCCAATGAGTCCTTGATATTTAGTCGTTTTCAGCCAATTTTCTGGATTTTTGAAAATTTCACTTTTTTGTGAAAATATCCACTAAATGAGGGAATAATATGTGTGAGGGTACCCCAGGAGAGTTCCCAATGTGTGTGGGTAGAATATATATCCCATGGGGGTAAAATTGAAAAAAGTTGAACAAATTTTTTTTTTGGACTTAGTCATTTTTCCGGCGTTTATCAGACTTTCAGATAGGGGAAATGTCAGTGAGCGTTCCGATTTCAGTTCCAGAGCAATTCGCCCAATGAGTCCTTGATATTTAGTCGTTTTCAGCCAATTTTCTGGATTTATGAAAATTTCACTTTTTTGTGAAAATATCCACTAAACGAGGGAATAATATGTGTGAGGGTACCCCAGGAGAGTTCCAAATGAGTGTGGGTAGAATATATATCCCACGGGGGTAAAATTGAAAAAAGTTGAACAAATTTTTTTTTGGACTTAGTCATTTTTCCGGCGTTTATCAGACTTTCAGATAAGGGAAATGTGAGTGAGCATTACGATTTCAGTTCCAGAGCGATTCGCCCAATGAGTCCTTGATATTTAGTCGTTTTCAGAAAAATTTTCTGGATTTTTGAAAATTTCACTTTTTTGTGAAAATATCCACTAAATGAGGGAATAATGTGTGTGAGGGTACCCCAGGAGAGTTCCAAATGTGTGTGGGTAGAATATATATCCCATGGGGGTAAAATTGAAAAAAGTTGAACAAATTTTTTTTTTGGACTTAGTCATTTTTCCGGCGTTTATCAGACTTTCAGATAGGGGAAATGTCAGTGAGCGTTCCGATTTCAGTTCCAGAGCAATTCGCCCAATGAGTCCTTGATATTTAGTCGTTTTCAGCCAATTTTCTGGATTTATGAAAATTTCACTTTTTTGTGAAAATATCCACTAAATAAGGGAATAATATGTGTGAGGGTACCCCAGGAGAGTTCCAAATGTGTGTGGGTAGAATATATATCCCATGGGCGTAAAATTGAAAAAAGTTGAACAAATTTTTTTTTGGACTTAGTCATTTTTCCAGCGTTTATCAGACTTTCAGATAGGGGAAATGTCAGTGAGCGTTCCGATTTCAGTTCCAGAGCAATTCGCCCAATGAGTCCTTGATATTTAGTCGTTTTCAGCCAATTTTCTGGATTTTTGAAAATTTCCCTTTTTTTGTGAAAATATCCACTAAATGAGGGAATAATATGTGTGAGGGTACCCCAGGAGAGTTCCAAATGTGTGGGTAGAATATATATCCCACGGGGGTAAAATTGAAAAAAGTTGAAAAAAATTTTTTTTTGGACTTAGTCATTTTTCCGGCGATTATCAGACTTTCAGAAAGGGGAAATGTCAGTGAGCGTTCCGATTTCAGTTCCAGATCAATTCGCCCAATGAGTGCTTGATATTTAGTCGTTTTCAGCCAATTTTCTGGATTTTTTAAAATTTCACTTTTTTGTGAAAATATCCACTAAATGAGGGAATAATATGTGTGAGGGTACCCCAGGAGAGTTCCAAATGAGTGTGGGTAGAATATATATCCCACGGGGGTAAAATTGAAAAAAGTTGAACAAATTTTTTTTTTGGACTTAGTCATTTTTCCGGCGTTTATCAGACTTTCAGATAGGGGAAATGTCAGTGAGCGTTCCGATTTCAGTTCCAGAGCAATTCGCCCAATGAGTCCTTGATATTTAGTCGTTTTCAGCCAATTTTCTGGATTTATGAAAATTTCACTTTTTTGTGAAAATATCCACTAAACGAGGGAATAATATGTGTGAGGGTACCACAGGAGAGTTCCAAATGAGTGTGGGTAGAATATATATCCCACGGGGGTAAAATTGAAAAAAGTTGAACAAATTTTTTTTTGGACTTAGTCATTTTTCCGGCGTTTATCACACTTTCAGATAGGGGAAATGTCAGTGAGCGTTCTGATTTCAGTTCCAGAGCAATTCGCCCAATGAGTCCTTGATATTTAGTCGTTTTCAGCCAATTTTCTGGATTTTTGAAAATTTCGCTTTTTTGTGAAAATATCCACTAAATGAGGGAATAATATGTGTGAGGGTACCCCAGGAGAGTTCCAAATGTGTGGGTAGAATATATATCCCACGGGGGTAAAATTGAAAAAAGTTGAAAAAAATTTTTTTTTGGACTTAGTCATTTTTCCGGCGATTATCAGACTTTCAGAAAGGGGAAATGTCAGTGAGCGTTCCGATTTCAGTTCCAGATCAATTCGCCCAATGAGTGCTTGATATTTAGTCGTTTTCAGCCAATTTTCTGGATTTTTTAAAATTTCACTTTTTTGTGAAAATATCCACTAAATGAGGGAATAATATGTGTGAGGGTACCCCAGGAGAGTTCCAAATGTGTGTGGGTAGAATATATATCCCATGGGGGTAAAATTGAAAAAAGTTGAACAAATTTTTTTTTTGGACTTAGTCATTTTTCCGGCGTTTATCAGACTTTCAGATAGGGGAAATGTCAGTGAGCGTTCCGATTTCAGTTCCAGAGCAATTTGCCCAATGAGTCCTTGATATTTAGTCGTTTTCAGCCAATTTTCTGGATTTATGAAAATTTCACTTTTTTGTGAAAATATCCACTAAACGAGGGAATAATATGTGTGAGGGTACCCCAGGAGAGTTCCAAATGAGTGTGGGTAGAATATATATCCCACGGGGGTAAAATTGAAAAAAGTTGAACAAATTTTTTTTTTGGACTTAGTCATTTTTCCGGCGTTTATCAGACTTTCAGATAGGGGAAATGTCAGTGAGCGTTCCGATTTCAGTTCCAGAGCAATTCGCCCAATGAGTCCTTGATATTTAGTCGTTTTCAGCCAATTTTCTGGATTTATGAAAATTTCACTTTTTTGTGAAAATATCCACTAAACGAGGGAATAATATGTGTGAGGGTACCACAGGAGAGTTCCAAATGAGTGTGGGTAGAATATATATCCCACGGGGGTAAAATTGAAAAAAGTTGAACAAATTTTTTTTTTGGACTTAGTCATTTTTCCGGCGTTTATCACACTTTCAGATAGGGGAAATGTGAGTGAGCATTACGATTTCAGTTCCAGAGCGATTCGCCCAATGAGTCCTTGATATTTAGTCGTTTTCAGCCAATTTTCTGGATTTTTGAAAATTTCACTTTTTTGTGAAAATATCCACTAAATGAGGGAATAATATGTGTGAGGGTACCCCAGGAGAGTTCAAATGTGTGTGGGTAGAATATATATCCCATGGGGGTAAAATTGAAAAAAGTTGAACCAATTTTTTTTTTGGACTTAGTCATTTTTCCGGCGTTTATCAGACTTTCAGATAGGGGAAATGTCAGTGAGCGTTCCGATTTCAGTTCCAGAGCAATTTGCCCAATTAGTCCTTGATATTTAGTCGTTTTCAGCCAATTTTCTGGATTTTTGAAAATTTCACTTTTTTTGTGAAAATATCCACTAAATGAGGGGATAATATGTGTGAGGGTACCCCAGGAGAGTTCTAAATGTGTGTGGGTAGAATATATATCCCACGGGGGTAAAATTGAAAAAAGTTGAAAAAAAATTTTTTTTGGACTTAAGTCATTTTTCCGGCGTTTATCAGACTTTCAGATAGGGGAAATGTGAGTGAGCATTACGATTTCAGTTCCAGAGCGATTCGCCCAATGAGTCCTTGATATTTAGTCGTTTTCAGCCAATTTTCTGGATTTTTGAAAATTTCACTTTTTTGTGAAAATATCCACTAAATGAGGGAATAATATGTGTGAGGGTACAACAGGAGAGTTCCAAATGTGTGTGGGTAGAATATATATCCCATGGGGGTAAAATTGAAAAAAGTTGAACAAATTTTTTTTTTGGACTTAGTCATTTTTCCGGCGTTTATCAGACTTTCAGATAGGGGAAATGTCAGTGAGCGTTCCGATTTCAGTTCCAGAGCAATTCGCCCAATGAGTCCTTGATATTTAGTCGTTTTCAGCCAATTTTCTGGATTTATGAAAATTTCACTTTTTTGTGAAAATATCCACTAAACGAGGGAATAATATGTGTGAGGGTACCCCAGGAGAGTTCCAAATGTGTGTGGGTAGAATATATATCCCACGGGGGTAAAATTGAAAAAAGTTGAACAAATTTTTTTTTGGACTTAGTCATTTTTGCGGCGTTTATCAGACTTTCAGATAAGGGAAATGTGAGTGAGCATTACGATTTCAGTTCCAGAGCGATTCGCCCAATGAGTCCTTGATATTTAGTCGTTTTCAGCCAATTTTCTGGATTTTTGAAAATTTCACTTTTTTGTGAAAATATCCACTAAATGAGGGAATAATATGTGTGAGGGTACCCCAGGAGAGTTCCAAATGTGTGTGGGTAGAATATATATCCCATGGGGGTAAAATTGAAAAAAGTTGAACAAATTTTTTTTTTGGACTTAGTCATTTTTCCGGCGTTTATCAGACTTTCAGATAGGGGAAATGTCAGTGAGCGTTCCGATTTCAGTTCCAGAGCAATTTGCCCAATGAGTCCTTGATATTTAGTCGTTTTCAGCCAATTTTCTGGATTTATGAAAATTTCACTTTTTTGTGAAAATATCCACTAAACGAGGGAATAATATGTGTGAGGGTACCCCAGGAGAGTTCCAAATGAGTGTGGGTAGAATATATATCCCACGGGGGTAAAATTGAAAAAAGTTGAACAAATTTTTTTTTTGGACTTAGTCATTTTTCCGGCGTTTATCAGACTTTCAGATAGGGGAAATGTCAGTGAGCGTTCCGATTTCAGTTCCAGAGCAATTCGCCCAATGAGTCCTTGATATTTAGTCGTTTTCAGCCAATTTTCTGGATTTATGAAAATTTCACTTTTTTGTGAAAATATCCACTAAACGAGGGAATAATATGTGTGAGGGTACCACAGGAGAGTTCCAAATGAGTGTGGGTAGAATATATATCCCACGGGGGTAAAATTGAAAAAAGTTGAACAAATTTTTTTTTGGACTTAGTCATTTTTCCGGCGTTTATCACACTTTCAGATAGGGGAAATGTCAGTGAGCGTTCTGATTTCAGTTCCAGAGCAATTCGCCCAATGAGTCCTTGATATTTAGTCGTTTTCAGCCAATTTTCTGGATTTTTGAAAATTTCGCTTTTTTGTGAAAATATCCACTAAATGAGGGAATAATATGTGTGAGGGTACCCCAGGAGAGTTCCAAATGTGTTCGGTTAAAATATATATCCCACGGGGGTAAAATTGAAAAAAGTTGAACAAATTTTTTTTTTGGACTTAGTCATTTTTCCGGCGTTTATCAGACTTTCAGATAGGGGAAATGTCAGTGAGCGTTCCGATTTCAGTTCCAGAGCAATTTGCCCAATGAGTCCTTGATATTTAGTCGTTTTCAGCCAATTTTCTGGATTTATGAAAATTTCACTTTTTTGTGAAAATATCCACTAAACGAGGGAATAATATGTGTGAGGGTACCCCAGGAGAGTTCCAAATGAGTGTGGGTAGAATATATATCCCACGGGGGTAAAATTGAAAAAAATTGAACAAATTTTTTTTTTGGACTTAGTCATTTTTCCGGCGTTTATCACACTTTCAGATAGGGGAAATGTCAGTGAGCGTTCTGATTTCAGTTCCAGAGCAATTCGCCCAATGAGTCCTTGATATTTAGTCGTTTTCAGCCAATTTTCTGGATTTTTGAAAATTTCGCTTTTTTGTGAAAATATCCACTAAATGAGGGAATAATATGTGTGAGGGTACCCCAGGAGAGTTCCAAATGTGTGCGGTTAAAATATATATCCCACGGGGGTAAAATTGAAAAAAGTTGAACAAATTTTTTTTTTGACTTAGTCATTTTTCCGGCGTTTATCAGACTTTCAGATATGGGAAATGTCAGTGAGCGTTCTGATTTCAGTTCCAGAGCAATTCGCCCAATGAGTTCTTGATATTTAGTCGTTTTCAGCCAATTTTCTGGATTTTTGAAAATTTCGCTTTTTTGTGAAAATATCCACTAAATGAGGGAATAATATGTGAGGGTACCCCAGGAGAGTTCCAAATGTGTGCGGTTAAAATATATATCCCACGGGGGTAAAATTGAAAAAAGTTGAAAAAAATTTTTTTTTGGACTTAGTCATTTTTCCGGCGTTTATCAGACTTTCAGATAGGGGAAATGTGAGTGAGCATTAAGATTTCAGTTCCAGAGCGATTCGCCCAATGAGTCCTTGATATTTAGTCGTTTTCAGCAATTTTCTGGATTTTTGAAAATTTCACTTTTTTGTGAAAATATCCACTAAACGAGGGAATAATATGTGTGAGGGTACCCCAGGAGAGTTCCAAATGTGTGTGGGTAGAATATATATCCCACGGGGGTAAAATTGAAAAAAGTTGAAAAAAAATTTTTTTTTGACTTAGTCATTTTTCCGGCGTTTATCAGACTTTCAGATAGTGGAAATGTCAGTGAGCGTTCCGATTTCAGTTCCAGAGCAATTCGCCCAATGAGTCCTTGATATTTAGTCGTTTTCAGCCAATTTTCTGGATTTATGAAAATTTCACTTTTTTGTGAAAATATCCACTAAACGAGGGAATAATATGTGTGAGGGTACCACAGGAGAGTTCCAAATGAGTGTGGGTAGAATATATATCCCACGGGGGTAAAATTGAAAAAAGTTGAACAAATTTTTTTTTGGACTTAGTCATTTTTCCGGCGTTTATTAGACTTTCAGATAGGGGAAATGTCAGTGAGCGTTCCGATTTCAGTTCCAGAGCAATTCGCCCAATGAGTCCTTGATATTTAGTCGTTTTCAGCCAATTTTCTGGATTTTTGAAAATTTCACTTTTTTTGTAAAAACATCCACTAAATGAGTTAATAATATGTGTGAGGGTACCCCAGGAGAGTTCCAAATGTGTGTGGGTAGAATATATATCCCACGGGGGTAAAATTGAAAAAAGTTGAAAAAATTTTTTTTTTTGGACTTAGTCATTTTTCCGGCGTTTATCACACTTTCAGATAGGGGAAATGTCAGTGAGCGTTCTGATTTCAGTTCCAGAGCAATTCGCCCAATGAGTTCTTGATATTTAGTCGTTTTCAGCCAATTTTCTGGATTTTTGAAAATTTCGCTTTTTTGTGAAAATATCCACTAAATGAGGGAATAATATGTGTGAGGGTACCCCAGGAGAGTTCCAAATGTGTGCGGTTAAAATATATATCCCACGGGGGTAAAATTGAAAAAAGTTGAAAAAAATTTTTTTTTGGACTTAGTCATTTTTCCGGCGTTTATCAGACTTTCAGATAGGGGAAATGTGAGTGAGCATTACGATTTCAGTTCCAGAGCGATTCGCCCAATGAGTCCTTGATATTTAGTCGTTTTCAGCCAATTTTCTGGATTTTTGAAAATTTCACTTTTTTGTGAAAATATCCACTAAATGAGGGAAAAATATGTGTGAGGGTACCCCAGGAGAGTTCCAAATGTGTGTGGGTAGAATATATATCCCACGGCGGTAAAATTGAAAAAAGTTGAAAAAATTTTTTTTTTGGACTTAGTCATTTTTCCGGCGTTTATCAGACTTTCAGAAAGGGGAAATGTCAGTGAGCATTCCGATTTCAGTTCCAGAGCAATTCGCCCAATGAGTCCTTGAAATTTAGTCGTTTTCAGCCAATTTTCTGGATTTTTGAAAATTTCACTTTTTTGTGAAAATATCCACTAAATGAGGGAAAAATATGTGTGAGGGTACCCCAGGAGAGTTCCAAATGTGTGTGGGTAGAATATATATCCCATGGGGATAAAATTGAAAAAAGTTGAAGAAATTTTTTTTTGGACTTAGTCATTTTTCCGGCGTTTATCAGACTTTCAGAAAGGGGAAATGTCAGTGAGTGTTCCGATTTCAGTTCCAGAGCAATTCGCCCAATGAGTCCTTGATATTTAGTCGTTTTCAGCCAATTTTCTGGATTTTTGAAAATTTCACTTTTTTGTGAAAATATCCACTAAATGAGGGAAAAATATGTGTGAGGGTACCCCAGGAGAGTTCCAAATGTGTGTGGGTAGAATATATATCCCACGGCGGTAAAATTGAAAAAAGTTGAAAAAATTTTTTTTTTGGACTTTGTCATTTTTCCGGCGTTTATCAGACTTTCAGAAAGGGGAAATGTCAGTGAGCATTCCGATTTCAGTTCCAGAGCAATTCGCCCAATGAGTCCTTGAAATTTAGTCGTTTTCAGCCAATTTTCTGGATTTTTGAAAATTTCACTTTTTTGTGAAAATATCCACTAAATGAGGGAATAATATGTGTGAGGGTACCCCAGGAGAATTCCAAATGTGTGTGGGTAGAATATATATCCCACGGGGGTAAAATTGAAAAAAGTTGAAAAAAAATTTTTTTTGGACTTAGTCATTTTTCCGGCGTTTATCAGACTTTCAGATAGTGGAAATGTCAGTGAGCGTTCCGATTTCAGTTCCAGAGCAATTCGACCAATGAGTCCTTGATATTTAGTCGTTTTCAGCCAATTTTCTGGATTTATGAAAATTTCACTTTTTTGTGAAAATATCCACTAAACGAGGGAATAATATGTGTGAGGGTACCACAGGAGAGTTCCAAATGAGTGTGGGTAGAATATATATCCCACGGGGGTAAAATTGAAAAAAGTTGAACAAATTTTTTTTTGGACTTAGTCATTTTTCCGGCGTTTATCACACTTTCAGATAGGGGAAATGTCAGTGAGCATTCTGATTTCAGTTCCAGAGCAATTCGCCCAATGAGTCCTTGATATTTAGTCGTTTTCAGCCAATTTTCTGGATTTTTGAAAATTTCACTTTTTTGTGAAAATATCCACTAAATGAGGGAATAATATGTGTGAGGGTACCCCAGGAGAGTTCCAAATGTGTGTGGGTAGAATATATATCCCACGGGGGTAAAATTGAAAAAAGTTGAAAAAAATTTTTTTTTGGACTTAGTCATTTTTCCGGCGTTTATCAGACTTTCAGATAGGGGAAATGTGAGTGAGCATTACGATTTCAGTTCCAGAGCAATTCGTCCAATGAGTCCTTGATATTTAGTCGTTTTCAGCAATTTTCTGGATTTTTGAAAATTTCACTTTTTTGTGAAAATATCCACTAAACGAGGGAATAATATGTGTGAGGGTACCCCAGGAGAGTTCCAAATGTGTGTGGGTAGAATATATATCCCACGGGGGTAAAATTGAAAAAAGTTGAAAAAAAATTTTTTTTTGACTTAGTCATTTTTCCGGCGTTTATCAGACTTTCAGATAGTGGAAATGTCAGTGAGCGTTCCGATTTCAGTTCCAGAGCAATTCGCCCAATGAGTCCTTGATATTTAGTCGTTTTCAGCCAATTTTCTGGATTTATGAAAATTTCACTTTTTTGTGAAAATATCCACTAAACGAGGGAATAATATGTGTGAGGGTACCACAGGAGAGTTCCAAATGAGTGTGGGTAGAATATATATCCCACGGGGGTAAAATTGAAAAAAGTTGAACAAATTTTTTTTTGGACTTAGTCATTTTTCCGGCGTTTATCACACTTTCAGATAGGGGAAATGTCAGTGAGCGTTCTGATTTCAGTTCCAGAGCAATTCGCCCAATGAGTTCTTGATATTTAGTCGTTTTCAGCCAATTTTCTGGATTTTTGAAAATTTCGCTTTTTTGTGAAAATATCCACTAAATGAGGGAATAATATGTGTGAGGGTACCCCAGGAGAGTTCCAAATGTGTGCGGTTAAAATATATATCCCACGGGGGTAAAATTGAAAAAAGTTGAAAAAATTTTTTTTTTGGACTTAGTCATTTTTCCGGCGTTTATCAGACTTTCAGATAGGGGAAATGTGAGTGAGCATTACGATTTCAGTTCCAGAGCGATTCGCCCAATGAGTCCTTGATATTTAGTCGTTTTCAGCCAATTTTCTGGATTTTTGAAAATTTCACTTTTTTGTGAAAATATCCACTAAATGAGGGAATAATATGTGTGAGGGTACCCCAGGAGAGTTCCAAATGTGTGTGGGTAGAATATATATCCCATGGGGGTAAAATTGAAAAAAGTTGAACAAATTTTTTTTTGGACTTAGTCATTTTTCCGGCGTTTATCAGACTTTCAGCTAGGGGAAATGTCAGTGAGCGTTCCGATTTCAGTTCCAGAGCAATTCGCCCAATTAGTCCTTGATATTTAGTCGTTTTCAGCCAATTTTCTGGATTTTTGAAAATTTCACTTTTTTTGTGAAAATATCCACTAAATGAGGGAATAATATGTGTGAGGGTACCCCAGGAGAGTTCCAAATGTGTGTGGGTAGAATATATATCCCACGGGGGTAAAATTGAAAAAAGTTGAAAAATTTTTTTTTTTGGACTTAGTCATTTTTCCGGCGTTTATCACACTTTCAGATAGGGGAAATGTCAGTGAGCGTTCTGATTTCAGTTCCAGAGCAATTCGCCCAATGAGTTCTTGATATTTAGTCGTTTTCAGCCAATTTTCTGGATTTTTGAAAATTTCGCTTTTTTGTGAAAATATCCACTAAATGAGGGAATAATATGTGTGAGGGTACCCCAGGAGAGTTCCAAATGTGTGCGGTTAAAATATATATCCCACGGGGGTAAAATTGAAAAAAGTTGAAAAAAATTTTTTTTTGGACTTAGTCATTTTTCCGGCGTTTATCAGACTTTCAGATAGGGGAAATGTGAGTGAGCATTACGATTTCAGTTCCAGAGCGATTCGCCCAATGAGTCCTTGATATTTAGTCGTTTTCAGCCAATTTTCTGGATTTTTGAAAATTTCACTTTTTTGTGAAAATATCCACTAAATGAGGGAATAATATGTGTGAGGGTACCCCAGGAGAGTTCCAAATGTGTGTGGGTAGAATATATATCCCACGGGGGTAAAATTGAAAAAAGTTGAAAAAAAATTTTTTTTTGACTTAGTCATTTTTCCGGCGTTTATCAGACTTTCAGATAGTGGAAATGTCAGTGAGCGTTCCGATTTCAGTTCCAGAGCAATTCGCCCAATGAGTCCTTGATATTTAGTCGTTTTCAGCCAATTTTCTGGATTTATGAAAATTTCACTTTTTTGTGAAAATATCCACTAAACGAGGGAATAATATGTGTGAGGGTACCACAGGAGAGTTCCAAATGAGTGTGGGCAGAATATATATCCCACGGGGGTAAAATTGAAAAAAGTTGAAAAAATTTTTTTTTTGGACTTAGTCATTTTTCCGGCGTTTATCACACTTTCAGATAGGGGAAATGTGAGTGAGCATTACGATTTCAGTTCCAGAGCGATTCGCCCAATGAGTCCTTGATATTTAGTCGTTTTCAGCCAATTTTCTGGATTTTTGAAAATTTCACTTTTTTGTGAAAATATCCACTAAATGAGGGAATAATATGTGTGAGGGTACCCCAGGAGAGTTCCAAATGTGTGTGGGTAGAATATATATCCCACGGCGGTAAAATTGAAAAAAGTTGAAAAAAATTTTTTTTTGGACTTAGTCATTTTTCCGGCGTTTATCAGACTTTCAGAAAGGGGAAATGTCAGTGAGCATTCCGATTTCAGTTCCAGAGCAATTCGCCCAATGAGTCCTTGAAATTTAGTCGTTTTCAGCCAATTTTCTGGATTTTTGAAAATTTCACTTTTTTGTGAAAATATCCACTAAATGAGGGAATAATATGTGTGAGGGTACCCCAGGAGAGTTCCAAATGTGTGTGGGTAGAATATATATCCCATGGGGGTAAAATTGAAAAAAGTTGAAAAAATTTTTTTTTGGACTTAGTCATTTTTCCGGCGTTTATCAGACTTTCAGATAGGGGAAATGTGAGTGAGCATTACGATTTCAGTTCCAGAGCAATTCGTCCAATGAGTCCTTGATATTTAGTCGTTTTCAGCAATTTTCTGGATTTTTGAAAATTTCCCTTTTTTGTGAAAGTATCCACTAAACGAGGGAATAATATGTGTGAGGGTACCCCAGGAGAGTTCCAAATGTGTGTGGGTAGAATATATATCCCACGGGGGTAAAATTGAAAAAAGTTGAAAAAATTTTTTTTTTTGACTTAGTCATTTTTCCGGCGTTTATCAGACTTTCAGATAGTGGAAATGTCAGTGAGCGTTCCGATTTCAGTTCCAGAGCAATTCGCCCAATGAGTCCTTGATATTTAGTCGTTTTCAGCCAATTTTCTGGATTTATGAAAATTTCACTTTTTTGTGAAAATATCCACTAAACGAGGGAATAATATGTGTGAGGGTACCACAGGAGAGTTCCAAATGAGTGTGGGTAGAATATATATCCCACAGGGGTAAAATTGAAAAAAGTTGAACAAATTTTTTTTTGGACTTAGTCATTTTTCCGGCGTTTATTAGACTTTCAGATAGGGGAAATGTCAGTGAGCGTTCCGATTTCAGTTCCAGAGCAATTCGCCCAATGAGTCCGTGATATTTAGTCGTTTTCAGCCAATTTTCTGGATTTTTGAAAATTTCACTTTTTTTGTAAAAATATCCACTAAATGAGGGAATAATATGTGTGAGGGTACCCCAGGAGAGTTCCAAATGTGTGTGGGTAGAATATATATCCCACGGGGGTAAAATTGAAAAAAGTTGAAAAAATTTTTTTTTTGGACTTAGTCATTTTTCCGGCGTTTATCACACTTTCAGATAGGGGAAATGTCAGTGAGCGTTCTGATTTCAGTTCCAGAGCAATTCGCCCAATGAGTCCTTGATATTTAGTCGTTTTCAGCCAATTTTCTGGATTTTTGAAAATTTCGCTTTTTTGTGAAAATATCCACTAAATGAGGGAATAATATGTGTGAGGGTACCCCAGGAGAGTTCCAAATGTGTGCGGTTAAAATATATATCTCACGGGGGTAAAATTGAAAAAAGTTGAAAAAATTTTTTTTTTGGACTTAGTCATTTTTCTGGCGTTTATCAGACTTTCAGATAGGGGAAATGTGAGTGAGCATTACGATTTCAGTTCCAGAGCGATTCGCCCAATGAGTCCTTGATATTTAGTCGTTTTCAGCCAATTTTCTGGATTTTTGAAAATTTCACTTTTTTGTGAAAATATCCACTAAATGAGGGAATAATATGTGTGAGGGTACCCCAGGAGAGTTCCAAATGTGTGTGGGTAGAATATATATCCCATGGGGGTAAAATTGAAAAAAGTTGAAAAAATTTTTTTTTGGACTTAGTCATTTTTCCGGCGTTTATCAGACTTTCAGATAGGGGAAATGTGAGTGAGCATTACGATTTCAGTTCCAGAGCAATTCGTCCAATGAGTCCTTGATATTTAGTCGTTTTCAGCAATTTTCTGGATTTTTGAAAATTTCACTTTTTTGTGAAAATATCCACTAAACGAGGGAATAATATGTGTGAGGGTACCCCAGGAGAGTTCCAAATGTGTGTGGGTAGAATATATATCCCACGGGGGTAAAATTGAAAAAAGTTGAAAAAAAATTTTTTTTGGACTTAGTCATTTTTCCGGCGTTTATCAGACTTTCAGATAGTGGAAATGTCAGTGAGCGTTCCGATTTCAGTTCCAGAGCAATTCGCCCAATGAGTCCTTGATATTTAGTCGTTTTCAGCCAATTTTCTGGATTTATGAAAATTTCACTTTTTTGTGAAAATATCCACTAAACGAGGGAATAATATGTGTGAGGGTACCACAGGAGAGTTCCAAATGAGTGTGGGTAGAATATATATCCCACGGGGGTAAAATTGAAAAAAGTTGAACAAATTTTTTTTTGGACTTAGTCATTTTTCCGGCGTTTATTAGACTTTCAGATAGGGGAAATGTCAGTGAGCGTTCCGATTTCAGTTCCAGAGCAATTCGCCCAATGAGTCCTTGATATTTAGTCGTTTTCAGCCAATTTTCTGGATTTTTGAAAATTTCACTTTTTTGTGAAAATATCCACTAAACGAGGGAATAATATGTGTGAGGGTACCCCAGGAGAGTTCCAAATGTGTGTAGGTAGAATATATATCCCATGGGGGTAAAATTGAAAAAAGTTGAAAAAATTTTTTTTTTGGACTTAGTCATTTTTCCGGCGTTTATCACACTTTCAGATAGGGGAAATGTCAGTGAGCGTTCCGATTTCAGTTCCAGAGCAATTCGCCCAATGAGTCCTTGATATTTTGTCGTTTTCAGCCAATTTTCTGGATTTTTGAAAATTTCGCTTTTTTGTGAAAATATCCACTAAATGAGGGAATAATATGTGTGAGGGTACCCCAGGAGAGTTCCAAATGTGTGTGGGTAGAATATATATCCCATGGGGATAAAATTGAAAAAAGTTGAACAAATTTTTTTTTGGACTTAGTCATTTTTCCGGCGTTTATCACACTTTCAGATAGGGGAAATGTCAGTGAGCGTTCTGATTTCAGTTCCAGAGCAATTCGCCCAATGAGTCCTTGATATTTAGTCGTTTTCAGCCAATTTTCTGGAATTTGAAAATTTCACTTTTTTGTGAAAATATCCACTAAATGAGGGAATAATATGTGTGAGGGTACCCCAGGAGAGTTCCAAATGTGTGTGGGTAGAATATATATCCCATGGGGATAAAATTGAAAAAAGTTGAAGAAATTTTTTTTTGGACTTAGTCATTTTTCCGGCGTTTATCAGACTTTCAGAAAGGGGAAATGTCAGTGAGCGTTCCGATTTCAGTTCCAGAGCAATTCGCCCAATGAGTCCTTGATATTTAGTCGTTTTCAGCCAATTTTCTGGATTTTTGAAAATTTCACTTTTTTGTGAAAATATCCACTAAATGAGGGAATAATATGTGTGAGGGTACCCCAGGAGAGTTCCAAATGTGTGTGGGTAGAATATATATCCCATGGGGATAAAATTGAAAAAAGTTGAAGAAATTTTTTTTTGGACTTAGTCATTTTTCCGGCGTTTATCAGACTTTCAGAAAGGGGAAATGTCAGTGAGCGTTCCGATTTCAGTTCCAGAGCAATTCGCCCAATGAGTCCTTGATATTTAGTCGTTTTCAGCCAATTTTCTGGATTTTTGAAAATTTCACTTTTTTGTGAAAATATCCACTAAATGAGGGAATAATATGTGTGAGGGTACCCCAGGAGAGTTCCAAATGTGTGTGGGTAGAATATATATCCCACGGGGGTAAAATTGAAAAAAGTTGAAAAAATTTTTTTTTTGGACTTAGTCATTTTTCCGGCGTTTATCAGACTTTCAGATAGGGGAAATGTCAGTGAGCGTTCCGATTTCAGTTCCAGAGCAATTTGCCCAATGAGTCCTTGATATTTAGTCGTTTTCAGCCAATTTTCTGGATTTATGAAAATATCACTTTTTTGTGAAAATATCCACTAAACGAGGGAATAATATGTGTGAGGGTACCCCAGGAGAGTTCCAAATGAGTGTGGGTAGAATATATATCCCACGGGGGTAAAATTGAAAAAAGTTGAACAAATTTTTTTTTGGACTTAGTCATTTTTCCGGCGTTTATCAGACTTTCAGATAGGGGAAATGTCAGTGAGCGTTCCGATTTCAGTTCTAGAGCAATTCGCCCAATTAGTCCTTGATATTCAGTCGTTTTCAGCCAATTTTCTGGATTTTTGAAAATTTCACTTTTTTTGTGAAAATATCCACTAAATGAGGAAATAATATGTGTGAGGGTACCCCAGGAGAGTTCCAAATGTGTGTGGGTAGAATATATATCCCACGGGGGTAAAATTGAAAAAAGTTGAAAAAAATTTTTTTTTGGACTTAGTCATTTTTCCGGCGTTTATCACACTTTCAGATAGGGGAAATGTCAGTGAGCGTTCTGATTTCAGTTCCAGAGCAATTCGCCCAATGAGTTCTTGATATTTAGTCGTTTTCAGCCAATTTTCTGGATTTTTGAAAATTTCGCTTTTTTGTGAAAATATCCACTAAATGAGGGAATAATATGTGTGAGGGTACCCCAGGAGAGTTCCAAATGTGTGCGGTTAAAATATATATCCCACGGGGGTAAAATTGAAAAAAGTTGAAAAAAATTTTTTTTTGGACTTAGTCATTTTTCCGGCGTTTATCAGACTTTCAGATAGTGGAAATGTCAGTGAGCGTTCCGATTTCAGTTCCAGAGCAATTCGCCCAATGAGTCCTTGATATGTAGTCGTTTTCAGCCAATTTTCTGGATTTATGAAAATTTCACTTTTTTGTGAAAATATCCACTAAACGAGGGAATAATATGTGTGAGGGTACCACAGGAGAGTTCCAAATGAGTGTGGGTAGAATATATATCCCACGGGGGTAAAATTGAAAAAAGTTGAACAAATTTTTTTTTGGACTTAGTCATTTTTCCGGCGTTTATTAGACTTTCAGATAGGGGAAATGTCAGTGAGCGTTCCGATTTCAGTTCCAGAGCAATTCGCCCAATGAGTCCGTGATATTTAGTCGTTTTCAGCCAATTTTCTGGATTTTTGAAAATTTCACTTTTTTTGTAAAAATATCCACTAAATGAGGGAATAATATGTGTGAGGGTACCCCAGGAGAGTTCCAAATGTGTGTGGGTAGAATATATATCCCACGGGGGTAAAATTGAAAAAAGTTGAAAAAATTTTTTTTTTGGACTTAGTCATTTTTCCGGCGTTTATCACACTTTCAGATAGGGGAAATGTCAGTGAGCGTTCTGATTTCAGTTCCAGAGCAATTCGCCCAATGAGTCCTTGATATTTAGTCGTTTTCAGCCAATTTTCTGGATTTTTGAAAATTTCGCTTTTTTGTGAAAATATCCACTAAATGAGGGAATAATATGTGTGAGGGTACCCCAGGAGAGTTCCAAATGTGTGCGGTTAAAATATATATCTCACGGGGGTAAAATTGAAAAAAGTTGAAAAAATTTTTTTTTTGGACTTAGTCATTTTTCTGGCGTTTATCAGACTTTCAGATAGGGGAAATGTGAGTGAGCATTACGATTTCAGTTCCAGAGCGATTCGCCCAATGAGTCCTTGATATTTAGTCGTTTTCAGCCAATTTTCTGGATTTTTGAAAATTTCACTTTTTTGTGAAAATATCCACTAAATGAGGGAATAATATGTGTGAGGGTACCCCAGGAGAGTTCCAAATGTGTGTGGGTAGAATATATATCCCAGGGGGGTAAAATTGAAAAAAGTTGAAAAAATTTTTTTTTGGACTTAGTCATTTTTCCGGCGTTTATCAGACTTTCAGATAGGGGAAATGTGAGTGAGCATTACGATTTCAGTTCCAGAGCAATTCGTCCAATGAGTCCTTGATATTTAGTCGTTTTCAGCAATTTTCTGGATTTTTGAAAATTTCACTTTTTTGTGAAAATATCCACTAAACGAGGGAATAATATGTGTGAGGGTACCCCAGGAGAGTTCCAAATGTGTGTGGGTAGAATATATATCCCACGGGGGTAAAATTGAAAAAAGTTGAAAAAAAATTTTTTTTGGACTTAGTCATTTTTCCGGCGTTTATCAGACTTTCAGATAGTGGAAATGTCAGTGAGCGTTCCGATTTCAGTTCCAGAGCAATTCGCCCAATGAGTCCTTGATATTTAGTCGTTTTCAGCCAATTTTCTGGATTTATGAAAATTTCACTTTTTTGTGAAAATATCCACTAAACGAGGGAATAATATGTGTGAGGGTACCACAGGAGAGTTCCAAATGAGTGTGGGTAGAATATATATCCCACGGGGGTAAAATTGAAAAAAGTTGAACAAATTTTTTTTTGGACTTAGTCATTTTTCCGGCGTTTATTAGACTTTCAGATAGGGGAAATGTCAGTGAGCGTTCCGATTTCAGTTCCAGAGCAATTCGCCCAATGAGTCCTTGATATTTAGTCGTTTTCAGCCAATTTTCTGGATTTTTGAAAATTTCACTTTTTTGTGAAAATATCCACTAAACGAGGGAATAATATGTGTGAGGGTACCCCAGGAGAGTTCCAAATGTGTGTAGGTAGAATATATATCCCATGGGGGTAAAATTGAAAAAAGTTGAAAAAAATTTTTTTTTGGACTTAGTCATTTTTCCGGCGTTTATCACACTTTCAGATAGGGGAAATGTCAGTGAGCGTTCCGATTTCAGTTCCAGAGCAATTCGCCCAATGAGTCCTTGATATTTTGTCGTTTTCAGCCAATTTTCTGGATTTTTGAAAATTTCGCTTTTTTGTGAAAATATCCACTAAATGAGGGAATAATATGTGTGAGGGTACCCCAGGAGAGTTCCAAATGTGTGCGGTTAAAATATATATCCCACGGGGGTAAAATTGAAAAAAGTTGAAAACAATTTTTTTTTGGACTTAGTCATTTTTCCGGCGTTTATCAGACTTTCAGATAGGGGAAATGTGAGTGAGCATTATGATTTCAGTTCCAGAGCGATTAGCCCAATGAGTCCTTGATATTTAGTCGTTTTCATCCAATTTTCTGGATTTTTGAAAATTTCACTTTTTTGTGAAAATATCCACTAAATGAGGGAATAATATGTGTGAGGGTACCCCAGGAGAGTTCCAAATGTGTGTGGGTAGAATATATATCCCACGGCGGTAAAATTGAAAAAAGTTGAAAAAAATTTTTTTTTGGACTTAGTCATTTTTCCGGCGTTTATCAGACTTTCAGAAAGGGGAAATGTCAGTGAGCATTCCGATTTCAGTTCCAGACCAATTCGCCCAATGAGTCCTTGAAATTTAGTCGTTTTCAGCCAATTTTCTGGATTTTTGAAAATTTCACTTTTTTGTGAAAATATCCACTAAATGAGGGAATAATATGTGTGAGGGTACCCCAGGAGAGTTCCAAATGTGTGTGGGTAGAATATATATCCCATGGGGATAAAATTGAAAAAAGTTGAACAAATTTTTTTTTGGACTTAGTCATTTTTCCGGCGTTTATCACACTTTCAGATAGGGGAAATGTCAGTGAGCGTTCTGATTTCAGTTCCAGAGCAATTCGCCCAATGAGTCCTTGATATTTAGTCGTTTTCAGCCAATTTTCTGGAATTTGAAAATTTCACTTTTTTGTGAAAATATCCACTAAATGAGGGAATAATATGTGTGAGGGTACCCCAGGAGAGTTCCAAATGTGTGTGGGTAGAATATATATCCCATGGGGATAAAATTGAAAAAAGTTGAAGAAATTTTTTTTTGGACTTAGTCATTTTTCCGGCGTTTATCAGACTTTCAGAAAGGGGAAATGTCAGTGAGCGTTCCGATTTCAGTTCCAGAGCAATTCGCCCAATGAGTCCTTGATATTTAGTCGTTTTCAGCCAATTTTCTGGATTTTTGAAAATTTCACTTTTTTGTGAAAATATCCACTAAATGAGGGAATAATATGTGTGAGGGTACCCCAGGAGAGTTCCAAATGTGTGTGGGTAGAATATATATCCCATGGGGATAAAATTGAAAAAAGTTGAAGAAATTTTTTTTTGGACTTAGTCATTTTTCCGGCGTTTATCAGACTTTCAGAAAGGGGAAATGTCAGTGAGCGTTCCGATTTCAGTTCCAGAGCAATTCGCCCAATGAGTCCTTGATATTTAGTCGTTTTCAGCCAATTTTCTGGATTTTTGAAAATTTCACTTTTTTGTGAAAATATCCACTAAATGAGGGAATAATATGTGTGAGGGTACCCCAGGAGAGTTCCAAATGTGTGTGGGTAGAATATATATCCCACGGGGGTAAAATTGAAAAAAGTTGAAAAAATTTTTTTTTTGGACTTAGTCATTTTTCCGGCGTTTATCAGACTTTCAGATAGGGGAAATGTCAGTGAGCGTTCCGATTTCAGTTCCAGAGCAATTTGCCCAATGAGTCCTTGATATTTAGTCGTTTTCAGCCAATTTTCTGGATTTATGAAAATATCACTTTTTTGTGAAAATATCCACTAAACGAGGGAATAATATGTGTGAGGGTACCCCAGGAGAGTTCCAAATGAGTGTGGGTAGAATATATATCCCACGGGGGTAAAATTGAAAAAAGTTGAACAAATTTTTTTTTGGACTTAGTCATTTTTCCGGCGTTTATCAGACTTTCAGATAGGGGAAATGTCAGTGAGCGTTCCGATTTCAGTTCTAGAGCAATTCGCCCAATTAGTCCTTGATATTCAGTCGTTTTCAGCCAATTTTCTGGATTTTTGAAAATTTCACTTTTTTTGTGAAAATATCCACTAAATGAGGGAATAATATGTGTGAGGGTACCCCAGGAGAGTTCCAAATGTGTGTGGGTAGAATATATATCCCACGGGGGTAAAATTGAAAAAAGTTGAAAAAAATTTTTTTTTGGACTTAGTCATTTTTCCGGCGTTTATCACACTTTCAGATAGGGGAAATGTCAGTGAGCGTTCTGATTTCAGTTCCAGAGCAATTCGCCCAATGAGTTCTTGATATTTAGTCGTTTTCAGCCAATTTTCTGGATTTTTGAAAATTTCGCTTTTTTGTGAAAATATCCACTAAATGAGGGAATAATATGTGTGAGGGTACCCCAGGAGAGTTCCAAATGTGTGCAGTTAAAATATATATCCCACGGGGGTAAAATTGAAAAAAGTTGAAAAAAATTTTTTTTTGGACTTAGTCATTTTTCCGGCGTTTATCAGACTTTCAGATAGTGGAAATATTTGTGAGCGTTCCGATTTCAGTTCCAGAGCAATTCGCCCAATGAGTCCTTGATATTTAGTCGTTTTCAGCCAATTTTCTGGATTTATGAAAATTTCACTTTTTTGTGAAAACATCCACTAAACGAGGGAATAATATGTGTGAGGGTACCACAGAAGAGTTCCAAATGAGTGTGGGTAGAATATATATCCCACGGGGGTAAAATTGAAAAAAGTTGAACAAATTTTTTTTGGGACTTAGTCATTTTTCCGGCGTTTATTAGACTTTCAGATAGGGGAAATGTCAGTGAGCGTTCCGATTTCATTTCCAGAGCAATTCGCCCAATGAGTCCTTGATATTTAGTCGTTTTCAGCCAATTTTCTGGATTTTTGAAAATTTCACTTTTTTGTGAAAATATCCACTAAACGAGGGAAAAATATGTGTGAGGGTACCCCAGGAGAGTACCAAATGTGTGTGGGTAGAATATATATCCCACGGGGGTAAAATTGAAAAAAGTTGAACAAATTTTTTTTTGGACTTAGTTATTTTTCCGGCGTTTATCAGACTTTCAGAAAGGGGAAATGTCAGTGAGCGTTCCGATTTCAGTTCCAGAGCAATTCGCCCAATGAGTCCTTGATATTTAGTCGTTTTCAGCCAATTTTCTGGATTTTTGAAAATTTCACTTTTTTGTGAAAATATCCACTAAACGAGGGAATAATATGTGTGAGGGTACCCCAGGAGAGTTCCAAATGTGTGTGGGTAGAATATATATCCCACGGGGGTAAAATTGAAAAAAGTTGAAAAAAAATTTTTTTTGGACTTAGTCATTTTTCCGGCGTTTATCAGACTTTCAGAAAGGGGAAATGTCAGTGAGCATTCCGATTTCAGTTCCAGAGCAATTCGCCCAATGAGTCCTTGATATTTAGTCGTTTTCAGCCAATTTTCTGGATTTTTGAAAATTTCACTTTTTTGTGAAAATATCCACTAAATGAGGGAATAATATGTGTGAGGGTACCCCAGGAGAGTTCCAAATGTGTGTGGGTAGAATATATATCCCACGGGGGTAAAATTGAAAAAAGTTGAAAAAATTTTTTTTTTGGACTTAGTCATTTTTCCGGCGTTTATCAGACTTTCAGATAGTGGAAATGTCAGTGAGCGTTCCGATTTCAGTTCCAGAGCAATTCGCCCAATGAGTCCTTGATATTTAGTCGTTTTCAGCCAATTTTCTGGATTTATGAAAATTTCACTTTTTTGTGAAAATATCCACTAAACGAGGGAATAATATGTGTGAGGGTACCACAGGAGAGTTCCAAATGAGTGTGGGTAGAATATATATCCCACGGGGGAAAAATTGAAAAAAGTTGAACAAATTTTTTTTGGGACTTAGTCATTTTTCCGGCGTTTATTAGACTTTCAGATAGGGGAAATGTCAGTGAGCGTTCCGATTTCATTTCCAGAGCAATTCGCCCAATGAGTCCTTGATATTTAGTCGTTTTCAGCCAATTTTCTGGATTTTTGCAAATTTCACTTTTTTGTGAAAATATCCACTAAACGAGGGAATAATATGTGTGAGGGTACCCCAGGAGAGTACCAAATGTGTGTGGGTAGAATGTATATCCCACGGGGGTAAAATTGAAAAAAGTTGAACAAATTTTTTTTGGGACTTAGTCATTTTTCCGGCGTTTATCACACTTTCAGATAGGGGAAATGTCAGTGAGCGTTCCGATTTCAGTTCCAGAGCAATTCGCCCAATGAGTCCTTGATATTTTGTCGTTTTCAGCCAATTTTCTGGATTTTTGAAAATTTCGCTTTTTTGTGAAAATATCCACTAAATGAGGGAATAATATGTGTGAGGGTACCCCAGGAGAGTTCCAAATGTGTGCGGTTAAAATATATATCCCACGGGGGTAAAATTGAAAAAAGTTGAAAAAAATTTTTTTTTGGACTTAGTCATTTTTCCGGCGTTTATCAGACTTTCAGATAGGGGAAATGTGAGTGAGCATTACGATTTCAGTTCCAGAGCTATTCGCCCAATGAGTCCTTGATATTTAGTCGTTTTCAGCCAATTTTCTGGATTTTTGAAAATTTCACTTTTTTGTGAAAATATCCACTAAACGAGGGAATAATATGTGTGAGGGTACCCCAGGAGAGTTCCAAATGTGTGTGGGTAGAATATATATCCCACGGGGGTAAAATTGAAAAAAGTTGAAAACAATTTTTTTTTGGACTTAGTCATTTTTCCGGCGTTTATCAGACTTTCAGATAGGGGAAATGTGAGTGAGCATTACGATTTCAGTTCCAGAGCGACTCGCCCAATGAGTCCTTGATATTTAGTCGTTTTCAGCCAATTTTCTGGATTTTTGAAAATTTCACTTTTTTGTGAAAATATCCACTAAATGAGGGAATAATATGTGTGAGGGTACCCCAGGAGAGTTCCAAATGTGTGTGGGTAGAATATATATCCCACGGCGGTAAAATTGAAAAAAGTTGAAAAAAATTTTTTTTTGGACTTAGTCATTTTTCCGGCGTTTATCAGACTTTCAGATAGGGGAAATGTCAGTGAGCGTTCCGATTTCAGTTCCAGAGCAATTCGCCCAATTAGTCCTTGATATTTAGTCGTTTTCAGCCAATTTTCTGGATTTTTGAAAATTTCACTTGTTTTGTGAAAATATCCACTAAATGAGGGAATAATATGTGTGAGGGTACCCCAGGAGAGTTCCAAATGTGTGTGGGTAGAATATATATCCCACGGGGGTAAAATTGAAAAAAGTTGAAAAAAATTTTTTTTTGGACTTAGTCATTTTTCCGGCGTTTATCACACTTTCAGATAGGGGAAATGTCAGTGAGCGTTCTGATTTCAGTTCCAGAGCAATTCGCCCAATGAGTTCTTGATATTTAGTCGTTTTCAGCCAATTTTCTGGATTTTTGAAAATTTCGCTTTTTTGTGAAAATATCCACTGAATGAGGGAATAATATGTGTGAGGGTACCCCAGGAGAGTTCCAAATGTGTGCGGTTAAAATATATATCCCACGGGGGTAAAATTGAAAAAAGTTGAAAAAAATTTTTTTTTGGACTTAGTTATTTTTCCGGCGTTTATCAGACTTTCAGATAGTGGAAATATTTGTGAGCGTTCCGATTTCAGTTCCAGAGCAATTCGCCCAATGAGTCCTTGATATTTAGTCGTTTTCAGCCAATTTTCTGGATTTATGAAAATTTCACTTTTTTGTGAAAATATCCACTAAACGAGGGAATAATATTTGTGAGGGTACCACAGAAGAGTTCCAAATGAGTGTGGGTAGAATATATATCCCACGGGGGTAAAATTGAAAAAAGTTGAACAAATTTTTTTTGGGACTTAGTCATTTTTCCGGCGTTTATTAGACTTTCAGATAGGGGAAATGTCAGTGAGCGTTCCGATTTCATTTCCAGAGCAATTCGCCCAATGAGTCCTTGATATTTAGTCGTTTTCAGCCAATTTTCTGGATTTTTGAAAATTTCACTTTTTTGTGAAAATATCCACTAAACGAGGGAAAAATATGTGTGAGGGTACCCCAGGAGAGTACCAAATGTGTGTGGGTAGAATATATATCCCACGGGGGTAAAATTGAAAAAAGTTGAACAAATTTTTTTTTGGACTTAGTTATTTTTCCGGCGTTTATCAGACTTTCAGAAAGGGGAAATGTCAGTGAGCGTTCCGATTTCAGTTCCAGAGCAATTCGCCCAATGAGTCCTTGATATTTAGTCGTTTTCAGCCAATTTTCTGGATTTATGAAAATTTCACTTTTTTGTGAAAATATCCACTAATCGAGGGAATAATATGTGTGAGGGTACCACAGAAGAGTTCCAAATGAGTGTGGGTAGAATATATATCCCACGGGGGTAAAATTGAAAAAAGTTAAACAAATTTTTTTTGGGACTTAGTCATTTTTCCGGCGTTTATTAGACTTTCAGATAGGGGAAATGTCAGTGAGCGTTCCGATTTCATTTCCAGAGCAATTCGCCCAATGAGTCCTTGATATTTAGTCGTTTTCAGCCAATTTTCTGGATTTTTGAAAATTTCACTTTTTTGTGAAAATATCCACTAAACGAGGGAAAAATATGTGTGAGGGTACCCCAGGAGAGTACCAAATGTGTGTGGGTAGAATATATATCCCACGGGGGTAAAATTGAAAAAAGTTGAACAAATTTTTTTTTGGACTTAGTTATTTTTCCGGCGTTTATCAGACTTTCAGAAAGGGGAAATGTCAGTGAGCGTTCCGATTTCAGTTCCAGAGCAATTCGCCCAATGAGTCCTTGATATTTAGTCGTTTTCAGCCAATTTTCTGGATTTTTGAAAATTTCACTTTTTTGTGAAAATATCCACTAAACGAGGGAATAATATGTGTGAGGGTACCCCAGGAGAGTTCCAAATGTGTGTGGGTAGAATATATATCCCACGGGGGTAAAATTGAAAAAAGTTGAAAAAAAATTTTTTTTGGACTTAGTCATTTTTCCGGCGTTTATCAGACTTTCAGAAAGGGGAAATGTCAGTGAGCATTCCGATTTCAGTTCCAGAGCAATTCGCCCAATGAGTCCTTGATATTTAGTCGTTTTCAGCCAATTTTCTGGATTTTTGAAAATTTCACTTTTTTGTGAAAATATCCACTAAATGAGGGAATAATATGTGTGAGGGTACCCCAGGAGAGTTCCAAATGTGTGTGGGTAGAATATATATCCCACGGGGGTAAAATTGAAAAAAGTTGAAAAAATTTTTTTTTTGGACTTAGTCATTTTTCCGGCGTTTATCAGACTTTCAGATAGTGGAAATGTCAGTGAGCGTTCCGATTTCAGTTCCAGAGCAATTCGCCCAATGAGTCCTTGATATTTAGTCGTTTTCAGCCAATTTTCTGGATTTATGAAAATTTCACTTTTTTGTGAAAATATCCACTAAACGAGGGAATAATATGTGTGAGGGTACCACAGGAGAGTTCCAAATGAGTGTGGGTAGAATATATATCCCACGGGGGTAAAATTGAAAAAAGTTGAACAATTTTTTTTTGGGACTTAGTCATTTTTCCGGCGTTTATTAGACTTTCAGATAGGGGAAATGTCAGTGAGCGTTCCGATTTCATTTCCAGAGCAATTCGCCCAATGAGTCCTTGATATTTAGTCGTTTTCAGCCAATTTTCTGGATTTTTAAAAATTTCACTTTTTTGTGAAAATATCCACTAAACGAGGGAATAATATGTGTGAGGGTACCCCAGGAGAGTACCAAATGTGTGTGGGTAGAATATATATCCCACGGGGGTAAAATTGAAAAAAGTTGAACAAATTTTTTTTGGGACTTAGTCATTTTTCCGGCGTTTATCACACTTTCAGATAGGGGAAATGTCAGTGAGCGTTCCGATTTCAGTTCCAGAGCAATTCGCCCAATGAGTCCTTGATATTTTGTCGTTTTCAGCCAATTTTCTGGATTTTTGAAAATTTCGCTTTTTTGTGAAAATATCCACTAAACGAGGGAATAATATGTGTGAGGGTACCCCAGGAGAGTTCCAAATGTGTGTGGGTAGAATATATATCCCACGGGGGTAAAATTGAAAAAAGTTGAAAACAATTTTTTTTTGGACTTAGTCATTTTTCCGGCGTTTATCAGACTTTCAGATAGGGGAAATGTGAGTGAGCATTACGATTTCAGTTCCAGAGCGATTCGCCCAATGAGTCCTTGATATTTAGTCGTTTTCAGCCAATTTTCTGGATTTTTGAAAATTTCACTTTTTTGTGAAAATATCCACTAAATGAGGGAATAATATGTGTGAGGGTACCCCAGGAGAGTTCCAAATGTGTGTGGGTAGAATATATATCCCACGGCGGTAAAATTGAAAAAAGTTGAAAAAAATTTTTTTTTTTACTTAGTCATTTTTCCGGCGTTTATCAGACTTTCAGATAGGGGAAATGTCAGTGAGCGTTCCGATTTCAGTTCCAGAGCAATTCGCCCAATTAGTCCTTGATATTTAGTCGTTTTCAGCCAATTTTCTGGATTTTTGAAAATTTCACTTGTTTTGTGAAAATATCCACTAAATGAGGGAATAATATGTGTGAGGGTACCCCAGGAGAGTTCCAAATGTGTGTGGGTAGAATATATATCCCACGGGGGTAAAATTGAAAAAAGTTGAAAAAAATTTTTTTTTGGACTTAGTCATTTTTCCGGCGTTTATCACACTTTCAGATAGGGGAAATGTCAGTGAGCGTTCTGATTTCAGTTCCAGAGCAATTCGCCCAATGAGTTCTTGATATTTAGTCGTTTTCAGCCAATTTTCTGGATTTTTGAAAATTTCGCTTTTTTGTGAAAATATCCACTAAATGAGGGAATAATATGTGTGAGGGTACCCCAGGAGAGTTCCAAATGTGTGCGGTTAAAATATATATCCCACGGGGGTAAAATTGAAAAAAGTTGAAAAAAATTTTTTTTTGGACTTAGTCATTTTTCCGGCGTTTATCAGACTTTCAGATAGTGGAAATATTTGTGAGCGTTCCGATTTCAGTTCCAGAGCAATTCGCCCAATGAGTCCTTGATATTTAGTCGTTTTCAGCCAATTTTCTGGATTTATGAAAATTTCACTTTTTTGTGAAAATATCCACTAAACGAGGGAATAATATGTGTGAGGGTACCACAGAAGAGTTCCAAATGAGTGTGGGTAGAATATATATCCCACGGGGGTAAAATTGAAAAAAGTTGAACAAATTTTTTTTGGGACTTAGTCATTTTTCCGGCGTTTATTAGACTTTCTGATAGGGGAAATGTCAGTGAGCGTTCCGATTTCATTTCCAGAGCAATTCGCCCAATGAGTCCTTGATATTTAGTCGTTTTCAGCCAATTTTCTGGATTTTTGAAAATTTCACTTTTTTGTGAAAATATCCACTAAACGAGGGAAAAATATGTGTGAGGGTACCCCAGGAGAGTATCAAATTTGTGTGGGTAGAATATATATCCCACGGGGGTAAAATTGAAAAAAGTTGAACAAATTTTTTTTTGGACTTAGTTTTTTTTCCGGCGTTTATCAGACTTTCAGAAAGGGGAAATGTCAGTGAGCGTTCCGATTTCAGTTCCAGAGCAATTCGCCCAATGAGTCCTTGATATTTAGTCGTTTTCAGCCAATTTTCTGGATTTTTGAAAATTTCACTTTTTTGTGAAAATATCCACTAAACGAGGGAATAATATGTGTGAGGGTACCCCAGGAGAGTTCCAAATGTGTGTGGGTAGAATATATATCCCACGGCGGTCAAATTGAAAAAAGTTGAAAAAAATTTTTTTTTGGACTTAGTCATTTTTCCGGCGTTTATCAGTCTTTCAGATAGGGGAAATGTCAGTGAGTGTTCCGATTCCAGTTCCAGAGCAATTCGCCCAATGAGTCCTTGATATTTAGTCGTTTTCAGCCAATTTTCTGGATTTTTGAAAATTTCACTTTTTTGTGAAAATATCCACTAAACGAGGGAATAATATGTGTGAGGGTACCCCAGGAGAGTTCCAAATGTGTGTGGGTAGAATATATATCCCACGGGGGTAAAATTGAAAAAAGTTGAAAAAAAAATTTTTTTGGACTTAGTCATTTTTCCGGCGTTTATCAGACTTTCAGAAAGGGGAAATGTCAGTGAGCATTCCGATTTCAGTTCCAGAGCAATTCGCCCAATGAGTCCTTGATATTTAGTCGTTTTCAGCCAATTTTCTGGATTTTTGAAAATTTCACTTTTTTGTGAAAATATCCACTAATTGAGGGAATAATATGTGTGAGGGTACCCCAGGAGAGTTCCAAATGTGTGTGGGTAGAATATATATCCCACGGGGGTAAAATTGAAAAAAGTTGAAAAAATTTTTTTTTTGGACTTAGTCATTTTTCCGGCGTTTATCAGACTTTCAGATAGGGGAAATGTCAGTGAGCGTTCCGATTTCAGTTCCAGAGCAATTCGCCCAATGAGTCCTTGATATTTAGTCGTTTTCAGCCAATTTTCTGGATTTTTGAAAATTTCACTTTTTTGTGAAAATATCCACTAAATGAGGGAATAATATGTGTGAGGGTACCCCAGGAGAGTTCCAAATGTGTGCGGTTAAAATATATATCCCACGGGGGTAAAATTGAAAAAAGTTGAAAAAAATTTTTTTTGGGACTTAGTCATTTTTCCGGCGTTTATCAGACTTTCAGATAGGGGAAATGTCAGTGAGCGTTCCGATTCCAGTTCCAGAGCAATTCGCCCAATGAGTCCTTGATATTTAGTCGTTTTCAGCCAATTTTCTGGATTTTTGAAAATTTCGCTTTTTTGTGAAAATATCCACTAAATGAGGGAATAATATGTGTGAGGGTACCCCAGGAGAGTTCCAAATGTGTGCGGTTAAAATATATATCCCACGGGGGTAAAATTGAAAAAAGTTGAAAAAAATTTTTTTTTGGACTTAGTCATTTTTCCGGCGTTTATCAGACTTTCAGATAGGGGAAATGTGAGTGAGCATTACGATTTCAGTTCCAGAGCGATTCGCCGAATGAGTCCTTGATATTTAGTCGTTTTCAGCCAATTTTCTGGATTTTTGAAAATTTCACTTTTTTGTGAAAATATCCACTAAACGAGGGAATAATATGTGTGAGGGTACCCCAGGAGAGTTCCAAATGTGTGTGGGTAGAATATATATCCCACGGGGGTAAATTTGAAAAAAGTTGAAAAAAAATTTTTTTTGAACTTAGTCATTTTTCCGGCGTTTATCAGACTTTCAGAAAGGGGAAATGTCAGTGAGCATTCCGATTTCAGTTCCAGAGCAAATCGCCCAATGAGTCCTTGATATTTAGTCGTTTTCAGCCAATTTTCTGGATTTTTGAAAATTTCACTTTTTTGTGAAAATATCCACTAAATTAGGGAATAATATGTGTGAGGGTACGCCAGTAGAGTTCCAAATGTGTGTGGGTAGAATATATATCCCATGAGGGTAAAATTGAAAAAAGTTGAACTTATTTTTTTTTGGACTTAGTCATTTTTCCGGCGTTTATCAGACTTTCAGATAGGGGAAATGTCAGTGAGCGTTCCGATTCCAGTTCCAGAGCAATTCGCCCAATGAGTCCTTGATATTTAGTCGTTTTCAGCCAATTTTCCGGATTTTTGAAAATTTCCCTTTTTTGTGAAAATATCCACTAAACGAGGGAATAATATGTGTGAGGGTACCCCAGGAGAGTTCCAAATGTGTGTGGGTAGAATATATATCCCACGGGGGTAAAATTGAAAAAAGTTGAAAAAATTTTTTTTTTGGACTTAGTCATTTTTCCGGCGTTTATCAGACTTTCAGATAGGGGAAATGTCAGTGAGCGTTCCGATTTCAGTTCCAGAGCAATTCGCCCAATGAGTCCTTGATATTTAGTCGTTTTCAGCCAATTTTCTGGATTTTTGAAAATTTCACTTTTTTGTGAAAATATCCACTAAATGAGGGAATAATATGTGTGAGGGTACCCCAGGAGAGTTCCAAATGTGTGCGGTTAAAATATATATCCCACGGGGGTAAAATTGAAAAAAGTTGAAAAAAATTTTTTTTTGGACTTAGTCATTTTTCCGGCGTTTATCAGACTTTCAGATAGGGGAAATGTGAGTGAGCATTACGATTTCAGTTCCAGAGCGATTCGCCCAATGAGTCCTTGATATTTAGTCGTTTTCAGCCAATTTTCTGGATTTTTGAAAATTTCACTTTTTTGTGAAAATATCCACTAAATGAGGGAATAATATGTGTGAGGGTACCCCAGGAGAGTTCCAAATGTGTGTGGGTAGAATATATATCCCATGGGGGTAAAATTGAAAAAAGTTGAACAAATTTTTTTTTGGACTTAGTTATTTTTCCGGCGTTTATCAGACTTTCAGAAAGGGGAAATGTCAGTGAGCGTTCCGATTTCAGTTCCAGAGCAATTCGCCCAATGAATCCTTGATATTTAGTCGTTTTCAGCCAATTTTCTGGATTTTTGAAAATTTCACTTTTTTGTGAAAATATCCACTAAACGAGGGAATAATATGTGTGAGGGTACCCCAGGAGAGTTCCAAATGTGTGTGGGTAGAATATATATCCCACGGCGGTCAAATTGAAAAAAGTTGAAAAAATTTTTTTTTTGGACTTAGTCATTTTTCCGGCGTTTATCAGACTTTCAGAAAGGGGAAATGTCAGTGAGCATTCCGATTTCAGTTCCAGAGCAATTCGCCCAATGAGTCCTTGATATTTTGTCGTTTTCAGCCAATTTTCTGGATTTTTGAAAATTTCGCTTTTTTGTGAAAATATCCACTAAATGAGGGAATAATATGTGTGAGGGTACCCCAGGAGAGTTCCAAATGTGTGCGGTTAAAATATATATCCCACGGGGGTAAAATTGAAAAAAGTTGAAAAAAATTTTTTTTGGGACTTAGTCATTTTTCCGGCGTTTATCAGACTTTCAGATAGGGGAAATGTGAGTGAGCATTACGATTTCAGTTCCAGAGCGATTCGCCCAATGAGTCCTTGATATTTAGTCGTTGTCAGCCAATTTTCTGGATTTTTGTAAATTTCACTTTTTTGTGAAAATATCCACTAAATGAGGGAATAATATGTGTGAGGGTACCCCAGGAGAGTTCCAAATGTGTGCGGTTAAAATATATATCCCACGGGGGTAAATTTGAAAAAAGTTGAAAAAAAAATTTTTTTGAACTTAGTCATTTTTCTGGCGTTTATCAGACTTTCAGAAAGGGGAAATGTCAGTGAGCATTCCGATTTCAGTTCCAGAGCAAATCGCCCAATGAGTCCTTGATATTTAGTCGTTTTCAGCCAATTTTCTGGATTTTTGAAAATTTCACTTTTTTGTGAAAATATCCACTAAATGAGGGAATAATATGTGTGAGGGTACGCCAGTAGAGTTCCAAATGTGTGTGGGTAGAATATATATCCCATGAGGGTAAAATTGAAAAAAGTTGAACTAATTTTTTTTTGGACTTAGTCATTTTTCCGGCGTTTATCAGACTTTCAGATAGGGGAAATGTCAGTGAGCGTTCCGATTCCAGTTCCAGAGCAATTCGCCCAATGAGTCCTTGATATTTAGTCGTTTTCAGCCAATTTTCCGGATTTTTGAAAATTTCACTTTTTTGTGAAAATATCCACTAAACGAGGGAATAATATGTGTGAGGGTACCCCAGGAGAGTTCCAAATGTGTGTGGGTAGAATATATATCCCACGGGGGTAAAATTGAAAAAAGTTGAAAAAATTTTTTTTTTAGACTTAGTCATTTTTCCGGCGTTTATCAGACTTTCAGATAGGGGAAATGTCAGTGAGCGTTCCGATTTCAGTTCCAGAGCAATTCGCCCAATGAGTCCTTGATATTTAGTCGTTTTCAGCCAATTTTCTGGATTTTTGAAAATTTCACTTTTTTGAGAAAATATCCACTAAACGAGGGAATAATATGTGTGAGGGTACCCCAGGAGAGTTCCAAATGTGTGTGGGTAGAATATATATCCCACGGGGGTAAATTTGAAAAAAGTTGAAAAAAAATTTTTTTTGAACTTAGTCATTTTTCCGACGTTTATCAGACTTTCAGAAAGGGGAAATGTCCGTGAGCATTCCAATTTCAGTTCCAGAGCAAATCGCCCAATGAGTCCTTGATATTTAGTCGTTTTCAGCCAATTTTCTGGATTTTTGAAAATTTCACTTTTTTGTGAAAATATCCACTAAATGAGGGAATAATATGTGTGAGGGTACGCCAGTAGAGTTCCAAATGTGTGTGGGTAGAATATATATCCCATGAGGGTAAAATTGAAAAAAGTTGAACTAATTTTTTTTTGGACTTAGTCATTTTTCCGGCGTTTATCAGACTTTCAGATAGGGGAAATGTCAGTGAGCGTTCCGATTCCAGTTCCAGAGCAATTCGCTCAATGAGTCCTTGATATTTAGTCGTTTTCAGCCAATTTTCCGGATTTTTGAAAATTTCACTTTTTTGTGAAAATATCCACTAAACGAGGGAATAATATGTGTGAGGGTACCCCAGGAGAGTTCCAAATGTGTGTGGGTAGAATATATATCCCACGGGGGTAAAATTGAAAAAAGTTGAAAAAATTTTTTTTTTGGACTTAGTCATTTTTCCGGCGTTTATCAGACTTTCAGATAGGGGAAATGTCAGTGAGCGTTCCGATTTCAGTTCCAGAGCAATTCGCCCAATGAGTCCTTGATATTTAGTCGTTTTCAGCCAATTTTCTGGATTTTTGAAAATTTCGCTTTTTTGTGAAAATATCCACTAAATGAGGGAATAATATGTGTGAGGGTACCCCAGGAGAGTTCCAAATGTGTGCGGTTAAAATATATATCCCACGGGGGTAAAATTGAAAAAAGTTGAAAAAAAATTTTTTTTGGACTCAGTCATTTTTCCGGCGTTTATCAGACTTTCAGAAAGGGGAAATGTCAGTGAGCATTCCGATTTCAGTTCCAGAGCAAATCGCCCAATGAGTCCTTGATATTTAGTCGTTTTCAGCCAATTTTCTGGATTTTTGAAAATTTCACTTTTTTGTGAAAATATCCACTAAATGAGGGAATAATATGTGTGAGGGTACGCCAGTAGAGTTCCAAATGTGTGTGGGTAGAATATATATCCCATGAGGGTAAAATTGAAAAAAGTTGAACTAATTTTTTTTTGGACTTAGTCATTTTTCCGGCGTTTATCAGACTTTCAGATAGGGGAAATGTCAGTGAGCGTTCCGATTCCAGTTCCAGAGCAATTCGCCCAATGAGTCCTTGATATTTAGTCGTTTTCAGCCAATTTTCCGGATTTTTGAAAATTTCACTTTTTTGTGAAAATATCCACTAAACGAGGGAATAATATGTGTGAGGGTACCCCAGGAGAGTTCCAAATGTGTGTGGGTAGAATATATATCCCACGGGGGTAAAATTGAAAAAAGTTGAAAAAATTTTTTTTTTGGACTTAGTCATTTTTCCGGCGTTTATCAGACTTTCAGATAGGGGAAATGTCAGTGAGCGTTCCGATTTCAGTTCCAGAGCAATTCGCCCAATGAGTCCTTGATATTTAGTCGTTTTCAGCCAATTTTCTGGATTTTTGAAAATTTCGCTTTTTTGTGAAAATATCCACTAAATGAGGGAATAATATGTGTGAGGGTACCCCAGGAGAGTTCCAAATGTGTGCGGTTAAAATATATATCCCACGGGGGTAAAATTGAAAAAAGTTGAAAAAAAATTTTTTTTGGACTCAGTCATTTTTCCGGCGTTTATCAGACTTTCAGAAAGGGGAAATGTCAGTGAGCATTCCGATTTCAGTTCCAGAGCAAATCGCCCAATGAGTCCTTGATATTTAGTCGTTTTCAGCCAATTTTCTGGATTTTTGAAAATTTCACTTTTTTGTGAAAATATCCACTAAATGAGGGAATAATATGTGTGAGGGTACGCCAGTAGAGTTCCAAATGTGTGTGGGTAGAATATATATCCCATGAGGGTAAAATTGAAAAAAGTTGAACTAATTTTTTTTTGGACTTAGTCATTTTTCCGGCGTTTATCAGACTTTCAGATAGGGGAAATGTCAGTGAGCGTTCCGATTCCAGTTCCAGAGCAATTCGCCCAATGAGTCCTTGATATTTAGTCGTTTTCAGCCAATTTTCCGGATTTTTGAAAATTTCACTTTTTTGTGAAAATATCCACTAAACGAGGGAATAATATGTGTGAGGGTACCCCAGGAGAGTTCCAAATGTGTGTGGGTAGAATATATATCCCACGGGGGTAAAATTGAAAAAAGTTGAAAAAATTTTTTTTTTGGACTTAGTCATTTTTCCGGCGTTTATCAGACTTTCAGATAGGGGAAATGTCAGTGAGCGTTCCGATTTCAGTTCCAGAGCAATTCGCCCAATGAGTCCTTGATATTTAGTCGTTTTCAGCCAATTTTCTGGATTTTTGAAAATTTCGCTTTTTTGTGAAAATATCCACTAAATGAGGGAATAATATGTGTGAGGGTACCCCAGGAGAGTTCCAAATGTGTGCGGTTAAAATATATATCCCACGGGGGTAAAATTGAAAAAAGTTGAAAAAAATTTATTTTTGGACTTAGTCATTTTTCCGGCGTTTATCAGACTTTCAGATAGGGGAAATGTGAGTGAGCATTACGATTTCAGCTCCAGAGCGATTCGCCCAATGAGTCCTTGATATTTAGTCGTTTTTAGCCAATTTTCTGGATTTTTGAAAATTTCACTTTTTTGTGAAAATATCCACTAAACGAGGGAATAATATGTGTGAGGGTACCCCAGGAGAGTTCCAAATGTGTGTGGGTAGAATATATATCCCACGGGGGTAAATTTGAAAAAAGTTGAAAAAAAATTTTTTTTGAACTTAGTCATTTTTCCGGCGTTTATCAGACTTTCAGAAAGGGGAAATGTCAGTGAGCATTCCGATTTCAGTTCCAGAGCAAATCGCCCAATGAGTCCTTGATATTTAGTCGTTTTCAGCCAATTTTCTGGATTTTTGAAAATTTCACTTTTTTGTGAAAATATCCACTAAATGAGGGAATAATATGTGTGAGGGTACGCCAGTAGAGTTCCAAATGTGTGTGGGTAGAATATATATCCCATGAGGGTAAAATTGAAAAAAGTTGAACAAATTTTTTTTTGGACTTAGTCATTTTTCCGGCGTTTATCAGACTTTCAGATAGGGGAAATGTCAGTGAGCGTTCCGATTCCAGTTCCAGAGCAATTCGCCCAATGAGTCCTTGATATTTAGTCGTTTTCAGCCAATTTTCCGGATTTTTGAAAATTTCACTTTTTTGTGAAAATATCCACTAAACGAGGGAATAATATGTGTGAGGGTACCCCAGGAAAGTTCCAAATGTGTGTGGGTAGAATATATATCCCACGGGGGTAAAATTGAAAAAAGTTGAAAAAATTTTTTTTTTGGACTTAGTCATTTTTCCGGCGTTTATCAGACTTTCAGATAGGGGAAATGTCAGTGAGCGTTCCGATTTCAGTTCCAGAGCAATTCGCCCAATGAGTCCTTGATATTTAGTCGTTTTCAGCCAATTTTCTGGATTTTTGAAAATTTCGCTTTTTTGTGAAAATATCCACTAAATGAGGAAATAATATGTGTGAGGGTACCCCAGGAGAGTTCCAAATGTGTGCGGTTAAAATATATATCCCACGGGGGTAAAATTGAAAAAAGTTGAAAAAAATTTATTTTTGGACTTAGTCATTTTTCCGGCGTTTATCAGACTTTCAGATAGGGGAAATGTGAGTGAGCATTACGATTTCAGTTCCAGAGCGATTCGCCCAATGAGTCCTTGATATTTAGTCGTTTTCAGCCAATTTTCTGGATTTTTGAAAATTTCACTTTTTTGTGAAAATATCCACTAAACGAGGGAATAATATGTGTGAGGGTACCCCAGGAGAGTTCCAAATGTGTGTGGGTAGAATATATATCCCACGGGGGTAAATTTGAAAAAAGTTGAAAAAAAATTTTTTTTGAACTTAGTCATTTTTCCGGCGTTTATCAGACTTTCAGAAAGGGGAAATGTCAGTGAGCATTCCGATTTCAGTTCCAGAGCAAATCGCCCAATGAGTCCTTGATATTTAGTCGTTTTCAGCCAATTTTCTGGATTTTTGAAAATTTCACTTTTTTGTGAAAATATGCACTAAATGAGGGAATAATATGTGTGAGGGTATGCCAGTAGAGTTCCAAATGTGTGTGGGTAGAATATATATCCCATGAGGGTAAAATTGAAAAAAGTTGAACTAATTTTTTTTTGGACTTAGTCATTTTTCCGGCGTTTATCAGACTTTCAGACAGGGGAAATGTCAGTGAGCGTTACGATTCCAGTTCCAGAGCAATTCGCCCAATGAGTCCTTGATATTTAGTCGTTTTCAGCCAATTTTCCGGATTTTTGAAAATTTCGCTTTTTTGTGAAAATATCCACTAAATGAGGGAATAATATGTGTGAGGGTACCCCAGGAGAGTTCCAAATGTGTGCGGTTAAAATATATATCCCACGGGGGTAAAATTGAAAAAAGTTGAAAAAAAATTTTTTTTGGACTCAGTCATTTTTCCGGCGTTTATCAGACTTTCAGATAGGGGAAATGTGAGTGAGCATTACGATTTCAGTTCCAGAGCGATTCGCCCAATGAGTCCTTGATATTTAGTCGTTTTCAGCCAATTTTCTGGATTTTTGAAAATTTCACTTTTTTGTGAAAATATCCACTAAACGAGGGAATAATATGTGTGAGGGTACCCCAGGAGAGTTCCAAATGTGTGTGGGTAGAATATATATCCCACGGGGGTAAATTTGAAAAAAGTTGAAAAAATTTTTTTTTTGAACTTAGTCATTTTTCCGGCGTTTATCAGACTTTCAGATAGGGGAAATGTCAGTGAGCGTTCCGATCCCAGTTCCAGAGCAATTCGCCCAATGAGTCCTTGATATTTAGTCGTTTTCAGCCAATTTTCTGGATTTTTGAAAATTTCACTTTTTTGTGAAAATATCCACTAAATGAGGGAATAATATGTGTGAGGGTACCCCAGGAGAGTTCCAAATGTGTGTGGGTAGAATATATATCCCACGGGGGTAAATTTGAAAAAAGTTGAAAAAAAATTTTTTTTGAACTTAGTCATTTTTCCGGCGTTTATCAGACTTTCAGAAAGGGGAAATGTCAGTGAGCATTCCGATTTCAGTTCCAGAGCAAATCGCCCAATGAGTCCTTGATATTTAGTCATTTTCAGCCAATTTTCTGGATTTTTGAAAATTTCACTTTTTTGTGAAAATATCCACTAAATGAGGGAATAATATGTGTGAGGGTACGCCAGTAGAGTTCCAAATGTGTGTGGGTAGAATATATATCCCATGAGGGTAAAATTGAAAAAAGTTGAACTAATTTTTTTTTGGACTTAGTCATTTTTCCGGCGTTTATCAGACTTTCAGATAGGGGAAATGTCAGTGAGCGTTCCGATTCCAGTTCCAGAGCAATTCGCCCAATGAGTCCTTGATATTTAGTCGTTTTCAGCCAATTTTCCGGATTTTTGAAAATTTCACTTTTTTGTGAAAATATCCACTAAACGAGGGAATAATATGTGTGAGGGTACCCCAGGAGAGATCCAAATGTGTGTGGGTAGAATATATATCCCACGGGGGTAAAATTGAAAAAAGTTGAAAAAATTTTTTTTTGGACTCAGTCATTTTTCCGGCGTTTATCAGACTTTCAGATAGGGGAAATGTGAGTGAGCATTACGATTTCAGTTCCAGAGCGATTCGCCCAATGAGTCCTTGATATTTAGTCGTTTTCAGCCAATTTTCTGGATTTTTGAAAATTTCACTTTTTTGTGAAAATATCCACTAAATGAGGGAATAATATGTGTGAGGGTACGCCAGTAGAGTTCCAAATGTGTGTGGGTAGAATATATATCCCATGAGGGTAAAATTGAAAAAAGTTGAACTAATTTTTTTTTGGACTTAGTCATTTTTCCGGCGTTTATCAGACTTTCAGATAGGGGAAATGTCAGTGAGCATTCCGATTTCAGTTCCAGAGCAATTCGCCCAATGAGTCCTTGATATTTAGTCGTTTTCAGCCAATTTTCTGGATTTTCGAAAATTTCACTTTTTTGTGAAAATATCCACTAAACGAGGGAATAATATGTGTGAGGGTACCCCAGGAGAGTTCCAAATGTGTGTGGGTAGAATATATATCCCACGGGGGTAAAATTGAAAAAAGTTGAAAAAATTTTTTTTTTGGACTTAGTCATTTTTCCGGCGTTTATCAGACTTTCAGATAGGGGAAATGTCAGTGAGCGTTCCGATTTCAGTTCCAGAGCAATTCACCCAATGAGTCCTTGACATTTAGTCGTTTTCAGCCAATTTTCTGGATTTTTGAAAATTTCGCTTTTTTGTGAAAATATCCACTAAATGAGGGAATAATATGTGTGAGGGTACCCCAGGAGAGTTCCAAATGTGTGTGGTTAAAATATATATCCCACGGGGGTAAAATTGAAAAAAGTTGAAAAAAATTTTTTTTTGGACTTAGTCATTTTTCCGGCGTTTATCAGACTTTCAGATAGGGGAAATGTGAGTGAGCATTACGATTTCAGTTCCAGAGCAATTCGCCCAATGAGTCCTTGATATTTAGTCGTTTTCAGCCAATTTTCTGGATTTTTGAAAATTTCACTTTTTTGTGAAAATATCCACTAAATGAGGGAATAATATGTGTGAGGGTACCCCAGGAGAGTTCCAAATGTGTGTGGGTAGAATACATATCCCATGGGGGTAAAATTGAAAAAAGTTGAACAAATTTTTTTTTGGACTTAGTCATTTTTCCGGCGTTTATCAGACTTTCAGAAAGGGGAAATGTCAGTGAGCGTTCCGATTTCAGTTCCAGAGCAATTCGCCCAATGAGTCCTTGATATTTAGTCGTTTTCAGCCAATTTTCTGGATTTTTGAAAATTTCACTTTTTTGTGAAAATATCCACTAAATGAGGGAATAATATGTGTGAGGGTACCCTAGGAGAGTTCCGAATGTGAGTGGGTAGAATATATATCCCACGGGGGTAAAATTGAAAAAAGTTGAACAAAGTTTTTTTTTGGACTTAGTCATTTAGTCATTTTTCCGGCGTTTATCAGACTTTCAGATAGGGGAAATGTCAGTGACGTTCCTATTTCAGTTCCAGAGCAATTCGCCCAATGAGTCCTTGATATTTAGTCGTTTTCAGCCAATTTTCTGGATTTATGAAAATTTCACTTTTTTGTGAAAATATCCACTAAACGAGGGAATAATATGTGTGAGGGGACCCCAGGAGAGTTCCAAATGTGTGTGGGTAGAATATATATCCCACGGGGGTAAAATTGAAAAAAGTTGAAAAAATTTTTTTTTTGGACTTAGTCATTTTTCCGGCGTTTATCAGACTTTCAGATAGGGGAAATGTCAGTGAGCGTTCCGATTTCAGTTCCAGAGTGATTCGCCCAATGAGTCCTTGATATTTAGTCGTTTTCAGCCAATTTTCTGGATTTTTGAAAATTTCACTTTTTTGTGAAAATATCCACTCAACGAGGGAATAATATGTGTGAGGGTACCCCAGGAGAGTTCCAAATGTGTGTGGGTAGAATATATATCCCACGGGGGTAAAATTGAAAAAAGTTGAACAAATTTTTTTTTGGACTTAGTCATTTTTCGGGCGTTTATCAGACTTTCAGATAGGGGAAATGTCAGTGAGCGTTCCGATTTCGGTTCCAGAGCAATTCGCCCAATGAGTCCTTGATATTTAATCATTTTCAGCCAATTTTCTGGATTTTTGAAAATTTCACTTTTTTGTGAAAATATCCAATAAATGAGGGAATAATATGTGTGAGGGTACCCCAGGAGAGTTCCAAATGTGTGTGGGTAGAATATATATCCCACGGGGTTAAAATTGAAAAAAGTTGAACAAAGTTTTTTTTTGGACTTAGTCATTTTTCCGGCGTTTATCAGACTTTCAGATAGGGGAAATGTCAGTGAACGTTCCGATTTCAGTTCCAGAGCAATTCGCCCAATGAGTCCTTGATATTTAGTCGTTTTCAGCCAATTTTCTGGATTTATGAAAATTTCACTTTTTTGTGAAAATATCCACTAAACGAGGGAATAATATGTGTGAGGGTACCCCAGGAGAGTTCCAAATGTGTGCGGTTAAAATATATATCCCACGGGGGTAAAATTGAAAAAAGTTGAAAAAAATTTTATTTTGGACTTAGTCATTTTTCCGGCGTTTATCAGACTTTCAGATAGGGGAAATGTGAGTGAGCATTACGGTTTCAGTTCCAGAGCGATTCGCCCAATGAGTCCTTGATATTTAGTCGTTTTCAGCCAATTTTCTGGATTTTTGAAAATTTCACTTTTTTGTGAAAATATCCACTAAATGAGGGAATAATATGTGTGAGGGTACCCCAGGAGAGTTCCAAATGTGTGTGGGTAGAATATATATCCCATGGGAGTAAAATTGAAAAAAGTTGAACAAATTTTTTTTTGGACTTAGTCATTTTTCCGGCGTTTATCAGACTTTCAGAAACGGGAAATGTCAGTGAGCGTTCCGATTTCAGTTCCAGAGCAATTCGCCCAATGAGTCCTTGATATTTAGTCGTTTTCAGCCAATTTTCTGGATTTTTGAAAATTTCACTTTTTTGTGAAAATATCCACTAAATGAGGGAATAATATGTGTGAGCGTACCCCAGGAGAGTTCCAAATGTGTGTGGGTAGAATACATATCCCATGGGGGTAAAATTGAAAAAAGTTGAACAAATTTTTTTTTGGACTTAGTCATTTTTCCGGCGTTTATCAGACTTTCAGAAAGGGGAAATGTCAGTGAGCGTTCCGATTTCAGTTCCAGAGCAATTCGCCCAATGAGTCCTTGATATTTAGTCGTTTTCAGCCAATTTTCTGGATTTTTGAAAATTTCACTTTTTTGTGAAAATATCCACTAAATGAGGGAATAATATGTGTGAGGGTACCCTAGGAGAGTTCCGAATGTGTGTGGGTAGAATATATATCCCACGGGGGTAAAATTGAAAAAAGTTGAACAAAGTTTTTTTTTGGACTTAGTCATTTAGTCATTTTTCCGGCGTTTATCAGACTTTCAGATAGGGGAAATGTCAGTGACGTTCATATTTCAGTTCCAGAGCAATTCGCCCAATGAGTCCTTGATATTTAGTCGTTTTCAGCCAATTTTCTGGATTTATGAAAATTTCACTTTTTTGTGAAAATATCCACTAAACGAGGGAATAATATGTGTGAGGGGACCCCAGGAGAGTTCCAAATGTGTGTGGGTAGAATATATATCCCACGGGGGTAAAATTGAAAAAAGTTGAAAAAATTTTTTTTTTGGACTTAGTCATTTTTCCGGCGTTTATCAGACTTTCAGATAGGGGAAATGTCAGTGAGCGTTCCGATTTCAGTTCCAGAGTGATTCGCCCAATGAGTCCTTGATATTTAGTCGTTTTCAGCCAATTTTCTGGATTTTTGAAAATTTCACTTTTTTGTGAAAATATCCACTCAACGAGGGAATAATATGTGTGAGGGTACCCCAGGAGAGTTCCAAATGTGTGTGGGTAGAATATATATCCCACGGGGGTAAAATTGAAAAAAGTTGAACAAATTTTTTTTTGGACTTAGTCATTTTTCGGGCGTTTATCAGACTTTCAGATAGGGGAAATGTCAGTGAGCGTTCCGATTTCGGTTCCAGAGCAATTCGCCCAATGAGTCCTTGATATTTAATCATTTTCAGCCAATTTTCTGGATTTTTGAAAATTTCACTTTTTTGTGAAAATATCCAATAAATGAGGGAATAATATGTGTGAGGGTACCCCAGGAGAGTTCCAAATGTGTGTGGGTAGAATATATATCCCACGGGGTTAAAATTGAAAAAAGTTGAACAAAGTTTTTTTTTGGACTTAGTCATTTTTCCGGCGTTTATCAGACTTTCAGATAGGGGAAATGTCAGTGAACGTTCCGATTTCAGTTCCAGAGCAATTCGCCCAATGAGTCCTTGATATTTAGTCGTTTTCAGCCAATTTTCTGGATTTATGAAAATTTCACTTTTTTGTGAAAATATCCACTAAACGAGGGAATAATATGTGTGAGGGTACCCCAGGAGAGTTCCAAATGTGTGCGGTTAAAATATATATCCCACGGGGGTAAAATTGAAAAAAGTTGAAAAAAATTTTATTTTGGACTTAGTCATTTTTCCGGCGTTTATCAGACTTTCAGATAGGGGAAATGTGAGTGAGCATTACGGTTTCAGTTCCAGAGCGATTCGCCCAATGAGTCCTTGATATTTAGTCGTTTTCAGCCAATTTTCTGGATTTTTGAAAATTTCACTTTTTTGTGAAAATATCCACTAAATGAGGGAATAATATGTGTGAGGGTACCCCAGGAGAGTTCCAAATGTGTGTGGGTAGAATATATATCCCATGGGAGTAAAATTGAAAAAAGTTGAACAAATTTTTTTTTGGACTTAGTCATTTTTCCGGCGTTTATCAGACTTTCAGAAACGGGAAATGTCAGTGAGCGTTCCGATTTCAGTTCCAGAGCAATTCGCCCAATGAGTCCTTGATATTTAGTCGTTTTCAGCCAATTTTCTGGATTTTTGAAAATTTCACTTTTTTGTGAAAATATCCACTAAATGAGGGAATAATATGTGTGAGCGTACCCCAGGAGAGTTCCAAATGTGTGTGGGTAGAATACATATCCCATGGGGGTAAAATTGAAAAAAGTTGAACAAATTTTTTTTTGGACTTAGTCATTTTTCCGGCGTTTATCAGACTTTCAGAAAGGGGAAATGTCAGTGAGCGTTCCGATTTCAGTTCCAGAGCAATTCGCCCAATGAGTCCTTGATATTTAGTCGTTTTCAGCCAATTTTCTGGATTTTTGAAAATTTCACTTTTTTGTGAAAATATCCACTAAATGAGGGAATAATATGTGTGAGGGTACCCTAGGAGAGTTCCGAATGTGTGTGGGTAGAATATATATCCCACGGGGGTAAAATTGAAAAAAGTTGAACAAAGTTTTTTTTTGGACTTAGTCATTTAGTCATTTTTCCGGCGTTTATCAGACTTTCAGATAGGGGAAATGTCAGTGACGTTCATATTTCAGTTCCAGAGCAATTCGCCCAATGAGTCCTTGATATTTAGTCGTTTTCAGCCAATTTTCTGGATTTATGAAAATTTCACTTTTTTGTGAAAATATCCACTAAACGAGGGAATAATATGTGTGAGGGGACCCCAGGAGAGTTCCAAATGTGTGTGGGTAGAATATATATCCCACGGGGGTAAAATTGAAAAAAGTTGAAAAAATTTTTTTTTTGGACTTAGTCATTTTTCCGGCGTTTATCAGACTTTCAGATAGGGGAAATGTCAGTGAGCGTTCCGATTTCAGTTCCAGAGTGATTCGCCCAATGAGTCCTTGATATTTAGTCGTTTTCAGCCAATTTTCTGGATTTTTGAAAATTTCACTTTTTTGTGAAAATATCCACTCAACGAGGGAATAATATGTGTGAGGGTACCCCAGGAGAGTTCCAAATGTGTGTGGGTAGAATATATATCCCACGGGGGTAAAATTGAAAAAAGTTGAACAAATTTTTTTTTGGACTTAGTCATTTTTCGGGCGTTTATCAGACTTTCAGATAGGGGAAATGTCAGTGAGCGTTTCGATTTCGGTTCCAGAGCAATTCGCCCAATGAGTCCTTGATATTTAATCATTTTCAGCCAATTTTCTGGATTTTTGAAAATTTCACTTTTTTGTGAAAATATCCAATAAATGAGGGAATAATATGTGTGAGGGTACCCCAGGAGAGTTCCAAATGTGTGTGGGTAGAATATATATCCCACGGGGTTAAAATTGAAAAAAGTTGAACAAAGTTTTTTTTTGGACTTAGTCATTTTTCCGGCGTTTATCAGACTTTCAGATAGGGGAAATGTCAGTGAACGTTCCGATTTCAGTTCCAGAGCAATTCGCCCAATGAGTCCTTGATATTTAGTCGTTTTCAGCCAATTTTCTGGATTTATGAAAATTTCACTTTTTTGTGAAAATATCCACTAAACGAGGGAATAATATGTGTGAGGGTACCCCAGGAGAGTTCCAAATGTGTGCGGTTAAAATATATATCCCACGGGGGTAAAATTGAAAAAAGTTGAAAAAAATTTTATTTTGGACTTAGTCATTTTTCCGGCGTTTATCAGACTTTCAGATAGGGGAAATGTGAGTGAGCATTACGGTTTCAGTTCCAGAGCGATTCGCCCAATGAGTCCTTGATATTTAGTCGTTTTCAGCCAATTTTCTGGATTTTTGAAAATTTCACTTTTTTGTGAAAATATCCACTAAATGAGGGAATAATATGTGTGAGGGTACCCCAGGAGAGTTCCAAATGTGTGTGGGTAGAATATATATCCCATGGGAGTAAAATTGAAAAAAGTTGAACAAATTTTTTTTTGGACTTAGTCATTTTTCCGGCGTTTATCAGACTTTCAGAAACGGGAAATGTCAGTGAGCGTTCCGATTTCAGTTCCAGAGCAATTCGCCCAATGAGTCCTTGATATTTAGTCGTTTTCAGCCAATTTTCTGGATTTTTGAAAATTTCACTTTTTTGTGAAAATATCCACTAAATGAGGGAATAATATGTGTGAGCGTACCCCAGGAGAGTTCCAAATGTGTGTGGGTAGAATATATATCCCATGGGGGTAAAATTGAAAAAAGTTGAACAAATTTTTTTTTGGACTTAGTCATTTTTCCGGCGTTTATCAGACTTTCAGAAAGGGGAAATGTCAGTGAGCGTTCCGATTTCAGTTCCAGAGCAATTCGCCCAATGAGTCCTTGATATTTAGTCGTTTTCAGCCAATTTTCTGGATTTTTGAAAATTTCACTTTTTTGTGAAAATATCCACTAAACGAGGGAATAATATGTGTGAGGGTACCCCAAGAGAGTTCCAAATGTGTGTGGGTAGAATATATATCCCACGGGGGTAAAATTGAAAAAAGTTGAAAAAAATTTTTTTTTGGACTTAGTCATTTTTCCGGCGTTTATCAGACTTTCAGATAGGGGAAATATCTGTGAGCGTTCCGATTTCAGTTCCAGAGCAATTCGCCCAATGAGTCCTTGATATTTAGTCGTTTTCAGCCAATTTTCTGGATTTTTGAAAATTTCACTTTTTTGTGAAAATATCCACTAAATGAGGGAATAATATGTGTGAGGGTACCCCAGGAGAGTTCCAAATGTGTGTGGGTAGAATATATATCCCACGGGGGTAAAATTGAAAAAAGTTGAAAAAAAATTTTTTTTGGACTTAGTCATTTTTCCGGCGTTTATTAGACTTTCAGAAAGGGGAAATGTCAGTGAGCATTCCGATTTCAGTTCCAGAGCAATTCGCCCAATGAGTCCTTGATATTTAGTCGTTTTCAGCCAATTTTCTGGATTTTCGAAAATTTCACTTTTTTGTGAAAATATCCACTAAACGAGGGAATAATATGTGTGAGGGTACCCCAGGAGAGTTCCAAATGTGTGTGGGTAGAATATATATCCCACGGGGGTAAAATTGAAAAAAGTTGAAAAAATTTTTTTTTTGGACTTAGTCATTTTTCCGGCGTTTATCAGACTTTCTGATAGGGGAAATGTCAGTGAGCGTTCCGATTTCAGTTCCAGAGCAATTCACCCAATGAGTCCTTGACATTTAGTCGTTTTCAGCCAATTTTCTGGATTTTTGAAAATTTCGCTTTTTTGTGAAAATATCCACTAAATGAGGGAATAATATGTGTGAGGGTACCCCAGGAGAGTTCCAAATGTGTGTGGTTAAAATATATATCCCACGGGGGTAAAATTGAAAAAAGTTGAAAAAAATTTTTTTTTGGACTTAGTCATTTTTCCGGCGTTTATCAGACTTTCAGAAAGGGTAAATGTCAGTGAGCGTTCCGATTTCAGTTCCAGAGCAATTCGCCCAATGAGTCCTTGATATTTAGTCGTTTTCAGCCAATTTTCTGGATTTTTGAAAATTTCACTTTTTTGTGAAAATATCCACTAAATGAGGGAATAATATGTGTGAGGGTACCCTAGGAGAGTTCCGAATGTGTGTGGGTAGAATATATATCCCACGGGGGTAAAATTGAAAAAAGTTGAACAAAGTTTTTTTTTGGACTTAGTCATTTAGTCATTTTTCCGGCGTTTATCAGACTTTCAGATAGGGGAAATGTCAGTGACGTTCCTATTTCAGTTCCAGAGCAATTCGCCCAATGAGTCCTTGATATTTAGTCGTTTTCAGCCAATTTTCTGGATTTATGAAAATTTCACTTTTTTGTGAAAATATCCACTAAACGAGGGAATAATATGTGTGAGGGGACCCCAGGAGAGTTCCAAATGTGTGTGGGTAGAATATATATCCCACGGGGGTAAAATTGAAAAAAGTTGAAAAAATTTTTTTTTTGGACTTAGTCATTTTTCCGGCGTTTATCAGACTTTCAGAAAGGGGAAATGTCAGTGAGCGTTCCGATTTCAGTTCCAGAGCAATTCGCCCAATGAGTCCTTGATATTTAGTCGTTTTCAGCCAATTTTCTGGATTTTTGAAAATTTCACTTTTTTGTGAAAATATCCACTAAATGAGGGAATAATATGTGTGAGGGTACCCCAGGAGAGTTCCAAATGTGTGTGGGTAGAATATATATCCCACGGGGGTAAAATTGAAAAAAGTTGAAAAAATTTTTTTTTTGGACTTAGTCATTTTTCCGGCGTTTATCAGACTTTCAGATAGGGGAAATGTCAGTGAGCGTTCCGATTTCAGTTCCAGAGTGATTCGCCCAATGAGTCCTTGATATTTAGTCGTTTTCAGCCAATTTTCTGGATTTTTGAAAATTTCACTTTTTTGTGAAAATATCCACTCAACGAGGGAATAATATGTGTGAGGGTACCCCAGGAGAGTTCCAAATGTGTGTGGGTAGAATATATATCCCACGGGGGTAAAATTGAAAAAAGTTGAACAAATTTTTTTTTGGACTTAGTCATTTTTCCGGCGTTTATCAGACTTTCAGATAGGGGAAATGTCAGTGAGCGTTCCGATTTCAGTTCCAGAGCAATTCGCCCAATGAGTCCTTGATATTTAGTCGTTTTCAGCCAATTTTCTGGATTTTTGAAAATTTCACTTTTTTGTGAAAATATCCACTAAACGAGGGAATAATATGTGTGAGGGTACCCCAGGAGAGTTCCAAATGTGTGTGGGTAGAATATATATCCCACGGGGGTAAAATTGAAAAAAGTTGAAAAAATTTTTTTTTTGGACTTAGTCATTTTTCCGGCGTTTATCAGACTTTCAGATAGGGGAAATGTCAGTGAGCGTTCCGATTTCAGTTCCAGAGCAATTCACCCAATGAGTCCTTGACATTTAGTCGTTTTCAGCCAATTTTCTGGATTTTTGAAAATTTCGCTTTTTTGTGAAAATATCCACTAAATGAGGGAATAATATGTGTGAGGGTACCCCAGGAGAGTTCCAAATGTGTGTGGTTAAAATATATATCCCACGGGGGTAAAATTGAAAAAAGTTGAAAAAAATTTTTTTTTGGACTTAGTCATTTTTCCGGCGTTTATCAGACTTTCAGATAGGGGAAATGTGAGTGAGCATTAAGATTTCAGTTCCAGAGCAATTCGCCCAATGAGTCCTTGATATTTAGTCGTTTTCAGCCAATTTTCTGGATTTTTGAAAATTTCACTTTTTTGTGAAAATATCCACTAAATGAGGGAATAATATGTGTGAGGGTACCCCAGGAGAGTTCCAAATGTGTGTGGGTAGAATATATATCCCATGGGGGTAAAATTGAAAAAAGTTGAACAAATTTTTTTTTGGACTTAGTCATTTTTCCGGCGTTTATCAGACTTTCAGAAAGGGGAAATGTCAGTGAGCGTTCCGATTTCAGTTCCAGAGCAATTCGCCCAATGAGTCCTTGATATTTAGTCGTTTTCAGCCAATTTTCTGGATTTTTGAAAATTTCACTTTTTTGTGAAAATATCCACTAAATGAGGGAATAATATGTGTGAGGGTACCCTAGGAGAGTTCCGAATGTGTGTGGGTAGAATATATATCCCACGGGGGTAAAATTGAAAAAAGTTGAACAAAGTTTTTTTTTGGACTTAGTCATTTAGTCATTTTTCCGGCATTTATCAGACTTTCAGATAGGGGAAATGTCAGTGACGTTCCTATTTCAGTTCCAGAGCAATTCGCCCAATGAGTCCTTGATATTTAGTCGTTTTCAGCCAATTTTCTGGATTTATGAAAATTTCACTTTTTTGTGAAAATATCCACTAAACGAGGGAATAATATGTGTGAGGGGACCCCAGGAGAGTTCCAAATGTGTGTGGGTAGAATATATATCCCACGGGGGTAAAATTGAAAAAAGTTGAAAAAATTTTTTTTTTGGACTTAGTCATTTTTCCGGCGTTTATCAGACTTTCAGATAGGGGAAATGTCAGTGAGCGTTCCGATTTCAGTTCCAGAGTGATTCGCCCAATGAGTCCTTGATATTTAGTCGTTTTCAGCCAATTTTCTGGATTTTTGAAAATTTCACTTTTTTGTGAAAATATCCACTCAACGAGGGAATAATATGTGTGAGGGTACCCCAGGAGAGTTCCAAATGTGTGTGGGTAGAATATATATCCCACGGGGGTAAAATTGAAAAAAGTTGAACAAATTTTTTTTTGGACTTAGTCATTTTTCCGGCGTTTATCAGACTTTCAGATAGGGGAAATGTCAGTGAGCGTTCCGATTTCGGTTCCAGAGCAATTCGCCCAATGAGTCCTTGATATTTAGTCATTTTCAGCCAATTTTCTGGATTTTTGAAAATTTCACTTTTTTGTGAAAATATCCAATAAATGAGGGAATAATATGTGTGAGGGTACCCCAGGAGAGTTCCAAATGTGTGTGGGTAGAATATATATCCCACGGGGTTAAAATTGAAAAAAGTTGAACAAAGTTTTTTTTTGGACTTAGTCATTTTTCCGGCGTTTATCAGACTTTCAGATAGGGGAAATGTCAGTGAACGTTCCGATTTCAGTTCCAGAGCAATTCGCCCAATGAGTCCTTGATATTTAGTCGTTTTCAGCCAATTTTCTGGATTTATGAAAATTTCACTTTTTTGTGAAAATATCCACTAAACGAGGGAATAATATGTGTGAGGGTACCCCAGGAGAGTTCCAAATGTGTGCGGTTAAAATATATATCCCACGGGGGTAAAATTGAAAAAAGTTGAAAAAAATTTTTTTTTGGACTTAGTCATTTTTCCGGCGTTTATCAGACTTTCAGATAGGGGAAATGTGAGTGAGCATTACGATTTCAGTTCCAGAGCGATTCGCCCAATGAGTCCTTGATATTTAGTCGTTTTCAGCCAATTTTCTGGATTTTTGAAAATTTCACTTTTTTGTGAAAATATCCACTAAATGAGGGAATAATATGTGTGAGGGTACCCCAGGAGAGTTCCAAATGTGTGTGGGTAGAATATATATCCCATGGGAGTAAAATTGAAAAAAGTTGAACAAATTTTTTTTTGGACTTAGTCATTTTTCCGGCGTTTATCAGACTTTCAGAAAGGGGAAATGTCAGTGAGCGTTCCGATTTCAGTTCCAGAGCAATTCGCCCAATGAGTCCTTGATATTTAGTCGTTTTCAGCCAATTTTCTGGATTTTTGAAAATTTCACTTTTTTGTGAAAATATCCACTAAATGAGGGAATAATATGTGTGAGGGTACCCCAGGAGAGTTCCAAATGTGTGTGGGTAGAATATATATCCCACGGGGGTAAAATTGAAAAAAGTTGAAAAAAAATTTTTTTTGGACTTAGTCATTTTTCCGGCGTTTATTAGACTTTCAGAAAGGGGAAATGTCAGTGAGCATTCCGATTTCAGTTCCAGAGCAATTCGCCCAATGAGTCCTTGATATTTAGTCGTTTTCAGCCCATTTTCTGGATTTTCGAAAATTTCACTTTTTTGTGAAAATATCCACTAAACGAGGGAATAATATGTGTGAGGGTACCCCAGGAGAGTTCCAAATGTGTGTGGGTAGAATATATATCCCATGAGGGTAAAATTGAAAAAAGTTGAACAAATTTTTTTTTGGACTTAGTCATTTTTCCGGCGTTTATCAGACTTTCAGATAGGGGAAATGTCAGTGAGCGTTCCGATTTCAGTTCCAGAGCAATTCACCCAATGAGTCCTTGACATTTAGTCGTTTTCAGCCAATTTTCTGGATTTTTGAAAATTTCGCTTTTTTGTGAAAATATCCACTAAATGAGGGAATAATATGTGTGAGGGTACCCCAGGAGAGTTCCAAATGTGTGTGGTTAAAATATATATCCCACGGGGGTAAAATTGAAAAAAGTTGAAAAAAATTTTTTTTTGGACTTAGTCATTTTTCCGGCGTTTATCAGACTTTCAGATAGGGGAAATGTGAGTGAGCATTACGATTTCAGTTCCAGAGCAATTCGCCCAATGAGTCCTTGATATTTAGTCGTTTTCAGCCAATTTTCTGGATTTTTGAAAATTTCACTTTTTTGTGAAAATATCCACTAAATGAGGGAATAATATGTGTGAGGGTACCCCAGTAGAGTTCCAAATGTGTGTGGGTAGAATATATATCCCACGGGGGTAAAATTGAAAAAAGTTGAAAAAATTTTTTTTTTGGACTTAGTCATTTTTCCGGCGTTTATCAGACTTTCAGATAGGGGAAATGTCAGTGAGCGTTCCGATTTCAGTTCCAGAGCAATTCGCCCAATGAGTCCTTGATATTTAGTCGTTTTCAGCCAATTTTCTGGATTTTTGAAAATTTCGCTTTTTTGTGAAAATATCCACTAAATGAGGGAATAATATGTGTGAGGGTACCCTAGGAGAGTTCCGAATGTGTGTGGGTAGAATATATATCCCACGGGGGTAAAATTGAAAAAAGTTGAACAAAGTTTTTTTTTGGACTTAGTCATTTAGTCATTTTTCCGGCGTTTATCAGACTTTCAGATAGGGGAAATGTCAGTGAACGTTCCTATTTCAGTTCCAGAGCAATTCGCCCAATGAGTCCTTGATATTTAGTCGTTTTCAGCCAATTTTCTGGATTTATGAAAATTTCACTTTTTTGTGAAAATATCCACTAAATGAGGGAATAATATGTGTGAGGGTACCCCAGGAGAGTTCCAAATGTGTGTGGGTAGAATATATATCCCACAGGGGTAAAATTGAAAAAAGTTGAAAAAATTTTTTTTTTGGACTTAGTCATTTTTCCGGCGTTTATCAGACTTTCAGACAGGGGAAATGTCAGTGAGCGTTCCGATTTCAGTTCCAGAGTGATTCGCCCAATGAGTCCTTGATATTTAGTCGTTTTCAGCCAATTTTCTGGATTTTTGAAAATTTCACTTTTTTGTGAAAATATCCACTAAATGAGGGAATAATATGTGTGAGGGTACCCCAGGAGAGTTCCAAATGTGTGTGGGTAGAATATATATCCCACGGGGGTAAAATTGAAAAAAGTTGAACAAATTTTTTTTTGGACTTAGTCATTTTTCCGGCGTTTATCAGTCTTTCAGATAGGGGAAATGTCAGTGAGCGTTCTGATTTCAGTTCCAGAGCGATTCGCCCAATGTGTCCTTGATATTTAGTCATTTTCAGCCAATTTTCTGGTTTTTTAAAATTTCACTTTTTTTGTGAAAATATCCACTAAACGAGGGAATAATATGTGTGAGGGGACCCCAGGAGAGTTCCAAATGTGTGTGGGTAGAATATATATCCCACGGGGTTAAAATTGAAAAAAGTTGAACAAAGTTTTTTTTTGGACTTAGTCATTTTTCCGGCGTTTATCAGACTTTCAGATAGGGGAAATGTCAGTGAACGTTCCGATTTCAGTTCCAGAGCAATTCGCCCAATGAGTCCTTGATATTTAGTCATTTTCAGCCAATTTTCTGGATTTATGAAAATTTCACTTTTTTGTGAAAATATCCACTAAACGAGGGAATAATATGTGTGAGGGTACCCCAGGAGAGTTCCAAATGTGTGTGGGTAGAATATATATCCCACGGGGGTAAAACTGAAAAAAGTTGAACAAATTTTTTTTTGGACTTAGTCATTTTTCCGGCGTTTATCAGACTTTCAGATAGGGGAAATGTCTGTGAGCGTTCCGATTTCAGTTCCAGAGCAATTCGCCCAATGAGTCCTTGATATTTAGTCGTTTTCAGCCAATTTTCTGGATTTTTGAAAATTTCACTTTTTTTGTGAAAATATCCACTAAACAAGGGAATAATATGTGTGAGGGTACCCCAGGAGAGTTCCAAATGTGTGTGGGTAGAATATATATCCCATGGGGGTAAAATTGAAAAAAGTTGAACAAATTTTTTTTTGGACTTAGTCATTTTTCCGGCGTTTATCAGACTTTCAGAAAGGGGAAATGTCAGTGAGCGTTCCGATTTCAGTTCCAGAGCAATTCGCCCAATGAGTCCTTGATATTTAGTCGTTTTCAGCCAATTTTCTGGATTTTTGAAAATTTCACTTTTTTGTGAAAATATCCACTAAACGAGGGAATAATATGTGTGAGGGTACCCCAAGAGAGTTCCAAATGTGTGTGGGTAGAATATATATCCCACGGGGGTAAAATTGAAAAAAGTTGAAAAAATTTTTTTTTTGGACTTAGTCATTTTTCCGGCGTTTATCAGACTTTCAGATAGGGGAAATATCTGTGAGCGTTCCGATTTCAGTTCCAGAGCAATTCGCCCAATGAGTCCTTGATATTTAGTCGTTTTCAGCCAATTTTCTGGATTTTTGAAAATTTCACTTTTTTGTGAAAATATCCACTAAATGAGGGAATAGTATGTGTGAGGGTACCCCAGTAGAGTTCCAAATGTGTGTGGGTAGAATATATATCCCACGGGGGTAAAATTGAAAAAAGTTGAAAAAAATTTTTTTTTTGGACTTAGTCATTTTTCCGGCGTTTATCAGACTTTCAGATAGGGGAAATGTCAGTGAGCGTTCCGATTTCAGTTCCAGAGCAATTCGCCCAATGAGTCCTTGATATTTAGTCGTTTTCAGCCAATTTTCTGGATTTTTGAAAATTTCGCTTTTTTGTGAAAATATCCACTAAATGAGGGAATAATATGTGTGAGGGTACCCTAGGAGAGTTCCGAATGTGTGTGGGTAGAATATATATCCCACGGGGGTAAAATTGAAAAAAGTTGAACAAAGTTTTTTTTTGGACTTAGTCATTTAGTCATTTTTCCGGCGTTTACCAGACTTTCAGATAGGGGAAATGTCTGTGAGCGTTCCGATTTCAGTTCCAGAGCAATTCGCCCAATGAGTCCTTGATATTTAATCGTTTTCAGTCAATTTTCTGGATTTTTGAAAATTTCACTTTTTTTGTGAAAATATCCACTAAACAAGGGAATAATATGTGTGAGGGTACCCCAGGAGAGTTCCAAATGTGTGTGGGTAGAATATATATCCCACGGGGGTAAAATTGAAAAAAGTTGAACAAAGTTTTTTTTTGGACTTAGTCATTTTTCCGGCGTTTATCAGACTTTCAGATAGGGGAAATGTCAGTGAGCATTCCGATTTCAGTTCCAGAGCAATTCGCCCAATGAGTCCTTGATATTTAGTCGTTTTCAGCCAATTTTCTGAATTTATGAAAATTTCACTTTTTTGTGAAAATATCCACTAAACGAGGGAATAATATGTGTGAGGGTACCCCAGGAGAGTTCCAAATGTGTGTGGGTAGAATATATATCCCACGGGGGTAAAATTGAAAAAAGTTGAACAAATTTTTTTTTGGACTTAGTCATTTTTCCGGCGTTTATCAGACTTTCAGACAGGGGAAATGTCAGTGAGCGTTCCGATTTCAGTTCCAGAGCAATTCGCCCAATGAGTCCTTGATATTTAGTCGTTTTCAGCCAATTTTCTGGATTTTTGAAAATTTCACTTTTTTGTGAAAATATCCACTAAATGAGGGAATAATATGTGTGAGGGTACCCCAGGAGAGTTCCAAATGTGTGTGGGTAGAATATATATCCCACGGGGGTAAAATTGAAAAAAGTTGAAAAAATTTTTTTTTTGGACTTAGTCATTTTTCCGGCGTTTATCAGACTTTCAGACAGGGGAAATGTCAGTGAGCATTCCGATTTCAGTTCCAGAGTGATTCGCCCAATGAGTCCTTGATATTTAGTCGTTTTCAGCCAATTTTCTGGATTTTTGAAAATTTCACTTTTTTGTGAAAATATCCACTAAATGAGGGAATAATATGTGTGAGGGTACCCCAGGAGAGTTCCAAATGTGTGTGGGTAGAATACATATCCCATGGGGGTAAAATTGAAAAAAGTTGAACAAATTTTTTTTTGGACTTAGTCATTTTTCCGGCGTTTATCAGACTTTAAAAAAGGGGAAATGTCAGTGAGCGTTCCGATTTCAGTTCCAGAGCAATTCGCCCAATGAGTCCTTGATATTTAGTCGTTTTCAGCCAATTTTCTGGATTTTTGAAAATTTCACTTTTTTGTGAAAATATCCACTAAATGAGGGAATAATATGTGTGAGGGTACCCCAGGAGAGTTCCAAATGTGTGTGGGTAGAATATATATCCCACGGGGGTAAAATTGAAAAAAGTTGAACAAATTTTTTTTTGGACTTAGTCATTTTTCCGGCGTTTATCAGTCTTTCAGATAGGGGAAATGTCAGTGAGCGTTCTGATTTCAGTTCCAGAGCGATTCGCCCAATGTGTCCTTGATATTTAGTCGTTTTCAGCCAATTTTCTGGATTTTTGAAAATTTCACTTTTTTTGTGAAAATATCCACTAAACGAGGGAATAATATGTGTGAGGGGACCCCAGGAGAGTTCCAAATGTGTGTGGGTAGAATATATATCCCACGGGGGTAAAATTGTAAAAAGATGAACAAATTTTTTTTATGACTTAGTCATTTTTCCGGCGTTTATCAGACTTTCAGACAGGGGAAATGTCAGTGAGCGTTCCGATTTCAGTTCCAGAGCAATTCGCCCAATGAGTCCTTGATATTTAGTCGTTTTCAGCCAATTTTCTGGATTTTTGAAAATTTCACTTTTTTGTGAAAATATCCACTAAACGAGGGAATAAAATGTGTGAGGGTACCCCAGGAGAGTTCCAAATGTGTGTGGGTAGAATATATATCCCACGGGGGTAAAATTGAAAAAAGTTGAAAAAATTTTTTTTTTGGACTTAGTCATTTTTCCGGCGTTTATCAGACTTTCAGATAGGGGAAATGTCAGTGAGCGTTTCGATTTCAGTTCCAGAGCAATTCGCCCAATGAGTCCTTGATATTTAGTCGTTTTCAGCCAATTTTCTGGATTTTTGAAAATTTCACTTTTGTGAAAATATCCACTAAACGAGGGAATAATATGTGTGAGGGTACCCCAGGAGAGTTCCAAATGTGTGTGGGTAGAATATATATCCCACGGGGGTAAAATTGTAAAAAGATGAACAAATTTTTTTTTGGACTTAGTAATTTTTCCGTCGTTTATCAGACTTTCAGACAGGGGAAATGTCAGTGAGCTTCCGATTTCAGTTCCAGAGCAATTCGCCCAATGAGTCCTTGATATTTAGTCGTTTTCAGCCAATTTTCTGGATTTTTGAAAATTTCACTTTTTTTGTGAAAATATCCACTAAACAAGGCAATAATATGTGTGAGGGTACCACAGGAGAGTTCCAAATGTGTGTGGGTAGAATATATATCCCACGGGGGTAAAATTGAAAAAAGTTGAAAAAATTTTTTTTTTGGACTTAGTCATTTTTCCGGCGTTTATCAGACTTTCAGACAGGGGAAATGTCAGTGAGCGTTCCGATTTCAGTTCCAGAGTGATTTGCCCAATGAGTCCTTGATATTTAGTCGTTTTCAGCCAATTTTCTGGATTTTTGAAAATTTCACTTTTTTGTGAAAATATCCACTAAATGAGGGAATAATATGTGTGAGGGTACCCCAGGAGAGTTCCAAATGTGTGTGGGTAGAATACATATCCCATGGGGGTAAAATTGAAAAAAGTTGAACAAATTTTTTTTTGGACTTAGTCATTTTTCCGGCGTTTATCAGACTTTAAAAAAGGGGAAATGTCAGTGAGCGTTCTGATTTCAGTTCCAGAGCAATTCGCCCAATGTGTCCTACATATTTAGTCGTTTTCAGCCAATTTTCTGGATTTTTGAAAATTTCACTTTTTTTGTGAAAATATCCACTAAACGAGGGAATAATATGTGTGAGGGGACCCCAGGAGAGTTCCAAATGTGTGTGGGTAGAATATATATCCCACGGGGGTAAAATTGTAAAAAGATGAACAAATTTTTTTTATGACTTAGTCATTTTTCCGGCGTTTATCAGACTTTCAGACAGGGGAAATGTCAGTGAGCGTTCCGATTTCAGTTCCAGAGCAATTCGCCCAATGAGTCCTTGATATTTAGTCGTTTTCAGCCAATTTTCTGGATTTTTGAAAATTTCACTTTTTTGTGAAAATATCCACTAAACGAGGGAATAATATGTGTGAGGGTACCCCAGGAGAGTTCCAAATGTGTGTGGGTAGAATATATATCCCACGGGGGTAAAATTGAAAAAAGTTGAAAAAAAATTTTTTTTGGACTTAGTCATTTTTCCGGCGTTTATCAGACTTTCAGATAGGGGAAATGTCAGTGAGCGTTCCGATTTCAGTTCCAGAGCAATTCGCCCAATGAGTCCTTGATATTTAGTAGTTTTCAGCCAATTTTCTGGATTTATGAAAATTTCACTTTTTTGTGAAAATATCCACTAAACAAGGGAATAATATGTGTGAGGGTACCACAGGAGAGTTGCAAATGTGTGTGGGTAGAATATATATCCCACAGGGGTAAAATTGAAAAAAGTTGAACAAAGTTTTTTTTTGGACTTAGTCATTTTTTCGGCCTTTATCAGACTTTCAGATAGGGGAAATGTCAGTGAGCGTTCCGATTTCAGTTCCAGAGCAATTCGCCCAATGAGTCCTTGATATTTAGTCGTTTTCAGCCAATTTTCTGGATTTATGAAAATTTCACTTTTTTGTGAAAATATCCACTAAATGAGGGAATAATATGTGTGAGGGTACCCCAGGAGAGTTCCAAATGTGTGTGGGTAGAATATATATCCCACGGGGGTAAAATTAAAAAAAGTTGAAAAAATTTTTTTTTTGGACTTAGTCATTTTTCCGGCGTTTATCAGACTTTCAGATAGGGGAAATGTCAGTGAGCGTTTCGATTTCAGTTCCAGAGCAATTCGCCCAATGAGTCCTTGATATTTAGTCGTTTTCAGCCAATTTTCTGGATTTTTGAAAATTTCACTTTTGTGAAAATATCCACTAAACGAGGGAATAATATGTGTGAGGGTACCCCAGGAGAGTTCCAAATGTGTGTGGGTAGAATATATATCCCACGGGGGTAAAATTGTAAAAAGATGAACAAATTTTTTTTTGGACTTAGTAATTTTTCCGTCGTTTATCAGACTTTCAGACAGGGGAAATGTCAGTGAGCTTCCGATTTCAGTTCCAGAGCAATTCGCCCAATGAGTCCTTGATATTTAGTCGTTTTCAGCCAATTTTCTGGATTTTTGAAAATTTCACTTTTTTTGTGAAAATATCCACTAAACAAGGCAATAATATGTGTGAGGGTACCACAGGAGAGTTCCAAATGTGTGTGGGTAGAATATATATCCCACGGGGGTAAAATTGAAAAAAGTTGAACAAATTTTTTTTTGGACTTAGTCATTTTTCCGGCGTTTATCAGACTTTCAGATAGGGGAAATGTCAGTGAGCGTTCCGATTTCAGTTCCAGAGCAATTCGCCCAATGAGTCCTTGATATTTAGTCGTTTTCAGCCAATTTTCTGGATTTATGAAAATTTCACTTTTTTGTGAAAATATCCACTAAACGAGGGAATAATATGTGTGAGGGTACCCCAGGAGAGTTCCAAATATGTGTGGGTAGAATATATATCCCACGGGGGTAAAATTGAAAAAAGTTGAACAAATTTTTTTTTGGACTTAGTCATTTTTCCGGCGTTTATCAGACTTTCAGATAGGGGAAATGTCAGTGAGCGTTCCGATTTCAGTTCCAGAGCAATTCACCCAATGAGTCCTTGATATTTAGTCGTTTTCAGCCAATTTTCTGGATTTTTGAAAATTTCACTTTTTTGTGAAAATATCCACTAAATGAGGGAATAATATGTGTGAGGGTACCCCAGGAGAGTTCCAAATGTGTGTGGGTAGAATACATATCCCATGGGGGTAAAATTGAAAAAAGTTGAACAAATTTTTTTTTGGACTTAGTCATTTTTCCGGCGTTTATCAGACTTTAAAAAAGGGGAAATGTCAGTGAGCGTTCTGATTTCAGTTCCAGAGCAATTCGCCCAATGTGTCCTTGATATTTAGTCGTTTTCAGCCAATTTTCTGGATTTTTGAAAATTTCACTTTTTTTGTGAAAATATCCACTAAACGAGGGAATAATATGTGTGAGGGGACCCCAGGAGAGTTCCAAATGTGTGTGGGTAGAATATATATCCCACGGGGGTAAAATTGTAAAAAGATGAACAAATTTTTTTTATGACTTAGTCATTTTTCCGGCGTTTATCAGACTTTCAGACAGGGGAAATGTCAGTGAGCGTTCCGATTTCAGTTCCAGAGCAATTCGCCCAATGAGTCCTTGATATTTAGTCGTTTTCAGCCAATTTTCTGGATTTTTGAAAATTTCACTTTTTTGTGAAAATATCCACTAAACGAGGGAATAATATGTGTGAGGGTACCCCAGGAGAGTTCCAAATGTGTGTGGGTAGAATATATATCCCACGGGGGTAAAATTGAAAAAAGTTGAAAAAAAATTTTTTTTGGACTTAGTCATTTTTCCGGCGTTTATCAGACTTTCAGATAGGGGAAATGTCAGTGAGCGTTCTGATTTCAGTTCCAGAGCGATTCGCCCAATGAGTCCTTGATATTTAGTCGTTTTCAGCCAATTTTCTGGATTTATGAAAATTTCACTTTTTTGTGAAAATATCCACTAAACGAGGGAATAATATGTGTGAGGGGACCCCAGGAGAGTTCCAAATGTGTGTGGGTAGAATATATATCCCACGGGGGTAAAATTGAAAAAAGTTGAACAAAGTTTTTTTTTGGACTTAGTCATTTTTCCGGCGTTTATCAGACTTTCAGATAGGGGAAATGTCAGAGAACGTTCCGATTTCAGTTCCAGAGCAATTCGCCCAATGAGTCCTTGATATTTAGTCGTTTTCAGCCAATTTTCTTGATTTATGAAAATTTCACTTTTTTGTGAAAATATCCACTAAACGAGGGAATAATATGCGTGAGGTTACCCCAGGAGAGTTCCAAATGTGTGTGGGTAGAATATATATCCCACGGGGGTAAAACTGAAAAAAGTTGAACAAATTTTTTTTTGGACTTAGTCATTTTTCCGGCGTTTATCAGACTTTCAGATAGGGGAAATGTCAGTGAGCGTTCCGATTTCAGTTCCAGAGCAATTCGCCCAATGAGTCCTTGATATTTAGTAGTTTTCAGCCAATTTTCTGGATTTATGAAAATTTCACTTTTTTGTGAAAATATCCACTAAACAAGGGAATAATATGTGTGAGGGTACCACAGGAGAGTTGCAAATGTGTGTGGGTAGAATATATATCCCACAGGGGTAAAATTGAAAAAAGTTGAACAAAGTTTTTTTTTGGACTTAGTCATTTTTTCGGCCTTTATCAGACTTTCAGATAGGGGAAATGTCAGTGAGCGTTCCGATTTCAGTTCCAGAGCAATTCGCCCAATGAGTCCTTGATATTTAGTCGTTTTCAGCCAATTTTCTGGATTTATGAAAATTTCACTTTTTTGTGAAAATATCCACTAAATGAGGGAATAATATGTGTGAGGGTACCCCAGGAGAGTTCCAAATGTGTGTGGGTAGAATATATATCCCACGGGGGTAAAATTAAAAAAAGTTGAAAAAATTTTTTTTTTGGACTTAGTCATTTTTCCGGCGTTTATCAGACTTTCAGATAGGGGAAATGTCAGTGAGCGTTCCGATTTCAGTTCCAGAGCAATTCGCCCAATGAGTCCTTGATATTTAGTCGTTTTCAGCCAATTTTCTGGATTTTTGAAAATTTCACTTTTTTGTGAAAATATCCACTAAATGAGGGAATAATATGTGTGAGGGTACCCCAGGAGAGTTCCAAATGTGTGTGGGTAGAATATATATCCCACGGGGGTAAAATTGAAAAAAGTTGAAAAAATTTTTTTTTTGGACTTAGTCATTTTTCCGGCGTTTATCAGACTTTCAGACAGGGGAAATGTCAGTGAGCGTTCCGATTTCAGTTCCAGAGTGATTCGCCCAATGAGTCCTTGACATTTAGTCGTTTTCAGCCAATTTTCTGGATTTATGAAAATTTCACTTTTTTGTGAAAATATCCACTAAACGAGGGAATAATATGTGTGAGGGTACCCCAGGAGAGTTCCAAATATGTGTGGGTAGAATATATATCCCACGGGGGTAAAATTGAAAAAAGTTGAACAAATTTTTTTTTGGACTTAGTCATTTTTCCGGCGTTTATCAGACTTTCAGATAGGGGAAATGTCAGTGAGCGTTCCGATTTCAGTTCCAGAGCAATTCACCCAATGAGTCCTTGATATTTAGTCGTTTTCAGCCAATTTTCTGGATTTTTGAAAATTTCACTTTTTTGTGAAAATATCCACTAAATGAGGGAATAATATGTGTGAGGGTACCCCAGGAGAGTTCCAAATGTGTGTGGGTAGAATACATATCCCATGGGGGTAAAATTGAAAAAAGTTGAACAAATTTTTTTTTGGACTTAGTCATTTTTCCGGCGTTTATCAGACTTTAAAAAAGGGGAAATGTCAGTGAGCGTTCTGATTTCAGTTCCAGAGCAATTCGCCCAATGTGTCCTTGATATTTAGTCGTTTTCAGCCAATTTTCTGGATTTTTGAAAATTTCACTTTTTTTGTGAAAATATCCACTAAACGAGGGAATAATATGTGTGAGGGGACCCCAGGAGAGTTCCAAATGTGTGTGGGTAGAATATATATCCCACGGGGGTAAAATTGTAAAAAGATGAACAAATTTTTTTTATGACTTAGTCATTTTTCCGGCGTTTATCAGACTTTCAGACAGGGGAAATGTCAGTGAGCGTTCCGATTTCAGTTCCAGAGCAATTCGCCCAATGAGTCCTTGATATTTAGTCGTTTTCAGCCAATTTTCTGGATTTTTGAAAATTTCACTTTTTTGTGAAAATATCCACTAAACGAGGGAATAATATGTGTGAGGGTACCCCAGGAGAGTTCCAAATGTGTGTGGGTAGAATATATATCCCACGGGGGTAAAATTGAAAAAAGTTGAAAAAAAATTTTTTTTGGACTTAGTCATTTTTCCGGCGTTTATCAGACTTTCAGATAGGGGAAATGTCAGTGAGCGTTCTGATTTCAGTTCCAGAGCGATTCGCCCAATGAGTCCTTGATATTTAGTCGTTTTCAGCCAATTTTCTGGATTTATGAAAATTTCACTTTTTTGTGAAAATATCCACTAAACGAGGGAATAATATGTGTGAGGGGACCCCAGGAGAGTTCCAAATGTGTGTGGGTAGAATATATATCCAACGGGGGTAAAATTGAAAAAAGTTGAACAAAGTTTTTTTTTGGACTTAGTCATTTTTCCGGCGTTTATCAGACTTTCAGATAGGGGAAATGTCAGAGAACGTTCCGATTTCAGTTCCAGAGCAATTCGCCCAATGAGTCCTTGATATTTAGTCGTTTTCAGCCAATTTTCTTGATTTATGAAAATTTCACTTTTTTGTGAAAATATCCACTAAACGAGGGAATAATATGCGTGAGGTTACCCCAGGAGAGTTCCAAATGTGTGTGGGTAGAATATATATCCCACGGGGGTAAAACTGAAAAAAGTTGAACAAATTTTTTTTTGGACTTAGTCATTTTTCCGGCGTTTATCAGACTTTCAGATAGGGGAAATGTCAGTGAGCGTTCCGATTTCAGTTCCAGAGCAATTCGCCCAATGAGTCCTTGATATTTAGTAGTTTTCAGCCAATTTTCTGGATTTATGAAAATTTCACTTTTTTGTGAAAATATCCACTAAACAAGGGAATAATATGTGTGAGGGTACCACAGGAGAGTTGCAAATGTGTGTGGGTAGAATATATATCCCACAGGGGTAAAATTGAAAAAAGTTGAACAAAGTTTTTTTTTGGACTTAGTCATTTTTTCGGCCTTTATCAGACTTTCAGATAGGGGAAATGTCAGTGAGCGTTCCGATTTCAGTTCCAGAGCAATTCGCCCAATGAGTCCTTGATATTTAGTCGTTTTCAGCCAATTTTCTGGATTTATGAAAATTTCACTTTTTTGTGAAAATATCCACTAAATGAGGGAATAATATGTGTGAGGGTACCCCAGGAGAGTTCCAAATGTGTGTGGGTAGAATATATATCCCACGGGGGTAAAATTAAAAAAAGTTGAAAAAATTTTTTTTTTGGACTTAGTCATTTTTCCGGCGTTTATCAGACTTTCAGATAGGGGAAATGTCAGTGAGCGTTCCGATTTCAGTTCCAGAGCAATTCGCCCAATGAGTCCTTGATATTTAGTCGTTTTCAGCCAATTTTCTGGATTTTTGAAAATTTCACTTTTTTGTGAAAATATCCACTAAATGAGGGAATAATATGTGTGAGGGTACCCCAGGAGAGTTCCAAATGTGTGTGGGTAGAATATATATCCCACGGGGGTAAAATTGAAAAAAGTTGAAAAAATTTTTTTTTTGGACTTAGTCATTTTTCCGGCGTTTATCAGACTTTCAGACAGGGGAAATGTCAGTGAGCGTTCCGATTTCAGTTCCAGAGTGATTCGCCCAATGAGTCCTTGACATTTAGTCGTTTTCAGCCAATTTTCTGGATTTTTGAAAATTTCACTTTTTTGTGAAAATATCCACTAAATGAGGGAATAATATGTGTGAGGGTACCCCAGGAGAGTTCCAAATGTGTGTGGGTAGAATACATATCCCATGGGGGTAAAATTGAAAAAAGTTGAACAAATTTTTTTTTGGACTTAGTCATTTTTCCGGCGTTTATCAGACTTTAAAAAAGGGGAAATGTCAGTGAGCGTTCTGATTTCAGTTCCAGAGCAATTCGCCCAATGTGTCCTTGATATTTAGTCGTTTTCAGCCAATTTTCTGGATTTTTGAAAATTTCACTTTTTTTGTGAAAATATCCACTAAACGAGGGAATAATATGTGTGAGGGGACCCCAGGAGAGTTCCAAATGTGTGTGGGTAGAATATATATCCCACGGGGGTAAAATTGTAAAAAGATGAACAAATTTTTTTTATGACTTAGTCATTTTTCCGGCGTTTATCAGACTTTCAGACAGGGGAAATGTCAGTGAGCGTTCCGATTTCAGTTCCAGAGCAATTCGCCCAATGAGTCCTTGATATTTAGTCGTTTTCAGCCAATTTTCTGGATTTTTGAAAATTTCACTTTTTTGTGAAAATATCCACTAAACGAGGGAATAATATGTGTGAGGGTACCCCAGGAGAGTTCCAAATGTGTGTGGGTAGAATATATATCCCACGGGGGTAAAATTGAAAAAAGTTGAAAAAAAATTTTTTTTGGACTTAGTCATTTTTCCGGCGTTTATCAGACTTTCAGATAGGGGAAATGTCAGTGAGCGTTCTGATTTCAGTTCCAGAGCGATTCGCCCAATGAGTCCTTGATATTTAGTCGTTTTCAGCCAATTTTCTGGATTTATGAAAATTTCACTTTTTTGTGAAAATATCCACTAAACGAGGGAATAATATGTGTGAGGGGACCCCAGGAGAGTTCCAAATGTGTGTGGGTAGAATATATATCCCACGGGGGTAAAATTGAAAAAAGTTGAACAAAGTTTTTTTTTGGACTTAGTCATTTTTCCGGCGTTTATCAGACTTTCAGATAGGGGAAATGTCAGAGAACGTTCCGATTTCAGTTCCAGAGCAATTCGCCCAATGAGTCCTTGATATTTAGTCGTTTTCAGCCAATTTTCTTGATTTATGAAAATTTCACTTTTTTGTGAAAATATCCACTAAACGAGGGAATAATATGCGTGAGGTTACCCCAGGAGAGTTCCAAATGTGTGTGGGTAGAATATATATCCCACGGGGGTAAAACTGAAAAAAGTTGAACAAATTTTTTTTTGGACTTAGTCATTTTTCCGGCGTTTATCAGACTTTCAGATAGGGGAAATGTCAGTGAGCGTTCCGATTTCAGTTCCAGAGCAATTCGCCCAATGAGTCCTTGATATTTAGTAGTTTTCAGCCAATTTTCTGGATTTATGAAAATTTCACTTTTTTGTGAAAATATCCACTAAACAAGGGAATAATATGTGTGAGGGTACCACAGGAGAGTTGCAAATGTGTGTGGGTAGAATATATATCCCACAGGGGTAAAATTGAAAAAAGTTGAACAAAGTTTTTTTTTGGACTTAGTCATTTTTTCGGCCTTTATCAGACTTTCAGATAGGGGAAATGTCAGTGAGCGTTCCGATTTCAGTTCCAGAGCAATTCGCCCAATGAGTCCTTGATATTTAGTCGTTTTCAGCCAATTTTCTGGATTTATGAAAATTTCACTTTTTTGTGAAAATATCCACTAAATGAGGGAATAATATGTGTGAGGGTACCCCAGGAGAGTTCCAAATGTGTGTGGGTAGAATATATATCCCACGGGGGTAAAATTAAAAAAAGTTGAAAAAATTTTTTTTTTGGACTTAGTCATTTTTCCGGCGTTTATCAGACTTTCAGATAGGGGAAATGTCAGTGAGCGTTCCGATTTCAGTTCCAGAGCAATTCGCCCAATGAGTCCTTGATATTTAGTCGTTTTCAGCCAATTTTCTGGATTTTTGAAAATTTCACTTTTTTGTGAAAATATCCACTAAATGAGGGAATAATATGTGTGAGGGTACCCCAGGAGAGTTCCAAATGTGTGTGGGTAGAATATATATCCCACGGGGGTAAAATTGAAAAAAGTTGAAAAAATTTTTTTTTTGGACTTAGTCATTTTTCCGGCGTTTATCAGACTTTCAGACAGGGGAAATGTCAGTGAGCGTTCCGATTTCAGTTCCAGAGTGATTCGCCCAATGAGTCCTTGACATTTAGTCGTTTTCAGCCAATTTTCTGGATTTTTGAAAATTTCACTTTTTTGTGAAAATATCCACTAAATGAGGGAATAATATGTGTGAGGGTACCCCAGGAGAGTTCCAAATGTGTGTGGGTAGAATACATATCCCATGGGGGTAAAATTGAAAAAAGTTGAACAAATTTTTTTTTGGACTTAGTCATTTTTCCGGCGTTTATCAGACTTTAAAAAAGGGGAAATGTCAGTGAGCGTTCTGATTTCAGTTCCAGAGCAATTCGCCCAATGAGTCCTTGATATTTAGTCGTTTTCAGCCAATTTTCTGGATTTTTGAAAATTTCACTTTTTTGTGAAAATATCCACTAAATGAGTGAATAATATGTGTGAGGGTACCCCAGGAGAGTTCCAAATGTGTGTGGGTAGAATATATATCCCACGGGGGTAAAATTGTAAAAAGATGAACAAATTTTTTTTATGACTTAGTCATTTTTCCGGCGTTTATCAGACTTTCAGACAGGGGAAATGTCAGTGAGCGTTCCGATTTCAGTTCCAGAGCAATTCGCCCAATGAGTCCTTGATATTTAGTCGTTTTCAGCCAATTTTCTGGATTTTTGAAAATTTCACTTTTTTGTGAAAATATCCACTAAACGAGGGAATAATATGTGTGAGGGTACCCCAGGAGAGTTAAAAATGTGTGTGGGTAGAATATATATCCCACGGGGGTAAAATTGAAAAAAGTTGAAAAAAAATTTTTTTTGGACTTAGTCATTTTTCCGGCGTTTATCAGACTTTCAGATAGGGGAAATGTCAGTGAGCGTTCTGATTTCAGTTCCAGAGCGATTCGCCCAATGAGTCCTTGATATTTAGTCGTTTTCAGCCAATTTTCTGGATTTATGAAAATTTCACTTTTTTGTGAAAATATCCACTAAACGAGGGAATAATATGTGTGAGGGGACCCCAGGAGAGTTCCAAATGTGTGTGGGTAGAATATATATCCCACGGGAGTAAAATTGAAAAAAGTTGAACAAAGTTTTTTTTTGGACTTAGTCATTTTTCCGGCGTTTATCAGACTTTCAGATAGGGGAAATGTCAGTGAACGTTCCGATTTCAGTTCCAGAGCAATTCGCCCAATGAGTCCTTGATATTTAGTCGTTTTCAGCCAATTTTCTTGATTTATGAAAATTTCACTTTTTTGTGAAAATATCCACTAAACGAGGGAATAATATGCGTGAGGGTACCCCAGGAGAGTTCCAAATGTGTGTGGGTAGAATATATATCCCACAGGGGTAAAATTGAAAAAAGTTGAACAAAGTTTTTTTTTGGACTTAGTCATTTTTCCGGCCTTTATCAGACTTTCAGATAGGGGAAATGTCAGTGAGCGTTCCGATTTCAGTTCCAGAGTGATTCGCCCAATGAGTCCTTGATATTTAGTCGTTTTCAGCCAATTTTCTGGATTTTTGAAAATTTCACTTTTTTGTGAAAATATCCACTAAATGAGGGAATAATATGTGTGAGGGTACCCCAGGAGAGTTCCAAATGTGTGTGGGTAGAATACATATCCCATGGGGGTAAAATTGAAAAAAGTTGAACAAATTTTTTTTTGGACTTAGTCATTTTTCCGGCGTTTATCAGACTTTAAAAAAGGGGAAATGTCAGTGAGCGTTCCGATTTCAGTTCCAGAGCAATTCGCCCAATGAGTCCTTGATATTTAGTCGTTTTCAGCCAATTTTCTGGATTTTTGAAAATTTCACTTTTTTGTGAAAATATCCACTAAATGAGGGAATAATATGTGTGAGGGTACCCCAGGAGAGTTCCAAATGTGTGTGGGTAGAATATATATCCCACGGGGGTAAAATTGAAAAAAGTTGAAAAAAAATTTTTTTTGGACTTAGTCATTTTTCCGGCGTTTATCAGACTTTCAGATAGGGGAAATGTCAGTGAGCGTTCTGATTTCAGTTCCAGAGCGATTCGCCCAATGAGTCCTTGATATTTAGTCGTTTTCAGCCAATTTTCTGGATTTATGAAAATTTCACTTTTTTGTGAAAATATCCACTAAACGAGGGAATAATATGTGTGAGGGGACCCCAGGAGAGTTCCAAATGTGTGTGGGTAGAATATATATATCACGGGGGTAAAATTGAAAAAAGTTGAACAAAGTTTTTTTTTGGACTTAGTCATTTTTCCGGCGTTTATCAGACTTTCAGATAGGGGAAATGTCAGAGAACGTTCCGATTTCAGTTCCAGAGCAATTCGCCCAATGAGTCCTTGATATTTAGTCGTTTTCAGCCAATTTTCTTGATTTATGAAAATTTCACTTTTTTGTGAAAATATCCACTAAACGAGGGAATAATATGCGTGAGGGTACCCCAGGAGAGTTCCAAATGTGTGTGGGTAGAATATATATCCCACGGGGGTAAAATTGAAAAAAGTTGAACAAATTTTTTTTTGGACTTAGTCATTTTTCCGGCGTTTATCAGACTTTCAGATAGGGGAAATGTCAGTGAGCGTTCCGATTTCAGTTCCAGAGCAATTCGCCCAATGAGTCCTTGATATTTAGTAGTTTTCAGCCAATTTTCTGGATTTATGAAAATTTCACTTTTTTGTGAAAATATCCACTAAACAAGGGAATAATATGTGTGAGGGTACCACAGGAGAGTTGCAAATGTGTGTGGGTAGAATATATATCCCACAGGGGTAAAATTGAAAAAAGTTGAACAAAGTTTTTTTTTGGACTTAGTCATTTTTCCGGCCTTTATCAGACTTTCAGATAGGGGAAATGTCAGTGAGCGTTCCGATTTCAGTTCCAGAGCAATTCGCCCAATGAGTCCTTGATATTTAGTCGTTTTCAGCCAATTTTCTGGATTTATGAAAATTTCACTTTTTTGTGAAAATATCCACTAAATGAGGGAATAATATGTGTGAGGGTACCCCAGGAGAGTTCCAAATGTGTGTGGGTAGAATATATATCCCACGGGGGTAAAATTAAAAAAAGTTGAAAAAATTTTTTTTTTGGACTTAGTCATTTTTCCGGCGTTTATCAGACTTTCAGATAGGGGAAATGTCAGTGAGCGTTCCGATTTCAGTTCCAGAGCAATTCGCCCAATGAGTCCTTGATATTTAGTCGTTTTCAGCCAATTTTCTGGATTTTTGAAAATTTCACTTTTGTGAAAATATCCACTAAACGAGGGAATAATATGTGTGAGGGTACCCCAGGAGAGTTCCAAATGTGTGTGGGTAGAATATATATCCCACGGGGGTAAAATTGTAAAAAGATGAACAAATTTTTTTTTGGACTTAGTCATTTTTCCGGCGTTTATCAGACTTTCAGATAGGGGAAATGTCAGTGAGCGTTCCGATTTCAGTTCCAGAGCAATTCGCCCAATGAGTCCTTGATATTTAGTCGTTTTCAGCCAATTTTCTGGATTTTTGAAAATTTCACTTTTTTGTGAAAATATCCACTAAATGAGGGAATAATATGTGTGAGGGTACCCCAGGAGAGTTCCAAATGTGTGTGGGTAGAATATATATCCCACGGGGGTAAAATTGAAAAAAGTTGAAAAAATTTTTTTTTTGGACTTAGTCATTTTTCCGGCGTTTATCAGACTTTCAGACAGGGGAAATGTCAGTGAGCGTTCCGATTTCAGTTCCAGAGTGATTCGCCCAATGAGTCCTTGATATTTAGTAGTTTTCAGCTAATTTTCTGGATTTATGAAAATTTCACTTTTTTGTGAAAATATCCACTAAACAAGGGAATAATATGTGTGAGGGTACCACAGGAGAGTTGCAAATGTGTGTGGGTAGAATATATATCCCACAGGGGTAAAATTGAAAAAAGTTGAACAAAGTTTTTTTTTGGACTTAGTCATTTTTCCGGCCTTTATCAGACTTTCAGATAGGGGAAATGTCAGTGAGCGTTCCGATTTCAGTTCCAGAGCAATTCGCCCAATGAGTCCTTGATATTTAGTCGTTTTCAGCCAATTTTCTGGATTTATGAAAATTTCACTTTTTTGTGAAAATATCCACTAAATGAGGGAATAATATGTGTGAGGGTACCCCAGGAGAGTTCCAAATGTGTGTGGGTAGAATATATATCCCACGGGGGTAAAATTAAAAAAAGTTGAAAAAATTTTTTTTTTGGACTTAGTCATTTTTCCGGCGTTTATCAGACTTTCAGATAGGGGAAATGTCAGTGAGCGTTCCGATTTCAGTTCCAGAGCAATTCGCCCAATGAGTCCTTGATATTTAGTCGTTTTCAGCCAATTTTCTGGATTTTTGAAAATTTCACTTTTGTGAAAATATCCACTAAACGAGGGAATAATATGTGTGAGGGTACCCCAGGAGAGTTCCAAATGTGTGTGGGTAGAATATATATCCCACGGGGGTAAAATTGTAAAAAGATGAACAAATTTTTTTTTGGACTTAGTCATTTTTCCGGCGTTTATCAGACTTTCAGACAGGGGAAATGTCAGTGAGCGTTCCGATTTCAGTTCCAGAGCAATTCGCCCAATGAGTCCTTGATATTTAGTCGTTTTCAGCCAATTTTCTGGATTTTTGAAAATTTCACTTTTTTGTGAAAATATCCACTAAATGAGGGAATAATATGTGTGAGGGTACCCCAGGAGAGTTCCAAATGTGTGTGGGTAGAATATATATCCCACGGGGGTAAAATTGAAAAAAGTTGAAAAAATTTTTTTTTTGGACTTAGTCATTTTTCCGGCGTTTATCAGACTTTCAGACAGGGGAAATGTCAGTGAGCGTTCCGATTTCAGTTCCAGAGTGATTCGCCCAATGAGTCCTTGATATTTAGTCGTTTTCAGCCAATTTTCTGGATTTTTGAAAATTTCACTTTTTTGTGAAAATATCCACTAAATGAGGGAATAATATGTGTGAGGGTACCCCAGGAGAGTTCCAAATGTGTGTGGGTAGAATACATATCCCATGGGGGTAAAATTGAAAAAAGTTGAACAAATTTTTTTTTGGACTTAGTCATTTTTCCGGCGTTTATCAGACTTTAAAAAAGGGGAAATGTCAGTGAGCGTTCCGATTTCAGTTCCAGAGCAATTCGCCCAATGAGTCCTTGATATTTAGTCGTTTTCAGCCAATTTTCTGGATTTTTGAAAATTTCACTTTTTTGTGAAAATATCCACTAAATGAGGGAATAATATGTGTGAGGGTACCCCAGGAGAGTTCCAAATGTGTGTGGGTAGAATATATATCCCACGGGGGTAAAATTGAAAAAAGTTGAAAAAATTTTTTTTTTGGACTTAGTCATTTTTCCGGCGTTTATCAGACTTTCAGACAGGGGAAATGTCAGTGAGCGTTCCGATTTCAGTTCCAGAGTGATTCGCCCAATGAGTCCTTGATATTTAGTCGTTTTCAGCCAATTTTCTGGATTTTTGAAAATTTCACTTTTTTGTGAAAATATCCACTAAATGAGGGAATAATATGTGTGAGGGTACCCCAGGAGAGTTCCAAATGTGTGTGGGTAGAATACATATCCCATGGGGGTAAAATTGAAAAAAGTTGAACAAATTTTTTTTTGGACTTAGTCATTTTTCCGGCGTTTATCAGACTTTCAGACAGGGGAAATGTCAGTGAGCGTTCCGATTTCAGTTCCAGAGCAATTCGCCCAATGAGTCCTTGATATTTAGTCGTTTTCAGCCAATTTTCTGGATTTTTGAAAATTTCACTTTTTTGTGAAAATATCCACTAAACGAGGGAATAATATGTGTGAGGGTACCCCAGGAGAGTTCCAAATGTGTGTGGGTAGAATATATATCCCACGGGGGTAAAATTGAAAAAAGTTGAAAAAAAATTTTTTTTGGACTTAGTCATTTTTCCGGCGTTTATCAGACTTTCAGATAGGGGAAATGTCAGTGAGCGTTCTGATTTCAGTTCCAGAGCAATTCGCCCAATGAGTCCTTGATATTTAGTCGTTTTCAGCCAATTTTCTGGATTTTTGAAAATTTCACTTTTGTGAAAATATCCACTAAACGAGGGAATAATATGTGTGAGGGTACCCCAGGAGAGTTCCAAATGTGTGTGGGTAGAATATATATCCCACGGGGGTAAAATTGTAAAAAGATGAACAAATTTTTTTTTGGACTTAGTCATTTTTCCGGCGTTTATCAGACTTTCAGACAGGGGAAATGTCAGTGAGCGTTCCGATTTCAGTTCCAGAGCAATTCGCCCAATGAGTCCTTGATATTTAGTCGTTTTCAGCCAATTTTCTGGATTTTTGAAAATTTCACTTTTTTGTGAAAATATCCACTAAATGAGGGAATAATATGTGTGAGGGTACCCCAGGAGAGTTCCAAATGTGTGTGGGTAGAATATATATCCCACGGGGGTAAAATTGAAAAAAGTTGAAAAAATTTTTTTTTTGGACTTAGTCATTTTTCCGGCGTTTATCAGACTTTCAGACAGGGGAAATGTCAGTGAGCGTTCCGATTTCAGTTCCAGAGTGATTCGCCCAATGAGTCCTTGATATTTAGTCGTTTTCAGCCAATTTTCTGGATTTTTGAAAATTTCACTTTTTTGTGAAAATATCCACTAAATGAGGGAATAATATGTGTGAGGGTACCCCAGGAGAGTTCCAAATGTGTGTGGGTAGAATACATATCCCATGGGGGTAAAATTGAAAAAAGTTGAACAAATTTTTTTTTGGACTTAGTCATTTTTCCGGCGTTTATCAGACTTTAAAAAAGGGGAAATGTCAGTGAGCGTTCCGATTTCAGTTCCAGAGCAATTCGCCCAATGAGTCCTTGATATTTAGTCGTTTTCAGCCAATTTTCTGGATTTTTGAAAATTTCACTTTTTTGTGAAAATATCCACTAAATGAGTGAATAATATGTGTGAGGGTACCCCAGGAGAGTTCCAAATGTGTGTGGGTAGAATATATATCCCACGGGGGTAAAATTGTAAAAAGATGAACAAATTTTTTTTATGACTTAGTCATTTTTCCGGCGTTTATCAGACTTTCAGACAGGGGAAATGTCAGTGAGCGTTCCGATTTCAGTTCCAGAGCAATTCGCCCAATGAGTCCTTGATATTTAGTCGTTTTCAGCCAATTTTCTGGATTTTTGAAAATTTCACTTTTTTGTGAAAATATCCACTAAACGAGGGAATAATATGTGTGAGGGTACCCCAGGAGAGTTCCAAATGTGTGTGGGTAGAATATATATCCCACGGGGGTAAAATTGAAAAAAGTTGAAAAAAAATTTTTTTTGGACTTAGTCATTTTTCCGGCGTTTATCAGACTTTCAGATAGGGGAAATGTCAGTGAGCGTTCTGATTTCAGTTCCAGAGCGATTCGCCCAATGAGTCCTTGATATTTAGTCGTTTTCAGCCAATTTTCTGGATTTATGAAAATTTCACTTTTTTGTGAAAATATCCACTAAACGAGGGAATAATATGTGTTAGGGGACCCCAGGAGAGTTCCAAATGTGTGTGGGTAGAATATATATCCCACGGGAGAAAAAATTGAAAAAAGTTGAACAAAGTTTTTTTTTGGACTTAGTCATTTTTCCGGCGTTTATCAGACTTTCAGATAGGGGAAATGTCAGTGAACGTTCCGATTTCAGTTCCAGAGCAATTCGCCCAATGAGTCCTTGATATTTAGTCGTTTTCAGCCAATTTTCTTGATTTATGAAAATTTCACTTTTTTGTGAAAATATCCACTAAACGAGGGAATAATATGCGTGAGGGTACCCCAGGAGAGTTCCAAATGTGTGTGGGTAGAATATATATCCCACGGGGGTAAAACTGAAAAAAGTTGAACAAATTTTTTTTTGGACTTAGTCATTTTTCCGGCGTTTATCAGACTTTCAGATAGGGGAAATGTCAGTGAGCGTTCCGATTTCAGTTCCAGAGCAATTCGCCCAATGAGTCCTTGATATTTAGTAGTTTTCAGCCAATTTTCTGGATTTATGAAAATTTCACTTTTTTGTGAAAATATCCACTAAACAAGGGAATAATATGTGTGAGGGTACCACAGGAGAGTTGCAAATGTGTGTGGGTAGAATATATATCCCACAGGGGTAAAATTGAAAAAAGTTGAACAAAGTTTTTTTTTGGACTTAGTCATTTTTCCGGCCTTTATCAGACTTTCAGATAGGGGAAATGTCAGTGAGCGTTCCGATTTCAGTTCCAGAGCAATTCGCCCAATGAGTCCTTGATATTTAGTCGTTTTCAGCCAATTTTCTGGATTTTTGAAAATTTCACTTTTTTGTGAAAATATCCACTAAATGAGGGAATAATATGTGTGAGGGTACCCCAGGAGAGTTCCAAATGTGTGTGGGTAGAATATATATCCCACGGGGGTAAAATTGAAAAAAGTTGAACAAATTTTTTTTTGGACTTAGTCATTTTTCCGGCGTTTATCAGTCTTTCAGATAGGGGAAATGTCAGTGAGCGTTCTGATTTCAGTTCCAGAGCGATTCGCCCAATGTGTCCTTGATATTTAGTCGTTTTCAGCCAATTTTCTGGATTTTTGAAAATTTCACTTTTTTTGTGAAAATATCCACTAAATGAGGGAATAATATGTGTGAGGGTACCCCAGGAGAGTTCTAAATGTGTGTGGGTAGAATATATATCCCACGGGGGTAAAATTGAAAAAAGTTGAACAAATTTTTTTTTGGACTTAGTCATTTTTCCGGCGTTTATCAGTCTTTCAGATAGGGGAAATGTCAGTGAGCGTTCTGATTTCAGTTCCAGAGCGATTCGCCCAATGTGTCCTTGATATTTAGTCGTTTTCAGCCAATTTTCTGGATTTTTGAAAATTTCACTTTTTTTGTGAAAATATCCACTAAATGAGGGAATAATATGTGTGAGGGTACCCCAGGAGAGTTCTAAATGTGTGTGGGTAGAATATATATCCCACGGGGGTAAAATTGAAAAAAGTTGAAAAAATTTTTTTTTTGGACTTAGTCATTTTTCCGGCGTTTATCAGACTTTCAGATAGGGGAAATGTCAGTGAGCGTTTCGATTTCAGTTCCAGAGCAATTCGCCCAATGAGTCCTTGATATTTAGTCGTTTTCAGCCAATTTTCTGGATTTTTGAAAATTTCACTTTTGTGAAAATATCCACTAAACGAGGGAATAATATGTGTGAGGGTACCCCAGGAGAGTTCCAAATGTGTGTGGGTAGAATATATATCCCACGGGGGTAAAATTGTAAAAAGATGAACAAATTTTTTTTTGGACTTAGTAATTTTTCCGGCGTTTATCAGACTTTCAGACAGGGGAAATGTCAGTGAGCGTTCCGATTTCAGTTCCAGAGTGATTCGCCCAATGAGTCCTTGATATTTAGTCGTTTTCAGCCAATTTTCTGGATTTTTGAAAATTTCACTTTTTTGTGAAAATATCCACTAAATGAGGGAATAATATGTGTGAGGGTACCCCAGGAGAGTTCCAAATGTGTGTGGGTAGAATATATATCCCACGGGGGTAAAATTGAAAAAAGTTGAAAAAATTTTTTTTTTGGACTTAGTCATTTTTCCGGCGTTTATCAGACTTTCAGATAGGGGAAATGTCAGTGAGCGTTTCGATTTCAGTTCCAGAGCAATTCGCCCAATGAGTCCTTGATATTTAGTCGTTTTCAGCCAATTTTCTGGATTTTTGAAAATTTCACTTTTGTGAAAATATCCACTAAACGAGGGAATAATATGTGTGAGGGTACCCCAGGAGAGTTCCAAATGTGTGTGGGTAGAATATATATCCCACGGGGGTAAAATTGTAAAAAGATGAACAAATTTTTTTTTGGACTTAGTAATTTTTCCGGCGTTTATCAGACTTTCAGACAGGGGAAATGTCAGTGAGCGTTCCGATTTCAGTTCCAGAGTGATTCGCCCAATGAGTCCTTGATATTTAGTCGTTTTCAGCCAATTTTCTGGATTTTTGAAAATTTCACTTTTTTGTGAAAATATCCACTAAATGAGGGAATAATATGTGTGAGGGTACCCCAGGAGAGTTCCAAATGTGTGTGGGTAGAATACATATCCCATGGGGGTAAAATTGAAAAAAGTTGAACAAATTTTTTTTTGGACTTAGTCATTTTTCCGGCGTTTATCAGACTTTAAAAAAGGGGAAATGTCAGTGAGCGTTCCGATTTCAGTTCCAGAGCAATTCGCCCAATGAGTCCTTGATATTTAGTCGTTTTCAGCCAATTTTCTGGATTTTTGAAAATTTCACTTTTTTGTGAAAATATCCACTAAATGAGGGAATAATATGTGTGAGGGTACCCCAGGAGAGTTCCAAATGTGTGTGGGTAGAATATATATCCCACGGGGGTAAAATTGTAAAAAGATGAACAAATTTTTTTTATGACTTAGTCATTTTTCCGGCGTTTATCAGACTTTCAGACAGGGGAAATGTCAGTGAGCGTTCCGATTTCAGTTCCAGAGCGATTCGCCCAATGAGTCCTTGATATTTAGTCGTTTTCAGCCAATTTTCTGGATTTATGAAAATTTCACTTTTTTGTGAAAATATCCACTAAACGAGGGAATAATATGTGTGAGGGGACCCCAGGAGAGTTCCAAATGTGTGTGGGTAGAATATATATCCCACGGGAGTAAAATTGAAAAAAGTTGAACAAAGTTTTTTTTTGGACTTAGTCATTTTTCCGGTGTTTATCAGACTTTCAGATAGGGGAAATGTCAGTGAACGTTCCGATTTCAGTTCCAGAGCAATTCGCCCAATGAGTCCTTGATATTTAGTCGTTTTCAGCCAATTTTCTTGATTTATGAAAATTTCACTTTTTTGTGAAAATATCCACTAAACGAGGGAATAATATGCGTGAGGGTACCCCAGGAGAGTTCCAAATGTGTGTGGGTAGAATATATATCCCACGGGGGTAAAACTAAAAAAAGTTGAACAAATTTTTTTTTGGACTTAGTCATTTTTCCGGCGTTTATCAGACTTTCAGATAGGGGAAATGTCAGTGAGCGTTCCGATTTCAGTTCCAGAGCAATTCGCCCAATGAGTCCTTGATATTTAGTAGTTTTCAGCCAATTTTCTGGATTTATGAAAATTTCACTTTTTTGTGAAAATATCCACTAAACAAGGGAATAATATGTGTGAGGGTACCACAGGAGAGTTGCAAATGTGTGTGGGTAGAATATATATCCCACAGGGGTAAAATTGAAAAAAGTTGAACAAAGTTTTTTTTTGGACTTAGTCATTTTTCCGGCGTTTATCAGACTTTAAAAAAGGGGAAATGTCAGTGAGCGTTCCGATTTCAGTTCCAGAGCAATTCGCCCAATGAGTCCTTGATATTTAGTCGTTTTCAGCCAATTTTCTGGATTTTTGAAAATTTCACTTTTTTGTGAAAATATCCACTAAATGAGGGAATAATATGTGTGAGGGTACCCCAGGAGAGTTCCAAATGTGTGTGGGTAGAATATATATCCCACGGGGGTAAAATTGAAAAAAGTTGAACAAATTTTTTTTTGGACTTAGTCATTTTTCCGGCGTTTATCAGTCTTTCAGATAGGGGAAATGTCAGTGAGCGTTCTGATTTCAGTTCCAGAGCGATTCGCCCAATGTGTCCTTGATATTTAGTCGTTTTCAGCCAATTTTCTGGATTTTTGAAAATTTCACTTTTTTTGTGAAAATATCCACTAAATGAGGGAATAATATGTGTGAGGGTACCCCAGGAGAGTTCCAAATGTGTGTGCGTAGAATATATATCCCACGGGGGTAAAATTGTAAAAAGATGAACAAATTTTTTTTTGGACTTAGTAATTTTTCCGGCGTTTATCAGACTTTCAGACAGGGGAAATGTCAGTGAGCTTCCGATTTCAGTTCCAGAGCAATTCGCCCAATGAGTCCTTGATATTTAGTCGTTTTCAGCCAATTTTCTGGATTTTTGAAAATTTCACTTTTTTTGTGAAAATATCCACTAAACAAGGCAATAATATGTGTGAGGGTACCACAGGAGAGTTCCAAATGTGTGTGGGTAGAATATATATCCCACGGGGGTAAAATTGAAAAAAGTTGAACAAATTTTTTTTTGGACTTAGTCATTTTTCCGGCGTTTATCAGACTTTCAGATAGGGGAAATGTCAGTGAGCGTTCCGATTTCAGTTCCAGAGCAATTCGCCCAATGAGTCCTTGATATTTAGTCGTTTTCAGCCAATTTTCTGGATTTTTGAAAATTTCACTTTTTTGTGAAAATATCCACTAAATGAGGGAATAATATGTGTGAGGGTACCCCAGGAGAGTTCCAAATGTGTGTGGGTAGAATATATATCCCACGGGGGTAAAATTGAAAAAAGTTTAAAAAATTTTTTTTTTGGACTTAGTCATTTTTCCGGCGTTTATCAGACTTTCAGACAGGGGAAATGTCAGTGAGCGTTCCGATTTCAGTTCCAGAGTGATTCGCCCAATGAGTCCTTGATATTTAGTCGTTTTCAGCCAATTTTCTGGATTTTTGAAAATTTCACTTTTTTGTGAAAATATCCACTAAATGAGGGAATAATATGTGTGAGGGTACCCCAGGAGAGTTCCAAATGTGTGTGGGTAGAATACATATCCCATGGGGGTAAAATTGAAAAAAGTTGAACAAATTTTTTTTTGGACTTAGTCATTTTTCCGGCGTTTATCAGACTTTAAAAAAGGGGAAATGTCAGTGAGCGTTCCGATTTCAGTTCCAGAGCAATTCGCCCAATGAGTCCTTGATATTTAGTCGTTTTCAGCCAATTTTCTGGATTTTTGAAAATTTCACTTTTTTGTGAAAATATCCACTAAATGAGGGAATAATATGTGTGAGGGTACCCCAGGAGAGTTCCAAATGTGTGTGGGTAGAATATATATCCCACGGGGGTAAAATTGAAAAAAGTTGAACAAATTTTTTTTTGGACTTAGTCATTTTTCCGGCGTTTATCAGTCTTTCAGATAGGGGAAATGTCAGTGAGCGTTCTGATTTCAGTTCCAGAGCGATTCGCCCAATGTGTCCTTGATATTTAGTCGTTTTCAGCCAATTTTCTGGATTTTTGAAAATTTCACTTTTTTTGTGAAAATATCCACTAAACGAGGGAATAATATGTGTGAGGGGACCCCAGGAGAGTTCCAAATGTGTGTGGGTAGAATATATATCCCACGGGGGTAAAATTGTAAAAAGATGAACAAATTTTTTTTATGACTTAGTCATTTTTCCGGCGTTTATCAGACTTTCAGACAGGGGAAATGTCAGTGAGCGTTCCGATTTCAGTTCCAGAGCAATTCGCCCAATGAGTCCTTGATATTTAGTCGTTTTCAGCCAATTTTCTGGATTTTTGAAAATTTCACTTTTTTGTGAAAATATCCACTAAACGAGGGAATAATATGTGTGAGGGTACCCCAGGAGAGTTCCAAATGTGTGTGGGTAGAATATATATCCCACGGGGGTAAAATTGAAAAAAGTTGAAAAAAAATTTTTTTTGGACTTAGTCATTTTTCCGGCGTTTATCAGACTTTCAGATAGGGGAAATGTCAGTGAGCGTTCTGATTTCAGTTCCAGAGCGATTCGCCCAATGAGTCCTTGATATTTAGTCGTTTTCAGCCAATTTTCTGGATTTATGAAAATTTCACTTTTTTGTGAAAATATCCACTAAACGAGGGAATAATATGTGTGAGGGGACCCCAGGAGAGTTCCAAATGTGTGTGGGTAGAATATATATCCCACGGGGGTAAAATTGAAAAAAGTTGAACAAAGTTTTTTTTTGGACTTAGTCATTTTTCCGGCGTTTATCAGACTTTCAGATAGGGGAAATGTCAGTGAACGTTCCGATTTCAGTTCCAGAGCAATTCGCCCAATGAGTCCTTGATATTTAGTCGTTTTCAGCCAATTTTCTTGATTTATGAAAATTTCACTTTTTTGTGAAAATATCCACTAAACGAGGGAATAATATGCGTGAGGGTACCCCAGGAGAGTTCCAAATGTGTGTGGGTAGAATATATATCCCACGGGGGTAAAACTGAAAAAAGTTGAACAAATTTTTTTTTGGACTTAGTCATTTTTCCGGCGTTTATCAGACTTTCAGATAGGGGAAATGTCAGTGAGCGTTCCGATTTCAGTTCCAGAGCAATTCGCCCAATGAGTCCTTGATATTTAGTAGTTTTCAGCCAATTTTCTGGATTTATGAAAATTTCACTTTTTTGTGAAAATATCCACTAAACAAGGGAATAATATGTGTGAGGGTACCACAGGAGAGTTGCAAATGTGTGTGGGTAGAATATATATCCCACAGGGGTAAAATTGAAAAAAGTTGAACAAAGTTTTTTTTTGGACTTAGTCATTTTTCCGGCCTTTATCAGACTTTCAGATAGGGGAAATGTCAGTGAGCGTTCCGATTTCAGTTCCAGAGCAATTCGCCCAATGAGTCCTTGATATTTAGTCGTTTTCAGCCAATTTTCTGGATTTTTGAAAATTTCACTTTTTTGTGAAAATATCCACTAAATGAGGGAATAATATGTGTGAGGGTACCCCAGGAGAGTTCCAAATGTGTGTGGGTAGAATATATATCCCACGGGGGTAAAATTGTAAAAAGATGAACAAATTTTTTTTTGGACTTAGTCATTTTTCCGGCGTTTATCAGACTTTCAGACAGGGGAAATGTCAGTGAGCGTTCCGATTTCAGTTCCAGAGCAATTCGCCCAATGAGTCCTTGATATTTAGTCGTTTTCAGCCAATTTTCTGGATTTTTGAAAATTTCAATTTTTTGTGAAAATATCCACTAAATGAGGGAATAATATGTGTGAGGGTACCCCAGGAGAGTTCCAAATGTGTGTGGGTAGAATATATATCCCACGGGGGTAAAATTGAAAAAAGTTGAAAAATTTTTTTTTTTGGACTTAGTCATTTTTCCGGCGTTTATCAGACTTTCAGACAGGGGAAATGTCAGTGAGCGTTCCGATTTCAGTTCCAGAGTGATTCGCCCAATGAGTCCTTGATATTTAGTCGTTTTCAGCCAATTTTCTGGATTTTTGAAAATTTCACTTTTTTGTGAAAATATCCACTAAATGAGGGAATAATATGTGTGAGGGTACCCCAGGAGAGTTCCAAATGTGTGTGGGTAGAATACATATCCCAAGGGGGTAAAATTGAAAAAAGTTGAACAAATTTTTTTTTGGACTTAGTCATTTTTCCGGCGTTTATCAGACTTTAAAAAAGGGGAAATGTCAGTGAGCGTTCCGATTTCAGTTCCAGAGCAATTCGCCCAATGAGTCCTTGATATTTAGTCGTTTTCAGCCAATTTTCTGGATTTTTGAAAATTTCACTTTTTTGTGAAAATATCCACTAAATGAGGGAATAATATGTGTGAGGGTACCCCAGGAGAGTTCCAAATGTGTGTGGGTAGAATATATATCCCACGGGGGTAAAATTGAAAAAAGTTGAACAAATTTTTTTTTGGACTTAGTCATTTTTCCGGCGTTTATCAGTCTTTCAGATAGGGGAAATGTCAGTGAGCGTTCTGATTTCAGTTCCAGAGCGATTCGCCCAATGTGTCCTTGATATTTAGTCGTTTTCAGCCAATTTTCTGGATTTTTGAAAATTTCACTTTTTTTGTGAAAATATCCACTAAACGAGGGAATAATATGTGTGAGGGGACCCCAGGAGAGTTCCAAATGTGTGTGGGTAGAATATATATCCCACGGGGGTAAAATTGTAAAAAGATGAACAAATTTTTTTTATGACTTAGTCATTTTTCCGGCGTTTATCAGACTTTCAGACAGGGGAAATGTCAGTGAGCGTTCCGATTTCAGTTCCAGAGCAATTCGCCCAATGAGTCCTTGATATTTAGTAGTTTTCAGCCAATTTTCTGGATTTATGAAAATTTCACTTTTTTGTGAAAATATCCACTAAACAAGGGAATAATATGTGTGAGGGTACCACAGGAGAGTTGCAAATGTGTGTGGGTAGAATATATATCCCACAGGGGTAAAATTGAAAAAAGTTGAACAAAGTTTTTTTTTGGACTTAGTCATTTTTCCGGTCTTTATCAGACTTTCAGATAGGGGAAATGTCAGTGAGCGTTCCGATTTCAGTTCCAGAGTGATTCGCCCAATGAGTCCTTGATATTTAGTCGTTTTCAGCCAATTTTCTGGATTTTTGAAAATTTCACTTTTTTGTGAAAATATCCACTAAATGAGGGAATAATATGTGTGAGGGTACCCCAGGAGAGTTCCAAATGTGTGTGGGTAGAATACATATCCCATGGGGGTAAAATTGAAAAAAGTTGAACAAATTTTTTTTTGGACTTAGTCATTTTTCCGGCGTTTATCAGACTTTAAAAAAGGGGAAATGTCAGTGAGCGTTCCGATTTCAGTTCCAGAGCAATTCGCCCAATGAGTCCTTGATATTTAGTCGTTTTCAGCCAATTTTCTGGATTTTTGAAAATTTCACTTTTTTGTGAAAATATCCACTAAATGAGGGAATAATATGTGTGAGGGTACCACAGGAGAGTTCCAAATGTGTGTGGGTAGAATATATATCCCACGGGGGTAAAATTGAAAAAAGTTGAACAAATTTTTTTTTGGACTTAGTCATTTTTCCGGCGTTTATCAGTCTTTCAGATAGGGGAAATGTCAGTGAGCGTTCTGATTTCAGTTCCAGAGCGATTCGCCCAATGTGTCCTTGATATTTAGTCGTTTTCAGCCAATTTTCTGGATTTTTGAAAATTTCACTTTTTTTGTGAAAATATCCACTAAATGAGGGAATAATATGTGTGAGGGTACCCCAGGAGAGTTCCAAATGTGTGTGGGTAGAATATATAACCCACGGGGGTAAAATTGAAAAAAGTTGAAAAAATTTTTTTTTTGGACTTAGTCATTTTTCCGGCGTTTATCAGACTTTCAGATAGGGGAAATGTCAATGAGCGTTTCGATTTCAGTTCCAGAGCAATTCGCCCAATGAGTCCTTGATATTTAGTCGTTTTCAGCCAATTTTCTGGATTTTTGAAAATTTCACTTTTGTGAAAATATCCACTAAACGAGGGAATAATATGTGTGAGGGTACCCCAGGAGAGTTCCAAATGTGTGTGGGTAGAATATATATCCCACGGGGGTAAAATTGTAAAAAGATGAACACATTTTTTTTTGGACTTAGTAATTTTTCCGGCGTTTATCAGACTTTCAGACAGGGGAAATGTCAGTGAGCTTCCGATTTCAGTTCCAGAGCAATTCGCCCAATGAGTCCTTGATATTTAGTCGTTTTCAGCCAATTTTCTGGATTTTTGAAAATTTCACTTTTTTTGTGAAAATATCCACTAAACGAGGGAATAATATGTGTGAGGTGACCCCAGGAGAGTTCCAAATGTGTGTGGGTAGAATATATATCCCACGGGGGTAAAATTGAAAAAAGTTGAAAAAAATTTTTTTTTGGACTTAGTCATTTTTCTGGCGTTTATCAGACTTTCAGAAAGGGGAAATGTCAGTGAGCGTTCCGATTTCAGTTCCAGAGCAATTCGCCCAATGAGTCCTTGATATTTAGTCGTTTTCAGCCAATTTTCTGGATTTTTGAAAATTTCACTTTTTTGTGAAAATATCCACTAAATGAGGGAATAATATGTGTGAGGGTACCCCAGGAGAGTTCCAAATGTGTGTGGGTAGAATATATATCCCACGGGGGTAAAATTGAAAAAAGTTGAACAAATTTTTTTTTGGACTTAGTCATTTTTCCGGCGTTTATCAGACTTTCAGATAGGGGAAATGTCAGTGAGCGTTCTGATTTCAGTTCCAGAGCGATTCGCCAAATGTGTCCTTGATATTTAGTCGTTTTCAGCCAATTTTCTGGATTTTTGAAAATTTCACTTTTTTTGTGAAAATATCCACTAAACGAGGGAATAATATGTGTGAGGGGACCCCAGGAGAGTTCCAAATGTGTGTGGGTAGAATATATATCCCACGGGGGTAAAATTGTAAAAAGATGAACAAATTTTTTTTATGACTTAGTCATTTTTCCGGCGTTTATCAGACTTTCAGACAGGGGAAATGTCAGTGAGCGTTCCGATTTCAGTTCCAGAGCAATTCGCCCAATGAGTCCTTGATATTTAGTAGTTTTCAGCCAATTTTCTGGATTTATGAAAATTTCACTTTTTTGTGAAAATATCCACTAAACAAGGGAATAATATGTGTGAGGGTACCACAGGAGAGTTGCAAATGTGTGTGGGTAGAATATATATCCCACAGGGGTAAAATTGAAAAAAGTTGAACAAAGTTTTTTTTTGGACTTAGTCATTTTTCCGGTCTTTATCAGACTTTCAGATAGGGGAAATGTCAGTGAGCGTTCCGATTTCAGTTCCAGAGTGATTCGCCCAATGAGTCCTTGATATTTAGTCGTTTTCAGCCAATTTTCTGGATTTTTGAAAATTTCACTTTTTTGTGAAAATATCCACTAAATGAGGGAATAATATGTGTGAGGGTACCCCAGGAGAGTTCCAAATGTGTGTGGGTAGAATATATATCCCACGGGGGTAAAATTGAAAAAAGTTGAAAAAAATTTTTTTATGGACTTAGTCATTTTTCTGGCGTTTATCAGACTTTCAGAAAGGGGAAATGTCAGTGAGCGTTCCGATTTCAGTTCCAGAGCAATTCGCCCAATGAGTCCTTGATATTTAGTCGTTTTCAGCCAATTTTCTGGATTTTTGAAAATTTCACTTTTTTGTGAAAATATCCACTAAATGAGGGAATAATATGTGTGAGGGTACCCCAGGAGAGTTCCAAATGTGTGTGGGTAGAATATATATCCCACGGGGGTAAAATTGAAAAAAGTTGAACAAATTTTTTTTTGGACTTAGTCATTTTTCCGGCGTTTATCAGTCTTTCAGATAGGGGAAATGTCAGTGAGCGTTCTGATTTCAGTTCCAGAGCGATTCGCCAAATGTGTCCTTGATATTTAGTCGTTTTCAGCCAATTTTCTGGATTTTTGAAAATTTCACTTTTTTTGTGAAAATATCCACTAAACGAGGGAATAATATGTGTGAGGGGACCCCAGGAGAGTTCCAAATGTGTGTGGGTAGAATATATATCCCACGGGGGTAAAATTGTAAAAAGATGAACAAATTTTTTTTATGACTTAGTCATTTTTCCGGCGTTTATCAGACTTTCAGACAGGGGAAATGTCAGTGAGCGTTCCGATTTCAGTTCCAGAGCAATTCGCCCAATGAGTCCTTGATATTTAGTAGTTTTCAGCCAATTTTCTGGATTTATGAAAATTTCACTTTTTTGTGAAAATATCCACTAAACAAGGGAATAATATGTGTGAGGGTACCACAGGAGAGTTGCAAATGTGTGTGGGTAGAATATATATCCCACAGGGGTAAAATTGAAAAAAGTTGAACAAAGTTTTTTTTTGGACTTAGTCATTTTTCCGGTCTTTATCAGACTTTCAGATAGGGGAAATGTCAGTGAGCGTTCCGATTTCAGTTCCAGAGTGATTCGCCCAATGAGTCCTTGATATTTAGTCGTTTTCAGCCAATTTTCTGGATTTTTGAAAATTTCACTTTTTTGTGAAAATATCCACTAAATGAGGGAATAATATGTGTGAGGGTACCCCAGGAGAGTTCCAAATGTGTGTGGGTAGAATACATATCCCATGGGGGTAAAATTGAAAAAAGTTGAACAAATTTTTTTTTGGACTTAGTCATTTTTCCGGCGTTTATCAGACTTTAAAAAAGGGGAAATGTCAGTGAGCGTTCCGATTTCAGTTCCAGAGCAATTCGCCCAATGAGTCCTTGATATTTAGTCGTTTTCAGCCAATTTTCTGGATTTTTGAAAATTTCACTTTTTTGTGAAAATATCCACTAAATGAGGGAATAATATGTGTGAGGGTACCCCAGGAGAGTTCCAAATGTGTGTGGGTAGAATATATAACCCAAGGGGGTAAAATTGAAAAAAGTTGAAAAAATTTTTTTTTTGGACTTAGTCATTTTTCCGGCGTTTATCAGACTTTCAGATAGGGGAAATGTCAGTGAGCGTTTCGATTTCAGTTCCAGAGCAATTCGCCCAATGAGTCCTTGATATTTAGTCGTTTTCAGCCAATTTTCTGGATTTTTGAAAATTTCACTTTTGTGAAAATATCCACTAAACGAGGGAATAATATGTGTGAGGGTACCCCAGGAGAGTTCCAAATGTGTGTGGGTAGAATATATATCCCACGGGGGTAAAATTGTAAAAAGATGAACACATTTTTTTTTGGACTTAGTAATTTTTCCGGCGTTTATCAGACTTTCAGACAGGGGAAATGTCAGTGAGCTTCCGATTTCAGTTCCAGAGCAATTCGCCCAATGAGTCCTTGATATTTAGTCGTTTTCAGCCAATTTTCTGGATTTTTGAAAATTTCACTTTTTTTGTGAAAATATCCACTAAACGAGGGAATAATATGTGTGAGGTGACCCCAGGAGAGTTCCAAATGTGTGTGGGTAGAATATATATCCCACGGGGGTAAAATTGAAAAAAGTTGAAAAAAATTTTTTTTTGGACTTAGTCATTTTTCTGGCGTTTATCAGACTTTCAGAAAGGGGAAATGTCAGTGAGCGTTCCGATTTCAGTTCCAGAGCAATTCGCCCAATGAGTCCTTGATATTTAGTCGTTTTCAGCCAATTTTCTGGATTTTTGAAAATTTCACTTTTTTGTGAAAATATCCACTAAATGAGGGAATAATATGTGTGAGGGTACCCCAGGAGAGTTCCAAATGTGTGTGGGTAGAATATATATCCCACGGGGGTAAAATTGAAAAAAGTTGAAAAAATTTTTTTTTTGGACTTAGTCATTTTTCCGGCGTTTATCAGACTTTCAGATAGGGGAAATGTCAGTGAGCGTTTCGATTTCAGTTCCAGAGCAATTCGCCCAATGAGTCCTTGATATTTAGTCGTTTTCAGCCAATTTTCTGGATTTTTGAAAATTTCACTTTTGTGAAAATATCCACTAAACGAGGGAATAATATGTGTGAGGGTACCCCAGGAGAGTTCCAAATGTGTGTGGGTAGAATATATATCCCACGGGGGTAAAATTGTAAAAAGATGAACAAATTTTTTTTTGGACTTAGTAATTTTTCCGGCGTTTATCAGACTTTCAGACAGGGGAAAAGTCAGTGAGCTTCCGATTTCAGTTCCAGAGCAATTCGCCCAATGAGTCCTTGATATTTAGTCGTTTTCAGCCAATTTTCTGGATTTTTGAAAATTTCACTTTTTTTGTGAAAATATCCACTAAACAAGGCAATAATATGTGTGAGGGTACCACAGGAGAGTTCCAAATGTGTGTGGGTAGAATATATATCCCACGGGGGTAAAATTGAAAAAAGTTGAACAAATTTTTTTTTGGACTTAGTCATTTTTCCGGCGTTTATCAGACTTTAAAAAAGGGGAAATGTCAGTGAGCGTTCCGATTTCAGTTCCAGAGCAATTCGCCCAATGAGTCCTTGATATTTAGTCGTTTTCAGCCAATTTTCTGGATTTTTGAAAATTTCACTTTTTTGTGAAAATATCCACTAAATGAGGGAATAATATGTGTGAGGGTACCCCAGGAGAGTTCCAAATGTGTGTGGGTAGAATATATAACCCAAGGGGGTAAAATTGAAAAAAGTTGAAAAAATTTTTTTTTTGGACTTAGTCATTTTTCCGGCGTTTATCAGACTTTCAGATAGGGGAAATGTCAGTGAGCGTTTCGATTTCAGTTCCAGAGCAATTCGCCCAATGAGTCCTTGATATTTAGTCGTTTTCAGCCAATTTTCTGGATTTTTGAAAATTTCACTTTTGTGAAAATATCCACTAAACGAGGGAATAATATGTGTGAGGGTACCCCAGGAGAGTTCCAAATGTGTGTGGGTAGAATATATATCCCACGGGGGTAAAATTGTAAAAAGATGAACACATTTTTTTTTGGACTTAGTAATTTTTCCGGCGTTTATCAGACTTTCAGACAGGGGAAATGTCAGTGAGCTTCCGATTTCAGTTCCAGAGCAATTCGCCCAATGAGTCCTTGATATTTAGTCGTTTTCAGCCAATTTTCTGGATTTTTGAAAATTTCACTTTTTTTGTGAAAATATCCACTAAACGAGGGAATAATATGTGTGAGGTGACCCCAGGAGAGTTCCAAATGTGTGTGGGTAGAATATATATCCCACGGGGGTAAAATTGAAAAAAGTTGAAAAAAATTTTTTTTTGGACTTAGTCATTTTTCTGGCGTTTATCAGACTTTCAGAAAGGGGAAATGTCAGTGAGCGTTCCGATTTCAGTTCCAGAGCAATTCGCCCAATGAGTCCTTGATATTTAGTCGTTTTCAGCCAATTTTCTGGATTTTTGAAAATTTCACTTTTTTGTGAAAATATCCACTAAATGAGGGAATAATATGTGTGAGGGTACCCCAGGAGAGTTCCAAATGTGTGTGGGTAGAATATATATCCCACGGGGGTAAAATTGAAAAAAGTTGAAAAAATTTTTTTTTTGGACTTAGTCATTTTTCCGGCGTTTATCAGACTTTCAGATAGGGGAAATGTCAGTGAGCGTTTCGATTTCAGTTCCAGAGCAATTCGCCCAATGAGTCCTTGATATTTAGTCGTTTTCAGCCAATTTTCTGGATTTTTGAAAATTTCACTTTTGTGAAAATATCCACTAAACGAGGGAATAATATGTGTGAGGGTACCCCAGGAGAGTTCCAAATGTGTGTGGGTAGAATATATATCCCACGGGGGTAAAATTGTAAAAAGATGAACAAATTTTTTTTTGGACTTAGTAATTTTTCCGGCGTTTATCAGACTTTCAGACAGGGGAAAAGTCAGTGAGCTTCCGATTTCAGTTCCAGAGCAATTCGCCCAATGAGTCCTTGATATTTAGTCGTTTTCAGCCAATTTTCTGGATTTTTGAAAATTTCACTTTTTTTGTGAAAATATCCACTAAACAAGGCAATAATATGTGTGAGGGTACCACAGGAGAGTTCCAAATGTGTGTGGGTAGAATATATATCCCACGGGGGTAAAATTGAAAAAAGTTGAACAAATTTTTTTTTGGACTTAGTCATTTTTCCGGCGTTTATCAGACTTTCAGATAGGGGAAATGTCAGTGAGCGTTCCGATTTCAGTTCCAGAGCAATTCGCCCAATGAGTCCTTGATATTTAGTCGTTTTCAGCCAATTTTCTGGATTTATGAAAATTTCACTTTTTTGTGAAAATATCCACTAAACGAGGGAATAATATGTGTGAGGGTACCCCAGGAGAGTTCCAAATATGTGTGGGTAGAATATATATCCCACGGGGGTAAAATTGAAAAAAGTTGAACAAATTTTTTTTTGGACTTAGTCATTTTTCCGGCGTTTATCAGACTTTCAGATAGGGGAAATGTCAGTGAGCGTTCCGATTTCAGTTCCAGAGCAATTCGCCCAATGAGTCCTTGATATTTAGTCGTTTTCAGCCAATTTTCTGGATTTTTGAAAATTTCACTTTTTTGTGAAAATATCCACTAAATGAGGGAATAATATGTGTGAGGGTACCCCAGGAGAGTTCCAAATGTGTGTGGGTAGAATATATATCCCACGGGGGTAAAATTGAAAAAAGTTGAACAAATTTTTTTTTGGACTTAGTCATTTTTCCGGCGTTTATCAGTCTTTCAGATAGGGGAAATGTCAGTGAGCGTTCTGATTTCAGTTCCAGAGCGATTCGCCCAATGTGTCCTTGATATTTAGTCGTTTTCAGCCAATTTTCAGGATTTTTGAAAATTTCACTTTTTTTGTGAAAATATCCACTAAACGAGGGAATAATATGTGTGAGGGTACCCCAGGAGAGTTCCAAATGTGTGTGGGTAGAATATATATCCCACGGGGGTAAAATTGTAAAAAGATGAACAAATTTTTTTTTGGACTTAGTCATTTTTCCGGCGTTTATCAGACTTTCAGACAGGGGAAATGTCAGTGAGCGTTCCGATTTCAGTTCCAGAGCAATTCGCCCAATGAGTCCTTGATATTTAGTAGTTTTCAGCCAATTTTCTGGATTTTTGAAAATTTCACTTTTTTTGTGAAAATATCCACTAAACAAGGGAATAATATGTGTGAGGGTACCCCAGGAGAGTTCCAAATGTGTGTGGGTAGAATATATATCCCACGGGGGTAAAATTGAAAAAAGTTGAACAAAGTTTTTTTTTGGACTTAGTCATTTTTCCGGCGTTTATCAGACTTTCAGATAGGGGAAATGTCAGTGAGCGTTCCGATTTCAGTTCCAGAGCAATTCGCCCAATGAGTCCTTGATATTTAGTCGTTTTCAGCCAATTTTCTGGATTTATGAAAATTTCACTTTTTTGTGAAAATATCCACTAAACGAGGGAATAATATGTGTGAGGGTACCCCAGGAGAGTTCCAAATATGTGTGGGTAGAATATATATCCCACGGGGGTAAAATTGAAAAAAGTTGAACAAATTTTTTTTTGGACTTAGTCATTTTTCCGGCGTTTATCAGACTTTCAGATAGGGGAAATGTCAGTGAGCGTTCCGATTTCAGTTCCAGAGCAATTCGCCCAATGAGTCCTTGATATTTAGTCGTTTTCAGCCAATTTTCTGGATTTATGAAAATTTCACTTTTTTGTGAAAATATCCACTAAACGAGGGAATAATATGTGTGAGGGTACCCCAGGAGAGTTCCAAATGTGTGTGGGTAGAATATATATCCCACGGGGGTAAAATTGAAAAAAGTTGAACAAATTTTTTTTTGGACTTAGTCATTTTTCCGGCGTTTATCAGACTTTCAGATAGGGGAAATGTCAGTGAGCATTCCGATTTCCGTTCCAGAGCGATTCGCCCAATGAGTCCGTGATATTTAGTCGTTTTCAGCCAATAATTTGGATTTTTGAAAATTTCACTTTTTTGTGAAAATATCCACTAAATGAGGGAATAATATGTGTGAGGGTACCCTAGGAGAGTTCCAAATGTGTGTGGGTAGAATATATATCCCACGGGGGTAAAATTGAAAAAAGTTGAACAAATTTTTTTTTGGACTTAGTCATTTTTCCGGCGTTTATCAGACTTTCAGATAGGGGAAATGTCTGTGAGCATTCCGATTTCAGTTCCAGAGCAATTCGCCCAATGAGTCCTTGATATTTAGTCGTTTTCAGCCAATTTTCTGGATTTATGAAAATTTCACATTTTTGTGAAAATATCCACTAAACGAGGGAATAATATGTGTGAGGGTACCCCAGGAGAGTTCCAAATGTGTGTGGGTAGAATATATATCCCACGGGGGTAAAATTGAAAAAAGTTGAACAAATTTTCTTTTGGACTTAGTCATTTTTCCGGCGTTTATCAGACTTTCAGCTAGGGGAAATGTCTGTGAGCGTTCCGATTTCAGTTCCAGAGCAATTCGCCCAATGAGTCCTAGATATTTAGTCGTTTTCAGCCAATAATTTGGATTTTTGAAAATTTCACTTTTTTGTGAAAATATCCACTAAATGAGGGAATAATATGTGTGAAGGTACCCCAGGAGAGTTCCAAATGTGTGTGGGTAGAATATATATCCCACGGGGGTAAAATTGAAAAAGTTGAACAAATTTTTTTTTGGATTTAGTCATTTTTCCGGTGTTTATCAGACTTTCAGATAGGCGAAATGTCAGTGAGCATTCCGATTTCAGTTCCAGAGCGATTCGCCCAATGAGTGCTTGATATTTAGTCGTTTTCAGCCAATTTTCTGGATTTTTGAAAATTTCACTTTTTTGTGAAAATATCCACTAAATGAGGGAATAATATGTGTGAGGGTACCCCAGGAGAGTTCCAAATGTGTGTGGGTAGAATATATATCCCACGGGGGTAAAATTGAAAAAAGTTGAAAAAAATTTTTTTTTTGGACTTAGTCATTTTTCCGTCGTTTATCAGACTTTCAGATAGGGGAAATGTGAGTGAGCATTACGATTTTAGTTCCAGAGCGATTCGCCCAATGAGTCCTTGATATTTAGTCGTTTTCAGCCAATTTTCTGGATTTTTGAAAATTTCACTCTTTTGTGAAAATATCCACTAAATGAGGGAATAATATGTGTGAGGGTACCCCAGGAGAGTTCCAAATGTGTGTGGGTAGAATATATATCCCACGGGGGTAAAATTGAAAAAAGTTGAAAAAAATTTTTTTTTTGGACTTAGTCATTTTTCCGGCGTTTATCAGACTTTCAGATAGGGGAAATGTGAGTGAGCGTTCCGATTTCAGTTCCAGAGCGATTCACCCAATGAGCCCTTGATATTTAGTCGTTTTCAGCCAATTTTCTGGATTTATGAAAATTTCACTTTTTTGTGAAAATATCCACTAAATGAGGGAATAATATGTGTGAGGGTACCCCAGGAGAGTTCCAAATGTGTGTGGGTAGAATATATATCCCACGGGGGTTAAATTGAAAAAAGTTGAAAAAAATTTTTTTTTGGACTTAGTCATTTTTCTGGCGTTTATCAGACTTTCAGATAGGGGAAATGTCAGTGAGCGTTCCAATTTCAGTTCCAGAGCGATTCGCCCAATGAGTCCTTGATATTTAGTCGTTTTCAGCCAATTTTCTGGATTTTTGAAAATTTCACTTTTTTGTGAAAATATCCACTAAATGAGGGAATAATATGTGTGAGGGTACCCCAGGAGAGTTCCAAATGTGTGTGGGTAGAATATATATCCCACGGGGGTAAAATTGAAAAAAGTTGAACAAATTTTTTTTTGGACTTAGTCATTTTTCCGGCGTTTATCAGACTTTCAGATAGGGGAAATGTCTGTGAGCGTTCCGATTTCAGTTCCAGAGCAATTCGCCCAATGAGTCCTTGATATTTAGTCGTTTTCAGCCAATTTTCTGGATTTTTGAAAATTTCAATTTTTTGTGAAAATATCCACTAAATGAGGGAATAATATGTGTGAAGGTACCCCAGGAGAGTTCCAAATGTGTGTGGGTAGAATATATATGCCACGGGGGTAAAATTGAAAAAAGTTGAAAAAAAATTTTTTTTGGACTTAGTCATTTTTACGGCGTTTATCAGACTTTCAGATAGGGGAAATGTGAGTGAGCGTTCCGATTTCAGTTCCAGAGCGATTCGCCCAATGAGCCCTTGATATTTAGTCGTTTTCGGCCAATTTTCTGGATTTTTGAAAATTTCACTTTTTTGTGAAAATATCCACTAAATGAGGGAATAATATGTGTGAGGGTACCCCAGGAGAGTTCCAAATGTGTGTGGGTAGAATATATATCCCACGGGGGTAAAATTGAAAAAAGTTGAAAAAAATTTTTTTTTGGACTTAGTCATTTTTCTGGCGTTTATCAGACTTTCAGATAGGGGAAATGTCAGTGAGCGTTCCAATTTCAGTTCCAGAGCGATTCGCCCAATGAGTCCTTGATATTTAGTCGTTTTCAGCCAATTTTCTGGATTTTTGAAAATTTCACTTTTTTTTGAAAATATCCACTAAATGAGGGAATAATATGTGTGAGGGTACCCCAGGAGAGTTCCAAATGTGTGTGGGTAGAATATATATCCCACGGGGGTAAAATTGAAAAAAGTTGAACAAATTTTCTTTTGGACTTAGTCATTTTTCCGGCGTTTATCAGACTTTCAGCTAGGGGAAATGTCTGTGAGCGTTCCGATTTCAGTTCCAGAGCAATTCGCCCAATGAGTCCTTGATCTTTAGTCGTTTTCAGCCAATAATTTGGATTTTTGAAAATTTCACTTTTTTGTGAAAATATCCACTAAATGAGGGAATAATATGTGTGAAGGTACCCCAGGAGAGTTCCAAATGTGTGTGGGTAGAATATATATCCCACGGGGGTAAAATTGAAAAAAGTTGAACAAATTTTTTTTTGGATTTAGTCATTTTTCCGGCGTTTATCAGACTTTCAGATAGGGGAAATGTCAGTGAGCATTCCGATTTCAGTTCCAGAGCAATTCGCCCAATGAGTCCTTGATATTTAGTCGTTTTCAGCCAATTTTCTGGATTTATGAAAATTTCACTTTTTTGTGAAAATATCCACTAAACGAGGGAATAATATGTGTGAGGGTACCCCAGGAGAGTTCCAAATGTGTGTGGGTAGAATATATATGCCACGGGGGTAAAATTGAAAAAAGTTGAAAAAAAATTTTTTTTGGACTTAGTCATTTTTACGGCGTTTATCAGACTTTCAGATAGGGGAAATGTGAGTGAGCATTACGATTTCAGTTCCAGAGCGATTCGCCCAATGAGTCCTTGATATTTAGTCGTTTTCAGCCAATTTTCTGGATTTTTGAAAATTTCACTCTTTTGTGAAAATATCCACTAAACGAGGGAATAATATGTGTGAGGGTACCCCAGGAGAGTTCCAAATGTGTGTGGGTAGAATATATATCCCACGGGGGTAAAATTGAAAAAAGTTGAACAAAGTTTTTTTTTGGACTTAGTCATTTTTCCAGCGTTTATCAGACTTTCAGATAGGGGAAATGTCAGTGAGCGTTCCGATTTCAGTTCCAGAGCAATTCGCCCAATGAGTCCTTGATATTTAGTCGTTTTCAGCCAATTTTCTGGATTTATGAAAATTTCACTTTTTTGTGAAAATATCCACTAAACGAGGGAATAATATGTGTGAGGGTACCCCAGGAGAGTTCCAAATATGTGTGGGTAGAATATATATCCCACGAGGGTAAAATTGAAAAAAGTTGAACAAAGTTTTTTTTTGGACTTAGTCATTTTTCCGGCGTTTATCAAACTTTCAGATAGGGGAAATGTCAGTGAGCGTTCCGATTTCAGTTCCAGAGCAATTCGCCCAATGAGTCCTTGATATTTAGTAGTTTTCAGCCAATTTTCTGGATTTTTGAAAATTTCACTTTTTTTGTGAAAATATCCACTAAACAAGGGAATAATATGTGTGAGGGTACCCCAGGAGAGTTCCAAATGTGTGTGGGTAGAATATATATCCCACGGGGGTAAAATTGAAAAAAGTTGAACAAAGTTTTTTTTTGGACTTAGTCATTTTTCCGGCGTTTATCAGACTTTCAGATAGGGGAAATGTCAGTGAGCGTTCCGATTTCAGTTCCAGAGCAATTCGCCCAATGAGTCCTTGATATTTAGTCGTTTTCAGCCAATTTTCTGGATTTATGAAAATTTCACTTTTTTGTGAAAATATCCACTAAACGAGGGAATAATATGTGTGAGGGTACCCCAGGAGAGTTCCAAATGTGTGTGGGTAGAATATATATCCCACGGGGGTTAAATTGAAAAAAGTTGAAAAAAATTTTTTTTTGGACTCAGTCATTTTTCTGGCGTTTATCAGACTTTCAGATAGGGGAAATGTCTGTGAGCATTCCGATTTCAGTTCCAGAGCAATTCGCCCAATGAGTCCTTGATATTTAGTCGTTTTCAGCCAATTTTCTGGATTTATGAAAATTTCACATTTTTGTGAAAATATCCACTAAACGAGGGAATAATATGTGTGAGGGTACCCCAGGAGAGTTCCAAATGTGTGTGGGTAGAATATATATCCCACGGGGGTAAAATTGAAAAAAGTTGAACAAATTTTCTTTTGGACTTAGTCATTTTTCCGGCGTTTATCAGACTTTCAGCTAGGGGAAATGTCTGTGAGCGTTCCGATTTCAGTTCCAGAGCAATTCGCCCAATGAGTCCTTGATATTTAGTCGTTTTCAGCCAATAATTTGGATTTTTGAAAATTTCACTTTTTTGTGAAAATATCCACTAAATGAGGGAATAATATGTGTGAAGGTACCCCAGGAGAGTTCCAAATGTGTGTGGGTAGAATATATATCCCACGGGGGTAAAATTGAAAAAGTTGAACAAATTTTTTTTTGGATTTAGTCATTTTTCCGGTGTTTATCAGACTTTCAGATAGGCGAAATGTCAGTGAGCATTCCGATTTCAGTTCCAGAGCAATTCGCCCAATGAGTCCTTGATATTTAGTCGTTTTCAGCCAATTTTCTGGATTTATGAAAATTTCACTTTTTTGTGAAAATATCCACTAAACGAGGGAATAATATGTGTGAGGGTACCCCAGGAGAGTTCCAAATGTGTGTGGGTAGAATATATATCCCACGGGAGTAAAATTGAAAAAAGTTGAAAAAAAAATTTTTTTGGACTTAGTCATTTTTACGGCGTTTATCAGACTTTCAGATAGGCGAAATGTCAGTGAGCTTTCCTATTTCAGTTCCAGAGCGATTCGCCCAATGAGTGCTTGATATTTAGTCGTTTTCAGCCAATTTTCTGGATTTTTGAAAATTTCACTTTTTTGTGAAAATATCCACTAAATGAGGGAATAATATGTGTGAGGGTACCCCAGGAGAGTTCCAAATGTGTGTGGGTAGAATATATATCCCACGGGGGTAAAATTGAAAAAAGTTGAAAAAAATTTTTTTTTTGGACTTAGTCATTTTTCCGGCGTTTATCAGACTTTCAGATAGGGGAAATGTGAGTGAGCATTACGATTTTAGTTCCAGAGCGATTCGCCCAATGAGTCCTTGATATTTAGTCGTTTTCAGCCAATTTTCTGGATTTTTGAAAATTTCACTCTTTTGTGAAAATATCCACTAAATGAGGGAATAATATGTGTGAGGGTACCCCAGGAGAGTTCCAAATGTGTGTGGGTAGAATATATATCCCACGGGGGTAAAATTGAAAAAAGTTGAAAAAAATTTTTTTTTTGGACTTAGTCATTTTTCCGGCGTTTATCAGACTTTCAGATAGGGGAAATGTGAGTGAGCGTTCCGATTTCAGTTCCAGAGCGATTCACCCAATGAGCCCTTGATATTTAGTCGTTTTCAGCCAATTTTCTGGATTTATGAAAATTTCACTTTTTTGTGAAAATATCCACTAAATGAGGGAATAATATGTGTGAGGGTACCCCAGGAGAGTTCCAAATGTGTGTGGGTAGAATATATATCCCACGGGGGTTAAATTGAAAAAAGTTGAAAAAAATTTTTTTTTGGACTTAGTCATTTTTCTGGCGTTTATCAGACTTTCAGATAGGGGAAATGTCAGTGAGCGTTCCAATTTCAGTTCCAGAGCGATTCGCCCAATGAGTCCTTGATATTTAGTCGTTTTCAGCCAATTTTCTGGATTTTTGAAAATTTCACTTTTTTGTGAAAATATCCACTAAATGAGGGAATAATATGTGTGAGGGTACCCCAGGAGAGTTCCAAATGTGTGTGGGTAGAATATATATCCCACGGGGGTAAAATTGAAAAAAGTTGAACAAATTTTTTTTTGGACTTAGTCATTTTTCCGGCGTTTATCAGACTTTCAGATAGGGGAAATGTCTGTGAGCGTTCCGATTTCAGTTCCAGAGCAATTCGCCCAATGAGTCCTTGATATTTAGTCGTTTTCAGCCAATTTTCTGGATTTTTGAAAATTTCAATTTTTTGTGAAAATATCCACTAAATGAGGGAATAATATGTGTGAAGGTACCCCAGGAGAGTTCCAAATGTGTGTGGGTAGAATATATATGCCACGGGGGTAAAATTGAAAAAAGTTGAAAAAAATTTTTTTTTGGACTTAGTCATTTTTACGGCGTTTATCAGACTTTCAGATAGGGGAAATGTGAGTGAGCGTTCCGATTTCAGTTCCAGAGCGATTCGCCCAATGAGCCCTTGATATTTAGTCGTTTTCGGCCAATTTTCTGGATTTTTGAAAATTTCACTTTTTTGTGAAAATATCCACTAAATGAGGGAATAATATGTGTGAGGGTACCCCAGGAGAGTTCCAAATGTGTGTGGGTAGAATATATATCCCACGGGGGTAAAATTGAAAAAAGTTGAAAAAAATTTTTTTTTGGACTTAGTCATTTTTCTGGCGTTTATCAGACTTTCAGATAGGGGAAATGTCAGTGAGCGTTCCAATTTCAGTTCCAGAGCGATTCGCCCAATGAGTCCTTGATATTTAGTCGTTTTCAGCCAATTTTCTGGATTTTTGAAAATTTCACTTTTTTGTGAAAATATCCACTAAATGAGGGAATAATATGTGTGAGGGTACCCCAGGAGAGTTCCAAATGTGTGTGGGTAGAATATATATCCCACGGGGGTAAAATTGAAAAAAGTTGAACAAATTTTCTTTTGGACTTAGTCATTTTTCCGGCGTTTATCAGACTTTCAGCTAGGGGAAATGTCTGTGAGCGTTCCGATTTCAGTTCCAGAGCAATTCGCCCAATGAGTCCTTGATCTTTAGTCGTTTTCAGCCAATAATTTGGATTTTTGAAAATTTCACTTTTTTGTGAAAATATCCACTAAATGAGGGAATAATATGTGTGAAGGTACCCCAGGAGAGTTCCAAATGTGTGTGGGTAGAATATATATCCCACGGGGGTAAAATTGAAAAAAGTTGAACAAATTTTTTTTTGGATTTAGTCATTTTTCCGGCGTTTATCAGACTTTCAGATAGGGGAAATGTCAGTGAGCATTCCGATTTCAGTTCCAGAGCAATTCGCCCAATGAGTCCTTGATATTTAGTCGTTTTCAGCCAATTTTCTGGATTTATGAAAATTTCACTTTTTTGTGAAAATATCCACTAAACGAGGGAATAATATGTGTGAGGGTACCCCAGGAGAGTTCCAAATGTGTGTGGGTAGAATATATATGCCACGGGGGTAAAATTGAAAAAAGTTGAAAAAAAATTTTTTTTGGACTTAGTCATTTTTACGGCGTTTATCAGACTTTCAGATAGGGGAAATGTGAGTGAGCATTACGATTTCAGTTCCAGAGCGATTCGCCCAATGAGTCCTTGATATTTAGTCGTTTTCAGCCAATTTTCTGGATTTATGAAAATTTCACTTTTTTGTGAAAATATCCACTAAACGAGGGAATAATATGTGTGAGGGTACCCCAGGAGAGTTCCAAATATGTGTGGGTAGAATATATATCCCACGGGGGTAAAATTGAAAAAAGTTGAACAAAGTTTTTTTTTGGACTTAGTCATTTTTCCGGCGTTTATCAAACTTTCAGATAGGGGAAATGTCAGTGAGCGTTCCGATTTCAGTTCCAGAGCAATTCGCCCAATGAGTCCTTGATATTTAGTAGTTTTCAGCCAATTTTCTGGATTTTTGAAAATTTCACTTTTTTTGTGAAAATATCCACTAAACAAGGGAATAATATGTGTGAGGGTACCCCAGGAGAGTTCCAAATGTGTGTGGGTAGAATATATATCCCACGGGGGTAAAATTGAAAAAAGTTGAACAAAGTTTTTTTTTGGACTTAGTCATTTTTCCGGCGTTTATCAGACTTTCAGATAGGGGAAATGTCAGTGAGCGTTCCGATTTCAGTTCCAGAGCAATTCGCCCAATGAGTCCTTGATATTTAGTCGTTTTCAGCCAATTTTCTGGATTTATGAAAATTTCACTTTTTTGTGAAAATATCCACTAAACGAGGGAATAATATGTGTGAGGGTACCCCAGGAGAGTTCCAAATGTGTGTGGGTAGAATATATATCCCACGGGGGTTAAATTGAAAAAAGTTGAAAAAAATTTTTTTTTGGACTTAGTCATTTTTCTGGCGTTTATCAGACTTTCAGATAGGGGAAATGTCAGTGAGCGTTCCAATTTCAGTTCCAGAGCGATTCGCCCAATGAGTCCTTGATATTTAGTCGTTTTCAGCCAATTTTCTGGATTTTTGAAAATTTCACTTTTTTGTGAAAATATCCACTAAATGAGGGAATAATATGTGTGAGGGTACCCCAGGAGAGTTCCAAATGTGTGTGGGTAGAATATATATCCCACGGGGGTAAAATTGAAAAAAGTTGAACAAATTTTTTTTTGGACTTAGTCATTTTTACGGCGTTTATCAGACTTTCAGATAGGGGAAATGTCTGTGAGCGTTCCGATTTCAGTTCCAGAGCAATTCGCCCAATGAGTCCTTGATATTTAGTCGTTTTCAGCCAATTTTCTGGATTTTTGAAAATTTCAATTTTTTGTGAAAATATCCACTAAATGAGGGAATAATATGTGTGAAGGTACCCCAGGAGAGTTCCAAATGTGTGTGGGTAGAATATATATGCCACGGGGGTAAAATTGAAAAAAGTTGAAAAAAAATTTTTTTTGGACTTAGTCATTTTTACGGCGTTTATCAGACTTTCAGATAGGGGAAATGTGAGTGAGCGTTCCGATTTCAGTTCCAGAGCGATTCGCCCAATGAGCCCTTGATATTTAGTCGTTTTTGGCCAATTTTCTGGATTTTTGAAAATTTCACTTTTTTGTGAAAATATCCACTAAATGAGGGAATAATATGTGTGAGGGTACCCCAGGAGAGTTCCAAATGTGTGTGGGTAGAATATATATCCCACGGGGGTAAAATTGAAAAAAGTTGAAAAAAATTTTTTTTTGGACTTAGTCATTTTTCTGGCGTTTATCAGACTTTCAGATAGGGGAAATGTCAGTGAGCGTTCCAATTTCAGTTCCAGAGCGATTCGCCCAATGAGTCCTTGATATTTAGTCGTTTTCAGCCAATTTTCTGGATTTTTGAAAATTTCACTTTTTTGTGAAAATATCCACTAAATGAGGGAATAATATGTGTGAGGGTACTCCAGGAGAGTTCCAAATGTGTGTGGGTAGAATATATATCCCACGGGGGTAAAATTGAAAAAAGTTGAACAAATTTTCTTTTGGACTTAGTCATTTTTCCGGCGTTTATCAGACTTTCAGCTAGGGGAAATGTCTGTGAGCGTTCCGATTTCAGTTCCAGAGCAATTCGCCCAATGAGTCCTTGATCTTTAGTCGTTTTCAGCCAATAATTTGGATTTTTGAAAATTTCACTTTTTTGTGAAAATATCCACTAAATGAGGGAATAATATGTGTGAAGGTACCCCAGGAGAGTTCCAAATGTGTGTGGGTAGAATATATATCCCACGGGGGTAAAATTGAAAAAAGTTGAACAAATTTTTTTTTGGATTTAGTCATTTTTCCGGCGTTTATCAGACTTTCAGATAGGGGAAATGTCAGTGAGCATTCCGATTTCAGTTCCAGAGCAATTCGCCCAATGAGTCCTTGATATTTAGTCGTTTTCAGCCAATTTTCTGGATTTATGAAAATTTCACTTTTTTGTGAAAATATCCACTAAACGAGGGAATAATATGTGTGAGGGTACCCCAGGAGAGTTCCAAATGTGTGTGGGTAGAATATATATGCCACGGGGGTAAAATTGAAAAAAGTTGAAAAAAAATTTTTTTTGGACTTAGTCATTTTTACGGCGTTTATCAGACTTTCAGATAGGGGAAATGTGAGTGAGCATTACGATTTCAGTTCCAGAGCGATTCGCCCAATGAGTCCTTGATATTTAGTCGTTTTCAGCCAATTTTCTGGATTTCTGAAAATTTCACTCTTTTGTGAAAATATCCACTAAATGAGGGAATAATATGTGTGAGGGTACCCCAGTAGAGTTCCAAATGTGTGTGGGTAGAATATATATCCCACGGGGGTAAAATTGAAAAAGTTTAAAAAAATTTTTTTTTGGACTTAGTCATTTTTCCGGCGTTTATCAGACTTTCAGATAGGGGAAATGTGAGTGAGCATTCAGATTTCAGTTCCAGAGCGATTCGCCCAATGAGTGTTTGATATTTAGTCGTTTTCAGCCAATTTTCTGGATTTTTGAAAATTTCACTTTTTTGTGAAAATATCCACTAAATGAGGGAATAATATGTGTGAGGGTACCCCAGGAGAGTTCCAAATGTGTGTGGGTAGAATATATATCCCACGGGGGTAAAATTGAAAAAAGTTGCAAAAAATTTTTTTTTTGCACTTAGTCATTTTTACGGCGTTTATCAGACTTTCAGATAGGGGAAATGTGAGTGAGCGTTCCGATTTCAGTTCCAGAGCGATTCGCCCAATGAGCCCTTGATATTTAGTCGTTTTCAGCCAATTTTCTGGATTTTTGAAAATTTCACTTTTTTGTGAAAATATCCACTAAATGAGGGAATAATATGTGTGAGGGTACCCCAGGAGAGTTCCAAATGTGTGTTGGTAGAATATATATCCCACGGGGGTAAAATTGAAAAAAGTTGAAAAAATTTTTTTTTGGGACTTAGTCATTTTTCTGGCGTTTATCAGACTTTCAGATAGGGGAAATGTCAGTGAGCGTTCCAATTTCAGTTCCAGAGCGATTCGCCCAATGAGTCCTTGATATTTAGTCGTTTTCAGCCAATTTTCTGGATTTTTGAAAATTTCACTTTTTTGTGAAAATATCCACTAAATGAGGGAATAATATGTGTGAAGGTACCCCAGGAGAGTTCCAAATGTGTGTGGGTAGAATATATATGCCACGGGGGTAAAATTGAAAAAAGTTGAAAAAAAATTTTTTTTGGACTTAGTCATTTTTACGGCGTTTATCAGACTTTCAGATAGGGGAAATGTGAGTGAGCATTACGATTTCAGTTCCAGAGTGATTCGCCCAATGAGTCCTTGATATTTAGTCGTTTTCAGCCAATTTTCTGGATTTTTGAAAATTTCACTCTTTTGTGAAAATATCCACTAAATGAGGGAATAATATGTGTGAGGGTACCCCAGGAGAGTTCCAAATGTGTGTGGGTAGAATATATATCCCACGGGGGTAAAATTGAAAAAAGTTGAAAGAAATTTTTTTTTTGCACTTAGTCATTTTTACGGCGTTTATTAGACTTTCAGATAGGGGAAATGTGAGTGAGCGTTCCGATTTCAGTTCCAGAGCGATTCGCCCAATGAGCCCTTGATATTTATTCGTTTTCAGCCAATTTTCTGGATTTTTGAAAATTTCACTCTTTTGTGAAAATATCCACTAAATGAGGGAATAATATGTGTGAGGGTACCCCAGGAGAGTTCCAAATGTGTGTGGGTAGAATATATATCCCACGGGGGTAAAATTGAAAAAAGTTGAAAAAAAATTTTTTTTTGGACTTAGTCATTTTTCTGGCGTTTATCAGACTTTCAGATAGGGGAAATGTGAGTGAGCATTACGATTTCAGTTCCAGAGTGATTCGCCCAATGAGTCCTTGATATTTAGTCGTTTTCAGCCAATTTTCTTGATTTTTGAAAATTTCACTCTTTTGTGAAAATATCCACTAAATGAGGGAATAATATGTGTGAGGGTACCCCAGGAGAGTTTCAAATGTGTGTGGGTAGAATATATATCCCACGGGGGTAAAATTGAAAAAAGTTGAAAAAAAAATTTTTTTTGGACTTAGTCATTTTTCCGGCGTTTATCAGACTTTCAGATAGGGGAAATGTGAGTGAGCATTACGATTTCAGTTCCAGAGCGATTCGCCCAATGAGTCCTTGATATTTAGTCGTTTTCAGCCATTAATTTGGATTTTTGAAAATTTCACTTTTTTGTGAAAATATCCACTAAATGAGGGAATAATATGTGTGAGGGTACCCCAGGAGAGTTCCAAATGTGTGTGGGTAGAATATATATCCCACGGGGGTAAAATTGAAAAAAGTTGCAAAATTTTTTTTTTTGCACTTAGTCATTTTTACGGCGTTTATCAGACTTTCAGATAGGGGAAATGTGAGTGAGCGTTCCGATTTCAGTTCCAGAGCGATTCGCCCAATGAGCCCTTGATATTTAGTCGTTTTCAGCCAATTTTCTGGATTTTTGAAAATTTCACTTTTTTGTGAAAATATCCACTAAATGAGGGAATAATATGTGTGAGGGTACCCCAGGAGAGTTCCAAATGTGTGTTGGTAGAATATATATCCCACGGGGGTAAAATTGAAAAAAGTTGAAAAAATTTTTTTTTGGGACTTAGTCATTTTTCTGGCGTTTATCAGACTTTCAGATAGGGGAAATGTCAGTGAGCGTTCCAATTTCAGTTCCAGAGCGATTCGCCCAATGAGTCCTTGATATTTAGTCGTTTTCAGCCAATTTTCTGGATTTTTGAAAATTTCACTTTTTTGTGAAAATATCCACTAAATGAGGGAATAATATGTGTGAAGGTACCCCAGGAGAGTTCCAAATGTGTGTGGGTAGAATATATATGCCACGGGGGTAAAATTGAAAAAATTTGAAAAAAAATTTTTTTTGGACTTAGTCATTTTTACGGCGTTTATCAGACTTTCAGATAGGGGAAATGTGAGTGAGCATTACGATTTCAGTTCCAGAGCGATTCGCCCAATGAGTCCTTGATATTTAGTCGTTTTCAGCCAATTTTCTGGATTTTTGAAAATTTCACTTTTTTGTGAAAATATCCACTAAATGAGGGAATAATATGTGTGAGGGTACCCCAGGAGAGTTTCAAATGTGTGTGGGTAGAATATATATCCCACGGGGGTAAAATTGAAAAAAGTTGAAAAAAAATTTTTTTTTGGACTTAGTCATTTTTCCGGCGTTTATCAGACTTTCAGATAGGGGAAATGTGAGTGAGCGTTCCGATTTCAGTTCCAGAGCGATTCGCCCAATGAGCCCTTGATATTTAGTCGTTTTCAGCCAATTTTCTGGATTTATGAAAATTTCAATTTTTTGTGAAAATATCCACTAAATGAGGGAATAATATGTGTGAGGGTACCCCAGGAGAGTTCCAAATGTGTGTGGGTAGAATATATATCCCACGGGGGTAAAATTGAAAAAAGTTGAAAAAAATTTTTTTTTGGACTTAGTCATTTTTCTGGCGTTTATCAGACTTTCAGATAGGGGAAATGTCAGTGAGCGTTCCAATTTCAGTTCCAGAGCAATTCGCCCAATGAGTCCTTGATATTTAGTCGTTTTCAGCCAATTTTCTGGATTTTTGAAAATTTCACTTTTTTGTGAAAATATCCACTAAATGAGGGAATAATATGTGTGAGGGTACCCCAGGAGAGTTTCAAATGTGTGTGGGTAGAATATATATCCCACGGGGGTAAAATTGAAAAAAGTTGAAAAAAAATTTTTTTTTGGACTTAGTCATTTTTCCGGCGTTTATCAGACTTTCAGATAGGGGAAATGTGAGTGAGCGTTCCGATTTCAGTTCCAGAGCGATTCGCCCAATGAGCCCTTGATATTTAGTCGTTTTCAGCCAATTTTCTGGATTTTTGAAAATTTCACTTTTTTGTGAAAATATCCACTAAATGAGGGAATAATATGTGTGAGGGTACCCCAGGAGAGTTCCAAATGTGTGTGGGTAGAATATATATCCCACGGGGGTAAAATTGAAAAAAGTTGAAAAAAATTTTTTTTTGGACTTAGTCATTTTTCTGGCGTTTATCAGACTTTCAGATAGGGGAAATGTCAGTGAGCGTTCCAATTTCAGTTCCAGAGCGATTCGCCCAATGAGTCCTTGATATTTAGTCGTTTTCAGCCAATTTTCTGGATTTTTGAAAATTTCACTTTTTTGTGAAAATATCCACTAAATGAGGGAATAATATGTGTGAGGTTACCCCAGGAGAGTTCCAAATGTGTGTGGGTAGAATATATATCCCACGGGGGTAAAATTGAAAAAGGTTGAAAAAATTTTTTTTTTGGACTTAGTCATTTTTACGGCGTTTATCAGACTTTCAGATAGGGGAAATGTGAGTGAGCGTTCCGATTTCAGTTCCAGAGCGATTCGCCCAATGAGCCCTTGATATTTAGTCGTTTTCAGCCAATTTTCTGGATTTATGAAAATTTCAATTTTTTGTGAAAATATCCACTAAATGAGGGAATAATATGTGTGAGGGTACCCCAGGAGAGTTCCAAATGTGTGTGGGTAGAATATATATCCCACGGGGGTAAAATTGAAAAAAGTTGAAAAAATTTTTTTTTTGGACTTAGTCATTTTTCTGGCGTTTATCAGACTTTCAGATAGGGGAAATGTCAGTGAGCGTTCCAATTTCAGTTCCAGAGCAATTCGCCCAATGAGTCCTTGATATTTAGTCGTTTTCAGCCAATTTTCTGGATTTTTTAAAATTTCACTTTTTTGTGAAAATATCCACTAAATGAGGGAATAATATGTGTGAGGGTACCCCAGGAGAGTTCCAAATGTGTGTGGGTAGAATATATATCCCACGGGGGTAAAATTGAAAAAAGTTGAACAAATTTTTTTTTGGACTTAGTCATTTTTCCGGCGTTTATCAGACTTTCAGATAGGGGAAATGTCAGTGAGCGTTCCAATTTCAGTTCCAGAGCGATTCGCCCAATGAGTCCTTGATATTTAGTCGTTTTCAGCCAATTTTCTGGATTTTTGAAAATTTCACTTTTTTGTGAAAATATCCACTAAATGAGGGAATAATATGTGTGAGGGTACCCCAGGAGAGTTCCAAATGTGTGTGGGTAGAATATATATCCCACGGGGGTAAAATTGAAAAAGGTTGAAAAAATTTTTTTTTTGGACTTAGTCATTTTTACGGCGTTTATCAGACTTTCAGATAGGGGAAATGTGAGTGAGCGTTCCGATTTCAGTTCCAGAGCGATTCGCCCAATGAGCCCTTGATATTTAGTCGTTTTCAGCCAATTTTCTGGATTTATGAAAATTTCACTTTTTTGTGAAAATATCCACTAAATGAGGGAATAATATGTGTGAGGGTACCCCAGGAGAGTTCCAAATGTGTGTTGGTAGAATATATATCCCACGGGGGTAAAATTGAAAAAGTTGAAAAAAATTTTTTTTTGGACTTAGTCATTTTTCCGGCGTTTATCAGACTTTCAGATAGGGGAAATGTCTGTGAGCGTTCCGATTTCAGTTCCAGAGCAATTCGCCCAATGAGTCCTTGATATTTAGTCGTTTTCAGCCAATTTTCTGGATTTTTGAAAATTTCACTTTTTTGTGAAAATATCCACTAAATGAGGGAATAATATGTGTGAAGGTACCCCAGGAGAGTTCCAAATGTGTGTGGGTAGAATATATATGCCACGGGGGTAAAATTGAAAAAAGTTGAAAAAAAATTTTTTTTGGACTTAGTCATTTTTACGGCGTTTATCAGACTTTGAGATAGGGGAAATGTGAGTGAGCATTACGATTTCAGTTCCAGAGCGATTCGCCCAATGAGTCCTTGATATTTAGTCGTTTTCAGCCAATTTTCTGGATTTTTGAAAATTTCACTCTTTTGTGAAAATATCCACTAAATGAGGGAATAATATGTGTGAGGGTACCCCAGGAGAGTTCCAAATGTGTGTGGGTAGAATATATATCCCACGGGGGTAAAATTGAAAAAAGTTGAAAAAAATTTTTTATTGGACTTAGTCATTTTTACGGCGTTTATCAGACTTTCAGATAGGGGAAATGTGAGTGAGCATTACGATTTCAGTTCCAGAGCGATTCGCCCAATGAGTCCTTGATATTTAGTCATTTTCAGCCAATTTTCTGGATTTTTGAAAATTTCACTCTTTTGTGAAAATATCCACTAAATGAGGGAATAATATGTGTGAGGGTACCCCAGGAGAGTTCCAAATGTGTGTGGGTAGAATATATATCCTACGGGGGTAAAATTGAAAAAGTTTAAAAAAATTTTTTTTTGGACTTAGTCATTTTTCTGGCGTTTATCAGACTTTCAGATAGGGGAAATGTCAGTGAGCATTCCGATTTCAGTTCCAGAGCGATTCGCCCAATGAGTCCTTGATATTTAGTCGTTTTCAGCCAATAATATGGATTTTTGAAAATTTCACTTTTTTGTGAAAATATCCACTAAATGAGGGAATAATATGTGTGAAGGTACCCCAGGAGAGATCCAAATGTGTGTGGGTAGAATATATATCCCACGGGGGTAAAATTGAAAAAAGTTGAACAAATTTTTTTTTGGATTTAGTCATTTTTCCAGCGTTTATCAGAATTTCAGATAGGGGAAATGTGAGTGAGCGTTCAGATTTCAGTTCCAGAGCGATTCGCCCAATGAGTGCTTGATATTTAGTCGTCTTCAGCCAATTTTCTGGATTTTTGAAAACTTCACTTTTTTGTGAAAATATCCACTAAATGAGGGAATAATATGTGTGAGGGTACCCCAGGAGAGTTCCAAATGTGTGTGGGTAGAATTTATATCCCACGGGGGTAAAATTGAAAAAGGTTGAAAAAAATTTTTTTTTGGACTTAGTCATTTTTCTGGCGTTTATCAGACTTTCAGATAGGGGAAATGTCAGTGAGCATTCCGATTTCAGTTCCAGAGCGATTCGCCCAATGAGTCCTTGATATTTAGTAGTTTTCAGCCAATTTTCTGGATTTTTGAAAATTTCACTTTTTTGTGAAAATATCCACTAAATGAGGGAATAATATGTGTGAGGGTACCCCAGGAGAGTTCCAAATGTGTGTGGGTAGAATATATATCCCACGGGGGTAAAATTGAAAAAGGTTGAAAAAATTTTTTTTTTGGACTTAGTCATTTTTACGGCGTTTATCAGACTTTCAGATAGGGGAAATGTGAGTGAGCGTTCCGATTTCAGTTCCAGAGCGATTCGCCCAATGAGCCCTTGATATTTAGTCGTTTTCAGCCAATTTTCTGGATTTATGAAAATTTCACTTTTTTGTGAAAATATCCACTAAATGAGGGAATAATATGTGTGAGGGTACCCCAGGAGAGTTCCAAATGTGTGTGGGTAGAATATATATCCCACGGGGGTAAAATTGAAAAAAGTTGAAAAAATTTTTTTTTTGGACTTAGTCATTTTTCTGGCGTTTATCAGACTTTCAGATAGGGGAAATGTCAGTGAGCGTTCCAATTTCAGTTCCAGAGCAATTCGCCCAATGAGTCCTTGATATTTAGTCGTTTTCAGCCAATTTTCTGGATTTTTGAAAATTTCACTTTTTTGTGAAAATATCCACTAAATGAGGGAATAATATGTGTGAGGGTACCCCAGGAGAGTTTCAAATGTGTGTGGGTAGAATATATATCCCACGGGGGTAAAATTGAAAAAAGTTGAAAGAAATTTTTTTTTTGCACTTAGTCATTTTTACGGCGTTTATCAGACTTTCAGATAGGGGAAATGTGAGTGAGCGTTCCGATTTCAGTTCCAGAGCGATTCGCCCAATGAGCCCTTGATATTTAGTCGTTTTCAGCCAATTTTCTGGATTTTTGAAAATTTCACTTTTTTGTGAAAATATCCACTAAATGAGGGAATAATATGTGTGAGGGTACCCCAGGAGAGTTTCAAATGTGTGTGGGTAGAATATATATCCCACGGGGGTAAAATTGAAAAAAGTTGAAAAAAAATTTTTTTTTGGACTTAGTCATTTTTCCGGCGTTTATCAGACTTTCAGATAGGGGAAATGTGAGTGAGCGTTCCGATTTCAGTTCCAGAGCGATTCGCCCAATGAGCCCTTGATATTTAGTCGTTTTCAGCCAATTTTCTGGATTTTTGAAAATTTCACTTTTTTGTGAAAATATCCACTAAATGAGGGAATAATATGTGTGAGGGTACCCCAGGAGAGTTCCAAATGTGTGTGGGTAGAATATATATCCCACGGGGGTAAAATTGAAAAAAGTTGAAAAAAATTTTTTTTTGGACTTAGTCATTTTTCTGGCGTTTATCAGACTTTCAGATAGGGGAAATGTCAGTGAGCGTTCCAATTTCAGTTCCAGAGCGATTCGCCCAATGAGTCCTTGATATTTAGTCGTTTTCAGCCAATTTTCTGGATTTTTGAAAATTTCACTTTTTTGTGAAAATATCCACTAAATGAGGGAATAATATGTGTGAGGTTACCCCAGGAGAGTTCCAAATGTGTGTGGGTAGAATATATATCCCACGGGGGTAAAATTGAAAAAGGTTGAAAAAATTTTTTTTTTGGACTTAGTCATTTTTACGGCGTTTATCAGACTTTCAGATAGGGGAAATGTGAGTGAGCGTTCCGATTTCAGTTCCAGAGCGATTCGCCCAATGAGCCCTTGATATTTAGTCGTTTTCAGCCAATTTTCTGGATTTATGAAAATTTCAATTTTTTGTGAAAATATCCACTAAATGAGGGAATAATATGTGTGAGGGTACCCCAGGAGAGTTCCAAATGTGTGTGGGTAGAATATATATCCCACGGGGGTAAAATTGAAAAAAGTTGAAAAAATTTTTTTTTTGGACTTAGTCATTTTTCTGGCGTTTATCAGACTTTCAGATAGGGGAAATGTCAGTGAGCGTTCCAATTTCAGTTCCAGAGCAATTCGCCCAATGAGTCCTTGATATTTAGTCGTTTTCAGCCAATTTTCTGGATTTTTTAAAATTTCACTTTTTTGTGAAAATATCCACTAAATGAGGGAATAATATGTGTGAGGGTACCCCAGGAGAGTTCCAAATGTGTGTGGGTAGAATATATATCCCACGGGGGTAAAATTGAAAAAAGTTGAACAAATTTTTTTTTGGACTTAGTCATTTTTCCGGCGTTTATCAGACTTTCAGATAGGGGAAATGTCAGTGAGCGTTCCAATTTCAGTTCCAGAGCGATTCGCCCAATGAGTCCTTGATATTTAGTCGTTTTCAGCCAATTTTCTGGATTTTTGAAAATTTCACTTTTTTGTGAAAATATCCACTAAATGAGGGAATAATATGTGTGAGGGTACCCCAGGAGAGTTCCAAATGTGTGTGGGTAGAATATATATCCCACGGGGGTAAAATTGAAAAAGGTTGAAAAAATTTTTTTTTTGGACTTAGTCATTTTTACGGCGTTTATCAGACTTTCAGATAGGGGAAATGTGAGTGAGCGTTCCGATTTCAGTTCCAGAGCGATTCGCCCAATGAGCCCTTGATATTTAGTCGTTTTCAGCCAATTTTCTGGATTTATGAAAATTTCACTTTTTTGTGAAAATATCCACTAAATGAGGGAATAATATGTGTGAGGGTACCCCAGGAGAGTTCCAAATGTGTGTTGGTAGAATATATATCCCACGGGGGTAAAATTGAAAAAGTTGAAAAAAATTTTTTTTTGGACTTAGTCATTTTTCCGGCGTTTATCAGACTTTCAGATAGGGGAAATGTCTGTGAGCGTTCCGATTTCAGTTCCAGAGCAATTCGCCCAATGAGTCCTTGATATTTAGTCGTTTTCAGCCAATTTTCTGGATTTTTGAAAATTTCACTTTTTTGTGAAAATATCCACTAAATGAGGGAATAATATGTGTGAAGGTACCCCAGGAGAGTTCCAAATGTGTGTGGGTAGAATATATATGCCACGGGGGTAAAATTGAAAAAAGTTGAAAAAAAATTTTTTTTGGACTTAGTCATTTTTACGGCGTTTATCAGACTTTGAGATAGGGGAAATGTGAGTGAGCATTACGATTTCAGTTCCAGAGCGATTCGCCCAATGAGTCCTTGATATTTAGTCGTTTTCAGCCAATTTTCTGGATTTTTGAAAATTTCACTCTTTTGTGAAAATATCCACTAAATGAGGGAATAATATGTGTGAGGGTACCCCAGGAGAGTTCCAAATGTGTGTGGGTAGAATATATATCCCACGGGGGTAAAATTGAAAAAAGTTGAAAGAAATTTTTTTTTTGCACTTAGTCATTTTTACGGCGTTTATCAGACTTTCAGATAGGGGAAATGTGAGTGAGCGTTCCGATTTCAGTTCCAGAGCGATTCGCCCAATGAGCCCTTGATATTTAGTCGTTTTCAGCCAATTTTCTGGATTTTTGAAAATTTCACTTTTTTGTGAAAATATCCACTAAATGAGGGAATAATATGTGTGAGGGTACCCCAGGAGAGTTCCAAATGTGTGTGGGTAGAATATATATCCCACGGGGGTAAAATTGAAAAAAGTTGAAAAAAATTTTTTATTGGACTTAGTCATTTTTACGGCGTTTATCAGACTTTCAGATAGGGGAAATGTGAGTGAGCATTACGATTTCAGTTCCAGAGCGATTCGCCCAATGAGTCCTTGATATTTAGTCATTTTCAGCCAATTTTCTGGATTTTTGAAAATTTCACTCTTTTGTGAAAATATCCACTAAATGAGGGAATAATATGTGTGAGGGTACCCCAGGAGAGTTCCAAATGTGTGTGGGTAGAATATATATCCTACGGGGGTAAAATTGAAAAAGTTTAAAAAAATTTTTTTTTGGACTTAGTCATTTTTCTGGCGTTTATCAGACTTTCAGATAGGGGAAATGTCAGTGAGCATTCCGATTTCAGTTCCAGAGCGATTCGCCCAATGAGTCCTTGATATTTAGTCGTTTTCAGCCAATAATATGGATTTTTGAAAATTTCACTTTTTTGTGAAAATATCCACTAAATGAGGGAATAATATGTGTGAAGGTACCCCAGGAGAGTTTCAAATGTGTGTGGGTAGAATATATATCCCACGGGGGTAAAATTGAAAAAAGTTGAACAAATTTTTTTTTGGATTTAGTCATTTTTCCAGCGTTTATCAGAATTTCAGATAGGGGAAATGTGAGTGAGCGTTCAGATTTCAGTTCCAGAGCGATTCGCCCAATGAGTGCTTGATATTTAGTCGTCTTCAGCCAATTTTCTGGATTTTTGAAAACTTCACTTTTTTGTGAAAATATCCACTAAATGAGGGAATAATATGTGTGAGGGTACCCCAGGAGAGTTCCAAATGTGTGTGGGTAGAATATATATCCCACGGGGGTAAAATTGAAAAAGGTTGAAAAAAATTTTTTTTTGGACTTAGTCATTTTTCTGGCGTTTATCAGACTTTCAGATAGGGGAAATGTCAGTGAGCATTCCGATTTCAGTTCCAGAGCGATTCGCCCAATGAGTCCTTGATATTTAGTCGTTTTCAGCCAATTTTCTGGATTTTTGAAAATTTCACTCTTTTGTGAAAATATCCACTAAATGAGGGAATAATATGTGTGAGGGTACCCCAGGAGAGTTCCAAATGTGTGTGGGTAGAATATATATCCCACGGGGGTAAAATTGAAAAAAGTTGAAAGAAATTTTTTTTTTGCACTTAGTCATTTTTACGGCGTTTATCAGACTTTCAGATAGGGGAAATGTGAGTGAGCGTTCCGATTTCAGTTCCAGAGCGATTCGCCCAATGAGCCCTTGATATTTAGTCGTTTTCAGCCAATTTTCTGGATTTTTGAAAATTTCACTTTTTTGTGAAAATATCCACTAAATGAGGGAATAATATGTGTGAGGGTACCCCAGGAGAGTTCCAAATGTGTGTGGGTAGAATATATATCCCACGGGGGTAAAATTGAAAAAAGTTGAAAAAAATTTTTTTTTGGACTTAGTCATTTTTCTGGCGTTTATCAGACTTTCAGATAGGGGAAATGTGAGTGAGCGTTCAGATTTCAGTTCCAGAGCGATTCGCCCAATGAGTGCTTGATATTTAGTCGTCTTCAGCCAATTTTCTGGATTTTTGAAAACTTCACTTTTTTGTGAAAATATCCACTAAATGAGGGAATAATATGTGTGAGGGTACCCCAGGAGAGTTCCAAATGTGTGTGGGTAGAATATATATCCCACGGGGGTAAAATTGAAAAAGGTTGAAAAAAATTTTTTTTTGGACTTAGTCATTTTTCTGGCGTTTATCAGACTTTCAGATAGGGGAAATGTCAGTGAGCATTCCGATTTCAGTTCCAGAGCGATTCGCCCAATGAGTCCTTGATATTTAGTCGTTTTCAGCCAATTTTCTGGATTTTTGAAAATTTCACTCTTTTGTGAAAATATCCACTAAATGAGGGAATAATATGTGTGAGGGTACCCCAGGAGAGTTCCAAATGTGTGTGGGTAGAATATATATCCCACGGGGGTAAAATTGAAAAAAGTTGAAAGAAATTTTTTTTTTGCACTTAGTCATTTTTACGGCGTTTATCAGACTTTCAGATAGGGGAAATGTGAGTGAGCGTTCCGATTTCAGTTCCAGAGCGATTCGCCCAATGAGCCCTTGATATTTAGTCGTTTTCAGCCAATTTTCTGGATTTTTGAAAATTTCACTTTTTTGTGAAAATATCCACTAAATGAGGGAATAATATGTGTGAGGGTACCCCAGGAGAGTTCCAAATGTGTGTGGGTAGAATATATATCCCACGGGGGTAAAATTGAAAAAAGTTGAAAAAAATTTTTTTTTGGACTTAGTCATTTTTCTGGCGTTTATCAGACTTTCAGATAGGGGAAATGTCAGTGAGCGTTCCAATTTCAGTTCCAGAGCGATTCGCCCAATGAGTCCTTGATATTTAGTAGTTTTCAGCCAATTTTCTGGATTTTTGAAAATTTCACTTTTTTGTGAAAATATCCACTAAATGAGGGAATAATATGTGTGAGGGTACCCCAGGAGAGTTCCAAATGTGTGTGGGTAGAATATATATCCCACGGGGGTAAAATTGAAAAAGGTTGAAAAAATTTTTTTTTTGGACTTAGTCATTTTTACGGCGTTTATCAGACTTTCAGATAGGGGAAATGTGAGTGAGCGTTCCGATTTCAGTTCCAGAGCGATTCGCCCAATGAGCCCTTGATATTTAGTCGTTTTCAGCCAATTTTCTGGATTTATGAAAATTTCACTTTTTTGTGAAAATATCCACTAAATGAGGGAATAATATGTGTGAGGGTACCCCAGGAGAGTTCCAAATGTGTGTGGGTAGAATATATATCCCACGGGGGTAAAATTGAAAAAAGTTGAACAAATTTTCTTTTGGACTTAGTCATTTTTCTGGCGTTTATCAGACTTTCAGATAGGGGAAATGTCAGTGAGCGTTCCAATTTCAGTTCCAGAGCAATTCGCCCAATGAGTCCTTGATATTTAGTCGTTTTCAGCCAATTTTCTGGATTTTTGAAAATTTCACTTTTTTGTGAAAATATCCACTAAATGAGGGAATAATATGTGTGAGGGTACCCCAGGAGAGTTCCAAATGTGTGTGGGTAGAATATATATCCCACGGGGGTAAAATTGAAAAAAGTTGAACAAATTTTTTTTTGGACTTAGTCATTTTTCCGGCGTTTATCAGACTTTCAGATAGGGGAAATGTCTGTGAGCGTTCCGATTTCAGTTCCAGAGCAATTCGCCCAATGAGTCCTTGATATTTAGTCGTTTTCAGCCAATTTTCTGGATTTTTGAAAATTTCACTTTTTTGTGAAAATATCCACTAAATGAGGGAATAATATGTGTGAAGGTACCGCAGGAGAGTTCCAAATGTGTGTGGGTAGAATATATATGCCACGGGGGTAAAATTGAAAAAAGTTGAAAAAAATTTTTTTTTGGACTTAGTCATTTTTACGGCGTTTATCAGACTTTCAGATAGGGGAAATGTGAGTGAGCATTACGATTTCAGTTCCAGAGCGATTCGCCCAATGAGTCCTTGATATTTAGTCATTTTCAGCCAATTTTCTGGATTTTTGAAAATTTCACTCTTTTGTGAAAATATCCACTAAATGAGGGAATAATATGTGTGAGGGTACCCCAGGAGAGTTCCAAATGTGTGTGGGTAGAATATATATCCCACGGGGGTAAAATTGAAAAAAGTTGAACAAATTTTTTTTTGGATTTAGTCATTTTTCCAGCGTTTATCAGAATTTCAGATAGGGGAAATGTGAGTGAGCGTTCAGATTTCAGTTCCAGAGCGATTCGCCCAATGAGTGCTTGATATTTAGTCGTCTTCAGCCAATTTTCTGGATTTTTGAAAATTTCACTTTTTTGTGAAAATATCCACTAAATGAGGGAATAATATGTGTGAGGGTACCCCAGGAGAGTTCCAAATGTGTGTGGGTAGAATATATATCCCACGGGGGTAAAATTGAAAAAGGTTGCAAAAAATTTTTTTTTGGACTTAGTCATTTTTCTGGCGTTTATCAGACTTTCAGATAGGGGAAATGTCAGTGAGCATTCCGATTTCAGTTCCAGAGCGATTCGCCCAATGAGTCCTTGATATTTAGTCGTTTTCAGCCAATAATATGGATTTTTGAAAATTTCACTTTTTTGTGAAAATATCCACTAAATGAGGGAATAATATGTGTGAGGGTACCCCAGGAGAGTTCCAAATGTGTGTGGGTAGAATATATATCCCACGGGGGTAAAATTGAAAAAGGTTGAAAAAATTTTTTTTTTGGACTTAGTCATTTTTACGGCGTTTATCAGACTTTCAGATAGGGGAAATGTGAGTGAGCGTTCCGATTTCAGTTCCAGAGCGATTCGCCCAATGAGCCCTTGATATTTAGTCGTTTTCAGCCAATTTTCTGGATTTATGAAAATTTCACTTTTTTGTGAAAATATCCACTAAATGAGGGAATAATATGTGTGAGGGTACCCCAGGAGAGTTCCAAATGTGTGTGGGTAGAATATATATCCCACGGGGGTAAAATTGAAAAAAGTTGAAAAAAATTTTTTTTTGGACTTAGTCATTTTTCTGGCGTTTATCAGACTTTCAGATAGGGGAAATGTCAGTGAGCGTTCCAATTTCAGTTCCAGAGCAATTCGCCCAATGAGTCCTTGATATTTAGTCGTTTTCAGCCAATTTTCTGGATTTTTGAAAATTTCACTTTTTTGTGAAAATATCCACTAAATGAGGGAATAATATGTGTGAGGGTACCCCAGGAGAGTTCCAAATGTGTGTGGGTAGAATATTTATCCCACGGGGGTAAAATTGAAAAAAGTTGAACAAATTTTTTTTTGGACTTAGTCATTTTTCCGGCGTTTATCAGACTTTCAGATAGGGGAAATGTCTGTGAGCGTTCCGATTTCAGTTCCAGAGCAATTCGCCCAATGAGTCCTTGATATTTAGTCGTTTTCAGCCAATTTTCTGGATTTTTGAAAATTTCACTTTTTTGTGAAAATATCCACTAAATGAGGGAATAATATGTGTGAAGGTACCCCAGGAGAGTTCCAAATGTGTGTGGGTAGAATATATATGCCACGGGGGTAAAATTGAAAAAAGTTGAAAAAAAATTTTTTTTGGACTTAGTCATTTTTACGGCGTTTATCAGACTTTGAGATAGGGGAAATGTGAGTGAGCATTACGATTTCAGTTCCAGAGCGATTCGCCCAATGAGTCCTTGATATTTAGTCGTTTTCAGCCAATTTTCTGGATTTTTGAAAATTTCACTCTTTTGTGAAAATATCCACTAAATGAGGGAATAATATGTGTGAGGGTACCCCAGGAGAGTTCCAAATGTGTGTGGGTAGAATATATATCCCACGGGGGTAAAATTGAAAAAAGTTGAAAGAAATTTTTTTTTTGCACATAGTCATTTTTACGGCGTTTATCAGACTTTCAGATAGGGGAAATGTGAGTGAGCGTTCCGATTTCAGTTTCAGAGCGATTCGCCCAATGAGCCCTTGATATTTATTCGTTTTCAGCCAATTTTCTGGATTTTTGAAAATTTCACTTTTTTGTGAAAATATCCACTAAATGAGGGAATAATATGTGTGAGGGTACCCCAGGAGAGTTCCAAATGTGTGTGGGTAGAATATATATCCCACGGGGGTAAAATTGAAAAAAGTTGAAAAAAATTTTTTTTTGGACTTAGTCATTTTTCTGGCGTTTATCAGACTTTCAGATAGGGGAAATGTCAGTGAGCGTTCCAATTTCAGTTCCAGAGCGATTCGCCCAATGAGTCCTTGATATTTAGTAGTTTTCAGCCAATTTTCTGGATTTTTGAAAATTTCACTTTTTTGTGAAAATATCCACTAAATGAGGGAATAATATGTGTGAGGGTACCCCAGGAGAGTTCCAAATGTGTGTGGGTAGAATATTTATCCCACGGGGGTAAAATTGAAAAAAGTTGAACAAATTTTTTTTTGGACTTAGTCATTTTTCCGGCGTTTATCAGACTTTCAGATAGGGGAAATGTCTGTGAGCGTTCCGATTTCAGTTCCAGAGCAATTCGCCCAATGAGTCCTTGATATTTAGTCGTTTTCAGCCAATTTTCTGGATTTTTGAAAATTTCACTTTTTTGTGAAAATATCCACTAAATGAGGGAATAATATGTGTGAAGGTACCCCAGGAGAGTTCCAAATGTGTGTGGGTAGAATATATATGCCACGGGGGTAAAATTGAAAAAAGTTGAAAAAAAATTTTTTTTGGACTTAGTCATTTTTACGGCGTTTATCAGACTTTGAGATAGGGGAAATGTGAGTGAGCATTACGATTTCAGTTCCAGAGCGATTCGCCCAATGAGTCCTTGATATTTAGTCGTTTTCAGCCAATTTTCTGGATTTTTGAAAATTTTACTCTTTTGTGAAAATATCCACTAAATGAGGGAATAATATGTGTGAGGGTACCCCAGGAGAGTTCCAAATGTGTGTGGGTAGAATATATATCCCACGGGGGTAAAATTGAAAAAAGTTGAAAGAAATTTTTTTTTTACACTTAGTCATTTTTACGGCGTTTATCAGACTTTCAGATAGGGGAAATGTGAGTGAGCGTTCCGATTTCAGTTCCAGAGCGATTCGCCCAATGAGCCCTTGATATTTAGTCGTTTTCAGCCAATTTTCTGGATTTTTGAAAATTTCACTTTTTTGTGAAAATATCCACTAAATGAGGGAATAATATGTGTGAGGGTACCCCAGGAGAGTTCCAAATGTGTGTGGGTAGAATATATATCCCACGGGGGTAAAATTGAAAAAAGTTGAAAAAAATTTTTTTTTGGACTTAGTCATTTTTCTGGCGTTTATCAGACTTTCAGATAGGGGAAATGTCAGTGAGCGTTCCAATTTCAGTTCCAGAGCGATTCGCCCAATGAGTCCTTGATATTTAGTCGTTTTCAGCCAATTTTCTGGATTTTTGAAAATTTCACTTTTTTGTGAAAATATCCACTAAATGAGGGAATAATATGTGTGAGGGTACCCCAGGAGAGTTCCAAATGTGTGTGGGTAGAATATATATCCCACGGGGGTAAAATTGAAAAAGGTTGAAAAAATTTTTTTTTTGGACTTAGTCATTTTTACGGCGTTTATCAGACTTTCAGATAGGGGAAATGTGAGTGAGCGTTCCGATTTCAGTTCCAGAGCGATTCGACCAATGAGCCCTTGATATTTAGTCGTTTTCAGCCAATTTTCTGGATTTATGAAAATTTCACTTTTTTGTGAAAATATCCACTAAATGAGGGAATAATATGTGTGAGGGTACCCCAGGAGAGTTCCAAATGTGTGTGGGTAGAATATATATCCCACGGGGGTAAAATTGAAAAAAGTTGAACAAATTTTTTTTTGGACTTAGTCATTTTTCCGGCGTTTATCAGACTTTCAGATAGGGGAAATGTCTGTGAGCGTTCCGATTTCAGTTCCAGAGCAATTCGCCCAATGAGTCCTTGATATTTAGTCGTTTTCAGCCAATTTTCTGGATTTTTGAAAATTTCACTTTTTTGTGAAAATATCCACTAAATGAGGGAATAATATGTGTGAAGGTACCCCAGGAGAGTTCCAAATGTGTGTGGGTAGAATATATATGCCACGGGGGTAAAATTGAAAAAAGTTGAAAAAAAATTTTTTTTGGACTTAGTCATTTTTACGGCGTTTATCAGACTTTGAGATAGGGGAAATGTGAGTGAGCATTACGATTTCAGTTCCAGAGCGATTCGCCCAATGAGTCCTTGATATTTAGTCGTTTTCAGCCAATTTTCTGGATTTTTGAAAATTTCACTTTTTTGTGAAAATATCCACTAAATGAGGGAATAATATGTGTGAGGGTACCCCAGGAGAGTTCCAAATGTGTGTGGGTAGAATATATATCCCACGGGGGTAAAATTGAAAAAGGTTGAAAAAATTTTTTTTTTGGACTTAGTCATTTTTACGGCGTTTATCAGACTTTCAGATAGGGGAAATGTGAGTGAGCGTTCCGATTTCAGTTCCAGAGCGATTCGCCGAATGAGCCCTTGATATTTAGTCGTTTTCAGCCAATTTTCTGGATTTATGAAAATTTCACTTTTTTGTGAAAATATCCACTAAATGAGGGAATAATATGTGTGAGGGTACCCCAGGAGAGTTCCAAATGTGTGTGGGTAGAATATATATCCCACGGGGGTAAAATTGAAAAAGTTGAAAAAAATTTTTTTTTGGACTTAGTCATTTTTCTGGTGTTTATCAGACTTTCAGATAGGGGAAATGTCAGTGAGCGTTCCAATTTCAGTTCCAGAGCAATTCGCCCAATGAGTCCTTGATATTTAGTCGTTTTCAGCCAATTTTCTGGATTTTTGAAAATTTCACTTTTTTGTGAAAATATCCACTAAATGAGGGAATAATATGTGTGAGGGTACCCCAGGAGAGTTCCAAATGTGTGTGGGTAGAATATATATCCCACGGGGGTAAAATTGAAAAAAGTTGAACAAATTTTTTTTTGGACTTAGTCATTTTTCCGGCGTTTATCAGACTTTCAGATAGGGGAAATGTCTGTGAGCGTTCCGATTTCAGTTCCAGAGCAATTCGCCCAATGAGTCCTTGATATTTAGTCGTTTTCAGCCAATTTTCTGGATTTTTGAAAATTTCACTTTTTTGTGAAAATATCCACTAAATGAGGGAATAATATGTGTGAAGGTACCCCAGGAGAGTTCCAAATGTGTGTGGGTAGAATATATATGCCACGGGGGTAAAATTGAAAAAAGTTGAAAAAAAATTTTTTTTGGACTTAGTCATTTTTACGGCGTTTATCAGACTTTGAGATAGGGGAAATGTGAGTGAGCATTACGATTTCAGTTCCAGAGCGATTCGCCCAATGAGTCCTTGATATTTAGTTGTTTTCAGGCAATTTTCTGGATTTTTGAAAATTTCACTCTTTTGTGAAAATATCCACTAAATGAGGGAATAATATGTGTGAGGGTACCCCAGGAGAGTTCCAAATGTGTGTGGGTAGAATATATATCCCACGGGGGTAAAATTGAAAAAAGTTGAAAGAAATTTTTTTTTTGCACTTAGTCATTTTTACGGCGTTTATCAGACTTTCAGATAGGGGAAATGTGAGTGAGCGTTCCGATTTCAGTTCCAGAGCGATTCGCCCAATGAGCCCTTGATATTTAGTCGTTTTCAGCCAATTTTCTGGATTTTTGAAAATTTCACTTTTTTGTGAAAATATCCACTAAATGAGGGAATAATATGTGTGAGGGTACCCCAGGAGAGTTCCAAATGTGTGTGGGTAGAATATATATCCCACGGGGGTAAAATTGAAAAAAGTTGAAAAAATTTTTTTTTTGGACTTAGTCATTTTTCTGGCGTTTATCAGACTTTCAGATAGGGGAAATGTCAGTGAGCGTTCCAATTTCAGTTCCAGAGCAATTCGCCCAATGAGTCCTTGATATTTAGTCGTTTTCAGCCAATTTTCTGGATTTTTGAAAATTTCACTTTTTTGTGAAAATATCCACTAAATGAGGGAATAATATGTGTGAAGGTACCGCAGGAGAGTTCCAAATGTGTGTGGGTAGAATATATATGCCACGGGGGTAAAATTGAAAAAAGTTGAAAAAAATTTTTTTTTGGACTTAGTCATTTTTACGGCGTTTATCAGACTTTCAGATAGGGGAAATGTGAGTGAGCATTACGATTTCAGTTCCAGAGCGATTCGCCCAATGAGTCCTTGATATTTAGTCGTTTTCAGCCAATTTTCTGGATTTTTGAAAATTTCACTCTTTTGTGAAAATATCCACTAAATGAGGGAATAATATGTGTGAGGGTACCCCAGGAGAGTTCCAAATGTGTGTGGGTAGAATATATATCCCACGGGGGTAAAATTGAAAAAAGTTGAACAAATTTTTTTTTGGACTTAGTCATTTTTCCGGCGTTTATCAGACTTTCAGATAGGGGAAATGTCAGTGAGCGTTCCAATTTCAGTTCCAGAGCAATTCGCCCAATGAGTCCTTGATATTTAGTCGTTTTCAGCCAATTTTCTGGATTTTTGAAAATTTCACTTTTTTGTGAAAATATCCACTAAATGAGGGAATAATATGTGTGAGGGTACCCCAGGAGAGTTCCAAATGTGTGTGGGTAGAATATATATCCCACGGGGGTAAAATTGAAAAAAGTTGAACAAATTTTTTTTTGGACTTAGTCATTTTTCCGGCGTTTATCAGACTTTCAGTTAGGGGAAATGTCTGTGAGCGTTCCGATTTCAGTTCCAGAGCAATTCGCCCAATGAGTCCTTGATATTTAGTCGTTTTCAGCCAATTTTCTGGATTTTTGAAAATTTCACTTTTTTGTGAAAATATCCACTAAATGAGGGAATAATATGTGTGAAGGTACCCCAGGAGAGTTCCAAATGTGTGTGGGTAGAATATATATGCCACGGGGGTAAAATTGAAAAAAGTTGAACAAATTTTCTTTTGGACTTAGTCATTTTTCCGGCGTTTATCAGACTTTCAGCTAGGGGAAATGTCTGTGAGCGTTCCGATTTCAGTTCCAGAGCAATTCGCCCAATGAGTCCTTGATATTTAGTCGTTTTCAGCCAATAATTTGGATTTTTGAAAATTTCACTTTTTTGTGAAAATATCCACTAAATGAGGGAATAATATGTGTGAAGGTACCCCAGGAGAGTTCCAAATGTGTGTGGGTAGAATATATATCACACGGGGGTAAAATTGAAAAAAGTTGAACAAATTTTTTTTTGGATTTAGTCATTTTTCCGGCGTTTATCAGACTTTCAGATAGGGGAAATGTCAGTGAGCATTCCGATTTCAGTTCCAGAGCAATTCGCCCAATGAGTCCTTGATATTTAGTCGTTTTCAGCCAATTTTCTGGATTTATGAAAATTTCACTTTTTTGTGAAAATATCCACTAAACGAGGGAATAATATGTGTGAGGGTACCCCAGGAGAGTTCCAGATGTGTTTGGGTAGAATATATATCCCACGGGGGTAAAATTGAAAAAAGTTGAAAAAATATTTTTTTTGGACTTAGTCATTTTTACGGCGTTTATCAGACTTTCAGATAGGCGAAATGTCAGTGAGCTTTCCTATTTCAGTTCCAGAGCCATTCGCCCAATGAGTCCTTGTTATTTAGTCGTTTTCAGCCAACTTTCTGGATTTTTGAAAATTTCACTTTTTTGTGAAAATATCCACTAAATGAGGGAATAATATGTGTGAGGGTACCCCAGGAGAGTTCCAAATGTGTATGGGTAGAATATATATCCCACGGGGGTAAAATTGAAAAAAGTTGAAAAAAAATTTTTTTTTGGACTTAGTCATTTTTCCGGCGTTTATCAGACTTTCAGGTAGGGGAAATGTGAGTGAGCATTACGATTTCAGTTCCAGAGCGATTCGCCCAATGAGTCCTTGATATTTAGTCGTTTTCAGCCAATTTTCTGGATTTTTGAAAATTTCACTCTTTTGTGAAAATATCCACTAAATGAGGGAATAATATGTGTGAGGGTACCCCAGGAGAGTTCCAAATGTGTGTGGGTAGAATATATATCCTACGGGGGTAAAATTGAAAAAGTTTAAAAAAATTTTTTTTTGGACTTAGTCATTTTTCCGGCGTTTATCAGACTTTCAGATATGGGAAATGTGAGTGAGCGTTCAGATTTCAGTTCCAGAGCGATTCGCCCAATGAGTGCTTGATATTTAGTCGTCTTCAGCCAATTTTCTGGATTTTTGAAAATTTCACTTTTTTGTGAAAATATCCACTAAATGAGGGAATAATATGTGTGAGGGTACCCCAGGAGAGTTCCAAATGTGTGTGGGTAGAATATATATCCCACGGGGGTAAAATTGAAAAAGGTTGAAAAATATTTTTTTCTGGACTTAGTCATTTTTCTGGCGTTTATCAGACTTTCAGATAGGGGAAATGTCAGTGAGCATTCCGATTTCAGTTCCAGAGCGATTCGCCCAATGAGTCCTTGATATTTAGTCGTTTTCAGCCAATAATTTGGATTTTTGAAAATTTCACTTTTTTGTGAAAATATCCACTAAATGAGGAAATAATATGTGTGAAGGTACCCCAGGAGAGTTCCAAATGTGTGTGGGTAGAATATATATCCCACGGGGGTAAAATTGAAAAAAGTTGAACAAATTTTTTTTTGGATTTAGTCATTTTTCCAGCGTTTATCAGAATTTCAGATAGGGGAAATGTGAGTGAGCGTTCAGATTTCAGTTCCAGAGCGATTCTCCCAATGAGTGCTTGATATTTAGTCGTCTTTAGCCAATTTTCTGGATTTTTGAAAACTTCACTTTTTTGTGAAAATATCCACTAAATGAGGGAATAATATGTGTGAGGGTACCCCAGGAGAGTTCCAAATGTGTGTGGGTAGAATATATATCCCACGGGGGTAAAATTGAAAAAGGTTGAAAAAAATTTTTTTTTGGACTTAGTCATTTTTCTGGCGTTTATCAGACTTTCAGATAGGGGAAATGTCAGTGAGCATTCCGATTTCAGTTCCAGAGCGATTCGCCCAATGAGTCCTTGATATTTAGTCGTTTTCAGCCATTAATTTGGATTTTTGAAAATTTCACTTTTTTGTGAAAATATCCACTAAACGAGGGAATAATATGTGTGAGGGTACCCCAGGAGAGTTCCAGATGTGTTTGGGTAGAATATATATCCCACGGGGGTAAAATTGAAAAAAGTTGAAAAAAAATTTTTTTTGGACTTAGTCATTTTTACGGCGTTTATCAGACTTTCAGATAGGCGAAATGTCAGTGAGCTTTCCTATTTCAGTTCCAGAGCAATTCGCCCAATGAGTCCTTGTTATTTAGTCGTTTTCAGCCAACTTTCTGGATTTTTGAAAATTTCACTTTTTTGTGAAAATATCCACTAAATGAGGGAATAATATGTGTGAGGGTACCCCAGGAGAGTTCCAAATGTGTATGGGTAGAATATATATCCCACGGGGGTAAAATTGAAAAAAGTTGAAAAAAAATTTTTTTTTGGACTTAGTCATTTTTCCGGCGTTTATCAGACTTTCAGGTAGGGGAAATGTGAGTGAGCATTACGATTTCAGTTCCAGAGCGATTCGCCCAATGAGTCCTTGATATTTAGTCGTTTTCAGCCAATTTTCTGGATTTTTGAAAATTTCACTCTTTTGTGAAAATATCCACTAAATGAGGGAATAATATGTGTGAGGGTACCCCAGGAGAGTTCCAAATGTGTGTGGGTAGAATATATATCCTACGGGGGTAAAATTGAAAAAGTTTAAAAAAATTTTTTTTTGGACTTAGTCATTTTTCCGGCGTTTATCAGACTTTCAGATATGGGAAATGTGAGTGAGCGTTCAGATTTCAGTTCCAGAGCGATTCGCCCAATGAGTGCTTGATATTTAGTCGTCTTCAGCCAATTTTCTGGATTTTTGAAAATTTCACTTTTTTGTGAAAATATCCACTAAATGAGGGAATAATATGTGTGAGGGTACCCCAGGAGAGTTCCAAATGTGTGTGGGTAGAATATATATCCCACGGGGGTAAAATTGAAAAAGGTTGAAAAATATTTTTTTCTGGACTTAGTCATTTTTCTGGCGTTTATCAGACTTTCAGATAGGGGAAATGTCAGTGAGCATTCCGATTTCAGTTCCAGAGCGATTCGCCCAATGAGTCCTTGATATTTAGTCGTTTTCAGCCAATAATTTGGATTTTTGAAAATTTCACTTTTTTGTGAAAATATCCACTAAATGAGGAAATAATATGTGTGAAGGTACCCCAGGAGAGTTCCAAATGTGTGTGGGTAGAATATATATCCCACGGGGGTAAAATTGAAAAAAGTTGAACAAATTTTTTTTTGGATTTAGTCATTTTTCCAGCGTTTATCAGAATTTCAGATAGGGGAAATGTGAGTGAGCGTTCAGATTTCAGTTCCAGAGCGATTCGCCCAATGAGTGCTTGATATTTAGTCGTCTTCAGCCAATTTTCTGGATTTTTGAAAACTTCACTTTTTTGTGAAAATATCCACTAAATGAGGGAATAATATGTGTGAGGGTACCCCAGGAGAGTTCCAAATGTGTGTGGGTAGAATATATATCCCACGGGGGTAAAATTGAAAAAGGTTGAAAAAAATTTTTTTTTGGACTTAGTCATTTTTCTGGCGTTTATCAGACTTTCAGATAGGGGAAATGTCAGTGAGCATTCCGATTTCAGTTCCAGAGCGATTCGCCCAATGAGTCCTTGATATTTAGTCGTTTTCAGCCATTAATTTGGATTTTTGAAAATTTCACTTTTTTGTGAAAATATCCACTAAATGAGGGAATAATATGTGTGAGGGTACCCCAGGAGAGGTCCAAATGTGTGTGGGTAGAATATATATCCCACGGGGGTAAAATTGAAAAAAGTTGCAAAAAATTTTTTTTTTGCACTTAGTCATTTTTACGGCGTTTATCAGACTTTCAGATAGGGGAAATGTGAGTGAGCATTCCGATTTCAGTTCCAGAGCGATTCGCCCAATGAGCCCTTGATATTTAGTCGTTTTCAGCCAATTTTCTGGATTTTTGAAAATTTCACTTTTTTGTGAAAATATCCACTAAATGAGGGAATAATATGTGTGAGGGTACCCCAGGAGAGTTCCAAATGTGTGTTGGTAGAATATATATCCCACGGGGGTAAAATTGAAAAAAGTTGAAAAAAATTTTTTTTGGGACTTAGTCATTTTTCTGGCGTTTATCAGACTTTCAGATAGGGGAAATGTCAGTGAGCGTTCCAATTTCAGTTCCAGAGCAATTCGCCCAATGAGTCCTTGATATTTAGTCGTTTTCAGCCAATTTTCTGGATTTTTGAAAATTTCACTTTTTTGTGAAAATATCCACTAAATGAGGGAATAATATGTGTGAGGGTACCCCAGGAGAGTTCCAAATGTGTGTGGGTAGAATATATATCCCACGGGGGTAAAATTGAAAAAAGTTGAACAAATTTTTTTTTGGACTTAGTCATTTTTCCGGCGTTTATCAGACTTTCAGATAGGGGAAATGTCTGTGAGCGTTCCGATTTCAGTTCCAGAGCAATTCGCCCAATGAGTCCTTGATATTTAGTCGTTTTCAGCCAATTTTCTGGATTTTTGAAAATTTCACTTTTTTGTGAAAATATCCACTAAATGAGGGAATAATATGTGTGAAGGTACCCCAGGAGAGTTCCAAATGTGTGTGGGTAGAATATATATGCCACGGGGGTAAAATTGAAAAAAGTTGAACAAATTTTCTTTTGGACTTAGTCATTTTTCCGGCGTTTATCAGACTTTCAGCTAGGGGAAATGTCTGTGAGCGTTCCGATTTCAGTTCCAGAGCAATTCGCCCAATGAGTCCTTGATATTTAGTCGTTTTCAGCCAATAATTTGGATTTTTGAAAATTTCACTTTTTTGTGAAAATATCCACTAAATGAGGGAATAATATGTGTGAAGGTACCCCAGGAGAGTTCCAAATGTGTGTGGGTAGAATATATATCACACGGGGGTAAAATTGAAAAAAGTTGAACAAATTTTTTTTTGGATTTAGTCATTTTTCCGGCGTTTATCAGACTTTCAGATAGGGGAAATGTCAGTGAGCATTCCGATTTCAGTTCCAGAGCAATTCGCCCAATGAGTCCTTGATATTTAGTCGTTTTCAGCCAATTTTCTGGATTTATGAAAATTTCACTTTTTTGTGAAAATATCCACTAAACGAGGGAATAATATGTGTGAGGGTACCCCAGGAGAGTTCCAGATGTGTTTGGGTAGAATATATATCCCACGGGGGTAAAATTGAAAAAAGTTGAAAAAATATTTTTTTTGGACTTAGTCATTTTTACGGCGTTTATCAGACTTTCAGATAGGCGAAATGTCAGTGAGCTTTCCTATTTCAGTTCCAGAGCAATTCGCCCAATGAGTCCTTGTTATTTAGTCGTTTTCAGCCAACTTTCTGGATTTTTGAAAATTTCACTTTTTTGTGAAAATATCCACTAAATGAGGGAATAATATTTGTGAGGGTACCCCAGGAGAGTTCCAAATGTGTATGGGTAGAATATATATCCCACGGGGGTAAAATTGAAAAAAGTTGAAAAAAAATTTTTTTTTGGACTTAGTCATTTTTCCGGCGTTTATCAGACTTTCAGGTAGGGGAAATGTGAGTGAGCATTACGATTTCAGTTCCAGAGCGATTCGCCCAATGAGTCCTTGATATTTAGTCGTTTTCAGCCAATTTTCTGGATTTTTGAAAATTTCACTCTTTTGTGAAAATATCCACTAAATGAGGGAATAATATGTGTGAGGGTACCCCAGGAGAGTTCCAAATGTGTGTGGGTAGAATATATATCCTACGGGGGTAAAATTGAAAAAGTTTAAAAAAATTTTTTTTTGGACTTAGTCATTTTTCCGGCGTTTATCAGACTTTCAGATATGGGAAATGTGAGTGAGCGTTCAGATTTCAGTTCCAGAGCGATTCGCCCAATGAGTGCTTGATATTTAGTCGTCTTCAGCCAATTTTCTGGATTTTTGAAAATTTCACTTTTTTGTGAAAATATCCACTAAATGAGGGAATAATATGTGTGAGGGTACCCCAGGAGAGTTCCAAATGTGTGTGGGTAGAATATATATCCCACGGGGGTAAAATTGAAAAAGGTTGAAAAATATTTTTTTCTGGACTTAGTCATTTTTCTGGCGTTTATCAGACTTTCAGATAGGGGAAATGTCAGTGAGCATTCCGATTTCAGTTCCAGAGCGATTCGCCCAATGAGTCCTTGATATTTAGTCGTTTTCAGCCAATAATTTGGATTTTTGAAAATTTCACTTTTTTGTGAAAATATCCACTAAATGAGGAAATAATATGTGTGAAGGTACCCCAGGAGAGTTCCAAATGTGTGTGGGTAGAATATATATCCCACGGGGGTAAAATTGAAAAAAGTTGAACAAATTTTTTTTTGGATTTAGTCATTTTTCCAGCGTTTATCAGAATTTCAGATAGGGGAAATGTGAGTGAGCGTTCAGATTTCAGTTCCAGAGCGATTCGCCCAATGAGTGCTTGATATTTAGTCGTCTTCAGCCAATTTTCTGGATTTTTGAAAACTTCACTTTTTTGTGAAAATATCCACTAAATGAGGGAATAATATGTGTGAGGGTACCCCAGGAGAGTTCCAAATGTGTGTGGGTAGAATATATATCCCACGGGGGTAAAATTGAAAAAGGTTGAAAAAAATTTTTTTTTGGACTTAGTCATTTTTCTGGCGTTTATCAGACTTTCAGATAGGGGAAATGTCAGTGAGCATTCCGATTTCAGTTCCAGAGCGATTCGCCCAATGAGTCCTTGATATTTAGTCGTTTTCAGCCATTAATTTGGATTTTTGAAAATTTCACTTTTTTGTGAAAATATCCACTAAACGAGGGAATAATATGTGTGAGGGTACCCCAGGAGAGTTCCAGATGTGTTTGGGTAGAATATATATCCCACGGGGGTAAAATTGAAAAAAGTTGAAAAAAAATTTTTTTTGGACTTAGTCATTTTTACGGCGTTTATCAGACTTTCAGATAGGCGAAATGTCAGTGAGCTTTCCTATTTCAGTTCCAGAGCAATTCGCCCAATGAGTCCTTGTTATTTAGTCGTTTTCAGCCAACTTTCTGGATTTTTGAAAATTTCACTTTTTTGTGAAAATATCCACTAAATGAGGGAATAATATGTGTGAGGGTACCCCAGGAGAGTTCCAAATGTGTATGGGTAGAATATATATCCCACGGGGGTAAAATTGAAAAAAGTTGAAAAAAAATTTTTTTTTGGACTTAGTCATTTTTCCGGCGTTTATCAGACTTTCAGGTAGGGGAAATGTGAGTGAGCATTACGATTTCAGTTCCAGAGCGATTCGCCCAATGAGTCCTTGATATTTAGTCGTTTTCAGCCAATTTTCTGGATTTTTGAAAATTTCACTCTTTTGTGAAAATATCCACTAAATGAGGGAATAATATGTGTGAGGGTACCCCAGGAGAGTTCCAAATGTGTGTGGGTAGAATATATATCCTACGGGGGTAAAATTGAAAAAGTTTAAAAAAATTTTTTTTTGGACTTAGTCATTTTTCCGGCGTTTATCAGACTTTCAGATATGGGAAATGTGAGTGAGCGTTCAGATTTCAGTTCCAGAGCGATTCGCCCAATGAGTGCTTGATATTTAGTCGTCTTCAGCCAATTTTCTGGATTTTTGAAAATTTCACTTTTTTGTGAAAATATCCACTAAATGAGGGAATAATATGTGTGAGGGTACCCCAGGAGAGTTCCAAATGTGTGTGGGTAGAATATATATCCCACGGGGGTAAAATTGAAAAAGGTTGAAAAATATTTTTTTCTGGACTTAGTCATTTTTCTGGCGTTTATCAGACTTTCAGATAGGGGAAATGTCAGTGAGCATTCCGATTTCAGTTCCAGAGCGATTCGCCCAATGAGTCCTTGATATTTAGTCGTTTTCAGCCAATAATTTGGATTTTTGAAAATTTCACTTTTTTGTGAAAATATCCACTAAATGAGGAAATAATATGTGTGAAGGTACCCCAGGAGAGTTCCAAATGTGTGTGGGTAGAATATATATCCCACGGGGGTAAAATTGAAAAAAGTTGAACAAATTTTTTTTTTTTTATTTAGTCATTTTTCCAGCGTTTATCAGAATTTCAGATAGGGGAAATGTGAGTGAGCGTTCAGATTTCAGTTCCAGAGCGATTCGCCCAATGAGTGCTTGATATTTAGTCGTCTTCAGCCAATTTTCTGGATTTTTGAAAACTTCACTTTTTTGTGAAAATATCCACTAAATGAGGGAATAATATGTGTGAGGGTACCCCAGGAGAGTTCCAAATGTGTGTGGGTAGAATATATATCCCACGGGGGTAAAATTGAAAAAGGTTGAAAAAAATTTTTTTTTGGACTTAGTCATTTTTCTGGCGTTTATCAGACTTTCAGATAGGGGAAATGTCAGTGAGCATTCCGATTTCAGTTCCAGAGCGATTCGCCCAATGAGTCCTTGATATTTAGTCGTTTTCAGCCATTAATTTGGATTTTTGAAAATTTCACTTTTTTGTGAAAATATCCACTAAATGAGGGAATAATATGTGTGAGGGTACCCCAGGAGAGTTCCAAATGTGTGTGGGTAGAATATATATCCCACGGGGGTAAAATTGAAAAAAGTTGCAAAAAATTTTTTTTTTGCACTTAGTCATTTTTACGGCGTTTATCAGACTTTCAGATAGGGGAAATGTGAGTGAGCATTCCGATTTCAGTTCCAGAGCGATTCGCCCAATGAGCCCTTGATATTTAGTCGTTTTCAGCCAATTTTCTGGATTTTTGAAAATTTCACTTTTTTGTGAAAATATCCACTAAATGAGGGAATAATATGTGTGAGGGTACCCCAGGAGAGTTCCAAATGTGTGTTGGTAGAATATATATCCCACGGGGGTAAAATTGAAAAAAGTTGAAAAAAATTTTTTTTGGGACTTAGTCATTTTTCTGGCGTTTATCAGACTTTCAGATAGGGGAAATGTCAGTGAGCGTTCCAATTTCAGTTCCAGAGCGATTCGCCAAATGAGTCCTTGATATTTAGTCGATTTCAGCCAATTTTCTGGATTTTTGAAAATTTCACTTTTTTGTGAAAATATCCACTAAATGAGGGAATAATATGTGTGAAGGTACCCTAGGAGAGTTCCAAATGTGTATGGGTAGAATATATATGCCAAGGGGGTAAAATTGAAAAAAGTTGAAAAAAAATTTTTTGGGGACTTAGTCATTTTTACGGCGTTTATCAGACTTTCAGATAGGGGAAATGTGAGTGAGCATTACGATTTCAGTTCCAGAGCGATTCGCCCAATGAGTCCTTGATATTTAGTCGTTTTCAGCCAATTTTCTGGATTTTTGAAAATTTCACTCTTTTGTGAAAATATCCACTAAATGAGGGAATAATATGTGTGAGGTACCCCAGGAGAGTTCCAAATGTGTGTGGGTAGAATATATATCCCACGGGGGTAAAATTGAAAAAGGTTGAAAAAATTTTTTTTTTGGACTTATTCATTTTTACGGCGTTTATCAGACTTTCAGATAGGGGAAATGTGAGTGAGCGTTCCGATTTCAGTTCCAGAGCGATTCGCCCAATGAGCCCTTGATATTTAGTCGTTTTCAGCCAATTTTCTGGATTTATGAAAATTTCACTTTTTTGTGAAAATATCCACTAAATGAGGGAATAATATGTGTGAGGGTACCCCAGGAGAGTTCCAAATGTGTGTGGGTAGAATATATATCCCACGAGGGTAAAATTGAAAAAAGTTGAAAAAATTTTTTTTTTGGACTTAGTCATTTTTCTAGCGTTTATCAGACTTTCAGATAGGGGAAATGTCAGTGAGCGTTCCAATTTCAGTTCCAGAGCGATTCGCCCAATGAGTCCTTGATATTTAGTCGTTTTCAGCCAATTTTCTGGATTTTTGAAAATTTCACTTTTTTGTGAAAATATCCACTAAATGAGGGAATAATATGTGTGAGGGTACCCCAGGAGAGTTCCAAATGTGTGTGGGTAGAATATATATCCCACGGGGGTAAAATTGAAAAAAGTTGAACAAATTTTTTTTTGGACTTAGTCATTTTTCCGGCGTTTATCAGACTTTCAGATAGGGGAAATGTCTGTGAGCTTACCGATTTCAGTTCCAGAGCAATTCGCCCAATGAGTCCTTGATATTTAGTCGTTTTCAGCCAATTTTCTGGATTTATGAAAATTTCACATTTTTGTGAAAATATCCACTAAACGAGGGAATAATATGTGTGAGGGTACCCCAGGAGAGTTCCAAATGTGTGTGGGTAGAATATATATCCCACGGGGGTAAAATTGAAAAAAGTTGAAAAAATTTTTTTTTTGGACTTAGTCATTTTTCCGGCGTTTATCAGACTTTCAGATAGGGGAAATGTGAGTGAGCATTATGATTTTAGTTCCAGAGCGATTCGCCCAATGAGTCCTTGATATTTAGTCGTTTTCAGCCAATTTTCTGGATTTTTGAAAAAATCACTTTTTTGTGAAAATATCCACTAAATGAGGGAATAATATGTGTGAAGGTACCCCAGGAGAGTTCCAAATGTGTGTGGGTAGAATATATATCCCACGGGGGTAAAATTGAAAAAAGTTGAACAAATTTTTTTTTGGACTTAGTCATTTTTCCGGCGTTTATCAGACTTTCAGATAGGGGAAATGTGAGTGAGCGTTACGATTTCAGTTCCAGAGCGATTCGCCCAATGAGTGCTTGATATTTAGTCGTTTTCAGCCAATTTTCTGGATTTTTGAAAATTTCACTTTTTTGTGAAAATATCCACTAAATGAGGGAATAATATGTGTGAGGGTACCCCAGGAGAGTTCCAAATGTGTGTGGGTAGAATATATATCCCACGGGGGTAAAATTGAAAAAAGTTTAAAAAAATTTTTTTTTTGGACTTAGTCATTTTTCCGGCGTTTATCAGACTTTCAGATAGGGGAAATGTCAGTGAGCATTCCAATTTCAGTTCCAGAGCGATTCGCCCAATGAGTCCTTGATATTTAGTCGTTTTCAGCCATTAATTTGGATTTTTGAAAATTTCACTTTTTTGTGAAAATATCCACTAAATGAGGGAATAATATGTGTGAGGGTACCCCAGGAGAGTTCCAAATGTGTGTGGGTAGAATATATATCCCACGGGGGTAAAATTGAAAAAAGTTGAAAAAATTTTTTTTTTGGACTTAGTCATTTTTCCGGCGTTTATCAGACTTTCAGATAGGGGAAATGTGAGTGGGCATTATGATTTTAGTTCCAGAGCGATTCGCCCAATGAGTCCTTGATATTTAGTCGTTTTCAGCCAATTTTCTGGATTTTTGAAAAAATCACTTTTTTGTGAAAATATCCACTAAATGAGGGAATAATATGTGTGAAGGTACCCCAGGAGAGTTCCAAATGTGTGTGGGTAGAATATATATCCCACGGGGGTAAAATCGAAAAAAGTTGAAAAAAAATTTTTTTTGGACTTAGTCATTTTTACAGCGTTTATCAGACTTTCAGATAGGGGAAATGTGAGTGAGCATTACGATTTCAGTTCCAGAGCGATTCGCCCAATGAGTCCTTGATATTTAGTCGTTTTCAGCCAATTTTCTGGATTTTTGAAAATTTCACTTTTTTGTGAAAATATCCACTAAATGAGGGAATAATATGTGTGAGGGTACCCCAGGAGAGTTCCAAATGTGTGTGGGTAGAATATATATCCCACGGGGGTAAAATTGAAAAAAGTTGAACAAATTTTTTTTTGGACTTAGTCATTTTTCCGGCGTTTATCAGACTTTCAGATAGGGGAAATGTCTGTGAGCGTTCCGATTTCAGTTCCAGAGCAATTCGCCCAATGAGTCCTTGATATTTAGTCGTTTTCAGCCAATTTTCTGGATTTATGAAAATTTCACATTTTTGTGAAAATATCCACTAAACGAGGGAATAATATGTGTGAGGGTACCCCAGGAGAGTTCCAAATGTGTGTGGGTAGAATATATATCCCACGGGGGTAAAATTGAAAAAAGTTGAACAAATTTTCTTTTGGACTTAGTCATTTTTCCGGCGTTTATCAGACTTTCAGCTAGGGGAAATGTCTGTGAGCGTTCCGATTTCAGTTCCAGAGCAATTCGCCCAATGAGTCCTTGATATTTAGTCGTTTTCAGCCAATAATTTGGATTTTTGAAAATTTCACTTTTTTGTGAAAATATCCACTAAATGAGGGAATAATATGTGTGAAGGTACCCCAGGAGAGTTCCAAATGTGTGTGGGTAGAATATATATCCCACGGGGGTAAAATTGAAAAAAGTTGAACAAATTTTTTTTTTGGATTTAGTCATTTTTCCGGCGTTTATCAGACTTTCAGATAGGGGAAATGTCAGTGAGCATTCCGATTTCAGTTCCAGAGCAATTCGCCCAATGAGTCCTTGATATTTAGTCATTTTCAGCCAATTTTCTGGATTTATGAAAATTTCACTTTTTTGTGAAAATATCCACTAAACGAGGGAATAATATGTGTGAGGGTACCCCAGGAGAGTTCCAAATGTGTGTGGGTAGAATATATATCCCACGGGGGTAAAATTGAAAAAAGTTGAAAAAAAATTTTTTTTGGACTTAGTCATTTTTACGGCGTTTATCAGACTTTCAGATAGGCGAAATGTCAGTGAGCTTTCCTATTTCAGTTCCAGAGCAATTCGCCCAATGAGTCCTTGATATTTAGTCGTTTTCAGCCAACTTTCTGGATTTTTGAAAATTTCACTTTTTTGTGAAAATATCCACTAAATGAGGGAATAATATGTGTGAGGGTACCCCAGGAGAGTTCCAAATGTGTGTGGGTAGAATATATATCCCACGGGGGTAAAATTGAAAAAAGTTGAAAAAAATTTTTTTTTTGGACTTAGTCATTTTTCCGGCGTTTATCAGACTTTCAGATAGGGGAAATGTGAGTGAGCATTACGATTTCAGTTCCAGAGCGATTCGCCCAATGAGTCCTTGATATTTAGTCGTTTTCAGCCAATTTTCTGGATTTTTGAAAATTTCACTTTTTTGTGAAAATATCCACTAAATGAGGGAATAATATGTGTGAGGGTACCCCAGGAGAGTTCCAAATGTGTGTGGGTAGAATATATATCCCACGGGGGTAAAGTTGAAAAAGGTTGAAAAAAATTTTTTTTTGGACTTAGTCATTTTTCTGGCGTTTATCAGACTTTCAGATAGGGGAAATGTCAGTGAGCATTCCGATTTCAGTTCCAGAGCAATTCGCCCAATGAGTCCTTGATATTTAGTCGTTTTCAGCCAATTTTCTGGATTTATGAAAATTTCACATTTTTGTGAAAATATCCACTAAACGAGGGAATAATATGTGTGAGGGTACCCCAGGAGAGTTCCAAATGTGTGTGGGTAGAATATATATCCCACGGGGGTAAAATTGAAAAAAGTTTAAAAAAATATTTTTTTGCACTTAGTCATTTTTACGGCGTTTATCAGACTTTCAGATAGGGGAAATGTGAGTGAGCGTTCCGATTTCAGTTCCAGAGCGATTCGCCCAATGAGCCCTTTATATTTAGTCGTTTTCAGCCAATTTTCTGGATTTTTGAAAATTTCACTTTTTTGTGAAAATATCCACTAAATGAGGGAATAATATGTGTGAGGGTACCCCAGGAGAGTTCCAAATGTGTGTGGGTAGAATATATATCCCACGGGGGTAAAATTGAAAAAAGTTGAAAAAAATTTTTTTTTTGGACTTAGTCATTTTTCCGGCGTTTATCAGACTTTCAGATAGGGGAAATGTGAGTGAGCATTACGATTTCAGTTCCAGAGCGATTCGCCCAATGAGTCCTTGATATTTAGTCGTTTTCAGCCAATTTTCTGGATTTTTGAAAATTTCACTTTTTTGTGAAAATATCCACTAAATGAGGGAATAATATGTGTGAGGGTACCCCAGGAGAGTTCCAAATGTGTGTGGGTAGAATATATATCCCACGGGGGTAAAGTTGAAAAAGGTTGAAAAAAATTTTTTTTTGGACTTAGTCATTTTTCTGGCGTTTATCAGACTTTCAGATAGGGGAAATGTCAGTGAGCATTCCGATTTCAGTTCCAGAGCAATTCGCCCAATGAGTCCTTGATATTTAGTCGTTTTCAGCCAATTTTCTGGATTTATGAAAATTTCACATTTTTGTGAAAATATCCACTAAACGAGGGAATAATATGTGTGAGGGTACCCCAGGAGAGTTCCAAATGTGTGTGGGTAGAATATATATCCCACGGGGGTAAAATTGAAAAAAGTTTAAAAAAATATTTTTTTGCACTTAGTCATTTTTACGGCGTTTATCAGACTTTCAGATAGGGGAAATGTGAGTGAGCGTTCCGATTTCAGTTCCAGAGCGATTCGCCCAATGAGCCCTTGATATTTAGTCGTTTTCAGCCAATTTTCTGGATTTTTGAAAATTTCACTTTTTTGTGAAAATATCCACTAAATGAGGGAATAATATGTGTGAGGGTACCCCAGGAGAGTTCCAAATGTGTGTGGGTAGAATATATATCCCACGGGGGTAAAATTGAAAAAAGTTTAAAAAAATATTTTCTTGCACTTAGTCATTTTTACGGCGTTTATCAGACTTTCAGATAGGGGAAATGTGAGTGAGCGTTCCGATTTCAGTTCCAGAGCGATTCGCCCAATGAGCCCTTGATATTTAGTCGTTTTCAGCCAATTTTCTGGATTTTTGAAAATTTCACTTTTTTTGTGAAAATATCCACTAAATGAGGGAATAATATGTGTGAGGGTACCCCAGGAGAGTTCCAAATGTGTGTTGGTAGAATATATATCCCACGGGGGTAAAATTGAAAAAAGTTGAAAAAATTTTTTTTTGGGACTTAGTCATTTTTCTGGCGTTTATCAGACTTTCAGATAGGGGAAATGTCAGTGAGCGTTCCAATTTCAGTTCCAGAGCGATTCGCCCAATGAGTCCTTGATATTTAGTCGTTTTCAGCCAATTTTCTGGATTTTTGAAAATTTCACTTTTTTGTGAAAATATCCACTAAATGAGGGAATAATATGTGTGAAGGTACCCTAGGAGAGTTCCAAATGTGTGTGGGTAGAATATATATGCCACGGGGGTAAAATTGAAAAAAGGTGAAAAAAATTTTTTTTTGGACTTAGTCATTTTTACGGCGTTTATCAGACTTTCAGATAGGGGAAATGTGAGTGAGCATTCCGATTTCAGTTCCAGAGCGATTCGCCCAATGAGTCCTTGATATTTAGTCGTTTTCAGCCAATTTTCTGGATTTTTAAAAATTTCACTCTTTTGTGAAAATATCCACTAAATGAGGGAATAATATGTGTGAGGTACCCCAGGAGAGTTCCAAATGTGTGTGGGTAGAATATATATCCCACGGGGGTAAAATTGAAAAAAGTTGAAAGAAATTTTTTTTTTGCACTTAGTCATTTTTACGGCGTTTATCAGACTTTCAGATAGGGGAAATGTGAGTGAGCGTTCCGATTTCAGTTCCAGAGCGATTCGCCCAATGAGCCCTTGATATTTAGTCGTTTTCAGCCAATTTTCTGGATTTTTGAAAATTTCACTTTTTTGTGAAAATATCCACTAAATGAGGGAATAATATGTGTGAGGGTACCCCAGGAGAGTTCCAAATGTGTGTGGGTAGAATATATATCCCACGGGGGTAAAATTGAAAAAAGTTGAAAAAATTTTTTTTTGGACTTAGTCATTTTTCTGGCGTTTATCAGACTTTCAGATAGGGGAAATGTCTGTGAGCGTTCCGATTTCAGTTCCAGAGGAATTCGCCCAATGAGTCCTTGATATTTAGTCGTTTTCAGCCAATTTTCTGGATTTATGAAAATTTCACATTTTTGTGAAAATATCCACTAAACGAGGGAATAATATGTGTGAGGGTACCCCAGGAGAGTTCCAAATGTGTGTGGGTAGAATATATATCCCACGGGGGTAAAATTGAAAAAAGTTTAAAAAAATATTTTTTTGCACTTAGTCATTTTTACGGCGTTTATCAGACTTTCAGATAGGGGAAATGTGAGTGAGCGTTCTGATTTCAGTTCCAGAGCGATTCGCCCAATGAGTCCTTGATATTTAGTCGTTTTCAGCCAATTTTCTGGATTTTTGAAAATTTCACTCTTTTGTGAAAATATCCACTAAATGAGGGAATAATATGTGTGAGGGTACCCCAGGAGAGTTCCAAATGTGTGTGGGTAGAATATATATCCCACGGGGGTAAAATTGAAAAAAGTTGAAAAAATTTTTTTTTTTGGACTTAGTCATTTTTCCGGCGTTTATCAGACTTTCAGATAGGGGAAATGTCAGTGAGCATTCCGATTTCAGTTCCAGAGCGATTCGCCCAATGAGTCCTTGATATTTAGTCGTTTTCAGCCATTAATTTGGATTTTTGAAAATTTCACTTTTTTGTGAAAATATCCACTAAATGAGGGAATAATATGTGTGAGGGTACCCCAGGAGAGTTCCAAATGTGTGTGGGTAGAATATATATCCCACGGGGGTAAAATTGAAAAAAGTTGAAAAAATTTTTTTTTTGGACTTAGTCATTTTTCCGGCGTTTATCAGACTTTCAGATAGGGGAAATGTGAGTGGGCATTATGATTTTAGTTCCAGAGCGATTCGCCCAATGAGTCCTTGATATTTTGTCGTTTTCAGCCAATTTTCTGGATTTTTGAAAATTTCACTTTTTTGTGAAAATATCCACTAAATGAGGGAATAATATGTGTGAGGGTACCCCAGGAGAGTTCCAAATGTGTGTGGGTAGAATATATATCCCACGGTGGTAAAATTGAAAAAAGTTGAAAAAAATTTTTTTTTTGCACTTAGTCATTTTTACGGCGTTTATCAGACTTTCAGATAGGGGAAATGTGAGTGAGCGTTCCGATTTCAGTTCCAGAGCGATTCGCCCAATGAGCCCTTGATATTTAGTCGTTTTCAGCCAAGTTTCTGGATTTTTGAAAATTTCACTTTTTTGTGAAAATATCCACTAAATGAGGGAATAATATGTGTGAGGGTACCCCAGGAGAGTTCCAAATGTGTGTGGGTAGAATATATATCCCACGGGGGTAAAGTTGAAAAAAGTTGAAAAAATTTTTTTTTTTCGACTTAGTCATTTTTCCGGAGTTTATCAGACTTTCAGATAGGGGAAATGTCAGTGAGCATTCTGATTTCAGTTCCAGAGCGATTCGCCCAATGAGTCCTTGATATTTAGTCGTTTTCAGCCATTAATTTGGATTTTTGAAAATTTCACTTTTTTGTGAAAATATCCACTAAATGAGGGAATAATATGTGTGAGGGTACCCCAGGAGAGTTCCAAATGTGTGTGGGTAGAATATATATCCCACGGTGGTAAAATTGAAAAAAGTTTAAAAACATTTTTTTTTGGACTTAGTAATTTTTTTGGCGTTTATCAGACTTTCAGATAGGGGAAATGTCAGTGAGCGTTCCAATTTCAGTTCCAGAGCGATTCGCCCAATGAGTGCTTGATATTTAGTCGTTTTCAGCCAATTTTCTGGATTTTTGAAAATTTCACTTTTTTGTGAAAATATCCACTAAATGAGGGAATAATATGTGTGAGGGTACCCCAGGAGAGTTCCAAATGTGTGTGGGTAGAATATATATCCCACGGGGGTAAAATTGAAAAAAGTTGAAAAAAATTTTTTTTTGCACTTAGTCATTTTTACGGCGTTTATCAGACTTTCAGATAGGGGAAATGTGAGTGAGCGTTCCGATTTCAGTTCCAGAGCGATTCGCCCAATGAGCCCTTGATATTTAGTCGTTTTCAGCCAATTTTCTGGATTTTTGAAAATTTCACTTTTTTGTGAAAATATCCACTAAATGAGGGAATAATATGTGTGAGGGTACCCCAGGAGAGTTCCAAATGTGTGTGGGCAGAATATATATCCCACGGGGGTAAAATTGAAAAAAGTTGAACAAAATTTTTTTTTGGACTTAGTAATTTTTTTGGCGTTTATCAGACTTTCAGATAGGGAAAATGTCAGTGAGCGTTCCAATTTCAGTTCCAGAGCGATTCGCCCAATGAGTCCTTGATATTTAGTCGTTTTCAGCCAATTTTCTGGATTTTTGAAAATTTCACTTTTTTGTAAAAATATCCACTAAATGAGGGAATAATATGTGTGAGGGTACCCCAGGAGAGTTCCAAATGTGTGTGGGTAGAATATATATCCCACGGGGGTAAAATTGAAAAAAGTTGAAAAAATTTTTTTTTGGACTTAGTCATTTTTCCGGCGTTTATCAGACTTTCAGATAGGGGAAATGTCAGTGAGCATTCCGATTTCAGTTCCAGAGCGATTCGCCCAATGAGTCCTTGATATTTAGTCGTTTTCAGCCATTAATTTGGATTTGTGAATATTTCACTTTTTTGTGAAAATATCCACTAAATGAGGGAATAATATGTGTGAGGGTACCCCAGGAGAGTTCCAAATGTGTGTGGGTAGAATATATATCCCACGGGGGTAAAATTGAAAAAAGTTGAAAAAATTTTTTTTTGGACTTAGTCATTTTTCCGGCGTTTATCAGACTTTCAGATAGGGGAAATGTCAGTGAGCATTCCGATTTCAGTTCCAGAGCGATTCGCCCAATGAGTGCTTGATATTTAGTCGTTTTCAGCCAATTTTCTGGATTTTTGAAAATTTCACTTTTTTGTGAAAATATCCACTAAATGAGGGAATAATATGTGTGAGGGTACCCCAGGAGAGTTCCAAATGTGTGTGGGTAGAATATATATCCCACGGGGGTAAAATTGAAAAAAGTTGAAAAAAATTTTTTTTGCACTTAGTCATTTTTACGGCGTTTATCAGACTTTCAGATAGGGGAAATGTGAGTGAGCGTTCCGATTTCAGTTCCAGAGCGATTCGCCCAATGAGCCCTTGATATTTAGTCGTTTTCAGCCAATAATTTGGATTTTTGAAAATTTCACTTTTTTGTGAAAATATCCACTAAATGAGGGAATAATATGTGTGAAGGTACCCCAGGAGAGTTCCAAATGTGTGTGGGTAGAATATATATCCCACGGGGGTAAAATTGAAAAAAGGTGAAAAAAAATTTTTTTTGGACTTAGTCATTTTTACGGCGTTTATCAGACTTTCAGATAGGGGAAATGTGAGTGAACATTACGATTTCAGTTCCAGAGCGATTCGCCCAATGAGTCCTTGATATTTAGTCGCTTTCAGCCAATTTTCTGGATTTTTGAAAATTTCACTTTTTTGTGAAAATATCCACTAAATGAGGGAATAATATGTGTGAGGGTACCCCAGGAGAGTTCCAAATGTGTGTGGGTAGAATATATATCCCGCGGGGGTAAAATTGAAAAAAGTTGAAAAAATTTTTTTTTGGACTTAGTCATTTTTCCGGCGTTTATCAGACTTTCAGATATGGGAAATGTCAGTGAGCATTCCGATTTCAGTTCCAGAGCGATTCGCCCAATGAGTACTTGATATTTAGTCGTTTTCAGCCATTAATTTGGATTTTTGAAAATTTCACTTTTTTGTGAAAATATCCACTAAATGAGGGAATAATATGTGTGAGGGTACCCCAGGAGAGTTCCAAATGTGTGTGGGTAGAATATATATCCCACGGTGGTAAAATTGAAAAAAGTTGAAAAAAATTTTTTTTTTCCACTTAGTCATTTTTACGGCGTTTATCAGACTTTCAGATAGGGGAAATGTCAGTGAGCGTTCCGATTTCAGTTCCAGAGCAATTCGCCCAATGAGTCCTTGATATTTAGTCGTTTTCAGCCATTAATTTGGATTTTTGAAAATTTCACTTTTTTGTGAAAATATCCACTAAATGAGGGAATAATATGTGTGAGGGTACCCCAGGAGAGTTCCAAATGTGTGTGGGTAGAATATATATCCCACGGGGGTAAAATTGAAAAAAGTTGAACAAAATTTTTTTTTGGACTTAGTAATTTTTTTGGCGTTTATCAGACTTTCAGATAGGGGAAATGTCAGTGAGCGTTCCAATTTCAGTTCCAGAGCGATTCGCCCAATGAGTCCTTGATATTTAGTCGTTTTCAGCCAATTTTCTGGATTTTTGAAAATTTCACTTTTTTGTGAAAATATCCACTAAATGAGGGAATAATATGTGTGAAGGTACCCCAGGAGAGTTCCAAATGTGTGTGGGTAGAATATATATCCCACGGGGGTAAAATTGAAAAAAGTTGAAAAAAATTTTTTTTTGGACTTAGTCATTTATCCGGCGTTTATCAGACTTTCAGATAGGGGAAATGTCAGTGAGCATTCCGATTTCAGTTCCAGAGCGATTCGCCCAATGAGTCCTTGATATTTAGTCGTTTTCAGCCAATAATTTGGATTTTTGAAAATTTCACTTTTTTGTGAAAATATCCACTAAATGAGGGAATAATATGTGTGAGGGTACCCCAGGAGAGTTCCAAATGTGTGTGGGTAGAATATATATCCCACGGGGGTAAAATTGAAAAAAGTTGAAAAAAAATTTTTTTTGGACTTAGTCATTTTTACGGCGTTTATCAGACTTTCAGATAGGTGAAATGTGAGTGGGCATTATGATTTTAGTTCCAGAGCGATTCGCCCAATGAGTCCTTGATATTTAGTCGTTTTCAGGCAATTTTCTGGATTTTTGAAAAAATCACTTTTTTGTGAAAATATCCACTAAATGAGGGAATAATATGTGTGAGGGTACCCCAGGAGAGTTCCAAATGTGTGTGGGTAGAATATATCCCACGGGGCTAAAATTGAAAAAAGTTGAACAAAAATTTTTTTTGGACTTAGTCATTTTTCCGGCGTTTATCAGACTTTCAGATAGGGGAAATGTCAGTGAGCATTCCGATTTCAGTTCCAGAGCGATTCGTCCAATGAGTCCTTGATATTTAGTCGTTTTCAGCCAATAATTTGGATTTTTGAAAATTTCACTTTTTTGTGAAAATATCCACTAAATGAGGGAATAATATGTGTGAAGGTACCCCAGGAGAGTTCCAAATGTGTGTGGGTAGAATATATATCCCACGGGGGTAAAATTGAAAAAAGGTGAAAAAAAATTTTTTTTGGACTTAGTCATTTTTACGGCGTTTATCAGACTTTCAGATAGGGGAAATGTGAGTGAACATTATGATTTCAGTTCCAGAGCGATTCGCCCAATGAGTCCTTGATATTTAGTCGCTTTCAGCCAATTTTCTGGATTTTTGAAAATTTCACTTTTTTGTGAAAATATCCACTAAATGAGGGAATAATATGTGTGAGGGTACCCCAGGAGAGTTCCAAATGTGTGTGGGTAGAATATATATCCCACGGGGGTAAAATTGAAAAAAGTTGAAAAAATTTTTTTTTGGACTTAGTCATTTTTCCGGCGTTTATCAGACTTTCAGATAGGGGAAATGTCAGTGAGCATTCCGATTTCAGTTCCAGAGCGATTCGCCCAATGAGTACTTGATATTTAGTCGTTTTCAGCCATTAATTTGGATTTTTGAAAATTTCACTTTTTTGTGAAAATATCCACTAAATGAGGGAATAATATGTGTGAGGGTACCCCAGGAGAGTTCCAAATGTGTGTGGGTAGAATATATATCCCACGGTGGTAAAATTGAAAAAAGTTGAAAAAAATTTTTTTTTTCCACTTAGTCATTTTTACGGCGTTTATCAGACTTTCAGATAGGGGAAATGTCAGTGAGCGTTCCGATTTCAGTTCCAGAGCAATTCGCCCAATGAGTCCTTGATATTTAGTCGTTTTCAGCCATTAATTTGGATTTTTGAAAATTTCACTTTTTTGTGAAAATATCCACTAAATGAGGGAATAATATGTGTGAGGGTACCCCAGGAGAGTTCCAAATGTGTGTGGGTAGAATATATATCCCACGGGGGTAAAATTGAAAAAAGTTGAACAAAATTTTTTTTTGGACTTAGTAATTTTTTTGGCGTTTATCAGACTTTCAGATAGGGGAAATGTCAGTGAGCGTTCCAATTTCAGTTCCAGAGCGATTCGCCCAATGAGTCCTTGATATTTAGTCGTTTTCAGCCAATTTTCTGGATTTTTGAAAATTTCACTTTTTTGTGAAAATATCCACTAAATGAGGGAATAATATGTGTGAAGGTACCCCAGGAGAGTTCCAAATGTGTGTGGGTAGAATATATATCCCACGGGGGTAAAATTGAAAAAAGTTGAAAAAAATTTTTTTTTGGACTTAGTCATTTATCCGGCGTTTATCAGACTTTCAGATAGGGGAAATGTCAGTGAGCATTCCGATTTCAGTTCCAGAGCGATTCGCCCAATGAGTCCTTGATATTTAGTCGTTTTCAGCCAATAATTTGGATTTTTGAAAATTTCACTTTTTTGTGAAAATATCCACTAAATGAGGGAATAATATGTGTGAGGGTACCCCAGGAGAGTTCCAAATGTGTGTGGGTAGAATATATATCCCACGGGGGTAAAATTGAAAAAAGTTGAAAAAAAATTTTTTTTGGACTTAGTCATTTTTACGGCGTTTATCAGACTTTCAGATAGGTGAAATGTGAGTGGGCATTATGATTTTAGTTCCAGAGCGATTCGCCCAATGAGTCCTTGATATTTAGTCGTTTTCAGGCAATTTTCTGGATTTTTGAAAAAATCACTTTTTTGTGAAAATATCCACTAAATGAGGGAATAATATGTGTGAGGGTACCCCAGGAGAGTTCCAAATGTGTGTGGGTAGAATATATCCCACGGGGCTAAAATTGAAAAAAGTTGAAAAAAAATTTTTTTTGGACTTAGTCATTTTTCCGGCGTTTATCAGACTTTCAGATAGGGGAAATGTCAGTGAGCATTCCGATTTCAGTTCCAGAGCGATTCGTCCAATGAGTCCTTGATATTTAGTCGTTTTCAGCCAATAATTTGGATTTTTGAAAATTTCACTTTTTTGTGAAAATATCCACTAAATGAGGGAATAATATGTGTGAAGGTACCCCAGGAGAGTTCCAAATGTGTGTGGGTAGAATATATATCCCACGGGGGTAAAATTGAAAAAAGTTGAAAAAAAATTTTTTTTGGACTTAGTCATTTTTACGGCGTTTATCAGACTTTCAGATAGGGGAAATGTGAGTGAGCATTACGATTTCAGTTCCAGAGCGATTCGCCCAATGAGTCCTTGATATTTAGTCGTTTTCAGCCAATTTTCTGGATTTTTGAAAATTTCACTTTTTTTGTGAAAATATCCACTAAATGAGGGAATAATATGTGTGAGGGTACCCCAGGAGAGTTCCAAATGTGTGTGGGTAGAATATATATCCCACGGGGGTAAAATTGAAAAAAGTTGAACAAATTTTCTTTTGGACTTAGTTATTTTTCCGGCGTTTATCAGACTTTCAGCTAGGGGAAATGTCTGTGAGCGTTCCGATTTCAGTTCCAGAGCAATTCGCCCAATGAGTCCTTGATATTTAGTCGTTTTCAGCCAATAATTTGGATTTTTGAAAATTTCACTTTTTTGTGAAAATATCCACTAAATGAGGGAATAATATGTGTGAAGGTACCCCAGGAGAGTTCCAAATGTGTGTGGGTAGAATATATATCCCACGGGGGTAAAATTGAAAAAAGTTGAACAAATTTTTTTTTGGATTTAGTCATTTTTCCGGCGTTTATCAGACTTTCAGATAGGGGAAATGTCAGTGAGCATTCCGATTTCAGTTCCAGAGCAATTCGCCCAATGAGTCCTTGATATTTAGTCGTTTTCAGCCAATTTTCTGGATTTATGAAAATTTCACTTTTTTGTGAAAATATCCACTAAACGAGGGAATAATATGTGTGAGGGTACCCCAGGAGAGTTCCAAATGTGTGTGGGTAGAATATATATCCCACGGGGGTAAAATTGAAAAAAGTTGAAAAAAATTTTTTTTTGGACTTAGTCATTTTTACGGCGTTTATCAGACTTTCAGATAGGCGAAATGTCAGTGAGCTTTCCTATTTCAGTTCCAGAGCAATTCGCCCAATGAGTCCTTGATATTTAGTCGTTTTCAGCCAACTTTCTGGATTTTTGAAAATTTCACTTTTTTGTGAAAATATCCACTAAATGAGGGAATAATATGTGTGAGGGTACCCCAGGAGAGTTCCAAATGTGTGTGGGTAGAATATATATCCCACGGGGGTAAAATTGAAAAAAGTTGAAAAAAATTTTTTTTTTGGACTTAGTCATTTTTCCGGCGTTTATCAGACTTTCAGATAGGGGAAATGTGAGTCAGCATTACGATTTCAGTTCCAGAGCGATTCGCCCAATGAGTCCTTGATATTTAGTCGTTTTCAGCCAATTTTCTGGATTTTTGAAAATTTCACTCTTTTGTGAAAATATCCACTAAATGAGGGAATAATATGTGTGAGGGTACCCCAGGAGAGTTCCAAATGTGTGTGGGTAGAATATATATCCCACGGGGGTAAAATTGAAAAAAGTTGAAAAAAATTTTTTTTTTGGACTTAGTCATTTTTCCGGCGTTTATCAGACTTTCAGATAGGGGAAATGTGAGTGAGCGTTCCGATTTCAGTTCCAGAGCGATTCGCCCAATGAGTCCTTGATATTTAGTCGTTTTCAGGCAATTTTCTGGATTTTTGAAAAAATCACTTTTTTGTGAAAATATCCACTAAATGAGGGAATAATATGTGTGAGGGTACCCCAGGAGAGTTCCAAATGTGTGTGGGTAGAATATATCCCACGGGGCTAAAATTGAAAAAAGTTGAAAAAAAATTTTTTTTGGACTTAGTCATTTTTCCGGCGTTTATCAGACTTTCAGATAGGGGAAATGTCAGTGAGCATTCCGATTTCAGTTCCAGAGCGATTCGTCCAATGAGTCCTTGATATTTAGTCGTTTTCAGCCAATAATTTGGATTTTTGAAAATTTCACTTTTTTGTGAAAATATCCACTAAATGAGGGAATAATATGTGTGAAGGTACCCCAGGAGAGTTCCAAATGTGTGTGGGTAGAATATATATCCCACGGGGGTAAAATTGAAAAAAGGTGAAAAAAAATTTTTTTTGGACTTAGTCATTTTTACGGCGTTTATCAGACTTTCAGATAGGGGAAATGTGAGTGAACATTACGATTTCAGTTCCAGAGCGATTCGCCCAATGAGTCCTTGATATTTAGTCGCTTTCAGCCAATTTTCTGGATTTTTGAAAATTTCACTTTTTTGTGAAAATATCCACTAAATGAGGGAATAATATGTGTGAGGGTACCCCAGGAGAGTTCCAAATGTGTGTGGGTAGAATATATATCCCACGGGGGTAAAATTGAAAAAAGTTGAAAAAATTTTTTTTTGGACTTAGTCATTTTTCCGGCGTTTATCAGACTTTCAGATAGGGGAAATGTCAGTGAGCATTCCGATTTCAGTTCCAGAGCGATTCGCCCAATGAGTACTTGATATTTAGTCGTTTTCAGCCATTAATTTGGATTTTTGAAAATTTCACTTTTTTGTGAAAATATCCACTAAATGAGGGAATAATATGTGTGAGGGTACCCCAGGAGAGTTCCAAATGTGTGTGGGTAGAATATATATCCCACGGTGGTAAAATTGAAAAAAGTTGAAAAAAATTTTTTTTTTCCACTTAGTCATTTTTACGGCGTTTATCAGACTTTCAGATAGGGGAAATGTCAGTGAGCGTTCCGATTTCAGTTCCAGAGCAATTCGCCCAATGAGTCCTTGATATTTAGTCGTTTTCAGCCATTAATTTGGATTTTTGAAAATTTCACTTTTTTGTGAAAATATCCACTAAATGAGGGAATAATATGTGTGAGGGTACCCCAGGAGAGTTCCAAATGTGTGTGGGTAGAATATATATCCCACGGGGGTAAAATTGAAAAAAGTTGAACAAAATTTTTTTTTGGACTTAGTAATTTTTTTGGCGTTTATCAGACTTTCAGATAGGGGAAATGTCAGTGAGCGTTCCAATTTCAGTTCCAGAGCGATTCGCCCAATGAGTCCTTGATATTTAGTCGTTTTCAGCCAATTTTCTGGATTTTTGAAAATTTCACTTTTTTGTGAAAATATCCACTAAATGAGGGAATAATATGTGTGAAGGTACCCCAGGAGAGTTCCAAATGTGTGTGGGTAGAATATATATCCCACGGGGGTAAAATTGAAAAAAGTTGAAAAAAATTTTTTTTTGGACTTAGTCATTTATCCGGCGTTTATCAGACTTTCAGATAGGGGAAATGTCAGTGAGCATTCCGATTTCAGTTCCAGAGCGATTCGCCCAATGAGTCCTTGATATTTAGTCGTTTTCAGCCAATAATTTGGATTTTTGAAAATTTCACTTTTTTGTGAAAATATCCACTAAATGAGGGAATAATATGTGTGAGGGTACCCCAGGAGAGTTCCAAATGTGTGTGGGTAGAATATATATCCCACGGGGGTAAAATTGAAAAAAGTTGAAAAAAATTTTTTTTTGGACTTAGTCATTTTTACGGCGTTTATCAGACTTTCAGATAGGTGAAATGTGAGTGGGCATTATGATTTTAGTTCCAGAGCGATTCGCCCAATGAGTCCTTGATATTTAGTCGTTTTCAGGCAATTTTCTGGATTTTTGAAAAAATCACTTTTTTGTGAAAATATCCACTAAATGAGGGAATAATATGTGTGAGGGTACCCCAGGAGAGTTCCAAATGTGTGTGGGTAGAATATATCCCACGGGGCTAAAATTGAAAAAAGTTGAAAAAAAATTTTTTTTGGACTTAGTCATTTTTCCGGCGTTTATCAGACTTTCAGATAGGGGAAATGTCAGTGAGCATTCCGATTTCAGTTCCAGAGCGATTCGTCCAATGAGTCCTTGATATTTAGTCGTTTTCAGCCAATAATTTGGATTTTTGAAAATTTCACTTTTTTGTGAAAATATCCACTAAATGAGGGAATAATATGTGTGAAGGTACCCCAGGAGAGTTCCAAATGTGTGTGGGTAGAATATATATCCCACGGGGGTAAAATTGAAAAAAGTTGAAAAAAAATTTTTTTTGGACTTAGTCATTTTTACGGCGTTTATCAGACTTTCAGATAGGGGAAATGTGAGTGAGCATTACGATTTCAGTTCCAGAGCGATTCGCCCAATGAGTCCTTGATATTTAGTCGTTTTCAGCCAATTTTCTGGATTTTTGAAAATTTCACTTTTTTTGTGAAAATATCCACTAAATGAGGGAATAATATGTGTGAGGGTACCCCAGGAGAGTTCCAAATGTGTGTGGGTAGAATATATATCCCACGGGGGTAAAATTGAAAAAAGTTGAACATATTTTTTTTTGGACTTAGTCATTTTTCCGGCGTTTATCAGACTTTCAGATAGGGGAAATGTCTGTGAGCGTTCCGATTTCAGTTCCAGAGCAATTCGCCCAATGAGTCCTTGATATTTAGTCGTTTTCAGCCAATTTTCTGGATTTATGAAAATTTCACATTTTTGTGAAAATATCCACTAAACGAGGGAATAATATGTGTGAGGGTACCCCAGGAGAGTTCCAAATGTGTGTGGGTAGAATATATATCCCACGGGGGTAAAATTGAAAAAAGTTGAACAAATTTTCTTTTGGACTTAGTTATTTTTCCGGCGTTTATCAGACTTTCAGCTAGGGGAAATGTCTGTGAGCGTTCCGATTTCAGTTCCAGAGCAATTCGCCCAATGAGTCCTTGATATTTAGTCGTTTTCAGCCAATAATTTGGATTTTTGAAAATTTCACTTTTTTGTGAAAATATCCACTAAATGAGGGAATAATATGTGTGAAGGTACCCCAGGAGAGTTCCAAATGTGTGTGGGTAGAATATATATCCCACGGGGGTAAAATTGAAAAAAGTTGAACAAATTTTTTTTTGGATTTAGTCATTTTTCCGGCGTTTATCAGACTTTCAGATAGGGGAAATGTCAGTGAGCATTCCGATTTCAGTTCCAGAGCAATTCGCCCAATGAGTCCTTGATATTTAGTCGTTTTCAGCCAATTTTCTGGATTTATGAAAATTTCACTTTTTTGTGAAAATATCCACTAAACGAGGGAATAATATGTGTGAGGGTACCCCAGGAGAGTTCCAAATGTGTGTGGGTAGAATATATATCCCACGGGGGTAAAATTGAAAAAAGTTGAAAAAAATTTTTTTTTGGACTTAGTCATTTTTACGGCGTTTATCAGACTTTCAGATAGGCGAAATGTCAGTGAGCTTTCCTATTTCAGTTCCAGAGCAATTCGCCCAATGAGTCCTTGATATTTAGTCGTTTTCAGCCAACTTTCTGGATTTTTGAAAATTTCACTTTTTTGTGAAAATATCCACTAAATGAGGGAATAATATGTGTGAGGGTACCCCAGGAGAGTTCCAAATGTGTGTGGGTAGAATATATATCCCACGGGGGTAAAATTGAAAAAAGTTGAAAAAAATTTTTTTTTTGGACTTAGTCATTTTTCCGGCGTTTATCAGACTTTCAGATAGGGGAAATGTGAGTCAGCATTACGATTTCAGTTCCAGAGCGATTCGCCCAATGAGTCCTTGATATTTAGTCGTTTTCAGCCAATTTTCTGGATTTTTGAAAATTTCACTCTTTTGTGAAAATATCCACTAAATGAGGGAATAATATGTGTGAGGGTACCCCAGGAGAGTTCCAAATGTGTGTGGGTAGAATATATATCCCACGGGGGTAAAATTGAAAAAAGTTGAAAAAAATTTTTTTTTTGGACTTAGTCATTTTTCCGGCGTTTATCAGACTTTCAGATAGGGGAAATGTGAGTGAGCGTTCCGATTTCAGTTCCAGAGCGATTCGCCCAATGAGTCCTTGATATTTAGTCGTTTTCAGCCAATTTTCTGGATTTTTGAAAATTTCACTTTTTTGTGAAAATATCCACTAAATGAGGGAATAATATGTGTGAGGGTACCCCAGGAGAGTTCCAAATGTGTGTGGGTAGAATATATATCCCACGGGGGTAAAATTGAAAAAGGTTGAAAAAAATTTTTTTTTGGACTTAGTCATTTTTCTGGCGTTTATCAGACTTTCAGATAGGGGAAATGTCAGTGAGCATTCCGATTTCAGTTCCAGAGCGATTCGCCCAATGAGTCCTTGATATTTAGTCGTTTTCAGCCATTAATTTGGATTTTTGAAAATTTCACTTTTTTGTGAAAATATCCACTAAATGAGGGAATAATATGTGTGAGGGTACCCCAGGAGAGTTCCAAATGTGTGTGGGTAGAATATATATCCCACGGGGGTAAAATTGAAAAAAGTTGAAAAAAATTTTTTTTTTGCACTTAGTCATTTTTACGGCGTTTATCAGACTTTCAGATAGGGGAAATGTGAGTGAGCGTTCCGATTTCAGTTCCAGAGCGATTCGCCCAATGAGCCCTTGATATTTAGTCGTTTTCAGCCAATTTTCTGGATTTTTGAAAATTTCACTTTTTTGTGAAAATATCCACTAAATGAGGGAATAATATGTGTGAGGGTACCCCAGGAGAGTTCCAAATGTGTGTGTGTAGAATATATATCCCACGGGGGTAAAATTGAAAAAAGTTGAAAAAAAATTTTTTTTGGACTTAGTCATTTTTACGGCGTTTATCAGACTTTCAGATAGGGGAAATGTGAGTGAGCATTACGATTTCAGTTCCAGAGCGATTCGCCCAATGAGTCCTTGATATTTAGTCGTTTTCAGCCAATTTTCTGGATTTTTGAAAATTTCACTTTTTTGTGAAAATATCCACTAAATGAGGGAATAATATGTGTGAGGGTACCCCAGGAGAGTTCCAAATGTGTGTGGGTAGAATATATATCCCACGGGGCTAAAATTGAAAAAAGTTGAAAAAAAATTTTTTTTGGACTTAGTCATTTTTCCGGCGTTTATCAGACTTTCAGATAGGGGAAATGTCAGTGAGCATTCCGATTTCAGTTCCAGAGCGATTCGCCCAATGAGTCCTTGATATTTAGTCGTTTTCAGCCAATAATTTGGATTTTTGAAAATTTCACTTTTTTGTGAAAATATCCACTAAATGAGGGAATAATATGTGTGAAGGTACCCCAGGAGAGTTCCAAATGTGTGTGGGTAGAATATATATCCCACGGGGGTAAAATTGAAAAAAGTTGAAAAAAAATTTTTTTTGGACTTAGTCATTTTTACGGCGTTTATCAGACTTTCAGATAGGGGAAATGTGAGTGAGCATTACGATTTCAGTTCCAGAGCGATTCGCCCAATGAGTCCTTGATATTTAGTCGTTTTCAGCCAATTTTCTGGATTTTTGAAAATTTCACTTTTTTTGTGAAAATATCCACTAAATGAGGGAATAATATGTGTGAGGGTACCCCAGGAGAGTTCCAAATGTGTGTGGGTAGAATATATATCCCACGGGGGTAAAATTGAAAAAAGTTGAACAAATTTTTTTTTGGACTTAGTCATTTTTCCGGCGTTTATCAGACTTTCAGATAGGGGAAATGTCTGTGAGCGTTCCGATTTCAGTTCCAGAGCAATTCGCCCAATGAGTTCTTGATATTTAGTCGTTTTCAGCCAATTTTCTGGATTTATGAAAATTTCACATTTTTGTGAAAATATCCACTAAACGAGGGAATAATATGTGTGAGGGTACCCCAGGAGAGTTCCAAATGTGTGTGGGTAGAATATATATCCCACGGGGGTAAAATTGAAAAAAGTTGAACAAATTTTCTTTTGGACTTAGTCATTTTTCCGGCGTTTATCAGACTTTCAGCTAGGGGAAATGTCTGTGAGCGTTCCGATTTCAGTTCCAGAGCAATTCGCCCAATGAGTCCTTGATATTTAGTCGTTTTCAGCCAATAATTTGGATTTTTGAAAATTTCACTTTTTTGTGAAAATATCCACTAAATGAGGGAATAATATGTGTGAAGGTACCCCAGGAGAGTTCCAAATGTGTGTGGGTAGAATATATATCCCACGGGGGTAAAATTGAAAAAAGTTGAAAAAATTTTTTTTTGGACTTAGTCATTTTTCCGGCGTTTATCAGACTTTCAGATAGGGGAAATGTGAGTGGGCATTATGATTTTAGTTCCAGAGCGATTCGCCCAATGAGTCCTTGATATTTAGTCGTTTTCAGGCAATTTTCTGGATTTTTGAAAAAATCACTTTTTTGTGAAAATATCCACTAAATGAGGGAATAATATGTGTGAGGGTACCCCAGGAGAGTTCCAAATGTGTGTGGGTAGAATATATATCCCACGGGGCTAAAATTGAAAAAAGTTGAAAAAAAATTTTTTTTGGACTTAGTCATTTTTCCGGCGTTTATCAGACTTTCAGATAGGGGAAATGTCAGTGAGCATTCCGATTTCAGTTCCAGAGCGATTCGCCCAATGAGTCCTTGATATTTAGTCGTTTTCAGCCAATAATTTGGATTTTTGAAAATTTCACTTTTTTGTGAAAATATCCACTAAATGAGGGAATAATATGTGTGAAGGTACCCCAGGAGAGTTCCAAATGTGTGTGGGTAGAATATATATCCCACGGGGGTAAAATTGAAAAAAGTTGAAAAAAAATTTTTTTTGGACTTAGTCATTTTTACGGCGTTTATCAGACTTTCAGATAGGGGAAATGTGAGTGAGCATTACGATTTCAGTTCCAGAGCGATTCGCCCAATGAGTCCTTGATATTTAGTCGTTTTCAGCCAATTTTCTGGATTTTTGAAAATTTCACTTTTTTTGTGAAAATATCCACTAAATGAGGGAATAATATGTGTGAGGGTACCCCAGGAGAGTTCCAAATGTGTGTGGGTAGAATATATATCCCACGGGGGTAAAATTGAAAAAAGTTGAACAAATTTTTTTTTGGACTTAGTCATTTTTCCGGCGTTTATCAGACTTTCAGATAGGGGAAATGTCTGTGAGCGTTCCGATTTCAGTTCCAGAGCAATTCGCCCAATGAGTTCTTGATATTTAGTCGTTTTCAGCCAATTTTCTGGATTTATGAAAATTTCACATTTTTGTGAAAATATCCACTAAACGAGGGAATAATATGTGTGAGGGTACCCCAGGAGAGTTCCAAATGTGTGTGGGTAGAATATATATCCCACGGGGGTAAAATTGAAAAAAGTTGAACAAATTTTCTTTTGGACTTAGTCATTTTTCCGGCGTTTATCAGACTTTCAGCTAGGGGAAATGTCTGTGAGCGTTCCGATTTCAGTTCCAGAGCAATTCGCCCAATGAGTCCTTGATATTTAGTCGTTTTCAGCCAATAATTTGGATTTTTGAAAATTTCACTTTTTTGTGAAAATATCCACTAAATGAGGGAATAATATGTGTGAAGGTACCCCAGGAGAGTTCCAAATGTGTGTGGGTAGAATATATATCCCACGGGGGTAAAATTGAAAAAAGTTGAAAAAATTTTTTTTTGGACTTAGTCATTTTTCCGGCGTTTATCAGACTTTCAGATAGGGGAAATGTGAGTGGGCATTATGATTTTAGTTCCAGAGCGATTCGCCCAATGAGTCCTTGATATTTAGTCGTTTTCAGGCAATTTTCTGGATTTTTGAAAAAATCACTTTTTTGTGAAAATATCCACTAAATGAGGGAATAATATGTGTGAGGGTACCCCAGGAGAGTTCCAAATGTGTGTGGGTAGAATATATATCCCACGGGGCTAAAATTGAAAAAAGTTGAAAAAAAATTTTTTTTGGACTTAGTCATTTTTCCGGCGTTTATCAGACTTTCAGATAGGGGAAATGTCAGTGAGCATTCCGATTTCAGTTCCAGAGCGATTCGCCCAATGAGTCCTTGATATTTAGTCGTTTTCAGCCAATAATTTGGATTTTTGAAAATTTCACTTTTTTGTGAAAATATCCACTAAATGAGGGAATAATATGTGTGAAGGTACCCCAGGAGAGTTCCAAATGTGTGTGGGTAGAATATATATCCCACGGGGGTAAAATTGAAAAAAGTTGAAAAAAAATTTTTTTTGGACTTAGTCATTTTTACGGCGTTTATCAGACTTTCAGATAGGGGAAATGTGAGTGAGCATTACGATTTCAGTTCCAGAGCGATTCGCCCAATGAGTCCTTGATATTTAGTCGTTTTCAGCCAATTTTCTGGATTTTTGAAAATTTCACTTTTTTTGTGAAAATATCCACTAAATGAGGGAATAATATGTGTGAGGGTACCCCAGGAGAGTTCCAAATGTGTGTGGGTAGAATATATATCCCACGGGGGTAAAATTGAAAAAAGTTGAACAAATTTTTTTTTGGACTTAGTCATTTTTCCGGCGTTTATCAGACTTTCAGATAGGGGAAATGTCTGTGAGCGTTCCGATTTCAGTTCCAGAGCGATTCGCCCAATGAGCCCTTGATATTTAGTCGTTTTCAGCCAATTTTCTGGATTTATGAAAATTTCACTTTTTTGTGAAAATATCCACTAAACGAGGGAATAATATGTGTGAGGGTACCCCAGGAGAGTTCCAAATGTGTGTGGGTAGAATATATATCCCACGTGGGTAAAATTGAAAAAAGTTGAAAAAAATTTTTTTTTGGACTTAGTCATTTTTACGGCGTTTATCAGACTTTCAGATAGGCGAAATGTCAGTGAGCTTTCCTATTTCAGTTCCAGAGCAATTCGCCCAATGAGTCCTTGATATTTAGTCGTTTTCAGCCAACTTTCTGGATTTTTGAAAATTTCACTTTTTTGTGAAAATATCCACTAAATGAGGGAATAATATGTGTGAGGGTACCCCAGGAGAGTTCCAAATGTGTGTGGGTAGAATATATATCCCACGGGGGTAAAATTGAAAAAAGTTGAAAAAAAATTTTTTTTTGGACTTAGTCATTTTTCCGGCGTTTATCAAACTTTCAGATAGGGGAAATGTGAGTCAGCATTACGATTTCAGTTCCAGAGCGATTCGCCCAATGAGTCCTTGATATTTAGTCGTTTTCAGCCAATTTTCTGGATTTTTGAAAATTTCACTCTTTTGTGAAAATATCCACTAAATGAGGGAATAATATGTGTGAGGGTACCCCAGGAGAGTTCCAAATGTGTGTGGGTAGAATATATATCCCACGGGGGTAAAATTGAAAAAAGTTGAAAAAAATTTTTTTTTTGGACTTAGTCATTTTTCCGGCGTTTATCAGACTTTCAGATAGGGGAAATGTGAGTGAGCGTTCCGATTTCAGTTCCAGAGCGATTCGCCCAATGAGTCCTTGATATTTAGTCGTTTTCAGCCAATTTTCTGGATTTTTGAAAATTTCACTTTTTTGTGAAAATATCCACTAAATGAGGGAATAATATGTGTGAGGGTACCCCAGGAGAGATCCAAATGTGTGTGGGTAGAATATATATCCCACGGGGGTAAAATTGAAAAAGGTTGAAAAAAATTTTTTTTTGGACTTAGTCATTTTTCTGGCGTTTATCAGACTTTCAGATAGGGGAAATGTCAGTGAGCATTCCGATTTCAGTTCCAGAGCGATTCGCCCAATGAGTCCTTGATATTTAGTCGTTTTCAGCCATTAATTTGGATTTTTGAAAATTTCACTTTTTTGTGAAAATATCCACTAAATGAGGGAATAATATGTGTGAGGGTACCCCAGGAGAGTTCCAAATGTGTGTGGGTAGAATATATATCCCACGGGGGTAAAATTGAAAAAAGTTGAAAAAAATTTTTTTTTTGCACTTAGTCATTTTTACGGCGTTTATCAGACTTTCAGATAGGGGAAATGTGAGTGAGCGTTCCGATTTCAGTTCCAGAGCGATTCGCCCAATGAGCCCTTGATATTTAGTCGTTTTCAGCCAATTTTCTGGATTTTTGAAAATTTCACTTTTTTGTGAAAATATCCACTAAATGAGGGAATAATATGTGTGAGGGTACCCCAGGAGAGTTCCAAATGTGTGTGGGTAGAATATATATCCCACGGGGGTAAAATTGAAAAAAGTTGAAAAAAATTTTTTTTTGGACTTAGTCATTTTTCCGGCGTTTATCAGACTTTCAGATAGGGGAAATGTCAGTGAGCATTCCGATTTCAGTTCCAGAGCGATTCGCCCAATGAGTCCTTGATATTTAGTCGTTTTCAGGCAATTTTCTGGATTTTTGAAAAAATCACTTTTTTGTGAAAATATCCACTAAATGAGGGAATAATATGTGTGAGGGTACCCCAGGAGAGTTCCAAATGTGTGTGGGTAGAATATATATCCCACGGGGCTAAAATTGAAAAAAGTTGAAAAAAAATTTTTTTTGGACTTAGTCATTTTTCCGGCGTTTATCAGACTTTCAGATAGGGGAAATGTCAGTGAGCATTCCGATTTCAGTTCCAGAGCGATTCGCCCAATGAGTCCTTGATATTTAGTCGTTTTCAGCCAATAATTTGGATTTTTGAAAATTTCACTTTTTTGTGAAAATATCCACTAAATGAGGGAATAATATGTGTGAAGGTACCCCAGGAGAGTTCCAAATGTGTGTGGGTAGAATATATATCCCACGGGGGTAAAATTGAAAAAAGTTGAAAAAAAATTTTTTTTGGACTTAGTCATTTTTACGGCGTTTATCAGACTTTCAGATAGGGGAAATGTGAGTGAGCATTACGATTTCAGTTCCAGAGCGATTCGCCCAATGAGTCCTTGATATTTAGTCGTTTTCAGCCAATTTTCTGGATTTTTGAAAATTTCACTTTTTTTGTGAAAATATCCACTAAATGAGGGAATAATATGTGTGAGGGTACCCCAGGAGAGTTCCAAATGTGTGTGGGTAGAATATATATCCCACGGGGGTAAAATTGAAAAAAGTTGAACAAATTTTTTTTTGGACTTAGTCATTTTTCCGGCGTTTATCAGACTTTCAGATAGGGGAAATGTCTGTGAGCGTTCCGATTTCAGTTCCAGAGCGATTCGCCCAATGAGCCCTTGATATTTAGTCGTTTTCAGCCAATTTTCTGGATTTTTGAAAATTTCACTTTTTTGTGAAAATATCCACTAAATGAGGGAATAATATGTGTGAGGGTACCCCAGGAGAGTTCCAAATGTGTGTGGGTAGAATATATATCCCACGGGGGTAAAATTGAAAAAAGTTGAAAAAAATTTTTTTTTTGCACTTAGTCATTTTTACGGCATTTATCAGACTTTCAGATAGGGGAAATGTGAGTGAGCGTTCCGATTTCAGGTCCAGAGCGATTCGCCCAATGAGCCCTTGATATTTAGTCGTTTTCAGCCAATTTTCTGGATTTTTGAAAATTTCACTTTTTTGTGAAAATATCCACTAAATGAGGGAATAATATGTGTGAGGGTACCCCAGGAGAGTTCCAAATGTGTGTGGGTAGAATATATATCCCACGGGGTAAAATTGAAAAAAGTTGAACAAATTTTCTTTTGGACTTAGTCATTTTTCCGGCGTTTATCAGACTTTCAGCTAGGGGAAATGTCTGTGAGCGTTCCGATTTCAGTTCCAGAGCAATTCGCCCAATGAGTCCTTGATATTTAGTCGTTTTCAGCCAATAATTTGGATTTTTGAAAATTTCACTTTTTTGTGAAAATATCCACTAAATGAGGGAATAATATGTGTGAAGGTACCCCAGGAGAGTTCCAAATGTGTGTGGGTAGAATATATATCCCACGGGGGTAAAATTGAAAAAAGTTGAACAAATTTTTTTTTGGATTTAGTCATTTTTCCGGCGTTTATCAGACTTTCAGATAGGGGAAATGTCAGTGAGCATTCCGATTTCAGTTCCAGAGCAATTCGCCCAATGAGTCCTTGATATTTAGTCGTTTTCAGCCAATTTTCTGGATTTATGAAAATTTCACTTTTTTGTGAAAATATCCACTAAACGAGGGAATAATATGTGTGAGGGTACCCCAGGAGAGTTCCAAATGTGTGTGGGTAGAATATATATCCCACGGGGGTAAAATTGAAAAAAGTTGAAAAAAATTTTTTTTTGGACTTAGTCATTTTTACGGCGTTTATCAGACTTTCAGATAGGCGAAATGTCAGTGAGCTTTCCTATTTCAGTTCCAGAGCAATTTGCCCAATGAGTCCTTGATATTTAGTCGTTTTCAGCCAACTTTCTGGATTTTTGAAAATTTCACTTTTTTGTGAAAATATCCACTAAATGAGGGAATAATATGTGTGAGGGTACGCCAGGAGAGTTCCAAATGTGTGTGGGTAGAATATATATCCCACGGGGGTAAAATTGAAAAAAGTTGAAAAAAATTTTTTTTTTGCACTTAGTCATTTTTACGGCGTTTATCAGACTTTCAGATAGGGGAAATGTGAGTGAGCGTTCCGATTTCAGTTCCAGAGCGATTCGCCCAATGAGCCCTTGATATTTAGTCGTTTTCAGCCAATTTTCTGGATTTTTGAAAATTTCACTTTTTTGTGAAAATATCCACTAAATGAGGGAATAATATGTGTGAGGGTACCCCAGGAGAGTTCCAAATGTGTGTGGGTAGAATATATATCCCACGGGGGTAAAATTGAAAAAAGTTGAAAAAAATTTTTTTTTTGGACTTAGTCATTTTTCTGGCGTTTATCAGACTTTCAGATAGGGGAAATGTCAGTGAGCATTCCGATTTCAGTTCCAGAGCGATTCGCCCAATGAGTCCTTGATATTTAGTCGTTTTCAGCCATTAATTTGGATTTTTGAAAATTTCACTTTTTTGTGAAAATATCCACTAAATGAGGGAATAATATGTGTGAGGGTACCTCAGGAGAGTTCCAAATGTGTGTGGGTAGAATATATATCCCACGGGGGTAAAATTGAAAAAAGTTGAAAAAAATTTTTTTTTTGCACTTAGTAATTTTTCCGGCGTTTATCAGACTTTCAGATAGGGGAAATGTGAGTGAGCGTTCCGATTTCAGTTCCAGAGCGATTCGCCCAATGAGCCCTTGATATTTAGTCGTTTTCAGCCAATTTTCTGGATTTTTGAAAATTTCACTTTTTTGTGAAAATATCCACTAAATGAGGGAATAATATGTGTGAGGGTACCACAGGAGAGTTCCAAATGTGTGTTGGTAGAATATATATCCCACGGGGGTAAAATTGAAAAAAGTTGAAAAAATTTTTTTTTGGGACTTAGTCATTTTTCTGGCGTTTATCAGACTTTCAGATAGGGGAAATGTCAGTGAGCGTTCCAATTTCAGTTCCAGAGCGATTCGCCCAATGAGTCCATGATATTTAGTCGTTTTCAGCCAATTTTCTGGATTTTTGAAAATTTCACTTTTTTGTGAAAATATCCACTAAATGAGGGAATAATATGTGTGATGGTACCCTAGGAGAGTTCCAAATGTGTGTGGGTAGAATATATATGCCACGGGGGTAAAATTGAAAAAAGTTGAAAAAAAATTTTTTTTGAACTTAGTCATTTTTCCGGCGTTTATCAGACTTTCAGATAGGGGAAATGTGAGTGGGCATTATGATTTTAGTTCCAGAGCGATTCGCCCAATGAGTCCTTGATATTTTGTCGTTTTCAGCCAATTTTCTGGATTTTTGAAAATTTCACTTTTTTGTGAAAATATCCACTAAATGAGGGAATAATATGTGTGAGGGTACCCCAGGAGAGTTCCAAATGTGTGTGGGTAGAATATATATCCCACGGTGGTAAAATTGAAAAAAGTTGAAAAAAATTTTTTTTTTGCACTTAGTCATTTTTACGGCGTTTATCAGACTTTCAGATAGGGGAAATGTGAGTGAGCGTTCCGATTTCAGTTCCAGAGCGATTCGCCCAATGAGCCCTTGATATTTAGTCGTTTTCAGCCAAGTTTCTGGATTTTTGAAAATTTCACTTTTTTGTGAAAATATCCACTAAATGAGGGAATAATATGTGTGAGGGTACCCCAGGAGAGTTCCAAATGTGTGTGGGTAGAATATATATCCCACGGGGGTAAAATTGAAAAAAGTTGAAAAAATTTTTTTTTTTCGACTTAGTCATTTTTCCGGCGTTTATCAGACTTTCAGATAGGGGAAATGTCAGTGAGCATTCTGATTTCAGTTCCAGAGCGATTCGCCCAATGAGTCCTTGATATTTAGTCGTTTTCAGCCATTAATTTGGATTTTTGAAAATTTCACTTTTTTGTGAAAATATCCACTAAATGAGGGAATAATATGTGTGAGGGTACCCCAGGAGAGTTCCAAATGTGTGTGGGTAGAATATATATCCCACGGTGGTAAAATTGAAAAAAGTTTAAAAACATTTTTTTTTGGACTTAGTAATTTTTTTGGCGTTTATCAGACTTTCAGATAGGGGAAATGTCAGTGAGCGTTCCAATTTCAGTTCCAGAGCGATTCGCCCAATGAGTGCTTGATATTTAGTCGTTTTCAGCCAATTTTCTGGATTTTTGAAAATTTCACTTTTTTGTGAAAATATCCACTAAATGAGGGAATAATATGTGTGAGGGTACCCCAGGAGAGTTCCAAATGTGTGTGGGTAGAATATATATCCCACGGGGGTAAAATTGAAAAAGGTTGAAAAAAATTTTTTTTTTGCACTTAGTCATTTTTACGGCGTTTATCAGACTTTCAGATAGGGGAAATGTGAGTGAGCGTTCTGATTTCAGTTCCAGAGCGATTCGCCCAATGAGCCCTTGATATTTAGTCGTTTTCAGCCAATTTTCTGGATTTTTGAAAATTTCACTTTTTTGTGAAAATATCCACTAAATGAGGGAATAATATGTGTGAGGGTACCCCAGGAGAGTTCCAAATGTGTGTGGGTAGAATATATATCCCACGGGGGTAAAATTGAAAAAAGTTGAACAAATTTTCTTTTGAACTTAGTCATTTTTCCGGCGTTTATCAGACTTTCAGCTAGGGGAAATGTCTGTGAGCGTTGCGATTTCAGTTCCAGAGCAATTCGCCCAATGAGTCCTTGATATTTAGTCGTTTTCAGCCAATAATTTGGATTTTTGAAAATTTCACTTTTTTGTGAAAATATCCACTAAATGAGGGAATAATATGTGTGAAGGTACCCCAGGAGAGTTCCAAATGTGTGTGGGTAGAATATATATCCCACGGGGGTAAAATTGAAAAAAGTTGAACAAATTTTTTTTTGGATTTAGTCATTTTTCCGGCGTTTATCAGACTTTCAGATAGGGGAAATGTCAGTGAGCATTCCGATTTCAGTTCCAGAGCAATTCGCCCAATGAGTCCTTGATATTTAGTCGTTTTCAGCCAATTTTCTGGATTTATGAAAATTTCACTTTTTTGTGAAAATATCCACTAAACGAGGGAATAATATGTGTGAGGGTACCCCAGGAGAGTTCCAAATGTGTGTGGGTAGAATATATATCCCACGGGGGTAAAATTGAAAAAAGTTGAAAAAAATTTTTTTTTGGACTTAGTCATTTTTACGGCGTTTATCAGACTTACAGATAGGCGAAATGTCAGTGAGCTTTCCTATTTCAGTTCCAGAGCAATTCGCCCAATGAGTCCTTGATATTTAGTCGTTTTCAGCCAACTTTCTGGATTTTTGAAAATTTCACTTTTTTGTGAAAATATCCACTAAATGAGGGAATAATATGTGTGAGGGTACCCCAGGAGAGTTCCAAATGTGTGTGGGTAGAATATATATCCCACGGGGGTAAAATTGAAAAAAGTTGAAAAAAATTTTTTTTTTGGACTTAGTCATTTTTCCGGCGTTTATCAGACTGTCAGATAGGGGAAATGTGAGTGAGCGTTCCGATTTCAGTTCCAGAGCGATTCGCCCAATGAGTCCTTGATATTTAGTCGTTTTCCGCCAATTTTCTGGATTTTTGAAAATTTCACTTTTTTGTGAAAATATCCACTAAATGAGGGAATAATATGTGTGAGGGTACCCCAGGAGAGTTCCAAATGTGTGTGGGTAGAATATATATCCCACGGGGGTAAAATTGAAAAAGGTTGAAAAAAATTTTTTTTTGGACTTAGTCATTTTTCTGGCGTTTATCAGACTTTCAGATAGGGGAAATGTCAGTGAGCGTTCCAATTTCAGTTCCAGAGCGATTCGCCCAATGAGTCCTTGATATTTAGTCGTTTTCAGCCAATTTTCTGGATTTTTGAAAATTTCACTTTTTTGTGAAAATATCCACTAAATGAGGGAATAATATGTGTGATGGTACCCTAGGAGAGTTCCAAATGTGTGTGGGTAGAATATATATGCCACGGGGGTAAAATTGAAAAAAGTTGAAAAAAATTTTTTTTTGAACTTAGTCATTTTTCCGGCGTTTATCAGACTTTCAGATAGGGGAAATGTGAGTGGGCATTATGATTTTAGTTCCAGAGCGATTCGCCCAATGAGTCCTTGATATTTTGTCGTTTTCAGCCAATTTTCTGGATTTTTGAAAATTTCACTTTTTTGTGAAAATATCCACTAAATGAGGGAATAATATGTGTGAGGGTACCCCAGGAGAGTTCCAAATGTGTGTGGGTAGAATATATATCCCACGGTGGTAAAATTGAAAAAAGTTGAAAAAAATTTTATTTTTGCACTTAGTCATTTTTACGGCGTTTATCAGACTTTCAGATAGGGGAAATGTGAGTGAGCGTTCCGATTTCAGTTCCAGAGCGATTCGCCCAATGAGCCCTTGATATTTAGTCGTTTTCAGCCAAGTTTCTGGATTTTTGAAAATTTCACTTTTTTGTGAAAATATCCACTAAATGAGGGAATAATATGTGTGAGGGTACCCCAGGAGAGTTCCAAATGTGTGTGGGTAGAATATATATCCCACGGGGGTAAAATTGAAAAAAGTTGAAAAATTTTTTTTTTTTCGACTTAGTCATTTTTCCGGCGTTTATCAGACTTTCAGATAGGGGAAATGTCAGTGAGCATTCTGATTTCAGTTCCAGAGCGATTTGCCCAATGAGTCCTTGATATTTAGTCGTTTTCAGCCATTAATTTGGATTTTTGAAAATTTCACTTTTTTGTGAAAATATCCACTAAATGAGGGAATAATATGTGTGAGGGTACCCCAGGAGAGTTCCAAATGTGTGTGGGTAGAATATATATCCCACGGTGGTAAAATTGAAAAAAGTTTAAAAACATTTTTTTTTGGACTTAGTAATTTTTTTGGCGTTTATCAGACTTTCAGATAGGGGAAATGTCAGTGAGCGTTCCAATTTCAGTTCCAGAGCGATTCGCCCAATGAGTGCTTGATATTTAGTCGTTTTCAGCCAATTTTCTGGATTTTTGAAAATTTCACTTTTTTGTGAAAATATCCACTAAATGAGGGAATAATATGTGTGAGGGTACCCCAGGAGAGTTCCAAATGTGTGTGGGTAGAATATATATCCCACGGGGGTAAAATTGAAAAAGGTTGAAAAAAATTTTTTTTTTGCACTTAGTCATTTTTACGGCGTTTATCAGACTTTCAGATAGGGGAAATGTGAGTGAGCGTTCTGATTTCAGTTCCAGAGCGATTCGCCCAATGAGCCCTTGATATTTAGTCGTTTTCAGCCAATTTTCTGGATTTTTGAAAATTTCACTTTTTTGTGAAAATATCCACTAAATGAGGGAATAATATGTGTGAGGGTACCCCAGGAGAGTTCCAAATGTGTGTGGGTAGAATATATATCCCACGGGGGTAAAATTGAAAAAGGTTGAAAAAAATTTTTTTTTGGACTTAGTCATTTTTCTGGCGTTTATCAGACTTTCAGATAGGGGAAATGTCAGTGAGCGTTCCAATTTCAGTTCCAGAGCGATTCGCCCAATGAGTCCTTGATATTTAGTCGTTTTCAGCCAATTTTCTGGATTTTTGAAAATTTCACTTTTTTGTGAAAATATCCACTAAATGAGGGAATAATATGTGTGATGGTACCCTAGGAGAGTTCCAAATGTGTGTGGGTAGAATATATATGCCACGGGGGTAAAATTGAAAAAAGTTTAAAAAAAATTTTTTTTGAACTTAGTCATTTTTCCGGCGTTTATCAGACTTTCAGATAGGGGAAATGTGAGTGGGCATTATGATTTTAGTTCCAGAGCGATTCGCCCAATGAGTCCTTGATATTTTGTCGTTTTCAGCCAATTTTGTGGATTTTTGAAAATTTCACTTTTTTGTGAAAATATCCACTAAATGAGGGAATAATATGTGTGAGGGTACCCCAGGAGAGTTCCAAATGTGTGTGGGTAGAATATATATCCCACGGTGGTAAAATTGAAAAAAGTTGAAAAAAATTTTATTTTTGCACTTAGTCATTTTTACGGCGTTTATCAGACTTTCAGATAGGGGAAATGTGAGTGAGCGTTCCGATTTCAGTTCCAGAGCGATTCGCCCAATGAGCCCTTGATATTTAGTCGTTTTCAGCCAAGTTTCTGGATTTTTGAAAATTTCACTTTTTTGTGAAAATATCCACTAAATGAGGGAATAATATGTGTGAGGGTACCCCAGGAGAGTTCCAAATGTGTGTGGGTAGAATATATATCCCACGGGGGTAAAATTGAAAAAAGTTGAAAAAATTTTTTTTTTTCGACTTAGTCATTTTTCCGGCGTTTATCAGACTTTCAGATAGGGGAAATGTCAGTGAGCATTCTGATTTCAGTTCCAGAGCGATTTGCCCAATGAGTCCTTGATATTTAGTCGTTTTCAGCCATTAATTTGGATTTTTGAAAATTTCACTTTTTTGTGAAAATATCCACTAAATGAGGGAATAATATGTGTGAGGGTACCCCAGGAGAGTTCCAAATGTGTGTGGGTAGAATATATATCCCACGGTGGTAAAATTGAAAAAAGTTTAAAAACATTTTTTTTTGGACTTAGTAATTTTTTTGGCGTTTATCAGACTTTCAGATAGGGGAAATGTGAGTGAGCGTTCCAATTTCAGTTCCAGAGCGATTCGCCCAATGAGTGCTTGATATTTAGTCGTTTTCAGCCAATTTTCTGGATTTTTGAAAATTTCACTTTTTTGTGAAAATATCCACTAAATGAGGGAATAATATGTGTGAGGGTACCCCAGGAGAGTTCCAAATGTGTGTGGGTAGAATATATATCCCACGGGGGTAAAATTGAAAAAGGTTGAAAAAAATTTTTTTTTTGCACTTAGTCATTTTTACGGCGTTTATCAGACTTTCAGATAGGGGAAATGTGAGTGAGCGTTCCGATTTCAGTTCCAGAGCGATTCGCCCAATGAGCCCTTGATATTTAGTCGTTTTCAGCCAAGTTTCTGGATTTTTGAAAATTTCACTTTTTTGTGAAAATATCCACTAAATGAGGGAATAATATGTGTGAGGGTACCCCAGGAGAGTTCCAAATGTGTGTGGGTAGAATATATATCCCACGGGGGTAAAATTGAAAAAGGTTGAAAAAAATTTTTTTTTGGACTTAGTCATTTTTCTGGCGTTTATCAGACTTTCAGATAGGGGAAATGTCAGTGAGCGTTCCAATTTCAGTTCCAGAGCGATTCGCCCAATGAGTCCTTGATATTTAGTCGTTTTCAGCCAATTTTCTGGATTTTTGAAAATTTCACTTTTTTGTGAAAATATCCACTAAATGAGGGAATAATATGTGTGATGGTACCCTAGGAGAGTTCCAAATGTGTGTGGGTAGAATATATATGCCACGGGGGTAAAATTGAAAAAAGTTGAAAAAAAATTTTTTTTGAACTTAGTCATTTTTCCGGCGTTTATCAGACTTTCAGATAGGGGAAATGTGAGTGGGCATTATGATTTTAGTTCCAGAGCGATTCGCCCAATGAGTCCTTGATATTTTGTCGTTTTCAGCCAATTTTGTGGATTTTTGAAAATTTCACTTTTTTGTGAAAATATCCACTAAATGAGGGAATAATATGTGTGAGGGTACCCCAGGAGAGTTCCAAATGTGTGTGGGTAGAATATATATCCCACGGTGGTAAAATTGAAAAAAGTTGAAAAAAATTTTATTTTTGCACTTAGTCATTTTTACGGCGTTTATCAGACTTTCAGATAGGGGAAATGTCAGTGAGCATTCTGATTTCAGTTCCAGAGCGATTTGCCCAATGAGTCCTTGATATTTAGTCGTTTTCAGCCATTAATTTGGATTTTTGAAAATTTCACTTTTTTGTGAAAATATCCACTAAATGAGGGAATAATATGTGTGAGGGTACCCCAGGAGAGTTCCAAATGTGTGTGGGTAGAATATATATCCCACGGTGGTAAAATTGAAAAAAGTTGAAAAAAATTTTTTTTTTGCACTTAGTCATTTTTACGGCGTTTATCAGACTTTCAGATAGGGGAAATGTGAGTGAGCGTTCCGATTTCAGTTCCAGAGCGATTCGCCCAATGAGCCCTTGATATTTAGTCGTTTTCAGCCAAGTTTCTGGATTTTTGAAAATTTCACTTTTTTGTGAAAATATCCACTAAATGAGGGAATAATATGTGTGAGGGTACCCCAGGAGAGTTCCAAATGTGTGTGGGTAGAATATATATCCCACGGGGGTAAAATTGAAAAAAGTTGAAAAAATTTTTTTTTTTCGACTTAGTCATTTTTCCGGCGTTTATCAGACTTTCAGATAGGGGAAATGTCAGTGAGCATTCTGATTTCAGTTCCAGAGCGATTTGCCCAATGAGTCCTTGATATTTAGTCGTTTTCAGCCAATTTTCTGGATTTTTGAAAATTTCACTTTTTTGTGAAAATATCCACTAAATGAGGGAATAATATGTGTGAGGGTACCCCAGGAGAGTTCCAAATGTGTGTGGGTAGAATATATATCCCACGGGGGTAAAATTGAAAAAAGTTGAACAAATTTTCTTTTGGACTTAGTCATTTTTTCGGCGTTTATCAGACTTTCAGCTAGGGGAAATGTCTGTGAGCGTTCCGATTTCAGTTCCAGAGCAATTCGCCCAATGAGTCCTTGATATTTAGTCGTTTTCAGCCAATAATTTGGATTTTTGAAAATTTCACTTTTTTGTGAAAATATCCACTAAATGAGGGAATAATATGTGTGAGGGTACCCCAGGAGAGTTCCAAATGTGTGTGGGTAGAATATATATCCCACGGGGGTAAAATTGAAAAAAGTTGAAAAAAAATTTTTTTTTGGACTTAGTCATTTTTCCGGCGTTTATCAGACTTTCAGATAGGGGAAATGTGAGTGAGCATTACGATTTCAGTTCCAGAGCGATTCGCCCAATGAGTCCTTGATATTTAGTCGTTTTCAGCCAATTTTCTGGATTTTTGAAAATTTCACTCTTTTGTGAAAATATCCACTAAATGAGGGAATAATATGTGTGAGGGTACCCCAGGAGAGTTCCAAATGTGTGTGGGTAGAATATATATCCCACGGGGGTAAAATTGAAAAAAGTTGAAAAAAATTTTTTTTTTGGACTTAGTCATTTTTCCGGCGTTTATCAGACTTTCAGATAGGGGAAATGTGAGTGAGCGTTCCGATTTCAGTTCCAGAGCGATTCGCCCAATGAGTCCTTGATATTTAGTCGTTTTCAGCCAATTTTCTGGATTTTTGAAAATTTCACTTTTTTGTGAAAATATCCACTAAATGAGGGAATAATATGTGTGAGGGTACCCCAGGAGAGTTCCAAATGTGTGTGGGTAGAATATATATCCCACGGGGGTAAAATTGAAAAAGGTTGAAAAAAATTTTTTTTTGGACTTAGTCATTTTTCTGGCGTTTATCAGACTTTCAGATAGGGGAAATGTCAGTGAGCATTCCGATTTCAGTTCCAGAGCGATTCGCCCAATGAGTCCTTGATATTTAGTCGTTTTCAGCCATTAATTTGGATTTTTGAAAATGTCACTTTTTTGTGAAAATATCCACTAAATGAGGGAATAATATGTGTGAGGGTACCCCAGGAGAGTTCCAAATGTGTGTGGGTAGAATATATATCCCACGGGGGTAACATTGAAAAAAGTTGAAAAAAATTTTTTTTTTGCACTTAGTAATTTTTCCGGCGTTTATCAGACTTTCAGATAGGGGAAATGTGAGTGAGCGTTCCGATTTCAGTTCCAGAGCGATTCGCCCAATGAGCCCTTGATATTTAGTCGTTTTCAGCCAATTTTCTGGATTTTTGAAAATTTCACTTTTTTGTGAAAATATCCACTAAATGAGGGAATAATATGTGTGATGGTACCCTAGGAGAGTTCCAAATGTGTGTGGGTAGAATATATATGCCACGGGGGTAAAATTGAAAAAAGTTGAAAAAAATTTTTTTTTGAACTTAGTCATTTTTACGGCGTTTATCAGACTTTCAGATAGGGGAAATGTGAGTGAGCATTACGATTTCAGTTCCAGAGCGATTCGCCCAATGAGTCCTTGATATTTAGTCGTTTTCAGCCAATTTTCTGGATTTTTGAAAATTTCACTCTTTTGTGAAAATATCCACTAAATGAGGGAATAATATGTGTGAGGGTACCCCAGGAGAGTTCCAAATGTGTGTGGGTAGAATATATATCCCACGGTGGTAAAATTGAAAAAAGTTGAAAAAAATTTTTTTTTTGCACTTAGTCATTTTTACGGCGTTTATCAGACTTTCAGATAGGGGAAATGTGAGTGAGCGTTCCGATTTCAGTTCCAGAGCGATTCGCCCAATGAGCCCTTGATATTTAGTCGTTTTCAGCCAAGTTTCTGGATTTTTGAAAATTTCACTTTTTTGTGAAAATATCCACTAAATGAGGGAATAATATGTGTGAGGGTACCCCAGGAGAGTTCCAAATGTGTGTGGGTAGAATATATATCCCACGGGGGTAAAATTGAAAAAAGTTGAAAAAATTTTTTTTTTTCGACTTAGTCATTTTTCCGGCGTTTATCAGACTTTCAGATAGGGGAAATGTCAGTGAGCATTCTGATTTCAGTTCCAGAGCGATTTGCCCAATGAGTCCTTGATATTTAGTCGTTTTCAGCCATTAATTTGGATTTTTGAAAATTTCACTTTTTTGTGAAAATATCCACTAAATGAGGGAATAATATGTGTGAGGGTACCCCAGGAGAGTTCCAAATGTGTGTGGGTAGAATATATATCCCACGGTGGTAAAATTGAAAAAAGTTTAAAAACATTTTTTTTTGGACTTAGTAATTTTTTTGGCGTTTATCAGACTTTCAGATAGGGGAAATGTCAGTGAGCGTTCCAATTTCAGTTCCAGAGCGATTCGCCCAATGAGTGCTTGATATTTAGTCGTTTTCAGCCAATTTTCTGGATTTTTGAAAATTTCACTTTTTTGTGAAAATATCCACTAAATGAGGGAATAATATGTGTGAGGGTACCCCAGGAGAGTTCCAAATGTGTGTGGGTAGAATATATATCCCACGGGGGTAAAATTGAAAAAAGTTGAACAAATTTTCTTTTGGACTTAGTCATTTTTCCGGCGTTTATCAGACTTTCAGCTAGGGGAAATGTCTGTGAGCGTTCCGATTTCAGTTCCAGAGCAATTCGCCCAATGAGTCCTTGATATTTAGTCGTTTTCAGCCAATAATTTGGATTTTTGAAAATTTCACTTTTTTGTGAAAATATCCACTAAATGAGGGAATAATATGTGTGAAGGTACCCCAGGAGAGTTCCAAATGTGTGTGGGTAGAATATATATCCCACGGGGGTAAAATTGAAAAAAGTTGAACAAATTTTTTTTTGGATTTAGTCATTTTTCCGGCGTTTATCAGACTTTCAGATAGGGGAAATGTCAGTGAGCATTCCGATTTCAGTTCCAGAGCAATTCGCCCAATGAGTCCTTGATATTTAGTCGTTTTCAGCCAATTTTCTGGATTTATGAAAATTTCACTTTTTTGTGAAAATATCCACTAAACGAGGGAATAATATGTGTGAGGGTACCCCAGGAGAGTTCCAAATGTGTGTGGGTAGAATATATATCCCACGGGGGTAAAATTGAAAAAAGTTGAAAAAAATTTTTTTTTGGACTTAGTCATTTTTACGGCGTTTATCAGACTTACAGATAGGCGAAATGTCAGTGAGCTTTCCTATTTCAGTTCCAGAGCAATTCGCCCAATGAGTCCTTGATATTTAGTCGTTTTCAGCCAACTTTCTGGATTTTTGAAAATTTCACTTTTTTGTGAAAATATCCACTAAATGAGGGAATAATATGTGTGAGGGTACCCCAGGAGAGTTCCAAATGTGTGTGGGTAGAATATATATCCCACGGGGGTAAAATTGAAAAAAGTTGAAAAAAAATTTTTTTTTGGACTTAGTCATTTTTCCGGCGTTTATCAGACTTTCAGATAGGGGAAATGTGAGTGAGCGTTCCGATTTCAGTTCCAGAGCGATTCGCCCAATGAGTCCTTGATATTTAGTCGTTTTCAGCCAATTTTCTGGATTTTTGAAAATTTCACTTTTTTGTGAAAATATCCACTAAATGAGGGAATAATATGTGTGAGGGTACCCCAGGAGAGTTCCAAATGTGTGTGGGTAGAATATATATCCCACGGGGGTAAAATTGAAAAAGGTTGAAAAAAATTTTTTTTTGGACTTAGTCATTTTTCTGGCGTTTATCAGACTTTCAGATAGGGGAAATGTCAGTGAGCATTCTGATTTCAGTTCCAGAGCGATTCGCCCAATGAGTCCTTGATATTTAGTCGTTTTCAGCCATTAATTTGGATTTTTGAAAATTTCACTTTTTTGTGAAAATATCCACTAAATGAGGGAATAATATGTGTGAGGGTACCCCAGGAGAGTTCCAAATGTGTGTGGGTAGAATATATATCCCACGGGGGTAACATTGAAAAAAGTTGAAAAAAATTTTTTTTTTGCACTTAGTAATTTTTCCGGCGTTTATCAGACTTTCAGATAGGGGAAATGTGAGTGAGCGTTCCGATTTCAGTTACAGAGCGATTCGCCCAATGAGCCCTTGATATTTAGTCGTTTTCAGCCAATTTTCTGGATTTTTGAAAATTTCACTTTTTTGTGAAAATATCCACTAAATGAGGGAATAATATGTGTGAGGGTACCCCAGGAGAGTTCCAAATGTGTGTTGGTAGAATATATATCCCACGGGGGTAAAATTGAAAAAAGTTGAAAAAATTTTTTTTTGGGACTTAGTCATTTTTCTGGCGTTTATCAGACTTTCAGATAGGGGAAATGTCAGTGAGCGTTCCAATTTCAGTTCCAGAGCGATTCGCCCAATGAGTCCTTGATATTTAGTCGTTTTCAGCCAATTTTCTGGATTTTTGAAAATTTCACTTTTTTGTGAAAATATCCACTAAATGAGGGAATAATATGTGTGATGGTACCCTAGGAGAGTTCCAAATGTGTGTGGGTAGAATATATATGCCACGGGGGTAAAATTGAAAAAAGTTGAAAAAAATTTTTTTTTGAACTTAGTCATTTTTACGGCGTTTATCAGACTTTCAGATAGGGGAAATGTGAGTGAGCATTACGATTTCAGTTCCAGAGCGATTTGCCCAATGAGTCCTTGATATTTAGTCGTTTTCAGCCAATTTTCTGGATTTTTGAAAATTTCACTCTTTTGTGAAAATATCCACTAAATGAGGGAATAATATGTGTGAGGGTACCCCAGGAGAGTTCCAAATGTGTGTGGGTAGAATATATATCCCACGGGGGTAAAATTGAAAAAAGTTGAAAAAATTTTTTTTTTGGACTTAGTCATTTTTCCGGCGTTTATCAGACTTTCAGATAGGGGAAATGTGAGTGGGCATTATGATTTTAGTTCCAGAGCGATTCGCCCAATGAGTCCTTGATATTTTGTCGTTTTCAGCCAATTTTCTGGATTTTTGAAAATTTCACTTTTTTGTGAAAATATCCACTAAATGAGGGAATAATATGTGTGAGGGTACCCCAGGAGAGTTCCAAATGTGTGTGGGTAGAATATATATCCCACGGGGGTAAAATTGAAAAAAGTTGAAAAAATTTTTTTTTGGACTTAGTCATTTTTCCGGCGTTTATCAGACTTTCAGATAGGGGAAATGTCAGTGAGCATTCCGATTTCAGTTCCAGAGCGATTCGCCCAATGAGTACTTGATATTTAGTCGTTTTCAGCCATTAATTTGGATTTTTGAAAATTTCACTTTTTTGTGAAAATATCCATTAAATGAGGGAATAATATGTGTGAGGGTACCCCAGGAGAGTTCCAAATGTGTGTGGGTAGAATATATATCCCACGGTGGTAAAATTGAAAAAAGTTGAAAAAAATTTTTTTTTTCAACTTAGTCATTTTTACGGCGTTTATCAGACTTTCAGATAGGGGAAATGTGAGTGAGCGTTCCGATTTCAGTTCCAGAGCGATTCGCCCAATGAGCCCTTGATATTTAGTCGTTTTCAGCCAAGTTTCTGGATTTTTGAAAATTTCACTTTTTTGTGAAAATATCCACTAAATGAGGGAATAATATGTGTGAGGGTATCCCAGGAGAGTTCCAAATGTGTGTGGGTAGAATATATATCCCACGGGGGTAAAATTGAAAAAAGTTGAAAAAATTTTTTTTTTTCGACTTAGTCATTTTTCCGGCGTTTATCAGACTTTCAGATAGGGGAAATGTCAGTGAGCATTCTGATTTCAGTTCCAGAGCGATTCGCCCAATGAGTCCTTGATATTTAGTCGTTTTCAGCCATTAATTTGGATTTTTGAAAATTTCACTTTTTTGTGAAAATATCCACTAAATGAGGGAATAATATGTGTGAGGGTACCCCAGGAGAGTTCCAAATGTGTGTGGGTAGAATATATATCCCACGGTGGTAAAATTGAAAAAAGTTTAAAAACATTTTTTTTTGGACTTAGTAATTTTTTTGGCGTTTATCAGACTTTCAGATAGGGGAAATGTCAGTGAGCGTTCCAATTTCAGTTCCAGAGCGATTCGCCCAATGAGTGCTTGATATTTAGTCGTTTTCAGCCAATTTTCTGGATTTTTGAAAATTTCACTTTTTTGTGAAAATATCCACTAAATGAGGGAATAATATGTGTGAGGGTACCCCAGGAGAGTTCCAAATGTGTGTGGGTAGAATATATATCCCACGGGGGTAAAATTGAAAAAAGTTGAAAAAATTTATTTTTGGACTTAGTCATTTTTCCGGCGTTTATCAGACTTTCAGATAGGGGAAATGTCAGTGAGCTTTCCTATTTCAGTTCCAGAGCAATTCGCCCAATGAGTCCTTGATATTTAGTCGTTTTCAGCCAACTTTCTGGATTTTTGAAAATTTCACTTTTTTGTGAAAATATCCACTAAATGAGGGAATAATATGTGTGAGGGTACCCCAGGAGAGTTCCAAATGTGTGTGGGTAGAATATATATCCCACGGGGGTAAAATTGAAAAAGGTTGAAAAAATTTTTTTTTTGGACTTAGTCATTTTTCTGGCGTTTATCAGACTTTCAGATAGGGGAAATGTCAGTGAGCATTCCGATTTCAGTTCCAGAGCGATTCGCCCAATGAGTCCTTGATATTTAGTCGTTTTCAGCCATTAATTTGGATTTTTGAAAATTTCACTTTTTTGTGAAAATATCCACTAAATGAGGGAATAATATGTGTGAGGGTACCCCAGGAGAGTTCCAAATGTGTGTGGGTAGAATATATAGCCCACGGGGGTAACATTGAAAAAAGTTGAAAAAAATTTTTTTTTTGCACTTAGTAATTTTTCCGGCGTTTATCAGACTTTCAGATAGGGGAAATGTGAGTGAGCGTTCCGATTTCAGTTCCAGAGCGATTCGCCCAATGAGCCCTTGATATTTAGTCGTTTTCAGCCAATTTTCTGGATTTTTGAAAATTTCACTTTTTTGTGAAAATATCCACTAAATGAGGGAATAATATGTGTGAGGGTACCCCAGGAGAGTTCCAAATGTGTGTTGGTAGAATATATATCCCACGGGGGTAAAATTGAAAAAAGTTGAAAAAATTTTTTTTTGGGACTTAGTCATTTTTCTGGCGTTTATCAGACTTTCAGATAGGGGAAATGTCAGTGAGCGTTCCAATTTCAGTTCCAGAGCGATTCGCCCAATGAGTCCTTGATATTTAGTCGTTTTCAGCCAATTTTCTGGATTTTTGAAAATTTCACTTTTTTGTGAAAATATCCACTAAATGAGGGAATAATATGTGTGATGGTACCCTAGGAGAGTTCCAAATGTGTGTGGGTAGAATATATATGCCACGGGGGTAAAATTGAAAAAAGTTGAAAAAAAATTTTTTTTGAACTTAGTCATTTTTACGGCGTTTATCAGACTTTCAGATAGGGGAAATGTGAGTGAGCATTACGATTTCAGTTCCAGAGCGATTCGCCCAATGAGTCCTTGATATTTAGTCGTTTTCAGCCAATTTTCTGGATTTTTGAAAATTTCACTCTTTTGTGAAAATATCCACTAAATGAGGGAATAATATGTGTGAGGGTACCCCAGGAGAGTTCCAAATGTGTGTGGGTAGAATATATATCCCACGGGGGTAAAATTGAAAAAAGTTGAAAAAATTTTTTTTTTGGACTTAGTCATTTTTCCGGCGTTTATCAGACTTTCAGATAGGGGAAATGTGAGTGGGCATTATGATTTTAGTTCCAGAGCGATTCGCCCAATGAGTCCTTGATATTTTGTCGTTTTCAGCCAATTTTCTGGATTTTTGAAAATTTCACTTTTTTGTGAAAATATCCACTAAATGAGGGAATAATATGTGTGAGGGTACCCCAGGAGAGTTCCAAATGTGTGTGGGTAGAATATATATCCCACGGGGGTAAAATTGAAAAAAGTTGAAAAAATTTTTTTTTGGACTTAGTCATTTTTCCGGCGTTTATCAGACTTTCAGATAGGGGAAATGTCAGTGAGCATTCCGATTTCAGTTCCAGAGCGATTCGCCCAATGAGTACTTGATATTTAGTCGTTTTCAGCCATTAATTTGGATTTTTGAAAATTTCACTTTTTTGTGAAAATATCCACTAAATGAGGGAATAATATGTGTGAGGGTACCCCAGGAGAGTTCCAAATGTGTGTGGGTAGAATATATATCCCACGGTGGTAAAATTGAAAAAAGTTGAAAAAAATTTTTTTTTTGCACTTAGTCATTTTTACTGCGTTTATCAGACTTTCAGAGAGGGGAAATGTGAGTGAGCGTTCCGATTTCAGTTCCAGAGCGATTCGCCCAATGAGCCCTTGGTATTTAGTCGTTTTCAGCCAAGTTTCTGGATTTTTGAAAATTTCACTTTTTTGTGAAAATATCCACTAAATGAGGGAATAATATGTGTGAGGGTATCCCAGGAGAGTTCCAAATGTGTGTGGGTAGAATATATATCCCACGGGGGTAAAATTGAAAAAAGTTGAAAAAATTTTTTTTTTTCGACTTAGTCATTTTTCCGGCGTTTATCAGACTTTCAGATAGGGGAAATGTCAGTGAGCATTCTGATTTCAGTTCCAGAGCGATTCGCCCAATGAGTCCTTGATATTTAGTCGTTTTCAGCCATTAATTTGGATTTTTGAAAATTTCACTTTTTTGTGAAAATATCCACTAAATGAGGGAATAATATGTGTGAGGGTACCCCAGGAGAGTTCCAAATGTGTGTGGGTAGAATATATATCCCACGGTGGTAAAATTGAAAAAAGTTTAAAAACATTTTTTTTTGGACTTAGTAATTTTTTTGGCGTTTATCAGACTTTCAGATAGGGGAAATGTCAGTGAGCGTTCCAATTTCAGTTCCAGAGCGATTCGCCCAATGAGTGCTTGATATTTAGTCGTTTTCAGCCAATTTTCTGGATTTTTGAAAATTTCACTTTTTTGTGAAAATATCCACTAAATGAGGGAATAATATGTGTGAGGGTACCCCAGGAGAGTTCCAAATGTGTGTGGGTAGAATATATATCCCACGGGGGTAAAATTGAAAAAAGTTGAAAAAATTTTTTTTTGGACTTAGTCATTTTTCCGGCGTTTATCAGACTTTCAGATAGGGGAAATGTCAGTGAGCTTTCCTATTTCAGTTCCAGAGCAATTCGCCCAATGAGTCCTTGATATTTAGTCGTTTTCAGCCAACTTTCTGGATTTTTGAAAATTTCACTTTTTTGTGAAAATATCCACTAAATGAGGGAATAATATGTGTGAGGGTACCCCAGTAGAGTTCCAAATGTGTGTGGGTAGAATATATATCCCACGGGGGTAAAATTGAAAAAAGTTGAAAAAAAATTTTTTTTTGGACTTAGTCATTTTTCCGGCGTTTATCAGACTTTCAGATAGGGGAAATGTGAGTGAGCATTACGATTTCAGTTCCAGAGCGATTCGCCCAATGAGTCCTTGATATTTAGTCGTTTTCAGCCAATTTTCTGGATTTTTGAAAATTTCACTCTTTTGTGAAAATATCCACTAAATGAGGGAATAATATGTGTGAGGGTACCCCAGGAGAGTTCCAAATGTGTGTGGGTAGAATATATATCCCACGGGGGTAACATTGAAAAAAGTTGAAAAAAATTTTTTTTTTGCACTTAGTAATTTTTCCGGCGTTTATCAGACTTTCAGATAGGGGAAATGTGAGTGAGCGTTCCGATTTCAGTTCCAGAGCGATTCGCCCAATGAGCCCTTGATATTTAGTCGTTTTCAGCCAAGTTTCTGGATTTTTGAAAATTTCACTTTTTTGTGAAAATATCCACTAAATGAGGGAATAATATGTGTGAGGGTATCCCAGGAGAGTTCCAAATGTGTGTGGGTAGAATATATATCCCACGGGGGTAAAATTGAAAAAAGTTGAAAAAATTTTTTTTTTTCGACTTAGTCATTTTTCCGGCGTTTATCAGACTTTCAGATAGGGGAAATGTCAGTGAGCATTCTGATTTCAGTTCCAGAGCGATTCGCCCAATGAGTCCTTGATATTTAGTCGTTTTCAGCCATTAATTTGGATTTTTGAAAATTTCACTTTTTTGTGAAAATATCCACTAAATGAGGGAATAATATGTGTGAGGGTACCCCAGGAGAGTTCCAAATGTGTGTGGGTAGAATATATAGCCCACGGGGGTAACATTGAAAAAAGTTGAAAAAAATTTTTTTTTTGCACTTAGTAATTTTTCCGGCGTTTATCAGACTTTCAGATAGGGGAAATGTGAGTGAGCGTTCCGATTTCAGTTCCAGAGCGATTCGCCCAATGAGCCCTTGATATTTAGTCGTTTTCAGCCAATTTTCTGGATTTTTGAAAATTTCACTTTTTTGTGAAAATATCCACTAAATGAGGGAATAATATGTGTGAGGGTACCCCAGGAGAGTTCCAAATGTGTGTTGGTAGAATATATATCCCACGGGGGTAAAATTGAAAAAAGTTGAAAAAATTTTTTTTTGGGACTTAGTCATTTTTCTGGCGTTTATCAGACTTTCAGATAGGGGAAATGTCAGTGAGCGTTCCAATTTCAGTTCCAGAGCGATTCGCCCAATGAGTCCTTGATATTTAGTCGTTTTCAGCCAATTTTCTGGATTTTTGAAAATTTCACTTTTTTGTGAAAATATCCACTAAATGAGGGAATAATATGTGTGATGGTACCCTAGGAGAGTTCCAAATGTGTGTGGGTAGAATATATATGCCACGGGGGTAAAATTGAAAAAAGTTGAAAAAAATTTTTTTTTGAACTTAGTCATTTTTACGGCGTTTATCAGACTTTCAGATAGGGGAAATGTGAGTGAGCATTACGATTTCAGTTCCAGAGCGATTCGCCCAATGAGTCCTTGATATTTAGTCGTTTTCAGCCAATTTTCTGGATTTTTGAAAATTTCACTCTTTTGTGAAAATATCCACTAAATGAGGGAATAATATGTGTGAGGGTACCCCAGGAGAGTTCCAAATGTGTGTGGGTAGAATATATATCCCACGGGGGTAAAATTGAAAAAAGTTGAAAAAATTTTTTTTTTGGACTTAGTCATTTTTCCGGCGTTTATCAGACTTTCAGATAGGGGAAATGTGAGTGGGCATTATGATTTTAGTTCCAGAGCGATTCGCCCAATGAGTCCTTGATATTTTGTCGTTTTCAGCCAATTTTCTGGATTTTTGAAAATTTCACTTTTTTGTGAAAATATCCACTAAATGAGGGAATAATATGTGTGAGGGTACCCCAGGAGAGTTCCAAATGTGTGTGGGTAGAATATATATCCCACGGGGGTAAAATTGAAAAAAGTTGAAAAAATTTTTTTTTGGACTTAGTCATTTTTCCGGCGTTTATCAGACTTTCAGATAGGGGAAATGTCAGTGAGCATTCCGATTTCAGTTCCAGAGCGATTCGCCCAATGAGTACTTGATATTTAGTCGTTTTCAGCCATTAATTTGGATTTTTGAAAATTTCACTTTTTTGTGAAAATATCCACTAAATGAGGGAATAATATGTGTGAGGGTACCCCAGGAGAGTTCCAAATGTGTGTGGGTAGAATATATATCCCACGGTGGTAAAATTGAAAAAAGTTGAAAAAAATTTTTTTTTTGCACTTAGTCATTTTTACTGCGTTTATCAGACTTTCAGAGAGGGGAAATGTGAGTGAGCGTTCCGATTTCAGTTCCAGAGCGATTCGCCCAATGAGCCCTTGGTATTTAGTCGTTTTCAGCCAAGTTTCTGGATTTTTGAAAATTTCACTTTTTTGTGAAAATATCCACTAAATGAGGGAATAATATGTGTGAGGGTATCCCAGGAGAGTTCCAAATGTGTGTGGGTAGAATATATATCCCACGGGGGTAAAATTGAAAAAAGTTGAAAAAATTTTTTTTTTTCGACTTAGTCATTTTTCCGGCGTTTATCAGACTTTCAGATAGGGGAAATGTCAGTGAGCATTCTGATTTCAGTTCCAGAGCGATTCGCCCAATGAGTCCTTGATATTTAGTCGTTTTCAGCCATTAATTTGGATTTTTGAAAATTTCACTTTTTTGTGAAAATATCCACTAAATGAGGGAATAATATGTGTGAGGGTACCCCAGGAGAGTTCCAAATGTGTGTGGGTAGAATATATATCCCACGGTGGTAAAATTGAAAAAAGTTTAAAAACATTTTTTTTTGGACTTAGTAATTTTTTTGGCGTTTATCAGACTTTCAGATAGGGGAAATGTCAGTGAGCGTTCCAATTTCAGTTCCAGAGCGATTCGCCCAATGAGTGCTTGATATTTAGTCGTTTTCAGCCAATTTTCTGGATTTTTGAAAATTTCACTTTTTTGTGAAAATATCCACTAAATGAGGGAATAATATGTGTGAGGGTACCCCAGGAGAGTTCCAAATGTGTGTGGGTAGAATATATATCCCACGGGGGTAAAATTGAAAAAAGTTGAAAAAATTTTTTTTTGGACTTAGTCATTTTTCCGGCGTTTATCAGACTTTCAGATAGGGGAAATGTCAGTGAGCTTTCCTATTTCAGTTCCAGAGCAATTCGCCCAATGAGTCCTTGATATTTAGTCGTTTTCAGCCAACTTTCTGGATTTTTGAAAATTTCACTTTTTTGTGAAAATATCCACTAAATGAGGGAATAATATGTGTGAGGGTACCCCAGGAGAGTTCCAAATGTGTGTGGGTAGAATATATATCCCACGGGGGTAAAATTGAAAAAAGTTGAAAAAAAATTTTTTTTTGGACTTAGTCATTTTTCCGGCGTTTATCAGACTTTCAGATAGGGGAAATGTGAGTGAGCATTACGATTTCAGTTCCAGAGCGATTCGCCCAATGAGTCCTTGATATTTAGTCGTTTTCAGCCAATTTTCTGGATTTTTGAAAATTTCACTCTTTTGTGAAAATATCCACTAAATGAGGGAATAATATGTGTGAGGGTACCCCAGGAGAGTTCCAAATGTGTGTGGGTAGAATATATATCCCACGGGGGTAACATTGAAAAAAGTTGAAAAAAATTTTTTTTTTGCACTTAGTAATTTTTCCGGCGTTTATCAGACTTTCAGATAGGGGAAATGTGAGTGAGCGTTCCGATTTCAGTTCCAGAGCGATTCGCCCAATGAGCCCTTGATATTTAGTCGTTTTCAGCCAAGTTTCTGGATTTTTGAAAATTTCACTTTTTTGTGAAAATATCCACTAAATGAGGGAATAATATGTGTGAGGGTATCCCAGGAGAGTTCCAAATGTGTGTGGGTAGAATATATATCCCACGGGGGTAAAATTGAAAAAAGTTGAAAAAATTTTTTTTTTTCGACTTAGTCATTTTTCCGGCGTTTATCAGACTTTCAGATAGGGGAAATGTCAGTGAGCATTCTGATTTCAGTTCCAGAGCGATTCGCCCAATGAGTCCTTGATATTTAGTCGTTTTCAGCCATTAATTTGGATTTTTGAAAATTTCACTTTTTTGTGAAAATATCCACTAAATGAGGGAATAATATGTGTGAGGGTACCCCAGGAGAGTTCCAAATGTGTGTGGGTAGAATATATATCCCACGGTGGTAAAATTCAAAAAAGTTTAAAAACATTTTTTTTTGGACTTAGTAATTTTTTTGGCGTTTATCAGACTTTCAGATAGGGGAAATGTCAGTGAGCGTTCCAATTTCTGTTCCAGAGCGATTCGCCCAATGAGTCCTTGATATTTAGTCATTTTCAGCCAATAATTTGGATTTTTGAAAATTTCACTTTTTTGTGAAAATATCCACTAAATGAGGGAATAATATGTGTGAAGGTACCCCAGGAGAGTTCCAAATGTGTGTGGGTAGAATATATATCCCACGGGGGTAAAATTGAAAAAAGTTGAACAAATTTTTTTTTGGATTTAGTCATTTTTCCGGCGTTTATCAGACTTTCAGATAGGGGAAATGTCAGTGAGCATTCCGATTTCAGTTCCAGAGCAATTCGCCCAATGAGTCCTTGATATTTAGTCGTTTTCAGCCAATTTTCTGGATTTATGAAAATTTCACTTTTTTGTGAAAATATCCACTAAACGAGGGAATAATATGTGTGAGGGTACCCCAGGAGAGTTCCAAATGTGTGTGGGTAGAATATATATCCCACGGGGGTAAAATTGAAAAAAGTTGAAAAAAAATTTTTTTTGGACTTAGTCATTTTTACGGCGTTTATCAGACTTACAGATAGGTGAAATGTCAGTGAGCTTTCCTATTTCAGTTCCAGAGCAATTCGCCCAATGAGTCCTTGATATTTAGTCGTTTTCAGCCAACTTTCTGGATTTTTGAAAATTTCACTTTTTTGTGAAAATATCCACTAAATGAGGGAATAATATGTGTGAGGGTACCCCAGGAGAGTTCCAAATGTGTGTGGGTAGAATATATATCCCACGGGGATAAAATTGAAAAAAGTTGAAAAAAAATTTTTTTTTGGACTTAGTCATTTTTCCGGCGTTTATCAGACTTTCAGATAGGGGAAATGTGAGTGAGCATTACGATTTCAGTTCCAGAGCGATTCGCCCAATGAGTGCTTGATATTTAGTTGTTTTCAGCCAATTTTCTGGATTTTTGAAAATTTCACTTTTTTGTGAAAATATCCACTAAATGAGGGAATAATATGTGTGAGGGTACCCCAGGAGAGTTCCAAATGTGTGTGGGTAGAATATATATCCCACGGGGGTAAAATTGAAAAAAGTTGAAAAAATTTTTTTTTTTGGACTTAGTCATTTTTCCGGCGTTTATCAGACTTTCAGATAGGGGAAATGTCAGTGAGCATTCCGATTTCAGTTCCAGAGCGATTCGCCCAATGAGTCCTTGATATTTAGTCGTTTTCAGCCATTAATTTGGATTTTTGAAAATTTCACTTTTTTGTGAAAATATCCACTAAATGAGGGAATAATATGTGTGAGGGTACCCCAGGAGAGTTCCAAATGTGTGTGGGTAGAATATATATCCCACGGGGGTAAAATTGAAAAAAGTTGAAAAAATTTTTTTTTTGGACTTAGTCATTTTTCCGGCGTTTATCAGACTTTCAGATAGGGGAAATGTGAGTGGGCATTATGATTTTAGTTCCAGAGCGATTCGCCCAATGAGTCCTTGATATTTTGTCGTTTTCAGCCAATTTTCTGGATTTTTGAAAATTTCACTTTTTTGTGAAAATATCCACTAAATGAGGGAATAATATGTGTGAGGGTACCCCAGGAGAGTTCCAAATGTGTGTGGGTAGAATATATATCCCACGGGGGTAAAATTGAAAAAAGTTGAAAAAATTTTTTTTTGGACTTAGTCATTTTTCCGGCGTTTATCAGACTTTCAGATAGGGGAAATGTCAGTGAGCATTCCGATTTCAGTTCCAGAGCGATTCGCCCAATGAGTACTTGATATTTAGTCGTTTTCAGCCATTAATTTGGATTTTTGAAAATTTCACTTTTTTGTGAAAATATCCACTAAATGAGGGAATAATATGTGTGAGGGTACCCCAGGAGAGTTCCAAATGTGTGTGGGTAGAATATATATCCCACGGTGGTAAAATTGAAAAAAGTTGAAAAAAATTTTTTTTTTGCACTTAGTCATTTTTACGGCGTTTATCAGACTTTCAGATAGGGGAAATGTGAGTGAGCGTTCCGATTTCAGTTCCAGAGCGATTCGCCCAATGAGCCCTTGATATTTAGTCGTTTTCAGCCAAGTTTCTGGATTTTTGAAAATTTCACTTTTTTGTGAAAATATCCACTAAATGAGGGAATAATATGTGTGAGGGTATCCCAGGAGAGTTCCAAATGTGTGTGGGTAGAATATATATCCCACGGGGGTAAAATTGAAAAAAGTTGAAAAAATTTTTTTTTTCGACTTAGTCATTTTTCCGGCGTTTATCAGACTTTCAGATAGGGGAAATGTCAGTGAGCATTCTGATTTCAGTTCCAGAGCGATTCGCCCAATGAGTCCTTGATATTTAGTCGTTTTCAGCCATTAATTTGGATTTTTGAAAATTTCACTTTTTTGTGAAAATATCCACTAAATGAGGGAATAATATGTGTGAGGGTACCCCAGGAGAGTTCCAAATGTGTGTGGGTAGAATATATATCCCACGGTGGTAAAATTGAAAAAAGTTTAAAAACATTTTTTTTTGGACTTAGTAATTTTTTTGGCGTTTATCAGACTTTCAGATAGGGGAAATGTCAGTGAGCGTTCCAATTTCAGTTCCAGAGCGATTCGCCCAATGAGTGCTTGATATTTAGTCGTTTTCAGCCAATTTTCTGGATTTTTGAAAATTTCACTTTTTTGTGAAAATATCCGCTAAATGAGGGAATAATATGTGTGAGGGTACCCCAGGAGAGTTCCAAATGTGTGTGGGTAGAATATATATCCCACGGGGGTAAAATTGAAAAAAGTTGAAAAAATTTTTTTTTGGACTTAGTCATTTTTCCGGCGTTTATCAGACTTTCAGATAGGGGAAATGTCAGTGAGCTTTCCTATTTCAGTTCCAGAGCAATTCGCCCAATGAGTCCTTGACATTTAGTCGTTTTCAGCCAACTTTCTGGATTTTTGAAAATTTCACTTTTTTGTGAAAATATCCACTAAATGAGGGAATAATATGTGTGAGGGTACCCCAGGAGAGTTCCAAATGTGTGTGGGTAGAATATATATCCCACGGGGGTAAAATTGAAAAAAGTTGAAAAAAAATTTTTTTTTGGACTTAGTCATTTTTCCGGCGTTTATCAGACTTTCAGATAGGGGAAATGTGAGTGAGCATTACGATTTCAGTTCCAGAGCGATTCGCCCAATGAGTCCTTGATATTTAGTCGTTTTCAGCCAATTTTCTGGATTTTTGAAAATTTCACTCTTTTGTGAAAATATCCACTAAATGAGGGAATAATATGTGTGAGGGTACCCCAGGAGAGTTCCAAATGTGTGTGGGTAGAATATATATCCCACGGGGGTAACATTGAAAAAAGTTGAAAAAAATTTTTTTTTTGCACTTAGTAATTTTTCCGGCGTTTATCAGACTTTCAGATAGGGGAAATGTGAGTGAGCGTTCCGATTTCAGTTCCAGAGCGATTCGCCCAATGAGTCCTTGATATTTTGTCGTTTTCAGCCAATTTTCTGGATTTTTGAAAATTTCACTCTTTTGTGAAAATATCCACTAAATGAGGGAATAATATGTGTGAGGGTACCCCAGGAGAGTTCCAAATGTGTGTGGGTAGAATATATATCCCACGGGGGTAAAATTGAAAAAAGTTTAAAAAAATTTTTTTTTGGACTTAGTCATTTTTCCGGCGTTTATCAGACTTTCAGATAGGGGAAATGTGAGTGAGCATTACGATTTCAGTTCCAGAGCGATTCGCCCAATGAGTGCTTGATATTTAGTCGTTTTCAGCCAATTTTCTGGATTTTTGAAAATTTCACTTTTTTGTGAAAATATCCACTAAATGAGGGAATAATATGTGTGAGGGTACCCCAGGAGAGTTCCAAATGTGTGTGGGTAGAATATATATCCCACGGGGGTAAAATTGAAAAAAGTTGAAAAAATTTTTTTTTGGGACTTAGTCATTTTTCTGGCGTTTATCAGACTTTCAGATAGGGGAAATGTCAGTGAGCGTTCCAATTTCAGTTCCAGAGCGATTCGCCCAATGAGTCCTTGATATTTAGTCGTTTTCAGCCAATTTTCTGGATTTTTGAAAATTTCACTTTTTTGTGAAAATATCCACTAAATGAGGGAATAATATGTGTGATGGTACCCTAGGAGAGTTCCAAATGTGTGTGGGTAGAATATATATGCCACGGGGGTAAAATTGAAAAAAGTTGAAAAAAAATTTTTTTTGAACTTAGTCATTTTTACGGCGTTTATCAGACTTTCAGATAGGGGAAATGTGAGTGAGCATTACGATTTCAGTTCCAGAGCGATTCGCCCAATGAGTCCTTGATATTTAGTCGTTTTCAGCCAATTTTCTGGATTTTTGAAAATTTCACTCTTTTGTGAAAATATCCACTAAATGAGGGAATAATATGTGTGAGGGTACCCCAGGAGAGTTCCAAATGTGTGTGGGTAGAATATATATCCCACGGGGGTAAAATTGAAAAAAGTTTAAAAAAATTTTTTTTTGGACTTAGTCATTTTTCCGGCGTTTATCAGACTTTCAGATAGGGGAAATGTGAGTGAGCATTACGATTTCAGTTCCAGAGCGATTCGCCCAATGAGTCCTTGATATTTAGTCGTTTTCAGCCAATTTTCTGGATTTTTGAAAATTTCACTCTTTTGTGAAAATATCCACTAAATGAGGGAATAATATGTGTGAGGGTACCCCAGGAGAGTTCCAAATGTGTGTGGGTAGAATATATATCCCACGGGGGTAACATTGAAAAAAGTTGAAAAAAATTTTTTTTTTGCACTTAGTAATTTTTCCAGCGTTTATCAGACTTTCAGATAGGGGAAATGTGAGTGAGCGTTCCGATTTCAGTTCCAGAGCGATTCGCCCAATGAGCCCTTGATATTTAGTCGTTTTCAGCCAATTTTCTGGATTTTTGAAAATTTCACTTTTTTGTGAAAATATCCACTAAATGAGGGAATAATATGTGTGAGGGTACCCCAGGAGAGTTCCAAATGTGTGTTGGTAGAATATATATCCCACGGGGGTAAAATTGAAAAAAGTTGAAAAAATTTTTTTTTGGGACTTAGTCATTTTTCTGGCGTTTATCAGACTTTCAGATAGGGGAAATGTCAGTGAGCGTTCCAATTTCAGTTCCAGAGCGATTCGCCCAATGAGTCCTTGATATTTAGTCGTTTTCAGCCAACTTTCTGGATTTTTGAAAATTTCACTTTTTTGTGAAAATATCCACTAAATGAGGGAATAATATGTGTGAGGGTACCCCAGGAGAGTTCCAAATGTGTGTGGGTAGAATATATATCCCACGGGGGTAAAATTGAAAAAAGTTGAAAAAAAATTTTTTTTTGGACTTAGTCATTTTTCCGGCGTTTATCAGACTTTCAGATAGGGGAAATGTGAGTGAGCATTACGATTTCAGTTCCAGAGCGATTCGCCCAATGAGTCCTTGATATTTAGTCGTTTTCAGCCAATTTTCTGGATTTTTGAAAATTTCACTCTTTTGTGAAAATATCCACTAAATGAGGGAATAATATGTGTGAGGGTACCCCAGGAGAGTTCCAAATGTGTGTGGGTAGAATATATATCCCACGGGGGTAACATTGAAAAAAGTTGAAAAAAATTTTTTTTTTGCACTTAGTAATTTTTCCGGCGTTTATCAGACTTTCAGATAGGGGAAATGTGAGTGAGCGTTCCGATTTCAGTTCCAGAGCGATTCGCCCAATGAGCCCTTGATATTTAGTCGTTTTCAGCCAAGTTTCTGGATTTTTGAAAATTTCACTTTTTTGTGAAAATATCCACTAAATGAGGGAATAATATGTGTGAGGGTATCCCAGGAGAGTTCCAAATGTGTGTGGGTAGAATATATATCCCACGGGGGTAAAATTGAAAAAAGTTGAAAAAATTTTTTTTTTTCGACTTAGTCATTTTTCCGGCGTTTATCAGACTTTCAGATAGGGGAAATGTCAGTGAGCATTCTGATTTCAGTTCCAGAGCGATTCGCCCAATGAGTCCTTGATATTTAGTCGTTTTCAGCCATTAATTTGGATTTTTGAAAATTTCACTTTTTTGTGAAAATATCCACTAAATGAGGGAATAATATGTGTGAGGGTACCCCAGGAGAGTTCCAAATGTGTGTGGGTAGAATATATATCCCACGGTGGTAAAATTCAAAAAAGTTTAAAAACATTTTTTTGGACTTAGTAATTTTTTTGGCGTTTATCAGACTTTCAGATAGGGGAAATGTCAGTGAGCGTTCCAATTTCTGTTCCAGAGCGATTCGCCCAATGAGTCCTTGATATTTAGTCATTTTCAGCCAATAATTTGGATTTTTGAAAATTTCACTTTTTTGTGAAAATATCCACTAAATGAGGGAATAATATGTGTGAAGGTACCCCAGGAGAGTTCCAAATGTGTGTGGGTAGAATATATATCCCACGGGGGTAAAATTGAAAAAAGTTGAACAAATTTTTTTTGGGATTTAGTCATTTTTCCGGCGTTTATCAGACTTTCAGATAGGGGAAATGTCAGTGAGCATTCCGATTTCAGTTCCAGAGCAATTCGCCCAATGAGTCCTTGATATTTAGTCGTTTTCAGCCAATTTTCTGGATTTATGAAAATTTCACTTTTTTGTGAAAATATCCACTAAACGAGGGAATAATATGTGTGAGGGTACCCCAGGAGAGTTCCAAATGTGTGTGGGTAGAATATATATCCCACGGGGGTAAAATTGAAAAAAGTTGAAAAAAAATTTTTTTTGGACTTAGTCATTTTTACGGCGTTTATCAGACTTACAGATAGGCGAAATGTCAGTGAGCTTTCCTATTTCAGTTCCAGAGCAATTCGCCCAATGAGTCCTTGATATTTAGTCGTTTTCAGCCAACTTTCTGGATTTTTGAAAATTTCACTTTTTTGTGAAAATATCCACTAAATGAGGGAATAATATGTGTGAGGGTACCCCAGGAGAGTTCCAAATGTGTGTGGGTAGAATATATATCCCACGGGGATAAAATTGAAAAAAGTTGAAAAAAAATTTTTTTTTGGACTTAGTCATTTTTCCGGCGTTTATCAGACTTTCAGATAGGGGAAATGTGAGTGAGCATTACGATTTCAGTTCCAGAGCGATTCGCCCAATGAGTCCTTGATATTTAGTCGTTTTCAGCCAATTTTCTGGATTTTTGAAAATTTCACTCTTTTGTGAAAATATCCACTAAATGAGGGAATAATATGTGTGAGGGTACCCCAGGAGAGTTCCAAATGTGTGTGGGTAGAATATATATCCCACGGGGGTAAAATTGAAAAAAGTTGAAAAAAATTTTTTTTTTGGACTTAGTCATTTTTCCGGCGTTTATCAGACTTTCAGATAGGGGAAATGTGAGTGAGCGTTCCGATTTCAGTTCCAGAGCGATTCGCCCAATGAGTCCTTGATATTTAGTCGTTTTCAGCCAATTTTCTGGATTTTTGAAAATTCACTTTTTTGTGAAAATATCCACTAAATGAGGGAATAATATGTGTGAGGGTACCCCAGGAGAGTTCCAAATGTGTGTGGGTAGAATATATATCCCACGGGGGTAAAATTGAAAAAGGTTGAAAAAAATTTTTTTTGGGACTTAGTCATTTTTCTGGCGTTTATCAGACTTTCAGATAGGGGAAATGTCAGTGAGCATTCCGATTTCAGTTCCAGAGCGATTCGCCCAATGAGTCCTTGATATTTAGTCGTTTTCAGCCATTAATTTGGATTTTTGAAAATTTCACTTTTTTGTGAAAATATCCACTAAATGAGGGAATAATATGTGTGAGGGTACCCCAGGAGAGTTCCAAATGTGTGTGGGTAGAATATATATCCCACGGGGGTAACATTGAAAAAAGTTGAAAAAAATTTTTTTTTTGCACTTAGTAATTTTTCCGGCGTTTATCAGACTTTCAGATAGGGGAAATGTGAGTGAGCATTACGATTTCAGTTCCAGAGCGATTCGCCCAATGAGACCTTGATATTTAGTCGTTTTCAGCCAATTTTCTGGATTTTTGAAAATTTCACTCTTTTGTGAAAATATCCACTAAATGAGGGAATAATATGTGTGAGGGTACCCCAGGAGAGTTCCAAATGTGTGTGGGTAGAATATATATCCCACGGGGGTAAAATTGAAAAAAGTTTAAAAAAATTTTTTTTTGGACTTAGTCATTTTTCCGGCGTTTATCAGACTTTCAGATAGGGGAAATGTGAGTGAGCGTTACGATTTCAGTTCCAGAGCGATTCGCCCAATGAGTGCTTGATATTTAGTTGTTTTCAGCCAATTTTCTGGATTTTTGAAAATTTCACTTTTTTGTGAAAATATCCACTAAATGAGGGAATAATATGTGTGAGGGTACCCCAGGAGAGTTCCAAATGTGTGTGGGTAGAATATATATCCCACGGGGGTAAAATTGAAAAAAGTTGAAAAAATTTTTTTTTTTGGACTTAGTCATTTTTCCGGCGTTTATCAGACTTTCAGATAGGGGAAATGTCAGTGAGCATTCCGATTTCAGTTCCAGAGCGATTCGCCCAATGAGTCCTTGATATTTAGTCGTTTTCAGCCATTAATTTGGATTTTTGAAAATTTCACTTTTTTGTGAAAATATCCACTAAATGAGGGAATAATATGTGTGAGGGTACCCCAGGAGAGTTCCAAATGTGTGTGGGTAGAATATATATCCCACGGGGGTAAAATTGAAAAAAGTTGAAAAAATTTTTTTTTTGGACTTAGTCATTTTTCCGGCGTTTATCAGACTTTCAGATAGGGGAAATGTGAGTGGGCATTATGATTTTAGTTCCAGAGCGATTCGCCCAATGAGTCCTTGATATTTTGTCGTTTTCAGCCAATTTTCTGGATTTTTGAAAATTTCACTTTTTTGTGAAAATATCCACTAAATGAGGGAATAATATGTGTGAGGGTACCCCAGGAGAGTTCCAAATGTGTGTGGGTAGAATATATATCCCACGGGGGTAAAATTGAAAAAAGTTGAAAAAATTTTTTTTTGGACTTAGTCATTTTTCCGGCGTTTATCAGACTTTCAGATAGGGGAAATGTCAGTGAGCATTCCGATTTCAGTTCCAGAGCGATTCGCCCAATGAGTACTTGATATTTAGTCGTTTTCAGCCATTAATTTGGATTTTTGAAAATTTCACTTTTTTGTGAAAATATCCACTAAATGAGGGAATAATATGTGTGAGGGTACCCCAGGAGAGTTCCAAATGTGTGTGGGTAGAATATATATCCCACGGTGGTAAAATTGAAAAAAGTTGAAAAAAATTTTTTTTTTGCACTTAGTCATTTTTACGGCGTTTATCAGACTTTCAGATAGGGGAAATGTGAGTGAGCGTTCCGATTTCAGTTCCAGAGCGATTCGCCCAATGAGCCCTTGATATTTAGTCGTTTTCAGCCAAGTTTCTGGATTTTTGAAAATTTCACTTTTTTGTGAAAATATCCACTAAATGAGGGAATAATATGTGTGAGGGTATCCCAGGAGAGTTCCAAATGTGTGTGGGTAGAATATATATCCCACGGGGGTAAAATTGAAAAAAGTTGAAAAAAATTTTTTTTTTCGACTTAGTCATTTTTCCGGCGTTTATCAGACTTTCAGATAGGGGAAATGTCAGTGAGCATTCTGATTTCAGTTCCAGAGCGATTCGCCCAATGAGTGCTTGATATTTAGTCGTTTTCAGCCAATTTTCTGGATTTTTGAAAATTTCACTTTTTTGTGAAAATATCCACTAAATGAGGGAATAATATGTGTGAGGGTACCCCAGGAGAGTTCCAAATGTGTGTGGGTAGAATATATATCCCACGGGGGTAAAATTGAAAAAAGTTGAAAAAATTTTTTTTTGGACTTAGTCATTTTTCCGGCGTTTATCAGACTTTCAGATAGGGGAAATGTCAGTGAGCTTTCCTATTTCAGTTCCAGAGCAATTCGCCCAATGAGTCCTTGATATTTAGTCGTTTTCAGCCAACTTTCTGGATTTTTGAAAATTTCACTTTTTTGTGAAAATATCCACTAAATGAGGGAATAATATGTGTGAGGGTACCCCAGGAGAGTTCCAAATGTGTGTGGGTAGAATATATATCCCACGGGGGTAAAATTGAAAAAAGTTGAAAAAAAATTTTTTTTTGGACTTAGTCATTTTTCCGGCGTTTATCAGACTTTCAGATAGGGGAAATGTGAGTGAGCATTACGATTTCAGTTCCAGAGCGATTCGCCCAATGAGTCCTTGATATTTAGTCGTTTTCAGCCAATTTTCTGGATTTTTGAAAATTTCACTCTTTTGTGAAAATATCCACTAAATGAGGGAATAATATGTGTGAGGGTACCCCAGGAGAGTTCCAAATGTGTGTGGGTAGAATATATATCCCACGGGGGTAACATTGAAAAAAGTTGAAAAAAATTTTTTTTTTGCACTTAGTAATTTTTCCGGCGTTTATCAGACTTTCAGATAGGGGAAATGTGAGTGAGCGTTCCGATTTCAGTTCCAGAGCGATTCGCCCAATGAGTCCTTGATATTTTGTCGTTTTCAGCCAATTTTCTGGATTTTTGAAAATTTCACTTTTTTGTGAAAATATCCACTAAATGAGGGAATAATATGTGTGAGGGTACCCCAGGAGAGTTCCAAATGTGTGTGGGTAGAATATATATCCCACGGGGGTAAAATTGAAAAAAGTTGAAAAAATTTTTTTTTGGGACTTAGTCATTTTTCTGGCGTTTATCAGACTTTCAGATAGGGGAAATGTCAGTGAGCGTTCCAATTTCAGTTCCAGAGCGATTCGCCCAATGAGTCCTTGATATTTAGTCGTTTTCAGCCAATTTTCTGGATTTTTGAAAATTTCACTTTTTTGTGAAAATATCCACTAAATGAGGGAATAATATGTGTGATGGTACCCTAGGAGAGTTCCAAATGTGTGTGGGTAGAATATATATGCCACGGGGGTAAAATTGAAAAAAGTTGAAAAAAAATTTTTTTTGAACTTAGTCATTTTTACGGCGTTTATCAGACTTTCAGATAGGGGAAATGTGAGTGAGCATTACGATTTCAGTTCCAGAGCGATTCGCCCAATGAGTCCTTGATATTTAGTCGTTTTCAGCCAATTTTCTGGATTTTTGAAAATTTCACTCTTTTGTGAAAATATCCACTAAATGAGGGAATAATATGTGTGAGGGTACCCCAGGAGAGTTCCAAATGTGTGTGGGTAGAATATATATCCCACGGGGGTAAAATTGAAAAAAGTTTAAAAAAATTTTTTTTTGGACTTAGTCATTTTTCCGGCGTTTATCAGACTTTCAGATAGGGGAAATGTGAGTGAGCATTACGATTTCAGTTCCAGAGCGATTCGCCCAATGAGTGCTTGATATTTAGTCGTTTTCAGCCAATTTTCTGGATTTTTGAAAATTTCACTTTTTTGTGAAAATATCCACTAAATGAGGGAATAATATGTGTGAGGGTACCCCAGGAGAGTTCCAAATGTGTGTTGGTAGAATATATATCCCACGGGGGTAAAATTGAAAAAAGTTGAAAAAATTTTTTTTTGGGACTTAGTCATTTTTCTGGCGTTTATCAGACTTTCAGATAGGGGAAATGTCAGTGAGCGTTCCAATTTCAGTTCCAGAGCGATTCGCCCAATGAGTCCTTGATATTTAGTCGTTTTCAGCCAATTTTCTGGATTTTTGAAAATTTCACTTTTTTGTGAAAATATCCACTAAATGAGGGAATAATATGTGTGATGGTACCCTAGGAGAGTTCCAAATGTGTGTGGGTAGAATATATATGCCACGGGGGTAAAATTGAAAAAAGTTGAAAAAAAATTTTTTTTGAACTTAGTCATTTTTCCGGCGTTTATCAGACTTTCAGATAGGGGAAATGTGAGTGAGCATTACGATTTCAGTTCCAGAGCGATTCGCCCAATGAGTCCTTGATATTTAGTCGTTTTCAGCCAATTTTCTGGATTTTTGAAAATTTCACTCTTTTGTGAAAATATCCACTAAATGAGGGAATAATATGTGTGAGGGTACCCCAGGAGAGTTCCAAATGTGTGTGGGTAGAATATATATCCCACGGGGGTAAAATTGAAAAAGGTTGAAAAAAATTTTTTTTGGGACTTAGTCATTTTTCTGGCGTTTATCAGACTTTCAGATAGGGGAAATGTCAGTGAGCATTCCGATTTCAGTTCCAGAGCGATTCGCCCAATGAGTCCTTGATATTTAGTCGTTTTCAGCCATTAATTTGGATTTTTGAAAATTTCACTTTTTTGTGAAAATATCCACTAAATGAGGGAATAATATGTGTGAGGGTACCCCAGGAGAGTTCCAAATGTGTGTGGGTAGAATATATATCCCACGGGGGTAACATTGAAAAAAGTTGAAAAAAATTTTTTTTTTGCACTTAGTAATTTTTCCGGCGTTTATCAGACTTTCAGATAGGGGAAATGTGAGTGAGCATTACGATTTCAGTTCCAGAGCGATTCGCCCAATGAGACCTTGATATTTAGTCGTTTTCAGCCAATTTTCTGGATTTTTGAAAATTTCACTCTTTTGTGAAAATATCCACTAAATGAGGGAATAATATGTGTGAGGGTACCCCAGGAGAGTTCCAAATGTGTGTGGGTAGAATATATATCCCACGGGGGTAAAATTGAAAAAAGTTTAAAAAAATTTTTTTTTGGACTTAGTCATTTTTCCGGCGTTTATCAGACTTTCAGATAGGGGAAATGTGAGTGAGCGTTACGATTTCAGTTCCAGAGCGATTCGCCCAATGAGTGCTTGATATTTAGTTGTTTTCAGCCAATTTTCTGGATTTTTGAAAATTTCACTTTTTTGTGAAAATATCCACTAAATGAGGGAATAATATGTGTGAGGGTACCCCAGGAGAGTTCCAAATGTGTGTGGGTAGAATATATATCCCACGGGGGTAAAATTGAAAAAAGTTGAAAAAATTTTTTTTTTTGGACTTAGTCATTTTTCCGGCGTTTATCAGACTTTCAGATAGGGGAAATGTCAGTGAGCATTCCGATTTCAGTTCCAGAGCGATTCGCCCAATGAGTCCTTGATATTTAGTCGTTTTCAGCCATTAATTTGGATTTTTGAAAATTTCACTTTTTTGTGAAAATATCCACTAAATGAGGGAATAATATGTGTGAGGGTACCCCAGGAGAGTTCCAAATGTGTGTGGGTAGAATATATATCCCACGGGGGTAAAATTGAAAAAAGTTGAAAAAATTTTTTTTTTGGACTTAGTCATTTTTCCGGCGTTTATCAGACTTTCAGATAGGGGAAATGTGAGTGGGCATTATGATTTTAGTTCCAGAGCGATTCGCCCAATGAGTCCTTGATATTTTGTCGTTTTCAGCCAATTTTCTGGATTTTTGAAAATTTCACTTTTTTGTGAAAATATCCACTAAATGAGGGAATAATATGTGTGAGGGTACCCCAGGAGAGTTCCAAATGTGTGTGGGTAGAATATATATCCCACGGGGGTAAAATTGAAAAAAGTTGAAAAAATTTTTTTTTGGACTTAGTCATTTTTCCGGCGTTTATCAGACTTTCAGATAGGGGAAATGTCAGTGAGCATTCCGATTTCAGTTCCAGAGCGATTCGCCCAATGAGTACTTGATATTTAGTCGTTTTCAGCCATTAATTTGGATTTTTGAAAATTTCACTTTTTTGTGAAAATATCCACTAAATGAGGGAATAATATGTGTGAGGGTACCCCAGGAGAGTTCCAAATGTGTGTGGGTAGAATATATATCCCACGGTGGTAAAATTGAAAAAAGTTGAAAAAAATTTTTTTTTTGCACTTAGTCATTTTTACGGCGTTTATCAGACTTTCAGATAGGGGAAATGTGAGTGAGCGTTCCGATTTCAGTTCCAGAGCGATTCGCCCAATGAGCCCTTGATATTTAGTCGTTTTCAGCCAAGTTTCTGGATTTTTGAAAATTTCACTTTTTTGTGAAAATATCCACTAAATGAGGGAATAATATGTGTGAGGGTATCCCAGGAGAGTTCCAAATGTGTGTGGGTAGAATATATATCCCACGGGGGTAAAATTGAAAAAAGTTGAAAAAAATTTTTTTTTTCGACTTAGTCATTTTTCCGGCGTTTATCAGACTTTCAGATAGGGGAAATGTCAGTGAGCATTCTGATTTCAGTTCCAGAGCGATTCGCCCAATGAGTGCTTGATATTTAGTCGTTTTCAGCCAATTTTCTGGATTTTTGAAAATTTCACTTTTTTGTGAAAATATCCACTAAATGAGGGAATAATATGTGTGAGGGTACCCCAGGAGAGTTCCAAATGTGTGTGGGTAGAATATATATCCCACGGGGGTAAAATTGAAAAAAGTTGAAAAAATTTTTTTTTGGACTTAGTCATTTTTCCGGCGTTTATCAGACTTTCAGATAGGGGAAATGTCAGTGAGCTTTCCTATTTCAGTTCCAGAGCAATTCGCCCAATGAGTCCTTGATATTTAGTCGTTTTCAGCCAACTTTCTGGATTTTTGAAAATTTCACTTTTTTGTGAAAATATCCACTAAATGAGGGAATAATATGTGTGAGGGTACCCCAGGAGAGTTCCAAATGTGTGTGGGTAGAATATATATCCCACGGGGGTAAAATTGAAAAAAGTTGAAAAAAAATTTTTTTTTGGACTTAGTCATTTTTCCGGCGTTTATCAGACTTTCAGATAGGGGAAATGTGAGTGAGCATTACGATTTCAGTTCCAGAGCGATTCGCCCAATGAGTCCTTGATATTTAGTCGTTTTCAGCCAATTTTCTGGATTTTTGAAAATTTCACTCTTTTGTGAAAATATCCACTAAATGAGGGAATAATATGTGTGAGGGTACCCCAGGAGAGTTCCAAATGTGTGTGGGTAGAATATATATCCCACGGGGGTAACATTGAAAAAAGTTGAAAAAAATTTTTTTTTTGCACTTAGTAATTTTTCCGGCGTTTATCAGACTTTCAGATAGGGGAAATGTGAGTGAGCGTTCCGATTTCAGTTCCAGAGCGATTCGCCCAATGAGTCCTTGATATTTTGTCGTTTTCAGCCAATTTTCTGGATTTTTGAAAATTTCACTTTTTTGTGAAAATATCCACTAAATGAGGGAATAATATGTGTGAGGGTACCCCAGGAGAGTTCCAAATGTGTGTGGGTAGAATATATATCCCACGGGGGTAAAATTGAAAAAAGTTGAAAAAATTTTTTTTTGGGACTTAGTCATTTTTCTGGCGTTTATCAGACTTTCAGATAGGGGAAATGTCAGTGAGCGTTCCAATTTCAGTTCCAGAGCGATTCGCCCAATGAGTCCTTGATATTTAGTCGTTTTCAGCCAATTTTCTGGATTTTTGAAAATTTCACTTTTTTGTGAAAATATCCACTAAATGAGGGAATAATATGTGTGATGGTACCCTAGGAGAGTTCCAAATGTGTGTGGGTAGAATATATATGCCACGGGGGTAAAATTGAAAAAAGTTGAAAAAAAATTTTTTTTGAACTTAGTCATTTTTACGGCGTTTATCAGACTTTCAGATAGGGGAAATGTGAGTGAGCATTACGATTTCAGTTCCAGAGCGATTCGCCCAATGAGTCCTTGATATTTAGTCGTTTTCAGCCAATTTTCTGGATTTTTGAAAATTTCACTCTTTTGTGAAAATATCCACTAAATGAGGGAATAATATGTGTGAGGGTACCCCAGGAGAGTTCCAAATGTGTGTGGGTAGAATATATATCCCACGGGGGTAAAATTGAAAAAAGTTTAAAAAAATTTTTTTTTGGACTTAGTCATTTTTCCGGCGTTTATCAGACTTTCAGATAGGGGAAATGTGAGTGAGCATTACGATTTCAGTTCCAGAGCGATTCGCCCAATGAGTGCTTGATATTTAGTCGTTTTCAGCCAATTTTCTGGATTTTTGAAAATTTCACTTTTTTGTGAAAATATCCACTAAATGAGGGAATAATATGTGTGAGGGTACCCCAGGAGAGTTCCAAATGTGTGTTGGTAGAATATATATCCCACGGGGGTAAAATTGAAAAAAGTTGAAAAAATTTTTTTTTGGGACTTAGTCATTTTTCTGGCGTTTATCAGACTTTCAGATAGGGGAAATGTCAGTGAGCGTTCCAATTTCAGTTCCAGAGCGATTCGCCCAATGAGTCCTTGATATTTAGTCGTTTTCAGCCAATTTTCTGGATTTTTGAAAATTTCACTTTTTTGTGAAAATATCCACTAAATGAGGGAATAATATGTGTGATGGTACCCTAGGAGAGTTCCAAATGTGTGTGGGTAGAATATATATGCCACGGGGGTAAAATTGAAAAAAGTTGAAAAAAAATTTTTTTTGAACTTAGTCATTTTTCCGGCGTTTATCAGACTTTCAGATAGGGGAAATGTGAGTGAGCATTACGATTTCAGTTCCAGAGCGATTCGCCCAATGAGTCCTTGATATTTAGTCGTTTTCAGCCAATTTTCTGGATTTTTGAAAATTTCACTCTTTTGTGAAAATATCCACTAAATGAGGGAATAATATGTGTGAGGGTACCCCAGGAGAGTTCCAAATGTGTGTGGGTAGAATATATATCCCACGGGGGTAACATTGAAAAAAGTTGAAAAAAATTTTTTTTTTGCACTTAGTAATTTTTCCGGCGTTTATCAGACTTTCAGATAGGGGAAATGTGAGTGAGCGTTCCGATTTCAGTTCCAGAGCGATTCGCCCAATGAGTCCTTGATATTTTGTCGTTTTCAGCCAATTTTCTGGATTTTTGAAAATTTCACTTTTTTGTGAAAATATCCACTAAATGAGGGAATAATATGTGTGAGGGTACCCCAGGAGAGTTCCAAATGTGTGTGGGTAGAATATATATCCCACGGGGGTAAAATTGAAAAAAGTTGAAAAAATTTTTTTTTGGGACTTAGTCATTTTTCTGGCGTTTATCAGACTTTCAGATAGGGGAAATGTCAGTGAGCGTTCCAATTTCAGTTCCAGAGCGATTCGCCCAATGAGTCCTTGATATTTAGTCGTTTTCAGCCAATTTTCTGGATTTTTGAAAATTTCACTTTTTTGTGAAAATATCCACTAAATGAGGGAATAATATGTGTGATGGTACCCTAGGAGAGTTCCAAATGTGTGTGGGTAGAATATATATGCCACGGGGGTAAAATTGAAAAAAGTTGAAAAAAAATTTTTTTTGAACTTAGTCATTTTTACGGCGTTTATCAGACTTTCAGATAGGGGAAATGTGAGTGAGCATTACGATTTCAGTTCCAGAGCGATTCGCCCAATGAGTCCTTGATATTTAGTCGTTTTCAGCCAATTTTCTGGATTTTTGAAAATTTCACTCTTTTGTGAAAATATCCACTAAATGAGGGAATAATATGTGTGAGGGTACCCCAGGAGAGTTCCAAATGTGTGTGGGTAGAATATATATCCCACGGGGGTAAAATTGAAAAAAGTTTAAAAAAATTTTTTTTTGGACTTAGTCATTTTTCCGGCGTTTATCAGACTTTCAGATAGGGGAAATGTGAGTGAGCATTACGATTTCAGTTCCAGAGCGATTCGCCCAATGAGTGCTTGATATTTAGTCGTTTTCAGCCAATTTTCTGGATTTTTGAAAATTTCACTTTTTTGTGAAAATATCCACTAAATGAGGGAATAATATGTGTGAGGGTACCCCAGGAGAGTTCCAAATGTGTGTTGGTAGAATATATATCCCACGGGGGTAAAATTGAAAAAAGTTGAAAAAATTTTTTTTTGGGACTTAGTCATTTTTCTGGCGTTTATCAGACTTTCAGATCGGGGAAATGTCAGTGAGCGTTCCAATTTCAGTTCCAGAGCGATTCGCCCAATGAGTCCTTGATATTTAGTCGTTTTCAGCCAATTTTCTGGATTTTTGAAAATTTCACTTTTTTGTGAAAATATCCACTAAATGAGGGAATAATATGTGTGATGGTACCCTAGGAGAGTTCCAAATGTGTGTGGGTAGAATATATATGCCACGGGGGTAAAATTGAAAAAAGTTGAAAAAAAATTTTTTTTGAACTTAGTCATTTTTACGGCGTTTATCAGACTTTCAGATAGGGGAAATGTGAGTGAGCATTACGATTTCAGTTCCAGAGCGATTCGCCCAATGAGTCCTTGATATTTAGTCGTTTTCAGCCAATTTTCTGGATTTTTGAAAATTTCACTCTTTTGTGAAAATATCCACTAAATGAGGGAATAATATGTGTGAGGGTACCCCAGGAGAGTTCCAAATGTGTGTGGGTAGAATATATATCCCACGGGGGTAAAATTGAAAAAAGTTTAAAAAAATTTTTTTTTGGACTTAGTCATTTTTCCGGCGTTTATCAGACTTTCAGATAGGGGAAATGTGAGTGAGCATTACGATTTCAGTTCCAGAGCGATTCGCCCAATGAGTCCTTGATATTTAGTCGTTTTCAGCCAATTTTCTGGATTTTTGAAAATTTCACTCTTTTGTGAAAATATCCACTAAATGAGGGAATAATATGTGTGAGGGTACCCCAGGAGAGTTCCAAATGTGTGTGGGTAGAATATATATCCCACGGGGGTAAAATTGAAAAAAGTTTAAAAAATTTTTTTTTTGGACTTAGTCATTTTTCCGGCGTTTATCAGACTTTCAGATAGGGGAAATGTGAGTGAGCATTACGATTTCAGTTCCAGAGCGATTCGCCCAATGAGTGCTTGATATTTAGTCGTTTTCAGCCAATTTTCTGGATTTTTGAAAATTTCACTTTTTTGTGAAAATATCCACTAAATGAGGGAATAATATGTGTGAGGGTACCCCAGGAGAGTTCCAAATGTGTGTTGGTAGAATATATATCCCACGGGGGTAAAATTGAAAAAAGTTGAAAAAATTTTTTTTTGGGACTTAGTCATTTTTCTGGCGTTTATCAGACTTTCAGATAGGGGAAATGTCAGTGAGCGTTCCAATTTCAGTTCCAGAGCGATTCGCCCAATGAGTCCTTGATATTTAGTCGTTTTCAGCCAATTTTCTGGATTTTTGAAAATTTCACTTTTTTGTGAAAATATCCACTAAATGAGGGAATAATATGTGTGATGGTACCCTAGGAGAGTTCCAAATGTGTGTGGGTAGAATATATATGCCACGGGGGTAAAATTGAAAAAAGTTGAAAAAAAATTTTTTTTGAACTTAGTCATTTTTACGGCGTTTATCAGACTTTCAGATAGGGGAAATGTGAGTGAGCATTACGATTTCAGTTCCAGAGCGATTCGCCCAATGAGTCCTTGATATTTAGTCGTTTTCAGCCAATTTTCTGGATTTTTGAAAATTTCACTCTTTTGTGAAAATATCCACTAAATGAGGGAATAATATGTGTGAGGGTACCCCAGGAGAGTTCCAAATGTGTGTGGGTAGAATATATATCCCACGGGGGTAAAATTGAAAAAAGTTTAAAAAAAATTTTTTTTGGACTTAGTCATTTTTCCGGCGTTTATCAGACTTTCAGATAGGGGAAATGTGAGTGAGCATTACGATTTCAGTTCCAGAGCGATTCGCCCAATGAGTGCTTGATATTTAGTCGTTTTCAGCCAATTTTCTGGATTTTTGAAAATTTCACTTTTTTGTGAAAATATCCACTAAATGAGGGAATAATATGTGTGAGGGTACCCCAGGAGAGTTCCAAATGTGTGTGGGTAGAATATATATCCCACGGGGGTAAAATTGAAAAAAGTTGAAAAAATTTTTTTTTTTGGACTTAGTCATTTTTCCGGCGTTTATCAGACTTTCAGATAGGGGAAATGTCAGTGAGCATTCCGATTTCAGTTCCAGAGCGATTCGCCCAATGAGTACTTGATATTTAGTCGTTTTCAGCCATTAATTTGGATTTTTGAAAATTTCACTTTTTTGTGAAAATATCCACTAAATGAGGGAATAATATGTGTGAGGGTACCCCAGGAGAGTTCCAAATGTGTGTGGGTAGAATATATATCCCACGGGGGTAAAATTGAAAAAAGTTGAAAAAATTTTTTTTTTGGACTTAGTCATTTTTCCGGCGTTTATCAGACTTTCAGATAGGGGAAATGTGAGTGGGCATTATGATTTTAGTTCCAGAGCGATTCGCCCAATGAGTCCTTGATATTTTGTCGTTTTCAGCCAATTTTCTGGATTTTTGAAAATTTCACTTTTTTGTGAAAATATCCACTAAATGAGGGAATAATATGTGTGAGGGTACCCCAGGAGAGTTCCAAATGTGTGTGGGTAGAATATATATCCCACGGGGGTAAAATTGAAAAAAGTTGAAAAAATTTTTTTTTGGACTTAGTCATTTTTCCGGCGTTTATCAGACTTTCAGATAGGGGAAATGTCAGTGAGCATTCCGATTTCAGTTCCAGAGCGATTCGCCCAATGAGTACTTGATATTTAGTCGTTTTCAGCCATTAATTTGGATTTTTGAAAATTTCACTTTTTTGTGAAAATATCCACTAAATGAGGGAATAATATGTGTGAGGGTACCCCAGGAGAGTTCCAAATGTGTGTGGGTAGAATATATATCCCACGGTGGTAAAATTGAAAAAAGTTGAAAAAAATTTTTTTTTTGCACTTAGTCATTTTTACGGCGTTTATCAGACTTTCAGATAGGGGAAATGTGAGTGAGCATTACGATTTCAGTTCCAGAGCGATTCGCCCAATGAGTGCTTGATATTTAGTCGTTTTCAGCCAATTTTCTGGATTTTTGAAAATTTCACTTTTTTGTGAAAATATCCACTAAATGAGGGAATAATATGTGTGAGGGTACCCCAGGAGAGTTCCAAATGTGTGTTGGTAGAATATATATCCCACGGGGGTAAAATTGAAAAAAGTTGAAAAAATTTTTTTTTGGGACTTAGTCATTTTTCTGGCGTTTATCAGACTTTCAGATCGGGGAAATGTCAGTGAGCGTTCCAATTTCAGTTCCAGAGCGATTCGCCCAATGAGTCCTTGATATTTAGTCGTTTTCAGCCAATTTTCTGGATTTTTGAAAATTTCACTTTTTTGTGAAAATATCCACTAAATGAGGGAATAATATGTGTGATGGTACCCTAGGAGAGTTCCAAATGTGTGTGGGTAGAATATATATGCCACGGGGGTAAAATTGAAAAAAGTTGAAAAAAAATTTTTTTTGAACTTAGTCATTTTTACGGCGTTTATCAGACTTTCAGATAGGGGAAATGTGAGTGAGCATTACGATTTCAGTTCCAGAGCGATTCGCCCAATGAGTCCTTGATATTTAGTCGTTTTCAGCCAATTTTCTGGATTTTTGAAAATTTCACTCTTTTGTGAAAATATCCACTAAATGAGGGAATAATATGTGTGAGGGTACCCCAGGAGAGTTCCAAATGTGTGTGGGTAGAATATATATCCCACGGGGGTAAAATTGAAAAAAGTTTAAAAAAATTTTTTTTTGGACTTAGTCATTTTTCCGGCGTTTATCAGACTTTCAGATAGGGGAAATGTGAGTGAGCATTACGATTTCAGTTCCAGAGCGATTCGCCCAATGAGTCCTTGATATTTAGTCGTTTTCAGCCAATTTTCTGGATTTTTGAAAATTTCACTCTTTTGTGAAAATATCCACTAAATGAGGGAATAATATGTGTGAGGGTACCCCAGGAGAGTTCCAAATGTGTGTGGGTAGAATATATATCCCACGGGGGTAAAATTGAAAAAAGTTTAAAAAATTTTTTTTTTGGACTTAGTCATTTTTCCGGCGTTTATCAGACTTTCAGATAGGGGAAATGTGAGTGAGCATTACGATTTCAGTTCCAGAGCGATTCGCCCAATGAGTGCTTGATATTTAGTCGTTTTCAGCCAATTTTCTGGATTTTTGAAAATTTCACTTTTTTGTGAAAATATCCACTAAATGAGGGAATAATATGTGTGAGGGTACCCCAGGAGAGTTCCAAATGTGTGTTGGTAGAATATATATCCCACGGGGGTAAAATTGAAAAAAGTTGAAAAAATTTTTTTTTGGGACTTAGTCATTTTTCTGGCGTTTATCAGACTTTCAGATAGGGGAAATGTCAGTGAGCGTTCCAATTTCAGTTCCAGAGCGATTCGCCCAATGAGTCCTTGATATTTAGTCGTTTTCAGCCAATTTTCTGGATTTTTGAAAATTTCACTTTTTTGTGAAAATATCCACTAAATGAGGGAATAATATGTGTGATGGTACCCTAGGAGAGTTCCAAATGTGTGTGGGTAGAATATATATGCCACGGGGGTAAAATTGAAAAAAGTTGAAAAAAAATTTTTTTTGAACTTAGTCATTTTTACGGCGTTTATCAGACTTTCAGATAGGGGAAATGTGAGTGAGCATTACGATTTCAGTTCCAGAGCGATTCGCCCAATGAGTCCTTGATATTTAGTCGTTTTCAGCCAATTTTCTGGATTTTTGAAAATTTCACTCTTTTGTGAAAATATCCACTAAATGAGGGAATAATATGTGTGAGGGTACCCCAGGAGAGTTCCAAATGTGTGTGGGTAGAATATATATCCCACGGGGGTAAAATTGAAAAAAGTTTAAAAAAAATTTTTTTTGGACTTAGTCATTTTTCCGGCGTTTATCAGACTTTCAGATAGGGGAAATGTGAGTGAGCATTACGATTTCAGTTCCAGAGCGATTCGCCCAATGAGTGCTTGATATTTAGTCGTTTTCAGCCAATTTTCTGGATTTTTGAAAATTTCACTTTTTTGTGAAAATATCCACTAAATGAGGGAATAATATGTGTGAGGGTACCCCAGGAGAGTTCCAAATGTGTGTGGGTAGAATATATATCCCACGGGGGTAAAATTGAAAAAAGTTGAAAAAATTTTTTTTTTTGGACTTAGTCATTTTTCCGGCGTTTATCAGACTTTCAGATAGGGGAAATGTCAGTGAGCATTCCGATTTCAGTTCCAGAGCGATTCGCCCAATGAGTACTTGATATTTAGTCGTTTTCAGCCATTAATTTGGATTTTTGAAAATTTCACTTTTTTGTGAAAATATCCACTAAATGAGGGAATAATATGTGTGAGGGTACCCCAGGAGAGTTCCAAATGTGTGTGGGTAGAATATATATCCCACGGGGGTAAAATTGAAAAAAGTTGAAAAAATTTTTTTTTTGGACTTAGTCATTTTTCCGGCGTTTATCAGACTTTCAGATAGGGGAAATGTGAGTGGGCATTATGATTTTAGTTCCAGAGCGATTCGCCCAATGAGTCCTTGATATTTTGTCGTTTTCAGCCAATTTTCTGGATTTTTGAAAATTTCACTTTTTTGTGAAAATATCCACTAAATGAGGGAATAATATGTGTGAGGGTACCCCAGGAGAGTTCCAAATGTGTGTGGGTAGAATATATATCCCACGGGGGTAAAATTGAAAAAAGTTGAAAAAATTTTTTTTTGGACTTAGTCATTTTTCCGGCGTTTATCAGACTTTCAGATAGGGGAAATGTCAGTGAGCATTCCGATTTCAGTTCCAGAGCGATTCGCCCAATGAGTACTTGATATTTAGTCGTTTTCAGCCATTAATTTGGATTTTTGAAAATTTCACTTTTTTGTGAAAATATCCACTAAATGAGGGAATAATATGTGTGAGGGTACCCCAGGAGAGTTCCAAATGTGTGTGGGTAGAATATATATCCCACGGTGGTAAAATTGAAAAAAGTTGAAAAAAATTTTTTTTTTGCACTTAGTCATTTTTACGGCGTTTATCAGACTTTCAGATAGGGGAAATGTGAGTGAGCGTTCCGATTTCAGTTCCAGAGCGATTCGCCCAATGAGCCCTTGATATTTAGTCGTTTTCAGCCAAGTTTCTGGATTTTTGAAAATTTCACTTTTTTGTGAAAATATCCACTAAATGAGGGAATAATATGTGTGAGGGTATCCCAGGAGAGTTCCAAATGTGTGTGGGTAGAATATATATCCCACGGGGGTAAAATTGAAAAAAGTTGAAAAAAATTTTTTTTTTCGACTTAGTCATTTTTCCGGCGTTTATCAGACTTTCAGATAGGGGAAATGTCAGTGAGCATTCTGATTTCAGTTCCAGAGCGATTCGCCCAATGAGTCCTTGATATTTAGTCGTTTTCAGCCATTAATTTGGATTTTTGAAAATTTCACTTTTTTGTGAAAATATCCACTAAATGAGGGAATAATATGTGTGAGGGTACCCCAGGAGAGTTCCAAATGTGTGTGGGTAGAATATATATCCCACGGTGGTAAAATTGAAAAAAGTTTAAAAACATTTTTTTTTGGACTTAGTAATTTTTTTGGCGTTTATCAGACTTTCAGATAGGGGAAATGTCAGTGAGCGTTCCAATTTCAGTTCCAGAGCGATTCGCCCAATGAGTGCTTGATATTTAGTCGTTTTCAGCCAATTTTCTGGATTTTTGAAAATTTCACTTTTTTGTGAAAATATCCACTAAATGAGGGAATAATATGTGTGAGGGTACCCCAGGAGAGTTCCAAATGTGTGTGGGTAGAATATATATCCCACGGGGGTAAAATTGAAAAAAGTTGAAAAAATTTTTTTTTGGACTTAGTCATTTTTCCGGCGTTTATCAGACTTTCAGATAGGGGAAATGTCAGTGAGCATTCCGATTTCAGTTCCAGAGCGATTCGCCCAATGAGTCCTTGATATTTAGTCGTTTTCAGCCATTAATTTGGATTTTTGAAAATTTCACTTTTTTGTGAAAATATCCACTAAATGAGGGAATAATATGTGTGAGGGTACCCCAGGAGAGTTCCAAATGTGTGTGGGTAGAATATATATCCCACGGGGGTAAAATTGAAAAAAGTTTAAAAAATTTTTTTTTTTGGACTTAGTCATTTTTCCGGCGTTTATCAGACTTTCAGATAGGGGAAATGTCAGTGAGCATTCCGATTTCAGTTCCAGAGCGATTCGCCCAATGAGTCCTTGATATTTAGTCGTTTTCAGCCATTAATTTGGATTTTTGAAAATTTCACTTTTTTGTGAAAATATCCACTAAATGAGGGAATAATATGTGTGAGGGTACCCCAGGAGAGTTCCAAATGTGTGTGGGTAGAATATATATCCCACGGGGGTAAAATTGAAAAAAGTTGAAAAAATTTTTTTTTTGGACTTAGTCATTTTTCCGGCGTTTATCAGACTTTCAGATAGGGGAAATGTGAGTGGGCATTATGATTTTAGTTCCAGAGCGATTCGCCCAATGAGTCCTTGATATTTTGTCGTTTTCAGCCAATTTTCTGGATTTTTGAAAATTTCACTTTTTTGTGAAAATATCCACTAAATGAGGGAATAATATGTGTGAGGGTACCCCAGGAGAGTTCCAAATGTGTGTGGGTAGAATATATATCCCACGGGGGTAAAATTGAAAAAAGTTGAAAAAATTTTTTTTTGGACTTAGTCATTTTTCCGGCGTTTATCAGACTTTCAGATAGGGTAAATGTCAGTGAGCATTCCGATTTCAGTTCCAGAGCGATTCGCCCAATGAGTACTTGATATTTAGTCGTTTTCAGCCATTAATTTGGATTTTTGAAAATTTCACTTTTTTGTGAAAATATCCACTAAATGAGGGAATAATATGTGTGAGGGTACCCCAGGAGAGTTCCAAATGTGTGTGGGTAGAATATATATCCCACGGTGGTAAAATTGAAAAAAGTTGAAAAAAATTTTTTTTTTGCACTTAGTCATTTTTACGGCGTTTATCAGACTTTCAGATAGGGGAAATGTGAGTGAGCGTTCCGATTTCAGTTCCAGAGCGATTCGCCCAATGAGCCCTTGATATTTAGTCGTTTTCAGCCAAGTTTCTGGATTTTTGAAAATTTCACTTTTTTGTGAAAATATCCACTAAATTAGGGAATAATATGTGTGAGGGTATCCCAGGAGAGTTCCAAATGTGTGTGGGTAGAATATATATCCCACGGGGGTAAAATTGAAAAAAGTTGAAAAAAATTTTTTTTTTCGACTTAGTCATTTTTCCGGCGTTTATCAGACTTTCAGATAGGGGAAATGTCAGTGAGCATTCTGATTTCAGTTCCAGAGCGATTCGCCCAATGAGTCCTTGATATTTAGTCGTTTTCAGCCATTAATTTGGATTTTTGAAAATTTCACTTTTTTGTGAAAATATCCACTAAATGAGGGAATAATATGTGTGAGGGTACCCCAGGAGAGTTCCAAATGTGTGTGGGTAGAATATATATCCCACGGTGGTAAAATTGAAAAAAGTTTAAAAACATTTTTTTTTGGACTTAGTAATTTTTTTGGCGTTTATCAGACTTTCAGATAGGGGAAATGTGAGTGAGCGTTCCGATTTCAGTTCCAGAGCGATTCGCCCAATGAGCCCTTGATATTTAGTCGTTTTCAGCCAAGTTTCTGGATTTTTGAAAATTTCACTTTTTTGTGAAAATATCCACTAAATTAGGGAATAATATGTGTGAGGGTATCCCAGGAGAGTTCCAAATGTGTGTGGGTAGAATATATATCCCACGGGGGTAAAATTGAAAAAAGTTGAAAAAATTTTTTTTTTGGACTTAGTCATTTTTCCGGCGTTTATCAGACTTTCAGATAGGGGAAATGTGAGTGGGCATTATGATTTTAGTTCCAGAGCGATTCGCCCAATGAGTCCTTGATATTTTGTCGTTTTCAGCCAATTTTCTGGATTTTTGAAAATTTCACTTTTTTGTGAAAATATCCACTAAATGAGGGAATAATATGTGTGAGGGTACCCCAGGAGAGTTCCAAATGTGTGTGGGTAGAATATATATCCCACGGGGGTAAAATTGAAAAAAGTTGAAAAAATTTTTTTTTGGACTTAGTCATTTTTCCGGCGTTTATCAGACTTTCAGATAGGGTAAATGTCAGTGAGCATTCCGATTTCAGTTCCAGAGCGATTCGCCCAATGAGTACTTGATATTTAGTCGTTTTCAGCCATTAATTTGGATTTTTGAAAATTTCACTTTTTTGTGAAAATATCCACTAAATGAGGGAATAATATGTGTGAGGGTACCCCAGGAGAGTTCCAAATGTGTGTGGGTAGAATATATATCCCACGGTGGTAAAATTGAAAAAAGTTGAAAAAAATTTTTTTTTTGCACTTAGTCATTTTTACGGCGTTTATCAGACTTTCAGATAGGGGAAATGTGAGTGAGCGTTCCGATTTCAGTTCCAGAGCGATTCGCCCAATGAGCCCTTGATATTTAGTCGTTTTCAGCCAAGTTTCTGGATTTTTGAAAATTTCACTTTTTTGTGAAAATATCCACTAAATTAGGGAATAATATGTGTGAGGGTATCCCAGGAGAGTTCCAAATGTGTGTGGGTAGAATATATATCCCACGGGGGTAAAATTGAAAAAAGTTGAAAAAAATTTTTTTTTTCGACTTAGTCATTTTTCCGGCGTTTATCAGACTTTCAGATAGGGGAAATGTCAGTGAGCATTCTGATTTCAGTTCCAGAGCGATTCGCCCAATGAGTCCTTGATATTTAGTCGTTTTCAGCCATTAATTTGGATTTTTGAAAATTTCACTTTTTTGTGAAAATATCCACTAAATGAGGGAATAATATGTGTGAGGGTACCCCAGGAGAGTTCCAAATGTGTGTGGGTAGAATATATATCCCACGGTGGTAAAATTGAAAAAAGTTTAAAAACATTTTTTTTTGGACTTAGTAATTTTTTTGGCGTTTATCAGACTTTCAGATAGGGGAAATGTCAGTGAGCGTTCCAATTTCAGTTCCAGAGCCATTCGCCCAATGAGTGCTTGATATTTAGTCGTTTTCAGCCAATTTTCTGGATTTTTGAAAATTTCACTTTTTTGTGAAAATATCCACTAAATGAGGGAATAATATGTGTGAGGGTACCCCAGGAGAGTTCCAAATGTGTGTGGGTAGAATATATATCCCACGGGGGTAAAATTGAAAAAAGTTGAAAAAATTTTTTTTTGGACTTAGTCATTTTTCCGTCGTTTATCAGACTTTCAGATAGGGGAAATGTCAGTGAGCATTCCGATTTCAGTTCCAGAGCGATTCGCCCAATGAGTCCTTGATATTTAGTCGTTTTCAGCCATTAATTTGGATTTTTGAAAATTTCACTTTTTTGTGAAAATATCCACTAAATGAGGGAATAATATGTGTGAGGGTACCCCAGGAGAGTTCCAAATGTGTGTGGGTAGAATATATATCCCACGGGGCTAAAATTGAAAAAAGTTGAAAAAAATTTTTTTTTTGCACTTAGTCATTTTTACGGCGTTTATCAGACATTCAGATAGGGGAAATGTGAGTGAGCGTTCCGATTTCAGTTCCAGAGCGATTCGCCCAATGAGCCCTTGATATTTAGTCGTTTTCAGCCAATTTTCTGGATTTTTGAAAATTTCACTTTTTTGTGAAAATATCCACTAAATGAGGGAATAATATGTGTGAGGGTACCCCAGGAGAGTTCCAAATGTGTGTGGGTAGAATATATATCCCACGGGGGTAAAATTGAAAAAAGTTGAACAAAATTTTTTTTTAGACTTAGTAATTTTTTTGGCGTTTATCAGACTTTCAGATAGGGGAAATGTCAGTGAGTGTTCCAATTTCAGTTCCAGAGCGATTCGCCCAATGAGTCCTTGATATTTAGTCGTTTTCAGCCAATTTTCTGGATTTTTGAAAATTTCACTTTTTTGTAAAAATATCCACTAAATGAGGGAATAATATGTGTGAGGGTACCCCAGGAGAGTTCCAAATGTGTGTGGGTAGAATATATATCCCACGGGGGTAAAATTGAAAAAAGTTGAAAAAAATTTTTTTTTTCGACTTAGTCATTTTTCCGGCGTTTATCAGACTTTCAGATAGGGGAAATGTCAGTGAGCATTCTGATTTCAGTTCCAGAGCGATTCGCCCAATGAGTCCTTGATATTTAGTCGTTTTCAGCCATTAATTTGGATTTTTGAAAATTTCACTTTTTTGTGAAAATATCCACTAAATGAGGGAATAATATGTGTGAGGGTACCCCAGGAGAGTTCCAAATGTGTGTGGGTAGAATATATATCCCACGGTGGTAAAATTGAAAAAAGTTTAAAAACATTTTTTTTTGGACTTAGTAATTTTTTTGGCGTTTATCAGACTTTCAGATAGGGGAAATGTCAGTGAGCGTTCCAATTTCAGTTCCAGAGCGATTCGCCCAATGAGTGCTTGATATTTAGTCGTTTTCAGCCAATTTTCTGGATTTTTGAAAATTTCACTTTTTTGTGAAAATATCCACTAAATGAGGGAATAATATGTGTGAGGGTACCCCAGGAGAGTTCCAAATGTGTGTGGGTAGAATATATATCCCACGGGGGTAAAATTGAAAAAAGTTGAAAAAAATTTTTTTTGGACTTAGTCATTTTTCCGGCGTTTATCAGACTTTCAGATAGGGGAAATGTGAGTGAGCGTTCCGATTTCAGTTCCAGAGCGATTCGCCCAATGAGCCCTTGATATTTAGTCGTTTTCAGCCAATTTTCTGGATTTTTGAAAATTTCACTTTTTTGTGAAAATATCCACTAAATGAGGGAATAATATGTGTGAGGGTACCCCAGGAGAGTTCCAAATGTGTGTGGGTAGAATATATATCCCACGGTGGTAAAATTGAAAAAAGTTTAAAAACATTTTTTTTTGGACTTAGTAATTTTTTTGGCGTTTATCAGACTTTCAGATAGGGGAAATGTCAGTGAGCGTTCCAATTTCAGTTCCAGAGCGATTCGCCCAATGAGCCCTTGATATTTAGTCGTTTTCAGCCAATTTTCTGGATTTTTGAAAATTTCACTTTTTTGTGAAAATATCCACTAAATGAGGGAATAATATGTGTGAGGGTACCCCAGGAGAGTTCCAAATGTGTGTGGGTAGAATATATATCCCACGGGGGTAAAATTGAAAAAAGTTGAACAAAATTTTTTTTTGGACTTAGTAATTTTTTTGGCGTTTATCAGACTTTCAGATAGGGGAAATGTCAGTGAGCGTTCCAATTTCAGTTCCAGAGCGATTCGCCCAATGAGTCCTTGATATTTAGTCGTTTTCAGCCAATTTTCTGGATTTTTGAAAATTTCACTTTTTTGTAAAAATATCCACTAAATGAGGGAATAATATGTGTGAGGGTACCCCAGGAGAGTTCCAAATGTGTGTGGGTAGAATATATATCCCACGGGGGTAAAATTGAAAAAAGTTGAAAAAATTTTTTTTTGGACTTAGTCATTTTTCCGGCGTTTATCAGACTTTCAGATAGGGGAAATGTCAGTGAGCATTCCGATTTCAGTTCCAGAGCGATTCGCCCAATGAGTCCTTGATATTTAGTCGTTTTCAGCCATTAATTTGGATTTTTGAAAATTTCACTTTTTTGTGAAAATATCCACTAAATGAGGGAATAATATGTGTGAGGGTACCCCAGGAGAGTTCCAAATGTGTGTGGGTAGAATATATATCCCACGGGGGTAAAATTGAAAAAAGTTGAAAAAAATTTTTTTTTTGCACTTAGTAATTTTTCCGGCGTTTATCAGACTTTCAGATAGGGGAAATGTGAGTGAGCGTTCCGATTTCAGTTCCAGAGCGATTCGCCCAATGAGCCCTTGATATTTAGTCGTTTTCAGCCAATTTTCTGGATTTTTGAAAATTTCACTTTTTTGTGAAAATATCCACTAAATGAGGGAATAATATGTGTGATGGTACCCTAGGAGAGTTCCAAATGTGTGTGGGTAGAATATATATCCCACGGGGGTAAAATTGAAAAAAGTTGAAAAAAATTTTTTTTTGAACTTAGTCATTTTTACGGCGTTTATCAGACTTTCAGATAGGGGAAATGTGAGTGAGCATTACGATTTCAGTTCCAGAGCGATTCGCCCAATGAGTCCTTGATATTTAGTCGTTTTCAGCCAATTTTCTGGATTTTTGAAAATTTCACTCTTTTGTGAAAATATCCACTAAATGAGGGAATAATATGTGTGAGGGTACCCCAGGAGAGTTCCAAATGTGTGTGGGTAGAATATATATCCCACGGGGGTAAAATTGAAAAAAGTTGAAAAAAATTTTTTTTGGACTTAGTCATTTTTCCGGCGTTTATCAGACTTTCAGATAGGGGAAATGTGAGTGAGCGTTCCGATTTCAGTTCCAGAGCGATTCGCCCAATGAGCCCTTGATATTTAGTCGTTTTCAGCCAATTTTCTGGATTTTTGAAAATTTCACTTTTTTGTGAAAATATCCACTAAATGAGGGAATAATATGTGTGAGGGTACCCCAGGAGAGTTCCAAATGTGTGTGGGTAGAATATATATCCCACGGGGGTAAAATTGAAAAAAGTTGAACAAAATTTTTTTTTGGACTTAGTAATTTTTTTGGCGTTTATCAGACTTTCAGATAGGGGAAATGTCAGTGAGCGTTCCAATTTCAGTTCCAGAGCGATTCGCCCAATGAGTCCTTGATATTTAGTCGTTTTCAGCCAATTTTCTGGATTTTTGAAAATTTCACTTTTTTGTAAAAATATCCACTAAATGAGGGAATAATATGTGTGAGGGTACCCCAGGAGAGTTCCAAATGTGTGTGGGTAGAATATATATCCCACGGGGGTAAAATTGAAAAAAGTTGAAAAAATTTTTTTTTGGACTTAGTCATTTTTCCGGCGTTTATCAGACTTTCAGATAGGGGAAATGTCAGTGAGCATTCCGATTTCAGTTCCAGAGCGATTCGCCCAATGAGTCCTTGATATTTAGTCGTTTTCAGCCATTAATTTGGATTTTTGAAAATTTCACTTTTTTGTGAAAATATCCACTAAATGAGGGAATAATATGTGTGAGGGTACCCCAGGAGAGTTCCAAATGTGTGTGGGTAGAATATATATCCCACGGGGGTAAAATTGAAAAAAGTTGAAAAAAATTTTTTTTTTGCACTTAGTAATTTTTCCGGCGTTTATCAGACTTTCAGATAGGGGAAATGTGAGTGAGCGTTCCGATTTCAGTTCCAGAGCGATTCGCCCAATGAGCCCTTGATATTTAGTCGTTTTCAGCCAATTTTCTGGATTTTTGAAAATTTCACTTTTTTGTGAAAATATCCACTAAATGAGGGAATAATATGTGTGAGGGTACCCCAGGAGAGTTCCAAATGTGTGTTGGTAGAATATATATCACACGGGGGTAAAATTGAAAAAAGTTGAAAAAATTTTTTTTTGGGACTTAGTCATTTTTCTGGCGTTTATCAGACTTTCAGATAGGGGAAATGTCAGTGAGCGTTCCAATTTCAGTTCCAGAGCGATTCGCCCAATGAGTCCTTGATATTTAGTCGTTTTCAGCCAATTTTCTGGATTTTTGAAAATTTCACTTTTTTGTGAAAATATCCACTAAATGAGGGAATAATATGTGTGATGGTACCCTAGGAGAGTTCCAAATGTGTGTGGGTAGAATATATATGCCACGGGGGTAAAATTGAAAAAAGTTGAAAAAAATTTTTTTTTGAACTTAGTCATTTTTACGGCGTTTATCAGACTTTCAGATAGGGGAAATGTGAGTGAGCATTACGATTTCAGTTCCAGAGCGATTCGCCCAATGAGTCCTTGATATTTAGTCGTTTTCAGCCAATTTTCTGGATTTTTGAAAATTTCACTCTTTTGTGAAAATATCCACTAAATGAGGGAATAATATGTGTGAGGGTACCCCAGGAGAGTTCCAAATGTGTGTGGGTAGAATATATATCCCACGGGGGTAAAATTGAAAAAAGTTTAAAAAAATTTTTTTTTGGACTTAGTCATTTTTCCGGCGTTTATCAGACTTTCAGATAGGGGAAATGTGAGTGAGCGTTCCGATTTCAGTTCCAGAGCGATTCGCCCAATGAGTGCTTGATATTTAGTCGTTTTCAGCCAATTTTCTGGATTTTTGAAAATTTCACTTTTTTGTGAAAATATCCACTAAATGAGGGAATAATATGTGTGAGGGTACCCCAGGAGAGTTCCAAATGTGTGTGGGTAGAATATATATCCCACGGGGGTAAAATTGAAAAAAGTTGAACAAAATTTTTTTTTGGACTTAGTAATTTTTTTGGCGTTTATCAGACTTTCAGATAGGGGAAATGTCAGTGAGCGTTCCAATTTCAGTTCCAGAGCGATTCGCCCAATGAGTCCTTGATATTTAGTCGTTTTCAGCCAATTTTCTGGATTTTTGAAAATTTCACTTTTTTGTAAAAATATCCACTAAATGAGGGAATAATATGTGTGAGGGTACCCCAGGAGAGTTCCAAATGTGTGTGGGTAGAATATATATCCCACGGGGGTAAAATTGAAAAAAGTTGAAAAAATTTTTTTTTGGACTTAGTCATTTTTCCGGCGTTTATCAGACTTTCAGATAGGGGAAATGTCAGTGAGCATTCCGATTTCAGTTCCAGAGCGATTCGCCCAATGAGTCCTTGATATTTAGTCGTTTTCAGCCATTAATTTGGATTTTTGAAAATTTCACTTTTTTGTGAAAATATCCACTAAATGAGGGAATAATATGTGTGAGGGTACCCCAGGAGAGTTCCAAATGTGTGTGGGTAGAATATATATCCCACGGGGGTAAAATTGAAAAAAGTTGAAAAAAATTTTTTTTTTGCACTTAGTAATTTTTCCGGCGTTTATCAGACTTTCAGATAGGGGAAATGTGAGTGAGCGTTCCGATTTCAGTTCCAGAGCGATTCGCCCAATGAGCCCTTGATATTTAGTCGTTTTCAGCCAATTTTCTGGATTTTTGAAAATTTCACTCTTTTGTGAAAATATCCACTAAATGAGGGAATAATATGTGTGAGGGTACCCCAGGAGAGTTCCAAATGTGTGTGGGTAGAATATATATCCCACGGGGGTAAAATTGAAAAAAGTTTAAAAAAATTTTTTTTTGGACTTAGTCATTTTTCCGGCGTTTATCAGACTTTCAGATAGGGGAAATGTGAGTGAGCGTTACGATTTCAGTTCCAGAGCGATTCGCCCAATGAGTGCTTGATATTTAGTCGTTTTCAGCCAATTTTCTGGATTTTTGAAAATTTCACTTTTTTGTGAAAATATCCACTAAATGAGGGAATAATATGTGTGAGGGTACCCCAGGAGAGTTCCAAATGTGTGTGGGTAGAATATATATCCCACGGGGGTAAAATTGAAAAAAGTTGAAAAAATTTTTTTTTTTGGACTTAGTCATTTTTCCGGCGTTTATCAGACTTTCAGATAGGGGAAATGTCAGTGAGCATTCCGATTTCAGTTCCAGAGCGATTCGCCCAATGAGTCCTTGATATTTTGTCGTTTTCAGCCAATTTTCTGGATTTTTGAAAATTTCACTTTTTTGTGAAAATATCCACTAAATGAGGGAATAATATGTGTGAGGGTACCCCAGGAGAGTTCCAAATGTGTGTGGGTAGAATATATATCCCACGGTGGTAAAATTGAAAAAAGTTGAAAAAAATTTTTTTTTTGCACTTAGTCATTTTTACGGCGTTTATCAGACTTTCAGATAGGGGAAATGTGAGTGAGCGTTCCGATTTCAGTTCCAGAGCGATTCGCCCAATGAGCCCTTGATATTTAGTCGTTTTCAGCCAAGTTTCTGGATTTTTGAAAATTTCACTTTTTTGTGAAAATATCCACTAAATGAGGGAATAATATGTGTGAGGGTACCCCAGGAGAGTTCCAAATGTGTGTGGGTAGAATATATATCCCACGGGGGTAAAATTGAAAAAAGTTGAACAAAATTTTTTTTTGGACTTAGTAATTTTTTTGGCGTTTATCAGACTTTCAGATAGGGGAAATGTCAGTGAGTGTTCCAATTTCAGTTCCAGAGTGATTCGCCCAATGAGTCCTTGATATTTAGTCGTTTTCAGCCAATTTTCTGGATTTTTGAAAATTTCACTTTTTTGTAAAAATATCCACTAAATGAGGGAATAATATGTGTGAGGGTACCCCAGGAGAGTTCCAAATGTGTGTGGGTAGAATATATATCCCACGGGGGTAAAATTGAAAAAAGTTGAAAAAAAATTTTTTTTTCGACTTAGTCATTTTTCCGGCGTTTATCAGACTTTCAGATAGGGGAAATGTCAGTGAGCATTCTGATTTCAGTTCCAGAGCAATTCGCCCAATGAGTCCTTGATATTTAGTCGTTTTCAGCCATTAATTTGGATTTTTGAAAATTTCACTTTTTTGTGAAAATATCCACTAAATGAGGGAATAATATGTGTGAGGGTACCCCAGGAGAGTTCCAAATGTGTGTGGGTAGAATATATATCCCACGGTGGTAAAATTGAAAAAAGTTTAAAAACATTTTTTTTTGGACTTAGTAATTTTTTTGGCGTTTATCAGACTTTCAGATAGGGGAAATGTCAGTGAGCGTTCCAATTTCAGTTCCAGAGCGATTCGCCCAATGAGTGCTTGATATTTAGTCGTTTTCAGCCAATTTTCTGGATTTTTGAAAATTTCACTTTTTTGTGAAAATATCCACTAAATGAGGGAATAATATGTGTGAGGGTACCCCAGGAGAGTTCCAAATGTGTGTGGGTAGAATATATATCCCACGGGGGTAAAATTGAAAAAAGTTGAAAAAAATTTTTTTTGGACTTAGTCATTTTTCCGGCGTTTATCAGACTTTCAGATAGGGGAAATGTGAGTGAGCGTTCTGATTTCAGTTCCAGAGCGATTCGCCCAATGAGCCCTTGATATTTAGTCGTTTTCAGCCAATTTTCTGGATTTTTGAAAATTTCACTTTTTTGTGAAAATATCCACTAAATGAGGGAATAATATGTGTGAGGGTACCCCAGGAGAGTTCCAAATGTGTGTGGGTAGAATATATATCCCATGGGGGTAAAATTGAAAAAAGTTGAAAAAATTTTTTTTTGGACTTAGTCATTTTTCCGGCGTTTATCAGACTTTCAGATAGGGGAAATGTCAGTGAGCATTCCGATTTCAGTTCCAGAGCGATTCGCCCAATGAGTCCTTGATATTTAGTCGTTTTCAGCCATTAATTTGGATTTTTGAATATTTCACTTTTTTGTGAAAATATCCACTAAATGAGGGAATAATATGTGTGAGGGTACCCCAGGAGAGTTCCAAATGTGTGTGGGTAGGATATATATCCCACGGTGGTTAAATTGAAAAAAGTTGAAAAAAATTTTTTTTTTCCACTTAGTCATTTTTACGGCGTTTATCAGACTTTCAGATAGGGGAAATGTGAGTGAGCGTTCCGATTTCAGTTCCAGAGCGATTCGCCCAATGAGCCCTTGATATTTAGTCGTTTTCAGCCAAGTTTCTGGATTTTTGAAAATTTCACTTTTTTGTGAAAATATCCACTAAATGAGGGAATAATATGTGTGAGGGTACCCCAGGAGAGTTCCAAATGTGTGTGGGTAGAATATATATCCCACGGGGGTAAAATTGAAAAAAGTTGAAAAAAATTTTTTTTTTGACTTAGTCATTTTTCCGGCGTTTATCAGACTTTCAGATAGGGGAAATGTCAGTGAGCGTTCCGATTTCAGTTCCAGAGCAATTCGCCCAATGAGTCCTTGATATTTAGTCGTTTTCAGCCAATTTTCTGGATTTATGAAAATTTCACTTTTTTGTGAAAATATCCACTAAACGAGGGAATAATATGTGAGAGGGTACCCCAGGAGAGTTCCAAATGTGTGTGGGTAGAATATATATCCCACGGGGGTAAAATTGAAAAAAGTTTAACAAATTTTTTTTTGGACTTAGTCATTTTTCCGGCGTTTATCAGGCTTTCAGATAGGGGAAATGTCAGTGAGCATTCCGATTTCAGTTCCAGAGCGATTCGCCCAATGAGTCCTTGATATTTAGTCGTTTTCAGCCAATAATTTGGATTTTTGAAAATTTCACTTTTTTGTGAAAATATCCACTAAATGAGGGAATAATATGTGTGAAGGTACCCCAGGAGAGTTCCAAATGTGTGTGGGTAGAATATATATCCCACTGGGGTAAAATTGAAAATAGTTGAAAAATTTTTTTTTGGACTTAGTCATTTTTCCGGCGTTTATCAGACTTTCAGATAGGGGAAATGTCAGTGAGCATTCCGATTTCAGTTCCAGAGCGATTCGCCCAATGAGTCTTTGATATTTAGTCGTTTTCAGCCATTAATTTGGATTTTTGAAAATTTCACTTTTTTGTGAAAATATCCACTAAATGAGTGAATAATATGTGTGAGGGTACCCCAGGAGAGTTCCAAATGTGTGTGGGTAGAATATATATCCCACAGGGGTAAAATTGAAAAAAGTTGAACAAAATTTTTTTTGGGACTTATTAATTTTTTTGGCGTTTATCAGACTTTCAGATAGGGGAAATGTCAGTGAGCGTTCCAATTTCAGTTCCAGAGCGATTCGCCCAATGAGTGCTTGATATTTAGTCGTTTTCAGCCATTAATTTGGATTTTTGAAAATTTCACTTTTTTGTGAAAATATCCACTAAATGAGGGAATAATATGTGTGAGGGTACCCCAGGAGAGTTCCAAATGTGTGTGGGTAGAATATATATCCCACGGGGGTAAAATTGAAAAAAGTTGAAAAAAATTTTTTTTTTGCACTTAGTCATTTTTACGGCGTTTATCAGACTTTCAGATAGGGGAAATGTCAGTGAGCGTTCCGATTTCAGTTCCAGAGCGATTCGCCCAATGAGCCCTTGATATTTAGTCGTTTTCAGCCAATTTTCTGGATTTTTGAAAATTTCACTTTTTTGTGAAAATATCCACTAAATGAGGGAATAATATGTGTGAGGGTACCCCAGGAGAGTTCCAAATGTGTGTGGGTAGAATATATATCCCACGGGGGTAAAATTGAAAAAAGTTGAACAAAATTTTTTTTTGGACTTAGTAATTTTTTTGGCGTTTATCAGACTTTCATATAGGGGAAATGTCAGTGAGTGTTCCAATTTCAGTTCCAGAGCGATTCGCCCAATGAGTCCTTGATATTTAGTCGTTTTCAGCCAATTTTCTGGATTTTTGAAAATTTCACTTTTTTGTAAAAATATCCACTAAATGAGGGAATAATATGTGTGAGGGTACCCCAGGAGAGTTCCAAATGTGTGTGGGTAGAATATATATCCCACGGGGGTAAAATTGAAAAAAGTTGAAAAAAATTTTTTTTTTCGACTTAGTCATTTTTCCGGCGTTTATCAGACTTTCAGATAGGGGAAATGTCAGTGAGCATTCTGATTTCAGTTCCAGAGCGATTCGCCCAATGAGTCCTTGATATTTAGTCGTTTTCAGCCATTAATTTGGATTTTTGAAAATTTCACTTTTTTGTGAAAATATCCACTAAATGAGGGAATAATATGTGTGAGGGTACCCCAGGAGAGTTCCAAATGTGTGTGGGTAGAATATATATCCCACGGTGGTAAAATTGAAAAAAGTTTAAAAACATTTTTTTTTGGACTTAGTAATTTTTTTGGCGTTTATCAGACTTTCAGATAGGGGAAATGTCAGTGAGCGTTCCAATTTCAGTTCCAGAGCGATTCGCCCAATGAGTGCTTGATATTTAGTCGTTTTCAGCCAATTTTCTGGCTTTTTGAAAATTTCACTTTTTTGTGAAAATATCCACTAAATGAGGGAATAATATGTGTGAGGGTACCCCAGGAGAGTTCCAAATGTGTGTGGGTAGAATATATATCCCACGGGGGTAAAATTGAAAAAAGTTGAAAAAATTTTTTTTTGGACTTAGTCATTTTTCCGGCGTTTATCAGACTTTCAGATAGGGGAAATGTCAGTGAGCATTCCGATTTCAGTTCCAGAGCGATTCGCCCAATGAGTCCTTGATATTTAGTCGTTTTCAGCCGTTAATTTGGATTTTTGAAAATTTCACTTTTTTGTGAAAATATCCACTAAATGAGGGAATAATATGTGTGAGGGTACCCCAGGAGAGTTCCAAATGTGTGTGGGTAGAATATATATCCCACGGTGGTAAAATTGAAAAAAGTTGAAAAAAATTTTTTTTTTGCACTTAGTCATTTTTACGGCGTTTATCAGACTTTCAGATAGGGGAAATGTCAGTGAGTGTTCCAATTTCAGTTCCAGAGCGATTCGCCCAATGAGTCCTTGATATTTAGTCGTTTTCAGCCAATTTTCTGGATTTTTGAAAATTTCACTTTTTTGTAAAAATATCCACTAAATGAGGGAATAATATGTGTGAGGGTACCCCAGGAGAGTTCCAAATGTGTGTGGGTAGAATATATATCCCACGGGGGTAAAATTTAAAAAAGTTGAAAAAATTTTTTTTTTTCGACTTAGTCATTTTTCCGGCGTTTATCAGACTTTCAGATAGGGGAAATGTCAGTGAGCATTCTGATTTCAGTTCCAGAGCGATTCGCCCAATGAGTCCTTGATATTTAGTCGTTTTCAGCCATTAATTTGGATTTTTGAAAATTTCACTTTTTTGTAAAAATATCCACTAAATGAGGGAATAATATATGTGAGGGTACCCCAGGAGAGTTCCAAATGTGTGTGGGTAGAATATATATCCCACGGTGGTAAAATTGAAAAAAGTTTAAAAACATTTTTTTTTGGACTTAGTAATTTTTTTGGCGTTTATCAGACTTTCAGATTGGGGAAATGTCAGTGAGCGTTCCAATTTCAGTTCCAGAGCGATTCGCCCAATGAGTGCTTGATATTTAGTCGTTTTCAGCCAATTTTCTGGATTTTTGAAAATTTCACTTTTTTGTGAAAATATCCACTAAATGAGGGAATAATATGTGTGAGGGTACCCCAGGAGAGTTCCAAATGTGTGTGGGTAGAATATATATCCCACGGGGGTAAAATTGAAAAAAGTTGAAAAAAATTTTTTTTGGACTTAGTCATTTTTCCGGCGTTTATCAGACTTTCAGATAGGGGAAATGTGAGTGAGCGTTCCGATTTCAGTTCCAGAGCGATTCGCCCAATGAGCCCTTGATATTTAGTCGTTTTCAGCCAATTTTCTGGATTTTTGAAAATTTCACTTTTTTGTGAAAATATCCACTAAATGAGGGAATAATATGTGTGAGGGTACCCCAGGAGAGTTCCAAATGTGTGTGGGTAGAATATATATCCCACGGGGGTAAAATTGAAAAAAGTTGAACAAAATTTTTTTTTGGACTTAGTAATTTTTTTGGCGTTTATCAGACTTTCAGATAGGGGAAATGTCAGTGAGCATTCCAATTTCAGTTCCAGAGCGATTCGCCCAATGAGTCCTTAATATTTAGTCGTTTTCAGCCAATTTTCTGGATTTTTGAAAATTTCACTTTTTTTGTAAAAATATCCACTAAATGAGGGAATAATATGTGTGAGGGTACCCCAGGAGAGTTCCAAATGTGTGTGGGTAGAATATATATCCCACGGGGGTAAAATTGAAAAAAGTTGAAAAAATTTTTTTTTGGACTTAGTCATTTTTCCGGCGTTTATCAGACTTTCAGATAGGGGAAATGTCAATGAGCATTCCGATTTCAGTTCCAGAGCGATTCGCCCAATGAGTCCTTGATATTTAGTCGTTTTCAGCCATTAATTTGGATTTTTGAAAATTTCACTTTTTTGTGAAAATATCCACTAAATGAGGGAATAATATGTGTGAGGGTACCCCAGGAGAGTTCCAAATGTGTGTGGGTAGAATATATATCCCACGGTGGTAAAATTGAAAAAAGTTTAAAAACATTTTTTTTTGGACTTAGTAATTTTTTTGGCGTTTATCAGACTTTCAGATAGGGGAAATGTCAGTGAGCGTTCCAATTTCAGTTCCAGAGCGATTCGCCCGATGAGTGCTTGATATTTAGTCGTTTTCAGCCAATTTTCTGGCTTTTTGAAAATTTCACTTTTTTGTGAAAATATCCACTAAATGAGGGAATAATATGTGTGAGGGTACCCCAGGAGAGTTCCAAATGTGTGTGGGTAGAATATATATCCCACGGGGGTAAAATTGAAAAAAGTTGAAAAAATTTTTTTTTGGACTTAGTCATTTTTCCGGCGTTTATCAGACTTTCAGATAGGGGAAATGTCAGTGAGCATTCCGATTTCAGTTCCAGAGCGATTCGCCCAATGAGTCCTTGATATTTAGTCGTTTTCAGCCATTAATTTGGATTTTTGAAAATTTCACTTTTTTGTGAAAATATCCACTAAATGAGGGAATAATATGTGTGAGGGTACCCCAGGAGAGTTCCAAATGTGTGTGGGTAGAATATATATCCCACGGTGGTAAAATTGAAAAAAGTTGAAAAAAATTTTTTTTTTGCACTTAGTCATTTTTACGGCGTTTATCAGACTTTCAGATAGGGGAAATGTGAGTGAGCGTTCCGATTTCAGTTCCAGAGCGATTCGCCCAATGAGCCCTTGATATTTAGTCGTTTTCAGCCAATTTTCTGGATTTTTGAAAATTTCACTTTTTTGTGAAAATATCCACTAAATGAGGGAATAATATGTGTGAGGGTACCCCAGGAGAGTTCCAAATGTGTGTGGGTAGAATATATATCCCACGGGGGTAAAATTGAAAAAAGTTGAACAAAATTTTTTTTTGGACTTAGTAATTTTTTTGGCGTTTATCAGACTTTCAGATAGGGGAAATGTCAGTGAGTGTTCCAATTTCAGTTCCAGAGCGATTCGCCCAATGAGTCCTTGATATTTAGTCGTTTTCAGCCAATTTTCTGGATTTTTGAAAATTTCACTTTTTTGTAAAAATATCCACTAAATGAGGGAATAATATGTGTGAGGGTACCCCAGGAGAGTTCCAAATGTGTGTGGGTAGAATATATATCCCACGGGGGTAAAATTTAAAAAAGTTGAAAAAAATTTTTTTTTTCGACTTAGTCATTTTTCCGGCGTTTATCAGACTTTCAGATAGGGGAAATGTCAGTGAGCATTCTGATTTCAGTTCCAGAGCGATTCGCCCAATGAGTCCTTGATATTTAGTCGTTTTCAGCCATTAATTTGGATTTTTGAAAATTTCACTTTTTTGTGAAAATATCCACTAAATGAGGGAATAATATATGTGAGGGTACCCCAGGAGAGTTCCAAATGTGTGTGGGTAGAATATATATCCCACGGTGGTAAAATTGAAAAAAGTTTAAAAACATTTTTTTTTGGACTTAGTAATTTTTTTGGCGTTTATCAGACTTTCAGATTGGGGAAATGTGAGTGAGCGTTCCGATTTCAGTTCCAGAGCGATTCGCCCAATGAGCCCTTGATATTTAGTCGTTTTCAGCCAATTTTCTGGATTTTTGAAAATTTCACTTTTTTGTAAAAATATCCACTAAATGAGGGAATAATATGTGTGAGGGTACCCCAGGAGAGTTCCAAATGTGTGTGGGTAGAATATATATCCCACGGGGGTAAAATTGAAAAAAGTTGAACAAAATTTTTTTTTGGACTTAGTAATTTTTTTGGCGTTTATCAGACTTTCAGATAGGGGAAATGTCAGTGAGTGTTCAAATTTCAGTTCCAGAGCGATTCGCCCAATGAGTCCTTGATATTTAGTCGTTTTCAGCCAATTTTCTGGATTTTTGAAAATTTCACTTTTTTGTAAAAATATCCACTAAATGAGGGAATAATATGTGTGAGGGTACCCCAGGAGAGTTCCAAATGTGTGTGGGTAGAATATATATCCCACGGGGGTAAAATTTAAAAAAGTTGAAAAAAATTTTTTTTTTCGACTTAGTCATTTTTCCGGCGTTTATCAGACTTTCAGATAGGGGAAATGTCAGTGAGCATTCTGATTTCAGTTCCAGAGCGATTCGCCCAATGAGTCCTTGATATTTAGTCGTTTTCAGCCATTAATTTGGATTTTTGAAAATTTCACTTTTTTGTGAAAATATCCACTAAATGAGGGAATAATATATGTGAGGGTACCCCAGGAGAGTTCCAAATGTGTGTGGGTAGAATATATATCCCACGGTGGTAAAATTGAAAAAAGTTTAAAAACATTTTTTTTTGGACTTAGTAATTTTTTTGGCGTTTATCAGACTTTCAGATTGGGGAAATGTGAGTGAGCGTTCCGATTTCAGTTCCAGAGCGATTCGCCCAATGAGCCCTTGATATTTAGTCGTTTTCAGCCAATTTTCTGGATTTTTGAAAATTTCACTTTTTTGTGAAAATATCCACTAAATGAGGGAATAATATGTGTGAGGGTACCCCAGGAGAGTTCCAAATGTGTGTGGGTAGAATATATATCCCACGGGGGTAAAATTGAAAAAAGTTGAACAAAATTTTTTTTTGGACTTAGTAATTTTTTTGGCGTTTATCAGACTTTCAGATAGGGGAAATGTCAGTGAGCGTTCCAATTTCAGTTCCAGAGCGATTCGCCCAATGAGTCCTTGATATTTAGTCGTTTTCAGCCAATTTTCTGGATTTTTGAAAATTTCACTTTTTTTGTAAAAATATCCACTAAATGAGGGAATAATATGTGTGAGGGTACCCCAGGAGAGTTCCAAATGTGTGTGGGTAGAATATATATCCCACGGGGGTAAAATTGAAAAAAGTTGAAAAAATTTTTTTTTGGACTTAGTCATTTTTCCGGCGTTTATCAGACTTTCAGATAGGGGAAATGTCAATGAGCATTCCGATTTCAGTTCCAGAGCGATTCGCCCAATGAGTCCTTGATATTTAGTCGTTTTCAGCCATTAATTTGGATTTTTGAATATTTCACTTTTTTGTGAAAATATCCACTAAATGAGGGAATAATATGTGTGAGGGTACCCCAGGAGAGTTCCAAATGTGTGTGGGTAGAATATATATCCCACGGTGGTAAAATTGAAAAAAGTTTAAAAAAATTTTTTTTGGGACTTAGTAATTTTTCTGGCGTTTATCAGACTTTCAGATAGGGGAAATGTGAGTGAGCATTCCGATTTCAGTTCCAGAGCGATTCGCCCAATGAGTGTTTGATATTTAGTCGTTTTCAGCCAATTTTCTGGATTTTTGAAAATTTCACTTTTTTGTGAAAATATCCACTAAATGAGGGAATAATATGTGTGAGGGTACCCCAGGAGAGTTAAAATGTGTGTGGGTAGAATATATATCCCACGGGGGTAAAATTGAAAAAAGTTGAAAAAAAATTTTTTTTTGGACTTAGTCATTTTTCCGGCGTTTATCAGACTTTCAGATAGGGGAAATGTGAGTGAGCGTTCCGATTTCAGTTCCAGAGCGATTCGCCCAATGAGTCCTTGATATTTAGTCGTTTTCAGCCAATTTTCTGGATTTTTGAAAAAATCACTTTTTTGTGAAAATTTCCACTAAATGAGGGAATAATATGTGTGAGGGTACCCCAGGAGAGTTCCAAATGTGTGTGGGTAGAATATATATCCCACGGGGGTAAAATTGAAAAAAGTTGAACAAAATTTTTTTTTGGACTTAGTAATTTTTTTGGCGTTTATCAGACTTTCAGATAGGGGAAATGTCAGTGAGTGTTCCAATTTCAGTTCCAGAGCGATTCGCCCAATGAGTCCTTGATATTTAGTCGTTTTCAGCCAATTTTCTGGATTTTTGAAAATTTCACTTTTTTGTAAAAATATCCACTAAATGAGGGAATAATATGTGTGAGGGTACCCCAGGAGAGTTCCAAATGTGTGTGGGTAGAATATATATCCCACGGGGGTAAAATTGAAAAAAGTTGAAAAAAAATTTTTTTTTCGACTTAGTCATTTTTCCGGCGTTTATCAGACTTTCAGATAGGGGAAATGTCAGTGAGCATTCTGATTTCAGTTCCAGAGCGATTCGCCCAATGAGTCCTTGATATTTAGTCGTTTTCAGCCATTAATTTGGATTTTTGAAAATTTCACTTTTTTGTGAAAATATCCACTAAATGAGGGAATAATATGTGTGAGGGTACCCCAGGAGAGTTCCAAATGTGTGTGGGTAGAATATATATCCCACGGTTGTAAAATTGAAAAAAGTTTAAAAACATTTTTTTTTGGACTTAGTAATTTTTTTGGCGTTTATCAGACTTTCAGATTGGGGAAATGTCAGTGAGCGTTCCAATTTCAGTTCCAGAGCGATTCGCCCAATGAGTGCTTGATATTTAGTCGTTTTCAGCCAATTTTCTGGATTTTTGAAAATTTCACTTTTTTGTGAAAATATCCACTAAATGAGGGAATAATATGTGTGAGGGTACCCCAGGAGAGTTCCAAATGTGTGTGGGTAGAATATATATCCCACGGGGGTAAAATTGAAAAAAGTTGAACAAAATTTTTTTTTGGACTTAGTAATTTTTTTGGCGTTTATCAGACTTTCAGATAGGGGAAATGTCAGTGAGCGTTCCAATTTCAGTTCCAGAGCGATTCGCCCAATGAGTCCTTGATATTTAGTCGTTTTCAGCCAATTTTCTGGATTTTTGAAAATTTCACTTTTTTGTAAAAATATCCACTAAATGAGGGAATAATATGTGTGAGGGTACCCCAGGAGAGTTCCAAATGTGTGTGGGTAGAATATATATCCCACGGGGGTAAAATTGAAAAAAGTTGAAAAAATTTTTTTTTGGACTTAGTCATTTTTCCGGCGTTTATCAGACTTTCAGATAGGGGAAATGTCAGTGAGCATTCCGATTTCAGTTCCAGAGCGATTCGCCCAATGAGTCCTTGATATTTAGTCGTTTTCAGCCATTAATTTGGATTTTTGAAAATTTCACTTTTTTGTTAAAATATCCACTAAATGAGGGAATAATATGTGTGAGGGTACCCCAGGAGAGTTCCAAATGTGTGTGGGTAGAATATATATCCCACGGTGGTAAAATTGAAAAAAGTTTAAAAACATTTTTTTTTGGACTTAGTAATTTTTTTGGCGTTTATCAGACTTTCAGATTGGGGAAATGTCAGTGAGCGTTCCAATTTCAGTTCCAGAGCGATTCGCCCAATGAGTGCTTGATATTTAGTCGTTTTCAGCCAATTTTCTGGATTTTTGAAAATTTCACTTTTTTGTGAAAATATCCACTAAATGAGGGAATAATATGTGTGAGGGTACCCCAGGAGAGTTCCAAATGTGTGTGGGTAGAATATATATCCCACGGGGCTAAAATTGAAAAAAGTTGAAAAAAAATTTTTTTTGGACTTAGTCATTTTTCCGGCGTTTATCAGACTTTCAGATAGGGGAAATGTGAGTGAACATTACGATTTCAGTTCCAGAGCGATTCGCCCAATGAGTCCTTGATATTTAGTCGCTTTCAGCCAATTTTCTGGATTTTTGAAAATTTCACTCTTTTGTGAAAATATCCACTAAATGAGGGAATAATATGTGTGAGGGTACCCCAGGAGAGTTCCAAATGTGTGTGGGTAGAATATATATCCCACGGGGGTAAAATTGAAAAAAGTTTAAAAAATTTTTTTTTTGGACTTAGTCATTTTTCCAGCGTTTATCAGTCTTTCAGATAGGGGAAATGTGAGTGAGCGTTCCGATTTCAGTTCCAGAGTGATTCGCCCAATGAGTCCTTGATATTTTATCGTTTTCAGCCAATTTTCTGGATTTTTGAAAATTTCACTTTTTTGTGAAAATATCCACTAAATGAGGGAATAATATGTGTGAGGGTACCCCAGGAGAGTTCCAAATGTGTGTGGGTAGAATATATATCCCACGGGGGTAAAATTGAAAAAGGTTGAAAAAATTTTTTTTTGGACTTAGTCATTTTTCCGGCGTTTATCAGACTTTCAGATAGGGGAAATGTCAGTGAGCATTCCGATTTCAGTTCCAGAGCGATGCGCCCAATGAGTCCTTGATATTTAGTCGTTTTCAGCCATTAATTTGGATTTTTGAAAATTTCACTTTTTTGTAAAAATATCCACTAAATGAGGGAATAATATGTGTGAGGGTACCCCAGGAGAGTTAAAATGTGTGTGGGTAGAATATATATCCCACGGGGGTAAAATTGAAAAAAGTTGAAAAAAATTTTTTTTTGGACTTAGTCATTTTTCCGGCGTTTATCAGACTTTCAGATAGGGGAAATGTGAGTGAGCGTTCCGATTTCAGTTCCAGAGCGATTCGCCCAATGAGTCCTTGATATTTAGTCGTTTTCAGCCAATTTTCTGGATTTTTGAAAAAATCACTTTTTTGTGAAAATATCCACTAAATGAGGGAATAATATGTGTGAGGGTACCCCAGGAGAGTTCCAAATGTGTGTGGGTAGAATATATATCCCACGGGGCTAAAATTGAAAAAAGTTGAAAAAAAATTTTTTTTGGACTTAGTCATTTTTCCGGCGTTTATCAGACTTTCAGATAGGGGAAATGTCAGTGAGCATTCTGATTTCAGTTCCAGAGCGATTCGCCCAATGAGCTCTTGATATTTAGTCGTTTTCAGCCAATTTTCTGGATTTTTGAAAATTTCACTTTTTTGTGAAAATATCCACTAAATGAGGGAATAATATGTGTGAGGGTACCCCAGGAGAGTTCCAAATGTGTGTGGGTAGAATATATATCCCACGGGGGTAAAATTGAAAAAAGTTTAAAAACATTTTTTTTTGGACTTAGTAATTTTTTTGGCGTTTATCAGACTTTCAGATTGGGGAAATGTGAGTGAGCGTTCCGATTTCAGTTCCAGAGCGATTCGCCCAATGAGCCCTTGATATTTAGTCGTTTTCAGCCAATTTTCTGGATTTTTGAAAATTTCACTTTTTTGTGAAAATATCCACTAAATGAGGGAATAATATGTGTGAGGGTACCCCAGGAGAGTTCCAAATGTGTGTGGGTAGAATATATATCCCACGGGGGTAAAATTGAAAAAAGTTGAACAAAATTTTTTTTTGGACTTAGTAATTTTTTTGGCGTTTATCAGACTTTCAGATAGGGGAAATGTCAGTGAGCGTTCCAATTTCAGTTCCAGAGCGATTCGCCCAATGAGTCCTTGATATTTAGTCGTTTTCAGCCAATTTTCTGGATTTTTGAAAATTTCACTTTTTTTGTAAAAATATCCACTAAATGAGGGAATAATATGTGTGAGGGTACCCCAGGAGAGTTCCAAATGTGTGTGGGTAGAATATATATCCCACGGGGGTAAAATTGAAAAAAGTTGAAAAAATTTTTTTTTGGACTTAGTCATTTTTCCGGCGTTTATCAGACTTTCAGATAGGGGAAATGTCAATGAGCATTCCGATTTCAGTTCCAGAGCGATTCGCCCAATGAGTCCTTGATATTTAGTCGTTTTCAGCCATTAATTTGGATTTTTGAATATTTCACTTTTTTGTGAAAATATCCACTAAATGAGGGAATAATATGTGTGAGGGTACCCCAGGAGAGTTCCAAATGTGTGTGGGTAGAATATATATCCCACGGTGGTAAAATTGAAAAAAGTTTAAAAAAATTTTTTTTGGGACTTAGTAATTTTTCTGGCGTTTATCAGACTTTCAGATAGGGGAAATGTGAGTGAGCATTCCGATTTCAGTTCCAGAGCGATTCGCCCAATGAGTGTTTGATATTTAGTCGTTTTCAGCCAATTTTCTGGATTTTTGAAAATTTCACTTTTTTGTGAAAATATCCACTAAATGAGGGAATAATATGTGTGAGGGTACCCCAGGAGAGTTAAAATGTGTGTGGGTAGAATATATATCCCACGGGGGTAAAATTGAAAAAAGTTGAAAAAAAATTTTTTTTTGGACTTAGTCATTTTTCCGGCGTTTATCAGACTTTCAGATAGGGGAAATGTGAGTGAGCGTTCCGATTTCAGTTCCAGAGCGATTCGCCCAATGAGTCCTTGATATTTAGTCGTTTTCAGCCAATTTTCTGGATTTTTGAAAAAATCACTTTTTTGTGAAAATTTCCACTAAATGAGGGAATAATATGTGTGAGGGTACCCCAGGAGAGTTCCAAATGTGTGTGGGTAGAATATATATCCCACGGGGGTAAAATTGAAAAAAGTTGAACAAAATTTTTTTTTGGACTTAGTAATTTTTTTGGCGTTTATCAGACTTTCAGATAGGGGAAATGTCAGTGAGTGTTCCAATTTCAGTTCCAGAGCGATTCGCCCAATGAGTCCTTGATATTTAGTCGTTTTCAGCCAATTTTCTGGATTTTTGAAAATTTCACTTTTTTGTAAAAATATCCACTAAATGAGGGAATAATATGTGTGAGGGTACCCCAGGAGAGTTCCAAATGTGTGTGGGTAGAATATATATCCCACGGGGGTAAAATTGAAAAAAGTTGAAAAAAAATTTTTTTTTCGACTTAGTCATTTTTCCGGCGTTTATCAGACTTTCAGATAGGGGAAATGTCAGTGAGCATTCTGATTTCAGTTCCAGAGCGATTCGCCCAATGAGTCCTTGATATTTAGTCGTTTTCAGCCATTAATTTGGATTTTTGAAAATTTCACTTTTTTGTGAAAATATCCACTAAATGAGGGAATAATATGTGTGAGGGTACCCCAGGAGAGTTCCAAATGTGTGTGGGTAGAATATATATCCCACGGTTGTAAAATTGAAAAAAGTTTAAAAACATTTTTTTTTGGACTTAGTAATTTTTTTGGCGTTTATCAGACTTTCAGATTGGGGAAATGTCAGTGAGCGTTCCAATTTCAGTTCCAGAGCGATTCGCCCAATGAGTGCTTGATATTTAGTCGTTTTCAGCCAATTTTCTGGATTTTTGAAAATTTCACTTTTTTGTGAAAATATCCACTAAATGAGGGAATAATATGTGTGAGGGTACCCCAGGAGAGTTCCAAATGTGTGTGGGTAGAATATATATCCCACGGGGGTAAAATTGAAAAAAGTTGAACAAAATTTTTTTTTGGACTTAGTAATTTTTTTGGCGTTTATCAGACTTTCAGATAGGGGAAATGTCAGTGAGCGTTCCAATTTCAGTTCCAGAGCGATTCGCCCAATGAGTCCTTGATATTTAGTCGTTTTCAGCCAATTTTCTGGATTTTTGAAAATTTCACTTTTTTGTAAAAATATCCACTAAATGAGGGAATAATATGTGTGAGGGTACCCCAGGAGAGTTCCAAATGTGTGTGGGTAGAATATATATCCCACGGGGGTAAAATTGAAAAAAGTTGAAAAAATTTTTTTTTGGACTTAGTCATTTTTCCGGCGTTTATCAGACTTTCAGATAGGGGAAATGTCAGTGAGCATTCCGATTTCAGTTCCAGAGCGATTCGCCCAATGAGTCCTTGATATTTAGTCGTTTTCAGCCATTAATTTGGATTTTTGAAAATTTCACTTTTTTGTTAAAATATCCACTAAATGAGGGAATAATATGTGTGAGGGTACCCCAGGAGAGTTCCAAATGTGTGTGGGTAGAATATATATCCCACGGTGGTAAAATTGAAAAAAGTTTAAAAACATTTTTTTTTGGACTTAGTAATTTTTTTGGCGTTTATCAGACTTTCAGATTGGGGAAATGTCAGTGAGCGTTCCAATTTCAGTTCCAGAGCGATTCGCCCAATGAGTGCTTGATATTTAGTCGTTTTCAGCCAATTTTCTGGATTTTTGAAAATTTCACTTTTTTGTGAAAATATCCACTAAATGAGGGAATAATATGTGTGAGGGTACCCCAGGAGAGTTCCAAATGTGTGTGGGTAGAATATATATCCCACGGGGCTAAAATTGAAAAAAGTTGAAAAAAAATTTTTTTTGGACTTAGTCATTTTTCCGGCGTTTATCAGACTTTCAGATAGGGGAAATGTGAGTGAACATTACGATTTCAGTTCCAGAGCGATTCGCCCAATGAGTCCTTGATATTTAGTCGCTTTCAGCCAATTTTCTGGATTTTTGAAAATTTCACTCTTTTGTGAAAATATCCACTAAATGAGGGAATAATATGTGTGAGGGTACCCCAGGAGAGTTCCAAATGTGTGTGGGTAGAATATATATCCCACGGGGGTAAAATTGAAAAAAGTTTAAAAAATTTTTTTTTTGGACTTAGTCATTTTTCCGGCGTTTATCAGTCTTTCAGATAGGGGAAATGTGAGTGAGCGTTCCGATTTCAGTTCCAGAGTGATTCGCCCAATGAGTCCTTGATATTTTATCGTTTTCAGCCAATTTTCTGGATTTTTGAAAATTTCACTTTTTTGTGAAAATATCCACTAAATGAGGGAATAATATGTGTGAGGGTACCCCAGGAGAGTTCCAAATGTGTGTGGGTAGAATATATATCCCACGGGGGTAAAATTGAAAAAGGTTGAAAAAATTTTTTTTTGGACTTAGTCATTTTTCCGGCGTTTATCAGACTTTCAGATAGGGGAAATGTCAGTGAGCATTCCGATTTCAGTTCCAGAGCGATGCGCCCAATGAGTCCTTGATATTTAGTCGTTTTCAGCCATTAATTTGGATTTTTGAAAATTTCACTTTTTTGTAAAAATATCCACTAAATGAGGGAATAATATGTGTGAGGGTACCCCAGGAGAGTTAAAATGTGTGTGGGTAGAATATATATCCCACGGGGGTAAAATTGAAAAAAGTTGAAAAAAATTTTTTTTTGGACTTAGTCATTTTTCCGGCGTTTATCAGACTTTCAGATAGGGGAAATGTGAGTGAGCGTTCCGATTTCAGTTCCAGAGCGATTCGCCCAATGAGTCCTTGATATTTAGTCGTTTTCAGCCAATTTTCTGGATTTTTGAAAAAATCACTTTTTTGTGAAAATATCCACTAAATGAGGGAATAATATGTGTGAGGGTACCCCAGGAGAGTTCCAAATGTGTGTGGGTAGAATATATATCCCACGGGGCTAAAATTGAAAAAAGTTGAAAAAAAATTTTTTTTGGACTTAGTCATTTTTCCGGCGTTTATCAGACTTTCAGATAGGGGAAATGTCAGTGAGCATTCTGATTTCAGTTCCAGAGCGATTCGCCCAATGAGCTCTTGATATTTAGTCGTTTTCAGCCAATTTTCTGGATTTTTGAAAATTTCACTTTTTTGTGAAAATATCCACTAAATGAGGGAATAATATGTGTGAGGGTACCCCAGGAGAGTTCCAAATGTGTGTGGGTAGAATATATATCCCACGGGGGTAAAATTGAAAAAAGTTTAAAAAAATTTTTTTTGGGACTTAGTCATTTTTCCGGCGTTTATCAGACTTTCAGATAGGGGAAATGTCAGTGAGCGTTCCGATTTCAGTTCCAGAGCAATTCACCCAATGAGTCCTTCATATTTAGTCGTTTTCAGCCAATTTTCTGGATTTATGAAAATTTCACTTTTTTGTGAAAATATCAACTAAACGAGGGAATAATATGTGAGAGGGTACCCCAGGAGAGTTCCAAATGTGTGTGGGTAGAATATATATCCAACGGGGGTAAAATTGAAAAAAGTTGAACAAATTTTTTTTTGGACTTAGTCATTTTTCCGGCGTTTATCAGACTTTAAGATAGGGGAAATGTCTGTGAGCGTTCCGATTTCAGTTCCAGAGCAATTCGGCAAATGAGTCCTTGATATTTAGTCGTTTTCAGCCAATAATTTGGATTTTTGAAAATTTCACTTTTTTGTGAAAATATCCACTAAATGAGGGAATAATATGTGTGAGGGTACCCCAGGAGAGTTCCAAATGTGTGTGGGTAGAATATATATCCCACGGGGGTAAAATTGAAAAAAGTTGAAAAAATTTTTTTTTTTCGACTTAGTCATTTTTCCGGCGTTTATCAGACTTTCAGATAGGGGAAATGTGAGTGAGCGTTCCGATTTCAGTTCCAGAGTGATTCGCCCAATGAGTCCTTGATATTTAGTCGTTTTCAGCCAATTTTCTGGATTTTTGAAAATTTCACTTTTTTGTGAAAATATCCACTAAATGAGGGAATAATATGTATGAGGGTACCCCAGGAGAGTTCCAAATGTGTGTGGGTAGAATATATATCCCACGGGGGTAAAATTGAAAAAAGTTGAAAAAATTTTTTTTTGGACTTAGTCATTTTTCCGGCGTTTATCAGACTTTCAGATAGGGGAAATGTGAGTGAGCATTCCGATTTCAGTTCCAGAGCGATTCGCCCAATGAGTCCTTGATATTTAGTCGTTTTCAGCCATTAATTTGGATTTTTGAAAATTTCACTTTTTTGTGAAAATATCCACTAAATGAGGGAATAATATGTGTGAGGGTACCCCAGGAGAGTTCCAAATGTGTGTGGGTAGAATATATATCCCACGGGGGTAAAATTGAAAAAAGTTGAAAAAAATTTTTTTTTTGGACTTAGTCATTTTTCCGGCGTTTATCAGACTTTCAGATAGGGGAAATGTGAGTGAGCGTTCCGATTTCAGTTCCAGAGCGATTCGCCCAATGAGTCCTTGATATTTAGTCGTTTTCAGCCAATTTTCTGGATTTTTGAAAAAATCACTTTTTTGTGAAAATATCCACTAAATGAGGGAATAATATGTGTGAGGGTACCCCAGGAGAGTTCCAAATGTGTGTGGGTAGAATATATATCCCACGGGGGTAAAATTGAAAAAAGTTGAAAAAAATTTTTTTTGGGACTTAGTCATTTTTCCGGCGTTTATCAGACTTTCAGATAGGGGAAATGTCAGTGAGCGTTCCGATTTCAGTTCCAGAGCAATTCACCCAATGAGTCCTTCATATTTAGTCGTTTTCAGCCAATTTTCTGGATTTATGAAAATTTCACTTTTTTGTGAAAATATCAACTAAACGAGGGAATAATATGTGAGAGGGTACCCCAGGAGAGTTCCAAATGTGTGTGGGTAGAATATATATCCAACGGGGGTAAAATTGAAAAAAGTTGAACAAATTTTTTTTTGGACTTAGTCATTTTTCCGGCGTTTATCAGACTTTAAGATAGGGGAAATGTCTGTGAGCGTTCCGATTTCAGTTCCAGAGCAATTCGGCAAATGAGTCCTTGATATTTAGTCGTTTTCAGCCAATAATTTGGATTTTTGAAAATTTCACTTTTTTGTGAAAATATCCACTAAATGAGGGAATAATATGTGTGAGGGTACCCCAGGAGAGTTCCAAATGTGTGTGGGTAGAATATATATCCCACGGGGGTAAAATTGAAAAAAGTTGAAAAATTTTTTTTTTTTCGACTTAGTCATTTTTCCGGCGTTTATCAGACTTTCAGATAGGGGAAATGTGAGTGAGCGTTCCGATTTCAGTTCCAGAGTGATTCGCCCAATGAGTCCTTGATATTTAGTCGTTTTCAGCCAATTTTCTGGATTTTTGAAAATTTCACTTTTTTGTGAAAATATCCACTAAATGAGGGAATAATATGTATGAGGGTACCCGAGGAGAGTTCCAAATGTGTGTGGGTAGAATATATATCCCACGGGGGTAAAATTGAAAAAAGTTGAAAAAATTTTTTTTTGGACTTAGTCATTTTTCCGGCGTTTATCAGACTTTCAGATAGGGGAAATGTCAGTGAGCATTCCGATTTCAGTTCCAGAGCGATTCGCCCAATGAGTCCTTGATATTTAGTCGTTTTCAGCCATTAATTTGGATTTTTGAAAATTTCACTTTTTTGTGAAAATATCCACTAAATGAGGGAATAATATGTGTGAGGGTACCCCAGGAGAGTATCAAATGTGTGTGGGTAGAATATATATCCCACGGGGGTAAAATTGAAAAAAGTTGAAAAAATTTTTGTTTTTGCACTTAGTCATTTTTACTGCGTTTATCAGACTTTCAGATAGGGGAAATGTGAGTGAGCGTTCCGATTTCAGTTCCAGAGCGATTCGCCCAATGAGTCCTTGATATTTAGTCGTTTTCAGCCAATTTTCTGGATTTTTGAAAATTTCCCTTTTTTGTGAAAATATCCACTAAATGAGGGAATAATATGTGTGAGGGTACCCCAGGAGAGTTCCAAATGTGTGTGGGTAGAATATATATCCCACGGGGGTAAAATTGAAAAAGGTTGAAAAAATTTTTTTTTTGGACTTAGTCATTTTTCCGGCGTTTATCAGACTTTCAGATAGGGGAAATGTCAGTGAGCATTCTGATTTCAGTTCCAGAGCGATTCGCCCAATGAGCTCTTGATATTTAGTCGTTTTCAGCCAATTTTCTGGATTTTTGAAAATTTCACTTTTTTGTGAAAATATCCACTAAATGAGGGAATAATATGTGTGAGGGTACCCCAGGAGAGTTCCAAATGTGTGTGGGTAGAATATATATCCCACGGGGGTAAAATTGAAAAAAGTTGAAAAAAATTTTTTTTGGGACTTAGTCATTTTTCCGGCGTTTATCAGACTTTCAGATAGGGGAAATGTCAGTGAGCGTTCCGATTTCAGTTCCAGAGCAATTCACCCAATGAGTCCTTCATATTTAGTCGTTTTCAGCCAATTTTCTGGATTTATGAAAATTTCACTTTTTTGTGAAAATATCAACTAAACGAGGGAATAATATGTGAGAGGGTACCCCAGGAGAGTTCCAAATGTGTGTGGGTAGAATATATATCCAACGGGGGTAAAATTGAAAAAAGTTGAACAAATTTTTTTTTGGACTTAGTCATTTTTCCGGCGTTTATCAGACTTTAAGATAGGGGAAATGTCTGTGAGCGTTCCGATTTCAGTTCCAGAGCAATTCGGCAAATGAGTCCTTGATATTTAGTCGTTTTCAGCCAATAATTTGGATTTTTGAAAATTTCACTTTTTTGTGAAAATATCCACTAAATGAGGGAATAATATGTGTGAGGGTACCCCAGGAGAGTTCCAAATGTGTGTGGGTAGAATATATATCCCACGGGGGTAAAATTGAAAAAAGTTGAAAAATTTTTTTTTTTTCGACTTAGTCATTTTTCCGGCGTTTATCAGACTTTCAGATAGGGGAAATGTGAGTGAGCGTTCCGATTTCAGTTCCAGAGTGATTCGCCCAATGAGTCCTTGATATTTAGTCGTTTTCAGCCAATTTTCTGGATTTTTGAAAATTTCACTTTTTTGTGAAAATATCCACTAAATGAGGGAATAATATGTATGAGGGTACCCGAGGAGAGTTCCAAATGTGTGTGGGTAGAATATATATCCCACGGGGGTAAAATTGAAAAAAGTTGAAAAAATTTTTTTTTGGACTTAGTCATTTTTCCGGCGTTTATCAGACTTTCAGATAGGGGAAATGTCAGTGAGCATTCCGATTTCAGTTCCAGAGCGATTCGCCCAATGAGTCCTTGATATTTAGTCGTTTTCAGCCATTAATTTGGATTTTTGAAAATTTCACTTTTTTGTGAAAATATCCACTAAATGAGGGAATAATATGTGTGAGGGTACCCCAGGAGAGTTCCAAATGTGTGTGGGTAGAATATATATCCCACGGGGGTAAAATTGAAAAAAGTTGAAAAAATTTTTGTTTTTGCACTTAGTCATTTTTACTGCGTTTATCAGACTTTCAGATAGGGGAAATGTGAGTGAGCGTTCCGATTTCAGTTCCAGAGCGATTCGCCCAATGAGTCCTTGATATTTAGTCGTTTTCAGCCAATTTTCTGGATTTTTGAAAATTTCCCTTTTTTGTGAAAATATCCACTAAATGAGGGAATAATATGTGTGAGGGTACCCCAGGAGAGTTCCAAATGTGTGTGGGTAGAATATATATCCCACGGGGGTAAAATTGAAAAAGGTTGAAAAAATTTTTTTTTTGGACTTAGTCATTTTTCCGGCGTTTATCAGACTTTCAGATAGGGGAAATGTCAGTGAGCATTCCGATTTCAGTTCCAGAGTGATTCGCCCAATGAGTCCTTGATATTTAGTCGTTTTCAGCCAATTTTCTGGATTTTTGAAAATTTCACTTTTTTGTGAAAATATCCACTAAATGAGGGAATAATATGTGTGAGGGTACCCCAGGAGAGTTCCAAATGTGTGTGGGTAGAATATATATCCCACGGGGGTAAAATTGAAAAAAGTTGAAAAAATTTTTTTTTGGACTTAGTCATTTTTCCGGCGTTTATCAGACTTTCAGATAGGGGAAATGTCAGTGAGCATTCTGATTTCAGTTCCAGAGCGATTCGCCCAATGAGCTCTTGATATTTAGTCGTTTTCAGCCAATTTTCTGGATTTTTGAAAATTTCACTTTTTTGTGAAAATATCCACTAAATGAGGGAATAATATGTGTGAGGGTACCCCAGGAGAGTTCCAAATGTGTGTGGGTAGAATATATATCCCACGGGGGTAAAATTGAAAAAAGTTGAAAAAAATTTTTTTTGGGACTTAGTCATTTTTCCGGCGTTTATCAGACTTTCAGATAGGGGAAATGTCAGTGAGCGTTCCGATTTCAGTTCCAGAGCAATTCACCCAATGAGTCCTTCATATTTAGTCGTTTTCAGCCAATTTTCTGGATTTATGAAAATTTCACTTTTTTGTGAAAATATCAACTAAACGAGGGAATAATATGTGAGAGGGTACCCCAGGAGAGTTCCAAATGTGTGTGGGTAGAATATATATCCAACGGGGGTAAAATTGAAAAAAGTTGAACAAATTTTTTTTTGGACTTAGTCATTTTTCCGGCGTTTATCAGACTTTAAGATAGGGGAAATGTCTGTGAGCGTTCCGATTTCAGTTCCAGAGCAATTCGGCAAATGAGTCCTTGATATTTAGTCGTTTTCAGCCAATAATTTGGATTTTTGAAAATTTCACTTTTTTGTGAAAATATCCACTAAATGAGGGAATAATATGTGTGAGGGTACCCCAGGAGAGTTCCAAATGTGTGTGGGTAGAATATATATCCCACGGGGGTAAAATTGAAAAAAGTTGAAAAATTTTTTTTTTTTCGACTTAGTCATTTTTCCGGCGTTTATCAGACTTTCAGATAGGGGAAATGTGAGTGAGCGTTCTGATTTCAGTTCCAGAGTGATTCGCCCAATGAGTCCTTGATATTTAGTCGTTTTCAGCCAATTTTCTGGATTTTTGAAAATTTCACTTTTTTGTGAAAATATCCACTAAATGAGGGAATAATATGTGTGAGGGTACCCCAGGAGAGTTCCAAATGTGTGTGGGTAGAATATATATCCCACGGGGGTAAAATTGAAAAAAGTTGAAAAAATTTTTTTTTGGACTTAGTCATTTTTCCGGCGTTTATCAGACTTTCAGATAGGGGAAATGTCAGTGAGCATTCCGATTTCAGTTCCAGAGCGATTCGCCCAATGAGTCCTTGATATTTAGTCGTTTTCAGCCATTAATTTGGATTTTTGAAAATTTCACTTTTTTGTGAAAATATCCACTAAATGAGGGAATAATATGTGTGAGGGTACCCCAGGAGAGTTCCAAATGTGTGTGGGTAGAATATATATCCCACGGGGGTAAAATTGAAAAAAGTTGAAAAAATTTTTGTTTTTGCACTTAGTCATTTTTACTGCGTTTATCAGACTTTCAGAAAGGGGAAATGTGAGTGAGCGTTCCGATTTCAGTTCCAGAGCGATTCGCCCAATGAGTCCTTGATATTTAGTCGTTTTCAGCCAATTTTCTGGATTTTTGAAAATTTCCCTTTTTTGTGAAAATATCCACTAAATGAGGGAATAATATGTGTGAGGGTACCCCAGGAGAGTTCCAAATGTGTGTGGGTAGAATATATATCCCACGGGGGTAAAATTGAAAAAGGTTGAAAAAATTTTTTTTTTGGACTTAGTCATTTTTCCGGCGTTTATCAGACTTTCAGATAGGGGAAATGTCAGTGAGCATTCCGATTTCAGTTCCAGAGTGATTCGCCCAATGAGTCCTTGATATTTAGTCGTTTTCAGCCAATTTTCTGGATTTTTGAAAATTTCACTTTTTTGTGAAAATATCCACTAAATGAGGGAATAATATGTGTGAGGGTACCCCAGGAGAGTTCCAAATGTGTGTGGGTAGAATATATATCCCACGGGGGTAAAATTGAAAAAAGTTGAAAAAATTTTTTTTTGGACTTATTCATTTTTCCGGCGTTTATCAGACTTTCAGATAGGGGAAATGTCAGTGAGCATTCCGATTTCAGTTCCAGAGCGATTCGCCCAATGAGTCCTTGATATTTAGTCGTTTTCAGCCATTAATTTGGATTTTTGAAAATTTCACTTGTTTTTGAAAATATCCACTAAATGAGGGAATAATATGTGTGAGGGTACCCCAGGAGAGTTCCAAATGTGTGTGGGTAGAATATATATCCCACGGTGGTAAAATTGAAAAAGTTTAAAAAAAATTTTTTTTGGACTTAGTAATTTTTCTGGCGTTTATCAGACTTTCAGATAGGGGAAATGTCAGTGAGCGTTCCAATTTCAGTTCCAGAGCGATTCGCCCAATGAGTGCTTGATATTTAGTCGTTTTCAGCCAATTTTCTGGATTTTTGAAAATTTCACTTTTTTGTGAAAATATCCACTAAATGAGGGAATAATATGTGTGAGGGTACCCCAGGAGAGTTAAAATGTGTGTGGGTAGAATATATATCCCACGGGGGTAAAATTGAAAAAAGTTGAAAAAAATTTTTTTTTTGGACTTAGTCATTTTTCCGGCGTTTATCAGACTTTCAGATAGGGGAAATTTGAGTGAGCGTTCCGATTTCAGTTCCAGAGCGATTCGCCCAATGAGTCCTTGATATTTAGTCGTTTTCAGCCAATTTTCTGGATTTTTGAAAAAATCACTTTTTTGTGAAAATATCCACTAAATGAGGGAATAATATGTGTGAGGGTACCCCAGGAGAGTTCCAAATGTGTGTGGGTAGAATATATATCCCACGGGGCTAAAATTGAAAAAAGTTGAAAAAAAATTTTTTTTGGACTTAGTCATTTTTCCGGCGTTTATCAGACTTTCAGATAGGGGAAATGTCAGTGAGCATTCTGATTTCAGTTCCAGAGCGATTCGCCCAATGAGTCCTTGATATTTAGTCGTTTTCAGCCAATAATTTGGATTTTTGAAAATTTCACTTTTTTGTGAAAATATCCACTAAATGAGGGAATAATATGTGTGAGGGTACCCCAGGAGAGTTCCAAATGTGTGTGGGTAGAATATATATCCCACGGTGGTAAAATTGAAAAAAGTTGAAAAAAATTTTTTTTTTGCACTTAGTCATTTTTCCGGCGTTTATCAGACTTTCAGATAGGGGAAATGTGAGTGAGCGTTCCGATTTCAGTTCCAGAGCGATTCGCCCAATGAGCTCTTGATATTTAGTCGTTTTCAGCCAATTTTCTGGATTTTTGAAAATTTCACTTTTTTGTGAAAATATCCACTAAATGAGGGAATAATATGTGTGAGGGTACCCCAGGAGAGTTCCAAATGTGTGTGGGTAGAATATATATCCCACGGGGGTAAAATTGAAAAAAGTTGAAAAATTTTTTTTTTTTCGACTTAGTCATTTTTCCGGCGTTTATCAGACTTTCAGATAGGGGAAATGTGAGTGAGCATTCCGATTTCAGTTCCAGAAGTGATTCGCCCAATGAGTCCTTGATATTTAGTCGTTTTCAGCCAATTTTCTGGATTTTTGAAAATTTCACTTTTTTGTGAAAATATCCACTAAATGAGGGAATAATATGTATGAGGGTACCCCAGGAGAGTTCCAAATGTGTGTGGGTAGAATATATATCCCACGGGGGTAAAATTGAAAAAAGTTGAAAAAAATTTTTTTTGGACTTAGTCATTTTTCCGGCGTTTATCAGACTTTCAGATAGGGGAAATGTCAGTGAGCATTCCGATTTCAGTTCCAGAGCGATTCGCCCAATGAGTCCTTGATATTTAGTCGTTTTCAGCCATTAATTTGGATTTTTGAAAATTTCACTTTTTTGTGAAAATATCCACTAAATGAGGGAATAATATGTGTGAGGGTACCCCAGTAGAGTTCCAAATGTGTGTGGGTAGAATATATATCCCACGGGGGTAAAATTGAAAAAAGTTGAAAAAATTTTTGTTTTTGCACTTAGTCATTTTTACTGCGTTTATCAGACTTTCAGATAGGGGAAATGTGAGTGAGCGTTCCGATTTCAGTTCCAGAGCGATTCGCCCAATGAGTCCTTGATATTTAGTCGTTTTCAGCCATTAATTTGGATTTTTGAAAATTTCACTTTTTTTTGAAAATATCCACTAAATGAGGGAATAATATGTGTGAGGGTACCCCAGGAGAGTTCCAAATGTGTGTGGGTAGAATATATATCCCACGGTGGTAAAATTGAAAAAGTTTAAAAAAAATTTTTTTTGGACTTAGTCATTTTTACAGCGTTTATCAGACTTTCAGATAGGGGAAATGTCAGTGAGCGTTCCAATTTCAGTTCCAGAGCGATTCGCCCAATGAGTGCTTGATATTTAGTCGTTTTCAGCCAATTTTCTGGATTTTTGAAAATTTCACTTTTTTGTGAAAATATCCACTAAATGAGGGAATAATATGTGTGAGGGTACCCCAGGAGAGTTCCAAATGTGTGTGGGTAGAATATATATCCCACGGGGTTAAAATTGAAAAAGGTTGAAAAAATTTTTTTTTTGGACTTAGTCATTTTTCCGGCGTTTATCAGACTTTCAGATATGGGAAATGTCAGTGAGCATTCCGATTTCAGTTCCAGAGTGATTCGCCCAATGAGTCCTTGATATTTAGTCGTTTTCAGCCAATTTTCTGGATTTTTGAAAATTTCACTTTTTTGTGAAAATATCCACTAAATGAGGGAATAATATGTGTGAGGGTACCCCAGGAGAGTTCCAAATGTGTGTGGGTAGAATATATATCCCACGGGGGTAAAATTGAAAAAAGTTGAAAAAATTTTTTTTTGGACTTAGTCATTTTTCCGGCGTTTATCAGACTTTCAGATAGGGGAAATGTCAGTGAGCATTCCGATTTCAGTTCCAGAGCGGTTCGCCCAATGAGTCCTTGATATTTAGTCGTTTTCAGCCATTAATTTGGATTTTTGAAAATTTCACTTTTTTTTGAAAATATCCACTAAATGAGGGAATAATATGTGTGAGGGTACCCCAGGAGAGTTCCAAATGTGTGTGGGTAGAATATATATCCCACGGTGGTAAAATTGAAAAAGTTTAAAAAAAATTTTTTTTGGACTTAGTCATTTTTACAGCGTTTATCAGACTTTCAGATAGGGGAAATGTCAGTGAGCGTTCCAATTTCAGTTCCAGAGCGATTCGCCCAATGAGTGCTTGATATTTAGTCGTTTTCAGCCAATTTTCTGGATTTTTGAAAATTTCACTTTTTTGTGAAAATATCCACTAAATGAGGGAATAATATGTGTGAGGGTACCCCAGGAGAGTTAAAATGTGTGTGGGTAGAATATATATCCCACGGGGGTAAAATTGAAAAAAGTTGAAAAAAATTTTTTTTTTGGACTTAGTCATTTTTCCGGCGTTTATCAGACTTTCAGATAGGGGAAATGTGAGTGAGCGTTCCGATTTCAGTTCCAGAGCGATTCGCCCAATGAGTCCTTGATATTTAGTCGTTTTCAGCCAATTTTCTGGATTTTTGAAAAAATCACTTTTTTGTGAAAATATCCACTAAATGAGGGAATAATATGTGTGAGGGTACCCCAGGAGAGTTCCAAATGTGTGTGGGTAGAATATATATCCCACGGGGCTAAAATTGAAAAAAGTTGAAAAAAAATTTTTTTTGGACTTTGTCATTTTTCCGGCGTTTATCAGACTTTCAGATAGGGGAAATGTCAGTGAGCATTCTGATTTCAGTTCCAGAGCGATTCGCCCAATGAGTCCTTGATATTTAGTCGTTTTCAGCCAATAATTTGGATTTTTGAAAATTTCACTTTTTTGTGAAAATATCCACTAAATGAGGGAATAATATGTGTGAGGGTACCCCAGGAGAGTTCCAAATGTGTGTGGGTAGAATATATATCCCACGGTGGTAAAATTGAAAAAAGTTGAAAAAAATTTTTTTTTTGCACTTAGTCATTTTTACGGCGTTTATCAGACTTTCAGATAGGGGAAATGTGAGTGAGCGTTCCGATTTCAGTTCCAGAGCGATTCGCCCAATGAGCTCTTGATATTTAGTCGTTTTCAGCCAATTTTCTGGATTTTTGAAAATTTCACTTTTTTGTGAAAATATCCACTAAATGAGGGAATAATATGTGTGAGGGTACCCCAGGAGAGTTCCAAATGTGTGTGGGTAGAATATATATCCCACGGGGGTAAAATTGAAAAAAGTTGAAAAAAATTTTTTTTGGGACTTAGTCATTTTTCCGGCGTTTATCAGACTTTCAGATAGGGGAAATGTCAGTGAGCGTTCCGATTTCAGTTCCAGAGCAATTCGCCCAATGAGTCCTTCATATTTAGTCGTTTTCAGCCAATTTTCTGGATTTATGAAAATTTCACTTTTTTGTGAAAATATCAACTAAACGAGGGAATAATATGTGAGAGGGTACCCCAGGAGAGTTCCAAATGTGTGTGGGTAGAATATATATCCAACGGGGGTAAAATTGAAAAAAGTTGAACAAATTTTTTTTTGGACTTAGTCATTTTTCCGGCGTTTATCAGACTTTAAGATAGGGGAAATGTCTGTGAGCGTTCCGATTTCAGTTCCAGAGCAATTCGGCAAATGAGTCCTTGATATTTAGTCGTTTTCAGCCAATAATTTGGATTTTTGAAAATTTCACTTTTTTGTGAAAATATCCACTAAATGAGGGAATAATATGTGTGAGGGTACCCCAGGAGAGTTCCAAATGTGTGTGGGTAGAATATATATCCCACGGGGGTAAAATTGAAAAAAGTTGAAAAATTTTTTTTTTTTCGACTTAGTCATTTTTCCGGCGTTTATCAGACTTTCAGATAGGGGAAATGTGAGTGAGCGTTCCGATTTCAGTTCCAGAGTGATTCGCCCAATGAGTCCTTGATATTTAGTCGTTTTCAGCCAATTTTCTGGAATTTTGAAAATTTCACTTTTTTGTGAAAATATCCACTAAATGAGGGAATAATATGTATGAGGGTACCCCAGGAGAGTTCCAAATGTGTGTGGGTAGAATATATATCCCACGGGGGTAAAATTGAAAAAAGTTGAAAAAAATTTTTTTTGGACTTAGTCATTTTTCCGGCGTTTATCAGACTTTCAGATAGGGGAAATGTCAGTGAGCATTCCGATTTCAGTTCCAGAGCGATTCGCCCAATGAGTCCTTGATATTTAGTCGTTTTCAGCCATTAATTTGGATTTTTGAAAATTTCACTTTTTTGTGAAAATATCCACTAAATGAGGGAATAATATGTGTGAGGGTACCCCAGGAGAGTTCCAAATGTGTGTGGGTAGAATATATATCCCACGGGGGTAAAATTGAAAAAAGTTGAAAAAATTTTTGTTTTTGCACTTAGTCATTTTTACTGCGTTTATCAGACTTTCAGATAGGGGAAATGTGAGTGAGCGTTCCGATTTCAGTTCCAGAGCGATTCGCCCAATGAGTCCTTGATATTTAGTCGTTTTCAGCCAATTTTCTGGATTTTTGAAAATTTTCCTTTTTTGTGAAAATATCCACTAAATGAGGGAATAATATGTGTGAGGGTACCCCAGGAGAGTTCCAAATGTGTGTGGGTAGAATATATATCCCACGGGGGTAAAATTGAAAAAGGTTGAAAAAATTTTTTTTTTGGACTTAGTCATTTTTCCGGCGTTTATCAGACTTTCAGATAGGGGAAATGTCAGTGAGCATTCCGATTTCAGTTCCAGAGTGATTCGCCCAATGAGTCCTTGATATTTAGTCGTTTTCAGCCAATTTTCTGGATTTTTGAAAATTTCACTTTTTTGTGAAAATATCCACTAAATGAGGGAATAATATGTGTGAGGGTACCCCAGGAGAGTTCCAAATGTGTGTGGGTAGAATATATATCCCACGGTGGTAAAATTGAAAAAGTTTAAAAAAAATTTTTTTTGGACTTAGTAATTTTTCTGGCGTTTATCAAACTTTCAGATAGGGGAAATGTCAGTGAGCGTTCCAATTTCAGTTCCAGAGCGATTCGCCCAATGAGTGCTTGATATTTAGTCGTTTTCAGCCAATTTTCTGGATTTTTGAAAATTTCACTTTTTTGTGAAAATATCCACTAAATGAGGGAATAATATGTGTGAGGGTACCCCAGGAGAGTTCCAAATGTGTGTGGGTAGAATATATATCCCACGGGGGTAAAATTGAAAAAAGTTTAACAAATTTTTTTTTGGACTTAGTCATTTTTCCGGCGTTTATCAGACTTTCAGTTAGGGGAAATGTCAGTGAGCATTCCGATTTCAGTTCCAGAGTGATTCGCCCAATGAGTCCTTGATATTTAGTCGTTTTCAGCCAATAATTTGGATTTTTGAAAATTTCACTTTTTTGTGAAAATATCCACTAAATGAGGGAATAATATGTGTGAAGGTACCCCAGGAGAGTTCCAAATGTGTGTGGGTAGAATATATATCCCACGGGGGTAAAATTGAAAAAAGTTTAAAAAAAATTTTTTTTGGACTTAGTCATTTTTACGGCGTTTATCAGACTTTCAGATAGGGGAAATGTGAGTGAGCATTACGATTTCAGTTCCAGAGCGATTCGCCCAATGAGTGCTTGATATTTAGTCGTTTTCAGCCAATTTTCTGGATTTTTGAAAATTTTACTTTTTTGTGAAAATATCCACTAAATGAGGGAATAATATGTGTGAGGGTACCCCAGGAGAGTTCCAAATGTGTGTGGGTAGAATATATATCCCACGGGGCTAAAATTGAAAAAAGTTGAAAAAAAATTTTTTTTGGACTTAGTCATTTTTCCGGCGTTTATTAGACTTTCAGATAGGGGAAATGTCAGTGAGCATTCTGATTTCAGTTCCAGAGCGATTCGCCCAATGAGTCCTTGATATTTAGTCGTTTTCAGCCAATAATTTGGATTTTTGAAAATTTCACTTTTTTGTGAAAATATCCACTAAATGAGGGAATAATATGTGTGAAGGTACCCCAGGAGAGTTCCAAATGTGTGTGGGTAGAATATATATCCCACGGGGGTAAAATTGAAAAAAGTTGAAAAAAATTTTTTTTTTGGACTTAGTCATTTTTCCGGCGTTTATCAGACTTTCAGTTAGGGGAAATGTCAGTGAGCATTCCGATTTCAGTTCCAGAGTGATTCGCCCAATGAGTCCTTGATATTTTGTCGTTTTCAGCCAATTTTCTGGATTTTTGAAAATTTCACTTTTTTGTGAAAATATCCACTAAATGAGGGAATAATATGTGTGAGGGTACCCCAGGAGAGTTCCAAATGTGTGTGGGTAGAATATATATCCCACGGGGGTAAAATTGAAAAAAGTTGAAAAAATTTTTTTTTGGACTTAGTCATTTTTCCGGCGTTTATCAGACTTTCAGATAGGGGAAATGTCAGTGAGCATTCCGATTTCAGTTCCAGAGCGATTCGCCCAATGAGTACTTGATATTTAGTCGTTTTCAGCCATTAATTTGGATTTTTGAAAATTTCACTTTTTTGTGAAAATATCCACTAAATGAGGGAATAATATGTGTGAGGGTACCCCAGGAGAGTTCCAAATGTGTGTGGGTAGAATATATATCCCACGGGGGTAAAATTGAAAAAAGTTGAAAAAAAATTTTTTTGGACTTAGTCATTTTTCCGGCGTTTATCAGACTTTCAGATAGGGGAAATGTCAGTGAGCATTCCGATTTCAGTTCCAGAGCGATTCGCCCAATGAGTCCTTGATATTTAGTCGTTTTCAGCCATTAATTTGGATTTTTGAAAATTTCACTTTTTTGTGAAAATATCCACTAAATGAGGGAATAATATGTGTGAGGGTACCCCAGGAGAGTTCCAAATGTGTGTGGGTAGAATATATATCCCACGGGGGTAAAATTGAAAAAAGTTGAAAAAATTTTTGTTTTTGCACTTAGTCATTTTTACTGCGTTTATCAGACTTTCAGATAGGGGAAATGTGAGTGAGCGTTCCGATTTCAGTTCCAGAGCGATTCGCCCAATGAGTCCTTGATATTTAGTCGTTTTCAGCCAATTTTCTGGATTTTTGAAAATTTTCCTTTTTTGTGAAAATATCCACTAAATGAGGGAATAATATGTGTGAGGGTACCCCAGGAGAGTTCCAAATGTGTGTGGGTAGAATATATATCCCACGGGGGTAAAATTGAAAAAGGTTGAAAAAATTTTTTTTTTGGACTTAGTCATTTTTCCGGCGTTTATCAGACTTTCAGATAGGGGAAATGTCAGTGAGCATTCCGATTTCAGTTCCAGAGTGATTCGCCCAATGAGTCCTTGATATTTAGTCGTTTTCAGCCAATTTTCTGGATTTTTGAAAATTTCACTTTTTTGTGAAAATATCCACTAAATGAGGGAATAATATGTGTGAGGGTACCCCAGGAGAGTTCCAAATGTGTGTGGGTAGAATATATATCACACGGGGGAAAATTGAAAAAAGTTGAAAAAATTTTTTTTTGGACTTAGTCATTTTTCCGGCGTTTATCAGACTTTCAGATAGGGGAAATGTCAGTGAGCATTCCGATTTCAGTTCCAGAGCGATTCGCCCAATGAGTCCTTGATATTTAGTCGTTTTCAGCCAATTTTCTGGATTTTTGAAAATGTCACTTTTTTGTGAAAATATCCACTAAATGAGGGAATAATATGTGTGAGGGTACCCCAGGAGAGTTCCAAATGTGTGTGGGTAGAATATATATCCCACGGGGGTAAAATTGAAAAAAGTTTAACAAATTTTTTTTTGGACTTAGTCATTTTTCCGGCGTTTATCAGACTTTCAGTTAGGGGAAATGTCAGTGAGCATTCCGATTTCAGTTCCAGAGTGATTCGCCCAATGAGTCCTTGATATTTAGTCGTTTTCAGCCAATAATTTGGATTTTTGAAAATTTCACTTTTTTGTGAAAATATCCACTAAATGAGGGAATAATATGTGTGAAGGTACCCCAGGAGAGTTCCAAATGTGTGTGGGTAGAATATATATCCCACGGGGGTAAAATTGAAAAAAGTTTAAAAAAAATTTTTTTTGGACTTAGTCATTTTTACGGCGTTTATCAGACTTTCAGATAGGGGAAATGTGAGTGAGCATTACGATTTCAGTTCCAGAGCGATTCGCCCAATGAGTGCTTGATATTTAGTCGTTTTCAGCCAATTTTCTGGATTTTTGAAAATTTTACTTTTTTGTGAAAATATCCACTAAATGAGGGAATAATATGTGTGAGGGTACCCCAGGAGAGTTCCAAATGTGTGTGGGTAGAATATATATCCCACGGGGCTAAAATTGAAAAAATTTGAAAAAAAATTTTTTTTGGACTTAGTCATTTTTCCGGCGTTTATTAGACTTTCAGATAGGGGAAATGTCAGTGAGCATTCTGATTTCAGTTCCAGAGCGATTCGCCCAATGAGTCCTTGATATTTAGTTGTTTTCAGCCAATAATTTGGATTTTTGAAAATTTCACTTTTTTGTGAAAATATCCACTAAATGAGGGAATAATATGTGTGAAGGTACCCCAGGAGAGTTCCAAATGTGTGTGGGTAGAATATATATCCCACGGGGGTAAAATTGAAAAAAGTTGAAAAAAATTTTTTTTTTGGACTTAGTCATTTTTCCGGCGTTTATCAGACTTTCAGTTAGGGGAAATGTCAGTGAGCATTCCGATTTCAGTTCCAGAGCGATTCGCCCAATGAGTACTTGATATTTAGTCGTTTTCAGCCATTAATTTGGATTTTTGAAAATTTCACTTTTTTGTGAAAATATCCACTAAATGAGGGAATAATATGTGTGAGGGTACCCCAGGAGAGTTCCAAATGTGTGTGGGTAGAATATATATCCCACGGGGGTAAAATTGAAAAAAGTTGAAAAAATTTTTTTTTTTGCACTTAGTCATTTTTACGGCGTTTATCAGACTTTCAGATAGGGGAAATGTCAGTGAGCGTTCCAATTTCAGTTCCAGAGCGATTCGCCCAATGAGTGCTTGATATTTAGTCGTTTTCAGCCAATTTTCTGGATTTTTGAAAATTTCCCTTTTTTGTGAAAATATCCACTAAATGAGGGAATAATATGTGTGAGGGTACCCCAGGAGAGTTCCAAATGTGTGTGGGTAGAATATATATCCCACGGGGTTAAAATTGAAAAAGGTTGAAAAATTTTTTTTTTTGGACTTAGTCATTTTTCCGGCGTTTATCAGACTTTCAGATAGGGGAAATGTCAGTGAGCATTCCGATTTCAGTTCCAGAGTGATTCGCCCAATGAGTCCTTGATATTTAGTCGTTTTCAGCCAATTTTCTGGATTTTTGAAAATTTCACTTTTTTGTGAAAATATCCACTAAATGAGGGAATAATATGTGTGAGGGTACCCCAGGAGAGTTCCAAATGTGTGTGGGTAGAATATATATCCCACGGGGGTAAAATTGAAAAAAGTTGAAAAAATTTTTTTTTGGACTTAGTCATTTTTCCGGCGTTTATCAGACTTTCAGATAGGGGAAATGTCAGTGAGCATTCCGATTTCAGTTCCAGAGCGATTCGCCCAATGAGTCCTTGATATTTAGTCGTTTTCAGCCATTAATTTGGATTTTTGAAAATTTCACTTTTTTTTGAAAATATCCACTAAATGAGGGAATAATATGTGTGAGGGTACCCCAGGAGAGTTCCAAATGTGTGTGGGTAGAATATATATCCCACGGTGGTAAAATTGAAAAAGTTTAAAAAAAATTTTTTTTGGACTTAGTAATTTTTCTGGCGTTTATCAAACTTTCAGATAGGGGAAATGTCAGTGAGCGTTCCAATTTCAGTTCCAGAGCGATTCGCCCAATGAGTGCTTGATATTTAGTCGTTTTCAGCCAATTTTCTGGATTTTTGAAAATTTCACTTTTTTGTGAAAATATCCACTAAATGAGGGAATAATATGTGTGAAGGTACCCCAGGAGAGTTCCAAATGTGTGTGGGTAGAATATATATCCCACGGGGGTAAAATTGAAAAAAGTTTAAAAAAAATTTTTTTTGGACTTAGTCATTTTTACGGCGTTTATCAGACTTTCAGATAGGGGAAATGTGAGTGAGCATTACGATTTCAGTTCCAGAGCGATTCGCCCAATGAGTGCTTGATATTTAGTCGTTTTCAGCCAATTTTCTGGATTTTTGAAAATTTCACTTTTTTGTGAAAATATCCACTAAATGAGGGAATAATATGTGTGAGGGTACCCCAGGAGAGTTCCAAATGTGTGTGGGTAGAATATATATCCCACGGGGCTAAAATTGAAAAAAGTTGAAAAAAAATTTTTTTTGGACTTAGTCATTTTTCCGGCGTTTATCAGACTTTCAGATAGGGGAAATGTCAGTGAGCATTCTGATTTCAGTTCCAGAGCGATTCGCCCAATGAGTCCTTGATATTTAGTCGTTTTCAGCCAATAATTTGGATTTTTGAAAATTTCACTTTTTTGTGAAAATATCCACTAAATGAGGGAATAATATGTGTGAAGGTACCCCAGGAGAGTTCCAAATGTGTGTGGGTAGAATATATATCCCACGGGGGTAAAATTGAAAAAAGTTGAAAAAAATTTTTTTTTTGGACTGTCATTTTTCCGGCGTTTATCAGTCTTTCAGATTAGGGGAAATTTGAGTGAGCGTTCCGATTTCAGTTCCAGAGTGATTCGCCCAATGAGTCCTTGATATTTTGTCGTTTTCAGCCAATTTTCTGGATTTTTGAAAATTTCACTTTTTTGTGAAAATATCCACTAAATGAGGGAATAATATGTGTGAGGGTACCCCAGGAGAGTTCCAAATGTGTGTGGGTAGAATATATATCCCACGGGGGTAAAATTGAAAAAAGTTGAAAAAATTTTTTTTTGGACTTAGTCATTTTTCCGGCGTTTATCAGACTTTCAGATAGGGGAAATGTCAGTGAGCATTCCGATTTCAGTTCCAGAGCGATTCGCCCAATGAGTACTTGATATTTAGTCGTTTTCAGCCAATAATTTGGATTTTTGAAAATTTCACTTTTTTGTGAAAATATCCACTAAATGAGGGAATAATATGTGTGAGGGTACCCCAGGAGAGTTCCAAATGTGTGTGGGTAGAATATATATCCCACGGGGGTAAAATTGAAAAAAGTTGAAAAAATTTTTTTTTTTGCACTTAGTCATTTTTACGGCGTTTATCAGACTTTCAGATAGGGGAAATGTCAGTGAGCGTTCCAATTTCAGTTCCAGAGCGATTCGCCCAATGAGTCCTTGATATTTAGTCGTTTTCAGCCAATTTTCTGGATTTTTGAAAATTTCACTTTTTTGTGAAAATATCCACTAAATGAGGGAATAATATGTGTGAAGGTACCCCAGGAGAGTTCCAAATGTGTGTGGGTAGAATATATATCCCACGGGGGTAAAATTGAAAAAAGTTTAAAAAAATTTTTTTTTGGACTTAGTCATTTTTACGGCGTTTATCAGACTTTCAGATAGGGGAAATGTGAGTGAGCATTACGATTTCAGTTCCAGAGCGATTCGCCCAATGAGTCCTTGATATTTAGTCGTTTTCAGCCATTAATTTGGATTTTTGAAAATTTCCCTTTTTTGTGAAAATATCCACTAAATGAGGGAATAATATGTGTGAGGGTACCCCAGGAGAGTTCCAAATGTGTGTTGGTAGAATATATATCCCACGGGGTTAAAATTGAAAAAGGTTGAAAAATTTTTTTTTTTGGACTTAGTCATTTTTCCGGCGTTTATCAGACTTTCAGATAGGGGAAATGTCAGTGAGCATTCCGATTTCAGTTCCAGAGTGATTCGCCCAATGAGTCCTTGATATTTAGTCGTTTTCAGCCAATTTTCTGGATTTTTGAAAATTTCACTTTTTTGTGAAAATATCCACTAAATGAGGGAATAATATGTGTGAGGGTACCCCAGGAGAGTTCCAAATGTGTGTGGGTAGAATATATATCCCACGGGGGTAAAATTGAAAAAAGTTGAAAAAATTTTTTTTTGGACTTAGTCATTTTTCCGGCGTTTATCAGACTTTCAGATAGGGGAAATGTCAGTGAGCATTCCGATTTCAGTTCCAGAGCGATTCGCCCAATGAGTCCTTGATATTTAGTCGTTTTCAGCCATTAATTTGGATTTTTGAAAATTTCACTTTTTTTTGAAAATATCCACTAAATGAGGGAATAATATGTGTGAGGGTACCCCAGGAGAGTTCCAAATGTGTGTGGGTAGAATATATATCCCACGGTGGTAAAATTGAAAAAGTTTAAAAAAAATTTTTTTTGGACTTAGTAATTTTTCTGGCGTTTATCAAACTTTCAGATAGGGGAAATGTCAGTGAGCGTTCCAATTTCAGTTCCAGAGCGATTCGCCCAATGAGTGCTTGATATTTAGTCGTTTTCAGCCAATTTTCTGGATTTTTGAAAATTTCACTTTTTTGTGAAAATATCCACTAAATGAGGGAATAATATGTGTGAAGGTACCCCAGGAGAGTTCCAAATGTGTGTGGGTAGAATATATATCCCACGGGGGTAAAATTGAAAAAAGTTTAAAAAAAATTTTTTTTGGACTTAGTCATTTTTACGGCGTTTATCAGACTTTCAGATAGGGGAAATGTGAGTGAGCATTACGATTTCAGTTCCAGAGCGATTCGCCCAATGAGTGCTTGATATTTAGTCGATTTCAGCCAATTTTCTGGATTTTTGAAAATTTCACTTTTTTGTGAAAATATCCACTAAATGAGGGAATAATATGTGTGAGGGTACCCCAGGAGAGTTCCAAATGTGTGTGGGTAGAATATATATCCCACGGGGCTAAAATTGAAAAAATTTGAAAAAAAATTTTTTTTGGACTTAGTCATTTTTCCGGCGTTTATTAGACTTTCAGATAGGGGAAATGTCAGTGAGCATTCTGATTTCAGTTCCAGAGCGATTCGCCCAATGAGTCCTTGATATTTAGTTGTTTTCAGCCAATAATTTGGATTTTTGAAAATTTCACTTTTTTGTGAAAATATCCACTAAATGAGGGAATAATATGTGTGAAGGTACCCCAGGAGAGTTCCAAATGTGTGTGGGTAGAATATATATCCCACGGGGGTAAAATTGAAAAAAGTTGAAAAAAATTTTTTTTTTGGACTTAGTCATTTTTCCGGCGTTTATCAGACTTTCAGTTAGGGGAAATGTCAGTGAGCATTCCGATTTCAGTTCCAGAGCGATTCGCCCAATGAGTACTTGATATTTAGTCGTTTTCAGCCATTAATTTGGATTTTTGAAAATTTCACTTTTTTGTGAAAATATCCACTAAATGAGGGAATAATATGTGTGAGGGTACCCCAGGAGAGTTCCAAATGTGTGTGGGTAGAATATATATCCCACGGGGTTAAAATTGAAAAAGGTTGAAAAATTTTTTTTTTTGGACTTAGTCATTTTTCCGGCGTTTATCAGACTTTCAGATAGGGGAAATGTCAGTGAGCATTCCGATTTCAGTTCCAGAGTGATTCGCCCAATGAGTCCTTGATATTTAGTCGTTTTCAGCCAATTTTCTGGATTTTTGAAAATTTCACTTTTTTGTGAAAATATCCACTAAATGAGGGAATAATATGTGTGAGGGTACCCCAGGAGAGTTCCAAATGTGTGTGGGTAGAATATATATCCCACGGGGGTAAAATTGAAAAAAGTTGAAAAAATTTTTTTTTGGACTTAGTCATTTTTCCGGCGTTTATCAGACTTTCAGATAGGGGAAATGTCAGTGAGCATTCCGATTTCAGTTCCAGAGCGATTCGCCCAATGAGTCCTTGATATTTAGTCGTTTTCAGCCATTAATTTGGATTTTTGAAAATTTCACTTTTTTTTGAAAATATCCACTAAATGAGGGAATAATATGTGTGAGGGTACCCCAGGAGAGTTCCAAATGTGTGTGGGTAGAATATATATCCCACGGTGGTAAAATTGAAAAAGTTTAAAAAAAATTTTTTTTGGACTTAGTAATTTTTCTGGCGTTTATCAAACTTTCAGATAGGGGAAATGTCAGTGAGCGTTCCAATTTCAGTTCCAGAGCGATTCGCCCAATGAGTGCTTGATATTTAGTCGTTTTCAGCCAATTTTCTGGATTTTTGAAAATTTCACTTTTTTGTGAAAATATCCACTAAATGAGGGAATAATATGTGTGAAGGTACCCCAGGAGAGTTCCAAATGTGTGTGGGTAGAATATATATCCCACGGGGGTAAAATTGAAAAAAGTTTAAAAAAAATTTTTTTTGGACTTAGTCATTTTTACGGCGTTTATCAGACTTTCAGATAGGGGAAATGTGAGTGAGCATTACGATTTCAGTTCCAGAGCGATTCGCCCAATGAGTGCTTGATATTTAGTCGTTTTCAGCCAATTTTCTGGATTTTTGAAAATTTCACTTTTTTGTGAAAATATCCACTAAATGAGGGAATAATATGTGTGAGGGTACCCCAGGAGAGTTCCAAATGTGTGTGGGTAGAATATATATCCCACGGGGCTAAAATTGAAAAAAGTTGAAAAAAAATTTTTTTTGGACTTAGTCATTTTTCCGGCGTTTATCAGACTTTCAGATAGGGGAAATGTCAGTGAGCATTCTGATTTCAGTTCCAGAGCGATTCGCCCAATGAGTCCTTGATATTTAGTCGTTTTCAGCCAATAATTTGGATTTTTGAAAATTTCACTTTTTTGTGAAAATATCCACTAAATGAGGGAATAATATGTGTGAAGGTACCCCAGGAGAGTTCCAAATGTGTGTGGGTAGAATATATATCCCACGGGGGTAAAATTGAAAAAAGTTGAAAAAAATTTTTTTTTTGGACTGTCATTTTTCCGGCGTTTATCAGTCTTTCAGATAGGGGAAATTTGAGTGAGCGTTCCGATTTCAGTTCCAGAGTGATTCGCCCAATGAGTCCTTGATATTTTGTCGTTTTCAGCCAATTTTCTGGATTTTTGAAAATTTCACTTTTTTGTGAAAATATCCACTAAATGAGGGAATAATATGTGTGAGGGTACCCCAGGAGAGTTCCAAATGTGTGTGGGTAGAATATATATCCCACGGGGGTAAAATTGAAAAAAGTTGAAAAAATTTTTTTTTGGACTTAGTCATTTTTCCGGCGTTTATCAGACTTTCAGATAGGGGAAATGTCAGTGAGCATTCCGATTTCAGTTCCAGAGCGATTCGCCCAATGAGTACTTGATATTTAGTCGTTTTCAGCCAATAATTTGGATTTTTGAAAATTTCACTTTTTTGTGAAAATATCCACTAAATGAGGGAATAATATGTGTGAGGGTACCCCAGGAGAGTTCCAAATGTGTGTGGGTAGAATATATATCCCACGGGGGTAAAATTGAAAAAAGTTGAAAAAATTTTTTTTTTTGCACTTAGTCATTTTTACGGCGTTTATCAGACTTTCAGATAGGGGAAATGTCAGTGAGCGTTCCAATTTCAGTTCCAGAGCGATTCGCCCAATGAGTCCTTGATATTTAGTCGTTTTCAGCCAATTTTCTGGATTTTTGAAAATTTCACTTTTTTGTGAAAATATCCACTAAATGAGGGAATAATATGTGTGAAGGTACCCCAGGAGAGTTCCAAATGTGTGTGGGTAGAATATATATCCGACGGGGGTAAAATTGAAAAAAGTTTAAAAAAATTTTTTTTTGGACTTAGTCATTTTTACGGCGTTTATCAGACTTTCAGATAGGGGAAATGTGAGTGAGCATTACGATTTCAGTTCCAGAGCGATTCGCCCAATGAGTCCTTGATATTTAGTCGTTTTCAGCCATTAATTTGGATTTTTGAAAATTTCACTTTTTTGTGAAAATATCCACTAAATGAGGGAATAATATGTGTGAGGGTACCCCAGGAGAGTTCCAAATGTGTGTGGGTAGAATATATATTCCACGGGGGTAAAATTGAAAAAAGTTGAAAAAAATTTTTTTTTTGCACTTAGTCATTTTTACGGCGTTTATCAGACTTTCAGATAGGGGAAATGTGAGTGAGCGTTCCGATTTCAGTTCCAGAGCGATTCGCCCAATGAGCTCTTGATATTTAGTCGTTTTCAGCCAATTTTCTGGATTTTTGAAAATTTCACTTTTTTGTGAAAATATCCACTAAATGAGGGAATAATATGTGTGAGGGTACCCCAGGAGAGTTCCAAATGTGTGTGGGTAGAATATATATCCCACGGGGGTAAAATTGAAAAAAGTTGAAAAAAATTTTTTTTGGGACTTAGTCATTTTTCCGGCGTTTATCAGACTTTCAGATAGGGGAAATGTCAGTGAGCGTTCCGATTTCAGTTCCAGAGCAATTCGCCCAATGAGTCCTTCATATTTAGTCGTTTTCAGCCAATTTTCTGGATTTATGAAAATTTCACTTTTTTGTGAAAATATCAACTAAACGAGGGAATAATATGTGAGAGGGTACCCCAGGAGAGTTCCAAATGTGTGTGGGTAGAATATATATCCAACGGGGGTAAAATTGAAAAAAGTTGAACAAATTTTTTTTTGGACTTAGTCATTTTTCCGGCGTTTATCAGACTTTCAGATAGGGGAAATGTCAGTGAGCATTCCGATTTCAGTTCCAGAGCGATTCGCCCAATGAGTACTTGATATTTAGTCGTTTTCAGCCATTAATTTGGATTTTTGAAAATTTCACTTTTTTGTGAAAATATCCACTAAATGAGGGAATAATATGTGTGAGGGTACCCCAGGAGAGTTCCAAATGTGTGTGGGTAGAATATATATCCCACGGGGGTAAAATTGAAAAAAGTTGAAAAAATTTTTTTTTTTGCACTTAGTCATTTTTACGGCGTTTATCAGACTTTCAGATAGGGGAAATGTCAGTGAGCGTTCCAATTTCAGTTCCAGAGCGATTCGCCCAATGAGTGCTTGATATTTAGTCGTTTTCAGCCAATTTTCTGGATTTTTGAAAATTTCCCTTTTTTGTGAAAATATCCACTAAATGAGGGAATAATATGTGTGAGGGTACCCCAGGAGAGTTCCAAATGTGTGTTGGTAGAATATATATCCCACGGGGTTAAAATTGAAAAAGGTTGAAAAATTTTTTTTTTTGGACTTAGTCATTTTTCCGGCGTTTATCAGACTTTCAGATAGGGGAAATGTCAGTGAGCATTCCGATTTCAGTTCCAGAGTGATTCGCCCAATGAGTCCTTGATATTTAGTCGTTTTCAGCCAATTTTCTGGATTTTTGAAAATTTCACTTTTTTGTGAAAATATCCACTAAATGAGGGAATAATATGTGTGAGGGTACCCCAGGAGAGTTCCAAATGTGTGTGGGTAGAATATATATCCCACGGGGGTAAAATTGAAAAAAGTTGAAAAAATTTTTTTTTGGACTTAGTCATTTTTCCGGCGTTTATCAGACTTTCAGATAGGGGAAATGTCAGTGAGCATTCCGATTTCAGTTCCAGAGCGATTCGCCCAATGAGTCCTTGATATTTAGTCGTTTTCAGCCATTAATTTGGATTTTTGAAAATTTCACTTTTTTTTGAAAATATCCACTAAATGAGGGAATAATATGTGTGAGGGTACCCCAGGAGAGTTCCAAATGTGTGTGGGTAGAATATATATCCCACGGTGGTAAAATTGAAAAAGTTTAAAAAAAATTTTTTTTGGACTTAGTAATTTTTCTGGCGTTTATCAAACTTTCAGATAGGGGAAATGTCAGTGAGCGTTCCAATTTCAGTTCCAGAGCGATTCGCCCAATGAGTGCTTGATATTTAGTCGTTTTCAGCCAATTTTCTGGATTTTTGAAAATTTCACTTTTTTGTGAAAATATCCACTAAATGAGGGAATAATATGTGTGAAGGTACCCCAGGAGAGTTCCAAATGTGTGTGGGTAGAATATATATCCCACGGGGGTAAAATTGAAAAAAGTTTAAAAAAAATTTTTTTTGGACTTAGTCATTTTTACGGCGTTTATCAGACTTTCAGATAGGGGAAATGTGAGTGAGCATTACGATTTCAGTTCCAGAGCGATTCGCCCAATGAGTGCTTGATATTTAGTCGTTTTCAGCCAATTTTCTGGATTTTTGAAAATTTCACTTTTTTGTGAAAATATCCACTAAATGAGGGAATAATATGTGTGAGGGTACCCCAGGAGAGTTCCAAATGTGTGTGGGTAGAATATATATCCCACGGGGGTAAAATTGAAAAAAGTTGAAAAAATTTTTTTTTGGACTTAGTCATTTTTCCGGCGTTTATCAGACTTTCAGATAGGGGAAATGTCAGTGAGCATTCCGATTTCAGTTCCAGAGCGATTCGCCCAATGAGTACTTGATATTTAGTCGTTTTCAGCCAATAATTTGGATTTTTGAAAATTTCACTTTTTTGTGAAAATATCCACTAAATGAGGGAATAATATGTGTGAGGGTACCCCAGGAGAGTTCCAAATGTGTGTGGGTAGAATATATATCCCACGGGGGTAAAATTGAAAAAAGTTGAAAAAATTTTTTTTTTTGCACTTAGTCATTTTTACGGCGTTTATCAGACTTTCAGATAGGGGAAATGTCAGTGAGCGTTCCAATTTCAGTTCCAGAGTGATTCGCCCAATGAGTCCTTGATATTTAGTCGTTTTCAGCCAATTTTCTGGATTTTTGAAAATTTCACTTTTTTGTGAAAATATCCACTAAATGAGGGAATAATATGTGTGAAGGTACCCCAGGAGAGTTCCAAATGTGTGTGGGTAGAATATATATCCCACGGGGGTAAAATTGAAAAAAGTTTAAAAAAATTTTTTTTTGGACTTAGTCATTTTTACGGCGTTTATCAGACTTTCAGATAGGGGAAATGTGAGTGAGCATTACGATTTCAGTTCCAGAGCGATTCGCCCAATGAGTCCTTGATATTTAGTCGTTTTCAGCCATTAATTTGGATTTTTGAAAATTTCACTTTTTTGTGAAAATATCCACTAAATGAGGGAATAATATGTGTGAGGGTACCCCAGGAGAGTTCCAAATGTGTGTGGGTAGAATATATATTCCACGGGGGTAAAATTGAAAAAAGTTGAAAAAAATTTTTTTTTTGCACTTAGTCATTTTTACGGCGTTTATCAGACTTTCAGATAGGGGAAATGTGAGTGAGCGTTCCGATTTCAGTTCCAGAGCGATTCGCCCAATGAGCTCTTGATATTTAGTCGTTTTCAGCCAATTTTCTGGATTTTTGAAAATTTCACTTTTTTGTGAAAATATCAACTAAACGAGGGAATAATATGTGAGAGGGTACCCCAGGAGAGTTCCAAATGTGTGTGGGTAGAATATATATCCAACGGGGGTAAAATTGAAAAAAGTTGAACAAATTTTTTTTTGGACTTAGTCATTTTTCCGGCGTTTATCAGACTTTAAGATAGGGGAAATGTCTGTGAGCGTTCCGATTTCAGTTCCAGAGCAATTCGGCAAATGAGTCCTTGATATTTAGTCGTTTTCAGCCAATAATTTGGATTTTTGAAAATTTCACTTTTTTGTGAAAATATCCACTAAATGAGGGAATAATATGTGTGAGGGTACCCCAGGAGAGTTCCAAATGTGTGTGGGTAGAATATATATCCCACGGGGGTAAAATTGAAAAAAGTTGAAAAAATTTTTTTTTGGACTTAGTCATTTTTCCGGCGTTTATCAGACTTTCAGATAGGGGAAATGTCAGTGAGCATTCCGATTTCAGTTCCAGAGCGATTCGCCCAATGAGTCCTTGATATTTAGTCGTTTTCAGCCATTAATTTGGATTTTTGAAAATTTCACTTTTTTTTGAAAATATCCACTAAATGAGGGAATAATATGTGTGAGGGTACCCCAGGAGAGTTCCAAATGTGTGTGGGTAGAATATATATCCCACGGTGGTAAAATTGAAAAAGTTTAAAAAAAATTTTTTTTGGACTTAGTACTTTTTCTGGCGTTTATCAGACTTTCAGATAGGGGAAATGTCAGTGAGCGTTCCAATTTCAGTTCCAGAGTGATTCGCCCAATGAGTGCTTGATATTTAGTCGTTTTCAGCCAATTTTCTGGATTTTTGAAAATTTCACTTTTTTGTGAAAATATCCACTAAATGAGGGAATAATATGTGTGAGGGTACCCCAGGAGAGTTAAAATGTGTGTGGGTAGAATATATATCCCACGGGGGTAAAATTGAAAAAAGTTGAAAAAAATTTTTTTTTTGGACTTAGTCATTTTTCCGGCGTTTATCAGACTTTCAGATAGGGGAAATGTCAGTGAGCATTCTGATTTCAGTTCCAGAGCGATTCGCCCAATGAGTCCTTGATATTTAGTCGTTTTCAGCCAATAATTTGGATTTTTGAAAATTTCACTTTTTTGTGAAAATATCCACTAAATGAGGGAATAATATGTGTGAAGGTACCCCAGGAGAGTTCCAAATGTGTGTGGGTAGAATATATATCCCACGGGGGTAAAATTGAAAAAAGTTGAAAAAAATTTTTTTTTTGGACTTAGTCATTTTTCCGGCGTTTATCAGACTTTCAGTTAGGGGAAATGTCAGTGAGCATTCCGATTTCAGTTCCAGAGTGATTCGCCCAATGAGTCCTTGATATTTTGTCGTTTTCAGCCAATTTTCTGGATTTTTGAAAATTTCACTTTTTTGTGAAAATATCCACTAAATGAGGGAATAATATGTGTGAGGGTACCCCAGGAGAGTTCCAAATGTGTGTGGGTAGAATATATATCCCACGGGGGTAAAATTGAAAAAAGTTGAAAAAATTTTTTTTTGGACTTAGTCATTTTTCCGGCGTTTATCAGACTTTCAGATAGGGGAAATGTCAGTGAGCATTCTGATTTCAGTTCCAGAGCGATTCGCCCAATGAGTCCTTGATATTTAGTCGTTTTCAGCCAATAATTTGGATTTTTGAAAATTTCACTTTTTTGTGAAAATATCCACTAAATGAGGGAATAATATGTGTGAGGGTACCCCAGGAGAGTTCCAAATGTGTGTGGGTAGAATATATATCCCACGGTGGTAAAATTGAAAAAAGTTGAAAAAAATTTTTTTTTTGCACTTAGTCATTTTTACGGCGTTTATCAGACTTTCAGATAGGGGAAATGTGAGTGAGCGTTCCGATTTCAGTTCCAGAGCGATTCGCCCAATGAGCTCTTGATATTTAGTCGTTTTCAGCCAATTTTCTGGATTTTTGAAAATTTCACTTTTTTGTGAAAATATCCACTAAATGAGGGAATAATATGTGTGAGGGTACCCCAGGAGAGTTCCAAATGTGTGTGGGTAGAATATATATCCCACGGGGGTAAAATTGAAAAAAGTTGAAAAAAATTTTTTTTGGGACTTAGTCATTTTTCCGGCGTTTATCAGACTTTCAGATAGGGGAAATGTCAGTGAGCGTTCCGATTTCAGTTCCAGAGCAATTCGCCCAATGAGTCCTTCATATTTAGTCGTTTTCAGCCAATTTTCTGGATTTATGAAAATTTCACTTTTTTGTGAAAATATCAACTAAACGAGGGAATAATATGTGAGAGGGTACCCCAGGAGAGTTCCAAATGTGTGTGGGTAGAATATATATCCAACGGGGGTAAAATTGAAAAAAGTTGAACAAATTTTTTTTTGGACTTAGTCATTTTTCCGGCGTTTATCAGACTTTAAGATAGGGGAAATGTCTGTGAGCGTTCCGATTTCAGTTCCAGAGCAATTCGGCAAATGAGTCCTTGATATTTAGTCGTTTTCAGCCAATAATTTGGATTTTTGAAAATTTCACTTTTTTGTGAAAATATCCACTAAATGAGGGAATAATATGTGTGAGGGTACCCCAGGAGAGTTCCAAATGTGTGTGGGTAGAATATATATCCCACGGGGGTAAAATTGAAAAAAGTTGAAAAATTTTTTTTTTTTCGACTTAGTCATTTTTCCGGCGTTTATCAGACTTTCAGATAGGGGAAATGTGAGTGAGCGTTCCGATTTCAGTTCCAGAGTGATTCGCCCAATGAGTCCTTGATATTTAGTCGTTTTCAGCCAATTTTCTGAATTTTTGAAAATTTCACTTTTTTGTGAAAATATCCACTAAATGAGGGAATAATATGTGTGAGGGTACCCCAGGAGAGTTCCAAATGTGTGTGGGTAGAATATATATCCCACGGGGGTAAAATTGAAAAAAGTTGAAAAAATTTTTGTTTTTGCACTTAGTCATTTTTACTGCGTTTATCAGACTTTCAGATAGGGGAAATGTGAGTGAGCGTTCCGATTTCAGTTCCAGAGCGATTCGCCCAATGAGTCCTTGATATTTAGTCGTTTTCAGCCAATTTTCTGGATTTTTGAAAATTTCCCTTTTTTGTGAAAATATCCACTAAATGAGGGAATAATATGTGTGAGGGTACCCCAGGAGAGTTCCAAATGTGTGTGGGTAGAATATATATCCCACGGGGGTAAAATTGAAAAAAGTTGAAAAAATTTTTTTTTGGACTTAGTCATTTTTCCGGCGTTTATCAGACTTTCAGATAGGGGAAATGTCAGTGAGCATTCCGATTTCAGTTCCAGAGCGATTCGCCCAATGAGTCCTTGATATTTAGTCGTTTTCAGCCATTAATTTGGATTTTTGAAAATTTCACTTTTTTTTGAAAATATCCACTAAATGAGGGAATAATATGTGTGAGGGTACCTCAGGAGAGTGCCAAATGTGTGTGGGTAGAATATATATCCCACGGTGGTAAAATTGAAAAAGTTTAAAAAAAATTTTTTTTGGACTTAGTAATTTTTCTGGCGTTTATCAAACTTTCAGATAGGGGAAATGTCAGTGAGCGTTCCAATTTCAGTTCCAGAGCGATTCGCCCAATGAGTGCTTGATATTTAGTCGTTTTCAGCCAATTTTCTGGATTTTTGAAAATTTCACTTTTTTGTGAAAATATCCACTAAATGAGGGAATAATATGTGTGAGGGTACCCCAGGAGAGTTCCAAATGTGCGTGGGTAGAATATATATCCCACGGGGGTAAAATTGAAAAAAGTTTAACAAATTTTTTTTTGGACTTAGTCATTTTTCCGGCGTTTATCAGACTTTCAGTTAGGGGAAATGTCAGTGAGCATTCCGATTTCAGTTCCAGAGTGATTCGCCCAATGAGTCCTTGATATTTAGTCGTTTTCAGCCAATAATTTGGATTTTTGAAAATTTCACTTTTTTGTGAAAATATCCACTAAATGAGGGAATAATATGTGTGAAGGTACCCCAGGAGAGTTCCAAATGTGTGTGGGTAGAATATATATCCCACGGGGGTAAAATTGAAAAAAGTTTAAAAAAAATTTTTTTTGGACTTAGTCATTTTTACGGCGTTTATCAGACTTTCAGATAGGGGAAATGTGAGTGAGCATTAAGATTTCAGTTCCAGAGCGATTCGCCCAATGAGTGCTTGATATTTAGTCGTTTTCAGCCAATTTTCTGGATTTTTGAAAATTTCACTTTTTTGTGAAAATATCCACTAAATGAGGGAATAATATGTGTGAAGGTACCCCAGGAGAGTTCCAAATGTGTGTGGGTAGAATATATATCCCACGGGGGTAAAATTGAAAAAAGTTGAAAAAAATTTTTTTTTTGGACTTAGTCATTTTTCCGGCGTTTATCAGACTTTCAGTTAGGGGAAATGTCAGTGAGCATTCCGATTTCAGTTCCAGAGTGATTCGCCCAATGAGTCCTTGATATTTTGTCGTTTTCAGCCAATTTTCTGGATTTTTGAAAATTTCACTTTTTTGTGAAAATATCCACTAAATGAGGGAATAATATGTGTGAGGGTACCCCAGGAGAGTTCCAAATGTGTGTGGGTAGAATATATATCCCACGGGGGTAAAATTGAAAAAAGTTGAAAAAATTTTTTTTTGGACTTAGTCATTTTTCCGGCGTTTATCAGACTTTCAGATAGGGGAAATGTCAGTGAGCGTTCCGATTTCAGTTCCAGAGCGATTCGCCCAATGAGTACTTGATATTTAGTCGTTTTCAGCCATTAATTTGGATTTTTGAAAATTTCACTTTTTTGTGAAAATATCCACTAAATGAGGGAATAATATGTGTGAGGGTACCCCAGGAGAGTTCCAAATGTGTGTGGGTAGAATATATATCCCACGGGGGTAAAATTGAAAAAAGTTGAAAAAATTTTTTTTTTTGCACTTAGTCATTTTTACGGCGTTTATCAGACTTTCAGATAGGGGAAATGTCAGTGAGCGTTCCAATTTCAGTTCCAGAGCGATTCGCCCAATGAGTGCTTGATATTTAGTCGTTTTCAGCCAATTTTCTGGATTTTTGAAAATTTCCCTTTTTTGTGAAAATATCCACTAAATGAGGGAATAATATGTGTGAGGGTACCCCAGGAGAGTTCCAAATGTGTGTGGGTAGAATATATATCCCACGGGGGTAAAATTGAAAAAAGTTGAAAAAATTTTTTTTTGGACTTAGTCATTTTTCCGGCGTTTATCAGACTTTCAGATAGGGGAAATGTCAGTGAGCATTCCGATTTCAGTTCCAGAGTGATTCGCCCAATGAGTCCTTGATATTTAGTCGTTTTCAGCCAATTTTCTGAATTTTTGAAAATTTCACTTTTTTGTGAAAATATCCACTAAATGACGGAATAATATGTATGAGGGTACCCCAGGAGAGTTCCAAATGTGTGTGGGTAGAATATATATCCCACGGGGGTAAAATTGAAAAAAGTTGAAAAAAATTTTTTTTGGACTTAGTCATTTTTCCGGCGTTTATCAGACTTTCAGATAGGGGAAATGTCAGTGAGCATTCCGATTTCAGTTCCAGAGCGATTCGCCCAATGAGTCCTTGATATTTAGTCGTTTTCAGCCATTAATTTGGATTTTTGAAAATTTCACTTTTTTGTGAAAATATCCACTAAATGAGGGAATAATATGTGTGAGGGTACCCCAGGAGAGTTCCAAATGTGTGTGGGTAGAATATATATCCCACGGGGGTAAAATTGAAAAAAGTTGAAAAAATTTTTGTTTTTGCACTTAGTCATTTTTACTGCGTTTATCAGACTTTCAGATAGGGGAAATGTGAGTGAGCGTTCCGATTTCAGTTCCAGAGCGATTCGCCCAATGAGTCCTTGATATTTAGTCGTTTTCAGCCAATTTTCTGGATTTTTGAAAATTTCACTTTTTTTTGAAAATATCCACTAAATGAGGGAATAATATGTGTGAGGGTACCCCAGGAGAGTTCCAAATGTGTGTGGGTAGAATATATATCCCACGGTGGTAAAATTGAAAAAGTTTAAAAAAAATTTTTTTTGGACTTAGTAATTTTTCTGGCGTTTATCAAACTTTCAGATAGGGGAAATGTCAGTGAGCGTTCCAATTTCAGTTCCAGAGCGATTCGCCCAATGAGTGCTTGATATTTAGTCGTTTTCAGCCAATTTTCTGGATTTTTGAAAATTTCACTTTTTTGTGAAAATATCCACTAAATGAGGGAATAATATGTGTGAGGGTACCCCAGGAGAGTTCCAAATGTGCGTGGGTAGAATATATATCCCACGGGGGTAAAATTGAAAAAAGTTTAACAAATTTTTTTTTGGACTTAGTCATTTTTCCGGCGTTTATCAGACTTTCAGTTAGGGGAAATGTCAGTGAGCATTCCGATTTCAGTTCCAGAGTGATTCGCCCAATGAGTCCTTGATATTTAGTCGTTTTCAGCCAATAATTTGGATTTTTGAAAATTTCACTTTTTTGTGAAAATATCCACTAAATGAGGGAATAATATGTGTGAAGGTACCCCAGGAGAGTTCCAAATGTGTGTGGGTAGAATATATATCCCACGGGGGTAAAATTGAAAAAAGTTTAAAAAAAATTTTTTTTGGACTTAGTCATTTTTACGGCGTTTATCAGACTTTCAGATAGGGGAAATGTGAGTGAGCATTACGATTTCAGTTCCAGAGCGATTCGCCCAATGAGTGCTTGATATTTAGTCGTTTTCAGCCAATAATTTGGATTTTTGAAAATTTCACTTTTTTGTGAAAATATCCACTAAATGAGGGAATAATATGTGTGAAGGTACCCCAGGAGAGTTCCAAATGTGTGTGGGTAGAATATATATCCCACCGGGGTAAAATTGAAAAAAGTTGAAAAAAATTTTTTTTTTGGACTTAGTCATTTTTCCGGCGTTTATCAGACTTTCAGTTAGGGGAAATGTCAGTGAGCATTCCGATTTCAGTTCCAGAGTGATTCGCCCAATGAGTCCTTGATATTTTGTCGTTTTCAGCCAATTTTCTGGATTTTTGAAAATTTCACTTTTTTGTGAAAATATCCACTAAATGAGGGAATAATATGTGTGAGGGTACCCCAGGAGAGTTCCAAATGTGTGTGGGTAGAATATATATCCCACGGGGGTAAAATTGAAAAAAGTTGAAAAAATTTTTTTTTGGACTTAGTCATTTTTCCGGCGTTTATCAGACTTTCAGATAGGGGAAATGTCAGTGAGCATTCCGATTTCAGTTCCAGAGCGATTCGCCAAATGAGTACTTGATATTTAGTCGTTTTCAGCCATTAATTTGGATTTTTGAAAATTTCACTTTTTTGTGAAAATATCCACTAAATGAGGGAATAATATGTGTGAGGGTACCCCAGGAGAGTTCCAAATGTGTGTGGGTAGAATATATATCCCACGGGGGTAAAATTGAAAAAAGTTGAAAAAATTTTTTTTTTTGCACTTAGTCATTTTTACGGCGTTTATCAGACTTTCAGATAGGGGAAATGTCAGTGAGCGTTCCAATTTCAGTTCCAGAGCGATTCGCCCAATGAGTGCTTGATATTTAGTCGTTTTCAGCCAATTTTCTGGATTTTTGAAAATTTCCCTTTTTTGTGAAAATATCCACTAAATGAGGGAATAATATGTGTGAGGGTACCCCAGGAGAGTTCCAAATGTGTGTGGGTAGAATATATATCCCACGGGGTTAAAATTGAAAAAGGTTGAAAAAATTTTTTTTTTGGACTTAGTCATTTTTCCGGCGTTTATCAGACTTTCAGATAGGGGAAATGTCAGTGAGCATTCCGATTTCAGTTCCAGAGTGATTCGCCCAATGAGTCCTTGATATTTAGTCGTTTTCAGCCAATTTTCTGGATTTTTGAAAATTTCACTTTTTTGTGAAAATATCCACTAAATGAGGGAATAATATGTGTGAGGGTACCCCAGGAGAGTTCCAAATGTGTGTGGGTAGAATATATATCCCACGGGGGTAAAATTGAAAAAAGTTGAAAAAATTTTTTTTTGGACTTAGTCATTTTTCCGGCGTTTATCAGACTTTCAGATAGGGGAAATGTCAGTGAGCATTCCGATTTCAGTTCCAGAGCGATTCGCCCAATGAGTCCTTGATATTTAGTCGTTTTCAGCCATTAATTTGGATTTTTGAAAATTTCACTTTTTTTTGAAAATATCCACTAAATGAGGGAATAATATGTGTGAGGGTACCCCAGGAGAGTTCCAAATGTGTGTGGGTAGAATATATATCCCACGGTGGTAAAATTGAAAAAGTTTAAAAAAAATTTTTTTTGGACTTAGTAATTTTTCTGGCGTTTATCAAACTTTCAGATAGGGGAAATGTCAGTGAGCGTTCCAATTTCAGTTCCAGAGCGATTCGCCCAATGAGTGCTTGATATTTAGTCGTTTTCAGCCAATTTTCTGGATTTTTGAAAATTTCACTTTTTTGTGAAAATATCCACTAAATGAGGGAATAATATGTGTGAGGGTACCCCAGGAGAGTTCCAAATGTGTGTGGGTAGAATATATATCCCACGGGGGTAAAATTGAAAAAAGTTTAACAAATTTTTTTTTGGACTTAGTCATTTTTCCGGCGTTTATCAGACTTTCAGTTAGGGGAAATGTCAGTGAGCATTCCGATTTCAGTTCCAGAGTGATTCGCCCAATGAGTCCTTGATATTTAGTCGTTTTCAGCCAATAATTTGGATTTTTGAAAATTTCACTTTTTTGTGAAAATATCCACTAAATGAGGGAATAATATGTGTGAAGGTACCCCAGGAGAGTTCCAAATGTGTGTGGGTAGAATATATATCCCACGGGGGTAAAATTGAAAAAAGTTTAAAAAAAATTTTTTTTGGACTTAGTCATTTTTACGGCGTTTATCAGACTTTCAGATAGGGGAAATGTGAGTGAGCATTACGATTTCAGTTCCAGAGCGATTCGCCCAATGAGTGCTTGATATTTAGTCGTTTTCAGCCAATTTTCTGGATTTTTGAAAATTTCACTTTTTTGTGAAAATATCCACTAAATGAGGGAATAATATGTGTGAGGGTACCCCAGGAGAGTTCCAAATGTGTGTGGGTAGAATATATATCCCACGGGGCTAAAATTGAAAAAAGTTGAAAAAAAATTTTTTTGGGACTTAGTCATTTTTCCGGCGTTTATCAGACTTTCAGATAGGGGAAATGTCAGTGAGCATTCTGATTTCAGTTCCAGAGCGATTCGCCCAATGAGTCCTTGATATTTAGTCGTTTTCAGCCAATAATTTGGATTTTTGAAAATTTCACTTTTTTGTGAAAATATCCACTAAATGAGGGAATAATATGTGTGAAGGTACCCCAGGAGAGTTCCAAATGTGTGTGGGTAGAATATATATCCCACGGGGGTAAAATTGAAAAAAGTTGAAAAAAATTTTTTTTTTGGACTTAGTCATTTTTCCGGCGTTTATCAGACTTTCAGTTAGGGGAAATGTCAGTGAGCATTCCGATTTCAGTTCCAGAGTGATTCGCCCAATGAGTCCTTGATATTTTGTCGTTTTCAGCCAATTTTCTGGATTTTTGAAAATTTCACTTTTTTGTGAAAATATCCACTAAATGAGGGAATAATATGTGTGAGGGTACCCCAGGAGAGTTCCAAATGTGTGTGGGTAGAATATATATCCCACGGGGGTAAAATTGAAAAAAGTTGAAAAAATTTTTTTTTGGACTTAGTCATTTTTCCGGCGTTTATCAGACTTTCAGATAGGGGAAATGTCAGTGAGCATTCCGATTTCAGTTCCAGAGCGATTCGCCCAATGAGTACTTGATATTTAGTCGTTTTCAGCCATTAATTTGGATTTTTGAAAATTTCACTTTTTTGTGAAAATATCCACTAAATGAGGGAATAATATGTGTGAGGGTACCCCAGGAGAGTTCCAAATGTGTGTGGGTAGAATATATTTCCCACGGGGGTAAAATTGAAAAAAGTTGAAAAAATTTTTTTTTTTGCACTTAGTCATTTTTACGGCGTTTATCAGACTTTCAGATAGGGGAAATGTCAGTGAGCGTTCCAATTTCAGTTCCAGAGCGATTCGCCCAATGAGTGCTTGATATTTAGTCGTTTTCAGCCAATTTTCTGGATTTTTGAAAATTTCACTTTTTTGTGAAAATATCCACTAAATGAGGGAATAATATGTGTGAGGGTACCCCAGGAGAGTTCCAAATGTGTGTGGGTAGAATATATATCCCACGGGGTTAAAATTGAAAAAGGTTGAAAAAATTTTTTTTTTGGACTTAGTCATTTTTCCGGCGTTTATCAGACTTTCAGATATGGGAAATGTCAGTGAGCATTCCGATTTCAGTTCCAGAGTGATTCGCCCAATGAGTCCTTGATATTTAGTCGTTTTCACCAATTTTCTGGATTTTTGAAAATTTCACTTTTTTGTGAAAATATCCACTAAATGAGGGAATAATATGTGTGAGGGTACCCCAGGAGAGTTCCAAATGTGTGTGGGTAGAATATATATCCCACGGGGGTAAAATTGAAAAAAGTTGAACAAATTTTTTTTGGACTTAGTCATTTTTCCGGCGTTTATCAGACTTTCAGATAGGGGAAATGTCTGTGAGCGTTCCGATTTCAGTTCCAGAGCAATTCGCCCAATGATTCCTTGATATTTAGTCGTTTTCAGCCAATTTTCTGGATTTTTGAAAATTTCACTTTTTTGTGAAAATATCCACTAAATGAGGGAATAATATGTGTGAAGGTACCCCAGGAGAGTTCCAAATGTGTGTGGGTAGAATATATATCCCACGGGGGTAAAATTGAAAAAAGTTTAAAAAAAATTTTTTTTGGACTTAGTCATTTTTACGGCGTTTATCAGACTTTCAGATAGGGGAAATGTGAGTGAGCATTACGATTTCAGTTCCAGAGCGATTCGCCCAATGAGTCCTTGATATTTAGTCGTTTTCAGCCATTAATTTGGATTTTTGAAAATTTCACTTTTTTGTGAAAATATCCACTAAATGAGGGAATAATATGTGTGAGGGTACCCCAGGAGAGTTCCAAATGTGTGTGGGTAGAATATATATTCCACGGGGGTAAAATTGAAAAAAGTTGAAAAAAATTTTTTTTTTGCACTTAGTCATTTTTACGGCGTTTATCAGACTTTCAGATAGGGGAAATGTCAGTGAGCGTTCCAATTTCAGTTCCAGAGCGATTCGCCCAATGAGTGCTTGATATTTAGTCGTTTTCAGCCAATTTTCTGGATTTTTGAAAATTTCACTTTTTTGTGAAAATATCCACTAAATGAGGGAATAATATGTGTGAGGGTACCCCAGGAGAGTTCCAAATGTGTGTGGGTAGAATATATATCCCACGGTGGTAAAATTGAAAAAAGTTTAAAAAAATTTTTTTTTGGACTTAATAATTTTTCTGGCGTTTATCAGACTTTCAGATAGGGGAAATGTCAGTGAGCATTCCAATTTCAGTTCCAGAGCGATTCGCCCAATGAGTGCTTGATATTTAGTCGTTTTCAGCCAATTTTCTGGATTTTTGAAAATTTCACTTTTTGTGAAAATATCCACTAAATGAGGGAATAATATGTGTGAGGGTACCCCAGGAGAGTTCAAAATGTGTGTGGGTAGAATATATATCCCACGGGGGTAAAATTGAAAAAGGTTGAAAAAATTTTTTTTTTGGACTTAGTCATTTTTCCGGCGTTTATCAGACTTTCAGATAGGGGAAATGTGAGTGAGCGTTCCGATTTCAGTTCCAGAGCGATTCGCCCAATGAGTCCTTGATATTTAGTCGTTTTCAGCCAATTTTCTGGATTTTTGAAAATTTCACTTTTTTGTGAAAATATCCACTAAATGAGGGAATAATATGTGTGAGGGTACCCCAGGAGAGTTCCAAATGTGTGTGGGTAGAATATATATCCCACGAGGGTAAAATTGAAAAAGGTTGAAAAAATTTTTTTTTTGGACTTAGTCATTTTTCCGGCGTTTATCAGACTTTCAGATAGGCGAAATGTCAGTGAGCATTCCGATTTCAGTTCCAGAGTGATTCGCCCAATGAGTGCTTGATATTTAGTCGTTTTCAGCCAATTTTCTGGATTTTTGAAAATTTCACTTTTTTGTGAAAATATCCACTAAATGAGGTAATAATATGTGTGAGGTTACCCCAGGAGAGTTACAAATGTGTGTGGGTAGAATATATATCCCACGGGGGTAAAATTGAAAAAAGTTGAAAAAATTTTTTTTTGGACTTAGTCATTTTTCCGGCGTTTATCAGACTTTCAGATAGGGGAAATGTCAGTGAGCATTCCAATTTCAGTTCCAGAGCGATTCGTCCAATGAGTCCTTGATATTTAGTCGTTTTCAGCCATTAATTTGGATTTTTGAAAATTTCACTTTTTTGTGAAAATATCCACTAAATGAGGGAATAATATGTGTGAGGGTACCCCAGGAGAGTTCCAAATGTGTGTGGGTAGAATATATATTCCACGGGGGTAAAATTGAAAAAAGTTGAAAAAATTTTTTTTTTTGCACTTAGTCATTTTTACGGCGTTTATCAGACTTTCAGATAGGGGAAATGTGAGTGAGCGTTCCGATTTCAGTTCCAGAGCGATTCGCCCAATGAGTCCTTGATATTTAGTCATTTTCAGCCAATTTTCTGGATTTTTGAAAATTTCACTTTTTTTGTGAAAATATCCACTAAATGAGGGAATAATATGTGTGAGGGTACCTCAGGAGAGTTCCAAATGTGTGTGGGTAGAATATATATCCCACGGGGGTAAGATTGAAAAAAGTTGAAAAAACTTTTTTTTTGGACTTAGTCATTTTTCCAGCGTTTATCAGACTTTCAGATAGGGGAAATGTCAGTGAGCATTCCGATTTCAGTTCCAGAGCGATTCGCCCAATGAGTCCTTGATATTTAGTCGTTTTCAGCCAATATTCTGGATTTTTGAAAATTTCACTTTTTTGTGAAAATATCCACTCAACGAGGGAATAATATGTGTGAGGGTACCCCAGGAGAGTTCCAAATGTGTGTGGGTAGAATATATATCCCACGGGGGTAAAATTGAAAAAAGTTGAACAAATTTTTTTTTGGACTTAGTCATTTTTCCGGCGTTTATCAGACTTTCAGATAGGGGAAATGTGAGTGAGCGTTCCGATTTCGGTTCCAGAGCGATTCGCCCAATGAGTCCTTGATATTTAGTCGTTTTCAGCCAATTTTCTGGATTTTTGAAAATTTCACTTTTTTGTGAAAATATCCACTCAACGAGGGAATAATATGTGTGAGGGTACCCCAGGAGAGTTCCAAATGTGTGTGGGTAGAATATATATCCCACGGGGGTAAAATTGAAAAAAGTTGAAAAACATTTTTTTTTGGACTTAGTCATTTTTCCGGCGTTTATCAGACTTTCAGATAGGGGAAATGTCAGTGAGCATTCCGATCTCAGTTCCAGAGCGATTCGCCCAATGAGTCCTTGATATTTAGTCATTTTTAGCCAATTTTCTGGATTTTTGAAAATTTCACTTTTTTTGTGAAAATATCCACTAAATGAGGGAATAATATGTGTGAGGGTACCTCAGGAGAGTTCCAAATGTGTGTGGGTAGAATATATATCCCACGGGGGTAAGATTGAAAAAAGTTGAAAAAACTTTTTTTTGGACTTAGTCATTTTTCCAGCGTTTATCAGACTTTCAGATAGGGGAAATGTCAGTGAGCATTCCGATCTCAGTTCCAGAGCGATTCGCCCAATGAGTCCTTGATATTTAGTCATTTTTAGCCAATTTTCTGGATTTTTGAAAATTTCACTTTTTTTGTGAAAATATCCACTAAATGAGGGAATAATATGTGTGAGGGTACCTCAGGAGAGTTCCAAATGTGTGTGGGTAGAATATATATCCCACGGGGGTAAGATTGAAAAAAGTTGAAAAAACTTTTTTTTTGGACTTAGTCATTTTTCCAGCGTTTATCAGACTTTCAGATAGGGGAAATGTCAGTGAGCATTCCGATTTCAGTTCCAGAGCGATTCGCCCAATGAGTCCTTGATATTTAGTCGTTTTCAGCCAATATTCTGGATTTTTGAAAATTTCACTTTTTTGTGAAAATATCCACTCAACGAGGGAATAATATGTGTGAGGGTACCCCAGGAGAGTTCCAAATGTGTGTGGGTAGAATATATATCCCACGGGGGTAAAATTGAAAAAAGTTGAACAAATTTTTTTTTGGACTTAGTCATTTTTCCGGCGTTTATCAGACTTTCAGATAGGGGAAATGTGAGTGAGCGTTCCGATTTCGGTTCCAGAGCGATTCGCCCAATGAGTCCTTGATATTTAGTCGTTTTCAGCCAATTTTCTGGATTTTTGAAAATTTCACTTTTTTGTGAAAATATCCACTCAACGAGGGAATAATATGTGTGAGGGTACCCCAGGAGAGTTCCAAATGTGTGTGGGTAGAATATATATCCCACGGGGGTAAAATTGAAAAAAGTTGAACAAATTTTTTTTTGGACTTAGTCATTTTTCCGGCGTTTATCAGACTTTCAGATAGGGGAAATGTCAGTGAGCGTTCCGATTTCAGTTCCAGAGCAATTCGCCCAATGAGTCCTTGATATTTAGTCATTTTCAGCCAATTTTCTGGATTTTTGAAAATTTCACTTTTTTGTGAAAATATCCAATAAATGAGGGAATAATATGTGTAAGGATACCCCAGGAGAGTTCCAAATGTGTGTGGGTAGAATATATATCCCACAGGGGTAAGATTGAAAAAAGTTGAAAAACATTTTTTTTTGGACTTAGTCATTTTTCCGGCGTTTATCAGACTTTCAGATAGGGGAAATGTCAGTGAACGTTCCGATTTCGGTTCCAGAGCGATTCGCCCAATGAGTCCTTGATATTTAGTCGTTTTCAGCCAATTTTCTGGATTTTTGAAAATTTCACTTTTTTGTGAAAATATCCACTAAATGAGGGAATAATATGTGTGAGGGTACCCCAGGAGAGTTCCAAATGTGTGTGGGTAGAATATATATCCCACGGGGGTAAAATTGAAAAAAGTTGAAAAACATTTTTTTTTGGACTTAGTCATTTTTCCGGCGTTTATCAGACTTTCAGATAGGGGAAATGTCAGTGAGCATTCCGATCTCAGTTCCAGAGCGATTCGCCCAATGAGTCCTTGATATTTAGTCATTTTCAGCCAATTTTCTGGATTTTTGAAAATTTCACTTTTTTTGTGAAAATATCCACTAAATGAGGGAATAATATGTGTGAGGGTACCTCAGGAGAGTTCCAAATGTGTGTGGGTAGAATATATATCCCACGGGGGTAAGATTGAAAAAAGTTGAAAAAACTTTTTTTTTGGACTTAGTCATTTTTCCAGCGTTTATCAGACTTTCAGATAGGGGAAATGTCAGTGAGCATTCCGATTTCAGTTCCAGAGCGATTCGCCCAATGAGTCCTTGATATTTAGTCGTTTTCAGCCAATATTCTGGATTTTTGAAAATTTCACTTTTTTGTGAAAATATCCAGTCAACGAGGGAATAATATGTGTGAGGGTACCCCAGGAGAGTTCCAAATGTGTGTGGGTAGAATATATATCCCACGGGGGTAAAATTGAAAAAAGTTGAACAAATTTTTTTTTGGACTTAGTCATTTTTCCGGCGTTTATCAGACTTTCAGATAGGGGAAATGTGAGTGATCATTCCGATTTCGGTTCCAGAGCGATTCGCCCAATGAGTCCTTGATATTTAGTCGTTTTCAGCCAATTTTCTGGATTTTTGAAAATTTCACTTTTTTGTGAAAATATCCACTCAACGAGGGAATAATATGTGTGAGGGTACCCCAGGAGAGTTCCAAATGTGTGTGGGTAGAATATATATCCCACGGGGGTAAAATTGAAAAAAGTTGAACAAATTTTTTTTTGGACTTAGTCATTTTTCCGGCGTTTATCAGACTTTCAGATAGGGGAAATGTCAGTGAGCGTTCCGATTTCAGTTCCAGAGCAATTCGCCCAATGAGTCCTTGATATTTAGTCATTTTCAGCCAATTTTCTGGATTTTTGAAAATTTCACTTTTTTGTGAAAATATCCAATAAATGAGGGAATAATATGTGTAAGGGTACCCCAGGAGAGTTCCAAATGTGTGTGGGTAGAATATATATCCCACAGGGGTAAGATTGAAAAAAGTTGAAAAACATTTTTTTTTGGACTTAGTCATTTTTCCGGCGTTTATCAGACTTTCAGATAGGGGAAATGTCAGTGAACGTTCCGATTTCGGTTCCAGAGCGATTCGCCCAATGAGTCCTTGATATTTAGTCATTTTCAGCCAATTTTCTGGATTTTTGAAAATTTCACTTTTTTGTGAAAACATCCACTAAATGAGGGAATAATATGTGTGAGGGTACCTCAGGAGAGTTCCAAATGTGTGTGGGTAGAATATATATCCCACGGGGGTAAGATTGAAAAAAGTTGAAAAAACTTTTTTTTTGGACTTAGTCATTTTTCCAGCGTTTATCATACTTTCAGATAGGGGAAATGTCAGTGAGCATTCCGATTTCAGTTCCAGAGCGATTCGCCCAATGAGTCCTTGATATTTAGTCGTTTTCAGCCAATATTCTGGATTTTTGAAAATTTCACTTTTTTGTGAAAATATCCACTCAACGAGGGAATAATATGTGTGAGGGTACCCCAGGAGAGTTCCAAATGTGTGTGGGTAGAATATATATCCCACAGGGGTAAGATTGAAAAAAGTTGAAAAACATTTTTTTTTGGACTTAGTCATTTTTCCGGCGTTTATTAGACTTTCAGATAGGGGAAATGTCAGTGAATGTTCCGATTTCGGTTCCAGAGCGATTCGCCCAATGAGTCCTTGATATTTAGTCGTTTTCAGCCAATTTTCTGGATTTTTGAAAATTTCACTTTTTTGTGAAAATATCCACTAAATGAGGGAATAATATGTGTGAGGGTACCCCAGGAGAGTTCCAAATGTGTGTGGGTAGAATATATATCCCACAGGGGTAAAATTGAAAAAAGTTGAAAAACATTTTTTTTTGGACTTAGTCATTTTTCCGGCGTTTATCAGACTTTCAGATAGGGGAAATGTCAGTGAGCATTCCGATCTCAGTTCCAGAGCGATTCGCCCAATGAGTCCTTGATATTTAGTCATTTTCAGCCAATTTTCTGGATTTTTGAAAATTTCACTTTTTTTGTGAAAATATCCACTAAATGAGGGAATAATATGTGTGAGGGTACCTCAGGAGAGTTCCAAATGTGTGTGGGTAGAATATATATCCCACGGGGGTAAGATTGAAAAAAGTTGAAAAAACTTTTTTTTTGGACTTAGTCATTTTTCCAGCGTTTATCAGACTTTCAGATAGGGGAAATGTCAGTGAGCATTCCGATTTCAGTTCCAGAGCGATTCGCCCAATGAGTCCTTGATATTTAGTCGTTTTCAGCCAATATTCTGGATTTTTGAAAATTTCACTTTTTTGTGAAAATATCCACTCAACGAGGGAATAATATGTGTGAGGGTACCCCAGGAGAGTTCCAAATGTGTGTGGGTAGAATATATATCCCACGGGGGTAAAATTGAAAAAAGTTGAACAAATTTTTTTTTGGACTTAGTCATTTTTCCGGCGTTTATCAGACTTTCAGATAGGGGAAATGTGAGTGAGCGTTCCGATTTCGGTTCCAGAGCGATTCGCCCAATGAGTCCTTGATATTTAGTCGTTTTCAGCCAATTTTCTGGATTTTTGAAAATTTCACTTTTTTGTGAAAATATCCACTCAACGAGGGAATAATATGTGTGAGGGTACCCCAGGAGAGTTCCAAATGTGTGTGGGTAGAATATATATCCCACGGGGGTAAAATTGAAAAAAGTTGAACAAATTTTTTTTTGGACTTAGTCATTTTTCCGGCGTTTATCAGACTTTCAGATAGGGGAAATGTCAGTGAGCGTTCCGATTTCAGTTCCAGAGCAATTCGCCCAATGAGTCCTTGATATTTAGTCATTTTCAGCCAATTTTCTGGATTTTTGAAAATTTCACTTTTTTGTGAAAATATCCAATAAATGAGGGAATAATATGTGTAAGGATACCCCAGGAGAGTTCCAAATGTGTGTGGGTAGAATATATATCCCACAGGGGTAAGATTGAAAAAAGTTGAAAAACATTTTTTTTTGGACTTAGTCATTTTTCCGGCGTTTATCAGACTTTCAGATAGGGGAAATGTCAGTGAACGTTCCGATTTCGGTTCCAGAGCGATTCGCCCAATGAGTCCTTGATATTTAGTCGTTTTCAGCCAATTTTCTGGATTTTTGAAAATTTCACTTTTTTGTGAAAATATCCACTAAATGAGGGAATAATATGTGTGAGGGTACCCCAGGAGAGTTCCAAATGTGTGTGGGTAGAATATATATCCCACGGGGGTAAAATTGAAAAAAGTTGAAAAACATTTTTTTTTGGACTTAGTCATTTTTCCGGCGTTTATCAGACTTTCAGATAGGGGAAATGTCAGTGAGCATTCCGATCTCAGTTCCAGAGCGATTCGCCCAATGAGTCCTTGATATTTAGTCATTTTCAGCCAATTTTCTGGATTTTTGAAAATTTCACTTTTTTTGTGAAAATATCCACTAAATGAGGGAATAATATGTGTGAGGGTACCTCAGGAGAGTTCCAAATGTGTGTGGGTAGAATATATATCCCACGGGGGTAAGATTGAAAAAAGTTGAAAAAACTTTTTTTTTGGACTTAGTCATTTTTCCAGCGTTTATCAGACTTTCAGATAGGGGAAATGTCAGTGAGCATTCCGATTTCAGTTCCAGAGCGATTCGCCCAATGAGTCCTTGATATTTAGTCGTTTTCAGCCAATATTCTGGATTTTTGAAAATTTCACTTTTTTGTGAAAATATCCACTCAACGAGGGAATAATATGTGTGAGGGTACCCCAGGAGAGTTCCAAATGTGTGTGGGTAGAATATATATCCCACGGGGGTAAAATTGAAAAAAGTTGAACAAATTTTTTTTTGGACTTAGTCATTTTTCCGGCGTTTATCAGACTTTCAGATAGGGGAAATGTGAGTGAGCGTTCCGATTTCAGTTCCAGAGCGATTCGCCCAATGAGTCCTTGATATTTAGTCGTTTTCAGCCAATTTTCTGGATTTTTGAAAATTTCACTTTTTTGTGAAAATATCCACTCAACGAGGGAATAATATGTGTGAGGGTACCCCAGGAGAGTTCCAAATGTGTGTGGGTAGAATATATATCCCACGGGGGTAAAATTGAAAAAAGTTGAACAAATTTTTTTTTGGACTTAGTCATTTTTCCGGCGTTTATCAGACTTTCAGATAGGGGAAATGTCAGTGAGCGTTCCGATTTCAGTTCCAGAGCAATTCGCCCAATGAGTCCTTGATATTTAGTCATTTTCAGCCAATTTTCTGGATTTTTGAAAATTTCACTTTTTTGTGAAAATATCCAATAAATGAGGGAATAATATGTGTGAGGGTACCCCAGGAGAGTTCCAAATGTGTGTGGGTAGAATATATATCCCACAGGGGTAAGATTGAAAAAAGTTGAAAAACATTTTTTTTTGGACTTAGTCATTTTTCCGGCGTTTATCAGACTTTCAGATAGGGGAAATGTCAGTGAGAATTCCGATCTCAGTTCCAGAGCGATTCGCCCAATGAGTCCTTGATATTTAGTCGTTTTCAGCCAATTTTCTGGATTTTTGAAAATTTCACTTTTTTGTGAAAATATCCACTAAATGAGGGAATAATATGTGTGAGGGTACCCCAGGAGAGTTCCAAATGTGTGTGGGTAGAATATATATCCCACGGGGGTAAAATTGAAAAAAGTTGAAAAGCATTTTTTTTTGGACTTAGTCATTTTTCCGGCGTTTATCAGACTTTCAGATAGGGGAAATGTCAGTGAGAATTCCGATCTCAGTTCCAGAGCGATTCGCCCAATGAGTCCTTGATATTTAGTCGTTTTCAGCCAATTTTCTGGATTTTTGAAAATTTCACTTTTTTGTGAAAATATCCACTAAATGAGGGAATAATATGTGTGAGGGTACCTCAGGAGAGTTTCAAATGTGTGTGGGTAGAATATATATCCCACGGGGGTAAAATTGAAAAAAGTTGAACAAATTTTTTTTTGGACTTAGTCATTTTTCCGGCGTTTATCAGACTTTCAGATAGGGGAAATGTGAGTGAGCGTTCCGATTTCGGTTCCAGAGCGATTCGCCCAATGAGTCCTTGATATTTTGTCGTTTTCAGCCAATTTTCTGGATTTTTGAAAATTTCACTTTTTTGTGAAAATATCCACTCAACGAGGGAATAATATGTGTGAGGGTACCCCAGGAGAGTTCCAAATGTGTGTGGGTAGAATATATATCCCACGGGGGTAAAATTGAAAAAAGTTGAACAAATTTTTTTTTGGACTTAGTCATTTTTCCGGCGTTTATCAGACTTTCTGATAGGGGAAATGTCAGTGAGCGTTCCGATTTCAGTTCCAGAGCAATTCGCCCAATGAGTCCTTGATATTTAGTCATTTTCAGCCAATTTTCTGGATTTTTGAAAATTTCACTTTTTTGTGAAAATATCCAATAAATGAGGGAATAATATGTGTGAGGGTACCTCAGGAGAGTTCCAAATGTGTGTGGGTAGAATATATATCCCACGGGGGTAAAATTGAAAAAAGTTGAACAAATTTTTTTTTGGACTTAGTCATTTTTCCGGCGTTTATCAGACTTTCTGATAGGGGAAATGTCAGTGAGCGTTCCGATTTCAGTTCCAGAGCAATTCGCCCAATGAGTCCTTGATATTTAGTCGTTTTCAGCCAATTTTCTGGATTTTTGAAAATTTCACTTTTTTGTGAAAATATCCACTAAATGAGGGAATAATATGTGTGAGGGTACCTCAGGAGAGTTCCAAATGTGTGTGGGTAGAATATATATCCCACGGGGGTAAAATTGAAAAAAGTTGAACAAATTTTTTTTTGGACTTAGTCATTTTTCCGGCGTTTATCAGACTTTCAGATAGGGGAAATGTGAGTGAGCGTTCCGATTTCGGTTCCAGAGCGATTCGCCCAATGAGTCCTTGATATTTTGTCGTTTTCAGCCAATTTTCTGGATTTTTGAAAATTTCACTTTTTTGTGAAAATATCCACTCAACGAGGGAATAATATGTGTGAGGGTACCCCAGGAGAGTTCCAAATGTGTGTGGGTAGAATATATATCCCACGGGGGTAAAATTGAAAAAAGTTGAACAAATTTTTTTTTGGACTTAGTCATTTTTCCGGCGTTTATCAGACTTTCTGATAGGGGAAATGTCAGTGAGCGTTCCGATTTCAGTTCCAGAGCAATTCGCCCAATGAGTCCTTGATATTTAGTCATTTTCAGCCAATTTTCTGGATTTTTGAAAATTTCACTTTTTTGTGAAAATATCCAATAAATGAGGGAATAATATGTGTGAGGGTACCCCAGGAGAGTTCCAAATGTGTGTGGGTAGAATATATATCCCACAGGGGTAAGATTGAAAAAAGTTGAAAAACATTTTTTTTTGGACTTAGTCATTTTTCCGGCGTTTATCAGACTTTCAGATAGGGGAAATGTCAGTGAACGTTCCGATTTCGGTTCCAGAGCGATTCGCCCAATGAGTCCTTGATATTTAGTCGTTTTCAGCCAATTTTCTGGATTTTTGAAAATTTCACTTTTTTGTGAAAATATCCAATAAATGAGGGAATAATATGTGTGAGGGTACCCCAGGAGAGTTCCAAATGTGTGTGGGTAGAATATATATCCCACGGGGGTAAAATTGAAAAAAGTTGAAAAGCATTTTTTTTTGGACTTAGTCATTTTTCCGGCGTTTATCAGACTTTCAGATAGGGGAAATGTCAGTGAGAATTCCGATCTCAGTTCCAGAGCGATTCGCCCAATGAGTCCTTGATATTTAGTCGTTTTCAGCCAATTTTCTGGATTTTTGAAAATTTCACTTTTTTGTGAAAATATCCACTAAATGAGGGAATAATATGTGTGAGGTTACCTCAGGAGAGTTCCAAATGTGTGTGGGTAGAATATATATCCCACGGGGGTAAAATTGAAAAAAGTTGAACAAATTTTTTTTTGGACTTAGTCATTTTTCCGGCGTTTATCAGACTTTCAGATAGGGGAAATGTGAGTGAGCGTTCCGATTTCGGTTCCAGAGCGATTCGCCCAATGAGTCCTTGATATTTTGTCGTTTTCAGCCAATTTTCTGGATTTTTGAAAATTTCACTTTTTTGTGAAAATATCCACTCAACGAGGGAATAATATGTGTGAGGGTACCCCAGGAGAGTTCCAAATGTGTGTGGGTAGAATATATATCCCACGGGGGTAAAATTGAAAAAAGTTGAACAAATTTTTTTTTGGACTTAGTCATTTTTCCGGCGTTTATCAGACTTTCTGATAGGGGAAATGTCAGTGAGCGTTCCGATTTCAGTTCCAGAGCAATTCGCCCAATGAGTCCTTGATATTTAGTCATTTTCAGCCAATTTTCTGGATTTTTGAAAATTTCACTTTTTTGTGAAAATATCCAATAAATGAGGGAATAATATGTGTGAGGGTACCCCAGGAGAGTTCCAAATGTGTGTGGGTAGAATATATATCCCACAGGGGTAAGATTGAAAAAAGTTGAAAAACATTTTTTTTTGGACTTAGTCATTTTTCCGGCGTTTATCAGACTTTCAGATAGGGGAAATGTCAGTGAACGTTCCGATTTCGGTTCCAGAGCGATTCGCCCAATGAGTCCTTGATATTTAGTCGTTTTCAGCCAATTTTCTGGATTTTTGAAAATTTCACTTTTTTGTGAAAATATCCACTAAATGAGGGAATAATATGTGTGAGGGTACCCCAGGAGAGTTCCAAATGTGTGTGGGTAGAATATATATCCCACAGGGGTAAGATTGAAAAAAGTTGAAAAACATTTTTTTTTGGACTTAGTCATTTTTCCGGCGTTTATCAGACTTTCAGATAGGGGAAATGTCAGTGAACGTTCCGATTTCGGTTCCAGAGCGATTCGCCCAATGAGTCCTTGATATTTAGTCGTTTTCAGCCAATTTTCTGGATTTTTGAAAATTTCACTTTTTTGTGAAAATATCCACTAAATGAGGGAATAATATGTGTGAGGGTACCCCAGGAGAGTTCCAAATGTGTGTGGGTAGAATATATATCCCACGGGGGTAAAATTGAAAAAAGTTGAAAAGCATTTTTTTTTGGACTTAGTCATTTTTCCGGCGTTTATCAGACTTTCAGATAGGGGAAATGTCAGTGAGAATTCCGATCTCAGTTCCAGAGCGATTCGCCCAATGAGTCCTTGATATTTAGTCGTTTTCAGCCAATTTTCTGGATTTTTGAAAATTTCACTTTTTTGTGAAAATAAATATCCACTAAATGAGGGAATAATATGTGTGAGGGTACCTCAGGAGAGTTCCAAATGTGTGTGGGTAGAATATATATCCCACGGGGGTAAAATTGAAAAAAGTTGAACAAATTTTTTTTTGGACTTAGTCATTTTTCCGGCGTTTATCAGACTTTCAGATAGGGGAAATGTGAGTGAGCGTTCCGATTTCGGTTCCAGAGCGATTCGCCCAATGAGTCCTTGATATTTAGTCGTTTTCAGCCAATTTTCTGGATTTTTGAAAATTTCACTTTTTTGTGAAAATATCCACTCAACGAGGGAATAATATGTGTGAGGGTACCCCAGGAGAGTTCCAAATGTGTGTGGGTAGAATATATATCCCACGGGGGTAAAATTGAAAAAAGTTGAACAAATTTTTTTTTGGACTTAGTCATTTTTCCGGCGTTTATCAGACTTTCAGATAGGGGAAATGTCAGTGAGCGTTCCGATTTCACTTCCAGAGCAATTCGCCCAATGAGTCCTTGATATTTAGTCATTTTCAGCCAATTTTCTGGATTTTTGAAAATTTCACTTTTTTGTGAAAATATCCAATAAATGAGGGAATAATATGTGTGAGGGTACCCCAGGAGAGTTCCAAATGTGTGTGGGTAGAATATATATCCCACGGGGGTAAAATTGAAAAACATTTTTTTTTGGACTTAGTCATTTTTCCGGCGTTTATCAGACTTTCAGATAGGGGAAATGTCAGTGAGCATTCCGATCTCAGTTCCAGAGCGATTCGCCCAATGAGTCCTTGATATTTAGTCGTTTTCAGCCAATTTTCTGGATTTTTGAAAATTTCACTTTTTTGTGAAAATATCCACTAAATGAGGGAATAATATGTGTGAGGGTACCTCAGGAGAGTTCCAAATGTGTGTGGGTAGAATATATATCCCACGGGGGTAAGATTGAAAAAAGTTGAAAAACATTTTTTTTTGGACTTAGTCATTTTTCCAGCGTTTATCAGACTTTCAGATAGGGGAAATGTGAGTGAGCGTTCCGATTTCGGTTCCAGAGCGATTCTCCCAATGAGTCCTTGATATTTAGTCGTTTTCAGCCAATTTTCTGGATTTTTGAAAATTTCACTTTTTTGTGAAAATATCCACTAAATGAGGGAATAATATGTGTGAGGGTACCTCAGGAGAGTTCCAAATGTGTGTGGGTAGAATATATATCCCACGGGGGTAAGATTGAAAAAAGTTGAAAAACATTTTTTTTTGGACTTAGTCATTTTTTCAGCGTTTATCAGACTTTCAGATAGGGGAAATGTGAGGGAGTGTTCCGATTTCGGTTCCAGAGCGATTCGCCCAATGAGTCCTTGATATTTAGTCGTTTTCAGCCAATTTTCTGGATTTTTGAAAATTTCACTTTTTTGTGAAAATATCCACTAAATGAGGGAATAATATGTGTGAGGGTACCCCAGGAGAGTTCCAAATGTGTGTGGGTAGAATATATATCCCACGGGGGTAAAATTGAAAAAAGTTGAAAAGCATTTTTTTTTGGACTTAGTCATTTTTCCGGCGTTTATCAGACTTTCAGATAGGGGAAATGTCAGTGAGAATTCCGATCTCAGTTCCAGAGCGATTCGCCCAATGAGTCCTTGATATTTAGTCGTTTTCAGCCAATTTTCTGGATTTTTGAAAATTTCACTTTTTTGTGAAAATATCCGCTAAATGAGGGAATAATATGTGTGAGGGTACCTCAGGAGAGTTCCAAATGTGTGTGGGTAGAATATATATCCCACGGGGGTAAGATTGAAAAAAGTTGAAAAACATTTTTTTTTGGACTTAGTCATTTTTTCAGCGTTTATCAGACTTTCAGATAGGGGAAATGTGAGTGAGTGTTCCGATTTCGGTTCCAGAGCGATTCGCCCAATGAGTCCTTGATATTTAGTCGTTTTCAGCCAATTTTCTGGATTTTTGAAAATTTCACTTTTTTGTGAAAATATCCACTAAATGAGGGAATAATATGTGTGAGGGTACCCCAGGAGAGTTCCAAATGTGTGTGGGTAGAATATATATCCCACGGGGGTAAAATTGAAAAAAGTTGAAAAGCATTTTTTTTTGGACTTAGTCATTTTTCCGGCGTTTATCAGACTTTCAGATAGGGGAAATGTGAGTGAGCGTTCCGATTTCGGTTCCAGAGCGATTCGCCCAATGAGTCCTTGATATTTAGTCGTTTTCAGCCAATTTTCTGGATTTTTGAAAATTTCACTTTTTTGTGAAAATATCCACTCAACGAGGGAATAATATGTGTGAGGGTACCCCAGGAGAGTTCCAAATGTGTGTGGGTAGAATATATATCCCACGGGGGTAAAATTGAAAAAAGTTGAACAAATTTTTTTTTGGACTTAGTCATTTTTCCGGCGTTTATCAGACTTTCAGATAGGGGAAATGTCAGTGAGCGTTCCGATTTCACTTCCAGAGCAATTCGCCCAATGAGTCCTTGATATTTAGTCATTTTCAGCCAATTTTCTGGATTTTTGAAAATTTCACTTTTTTGTGAAAATATCCAATAAATGAGGGAATAATATGTGTGAGGGTACCCCAGGAGAGTTCCAAATGTGTGTGGGTAGAATATATATCCCACGGGGGTAAAATTGAAAAACATTTTTTTTTGGACTTAGTCATTTTTCCGGCGTTTATCAGACTTTCAGATAGGGGAAATGTCAGTGAGCATTCCGATCTCAGTTCCAGAGCGATTCGCCCAATGAGTCCTTGATATTTAGTCGTTTTCAGCCAATTTTCTGGATTTTTGAAAATTTCACTTTTTTGTGAAAATATCCACTAAATGAGGGAATAATATGTGTGAGGGTACCTCAGGAGAGTTCCAAATGTGTGTGGGTAGAATATATATCCCACGGGGGTAAGATTGAAAAAAGTTGAAAAACATTTTTTTTTGGACTTAGTCATTTTTCCAGCGTTTATCAGACTTTCAGATAGGGGAAATGTGAGTGAGCGTTCCGATTTCGGTTCCAGAGCGATTCGCCCAATGAGTCCTTGATATTTAGTCGTTTTCAGCCAATTTTCTGGATTTTTGAAAATTTCACTTTTTTGTGAAAATATCCGCTAAATGAGGGAATAATATGTGTGAGGGTACCTCAGGAGAGTTCCAAATGTGTGTGGGTAGAATATATATCCCACGGGGGTAAGATTGAAAAAAGTTGAAAAACATTTTTTTTTGGACTTAGTCATTTTTTCAGCGTTTATCAGACTTTCAGATAGGGGAAATGTGAGTGAGTGTTCCGATTTCGGTTCCAGAGCGATTCGCCCAATGAGTCCTTGATATTTAGTCGTTTTCAGCCAATTTTCTGGATTTTTGAAAATTTCACTTTTTTGTGAAAATATCCACTAAATGAGGGAATAATATGTGTGAGGGTACCCCAGGAGAGTTCCAAATGTGTGTGGGTAGAATATATATCCCACGGGGGTAAAATTGAAAAAAGTTGAAAAGCATTTTTTTTTGGACTTAGTCATTTTTCCGGCGTTTATCAGACTTTCAGATAGGGGAAATGTGAGTGAGCGTTCCGATTTCGGTTCCAGAGCGATTCGCCCAATGAGTCCTTGATATTTAGTCGTTTTCAGCCAATTTTCTGGATTTTTGAAAATTTCACTTTTTTGTGAAAATATCCACTCAACGAGGGAATAATATGTGTGAGGGTACCCCAGGAGAGTTCCAAATGTGTGTGGGTAGAATATATATCCCACGGGGGTAAAATTGAAAAAAGTTGAACAAATTTTTTTTTGGACTTAGTCATTTTTCCGGCGTTTATCAGACTTTCAGATAGGGGAAATGTCAGTGAGCGTTCCGATTTCACTTCCAGAGCAATTCGCCCAATGAGTCCTTGATATTTAGTCATTTTCAGCCAATTTTCTGGATTTTTGAAAATTTCACTTTTTTGTGAAAATATCCAATAAATGAGGGAATAATATGTGTGAGGGTACCCCAGGAGAGTTCCAAATGTGTGTGGGTAGAATATATATCCCACGGGGGTAAAATTGAAAAACATTTTTTTTTGGACTTAGTCATTTTTCCGGCGTTTATCAGACTTTCAGATAGGGGAAATGTCAGTGAGCATTCCGATCTCAGTTCCAGAGCGATTCGCCCAATGAGTCCTTGATATTTAGTCGTTTTCAGCCAATTTTCTGGATTTTTGAAAATTTCACTTTTTTGTGAAAATATCCACTAAATGAGGGAATAATATGTGTGAGGGTACCTCAGGAGAGTTCCAAATGTGTGTGGGTAGAATATATATCCCACGGGGGTAAGATTGAAAAAAGTTGAAAAACATTTTTTTTTGGACTTAGTCATTTTTCCAGCGTTTATCAGACTTTCAGATAGGGGAAATGTGAGTGAGCGTTCCGATTTCGGTTCCAGAGCGATTCGCCCAATGAGTCCTTGATATTTAGTCGTTTTCAGCCAATTTTCTGGATTTTTGAAAATTTCACTTTTTTGTGAAAATATCCGCTAAATGAGGGAATAATATGTGTGAGGGTACCTCAGGGGAGTTCCAAATGTGTGTGGGTAGAAAATATATACCACGGGGGTAAGATTGAAAAAAGTTGAAAAACATTTTTTTTTGGACTTAGTCATTTTTTCAGCGTTTATCAGACTTTCAGATAGGGGAAATGTGAGTGAGTGTTCCGATTTCGGTTCCAGAGCGATTCGCCCAATGAGTCCTTGATATTTAGTCGTTTTCAGCCAATTTTCTGGATTTTTGAAAATTTCACTTTTTTGTGAAAATATCCACTAAATGAGGGAATAATATGTGTGAGGGTACCCCAGGAGAGTTCCAAATGTGTGTGGGTAGAATATATATCCCACGGGGGTAAAATTGAAAAAAGTTGAAAAACATTTTTTTTTGGACTTAGTCATTTTTCCAGCGTTTATCAGACTTTCAGATAGGGGAAATGTGAGTGAGCGTTCCGATTTCGGTTCCAGAGCGATTCGCCCAATGAGTCCTTGATATTTAGTCGTTTTCAGCCAATTTTCTGGATTTTTGAAAATTTCACTTTTTTGTGAAAATATCCGCTAAATGAGGGAATAATATGTGTGAGGGTACCTCAGGAGAGTTCCAAATGTGTGTGGGTAGAAAATATATACCACGGGGGTAAGATTGAAAAAAGTTGAAAAACATTTTTTTTTGGACTTAGTCATTTTTTCAGCGTTTATCAGACTTTCAGATAGGGGAAATGTGAGTGAGTGTTCCGATTTCGGTTCCAGAGCGATTCGCCCAATGAGTCCTTGATATTTAGTCGTTTTCAGCCAATTTTCTGGATTTTTGAAAATTTCACTTTTTTGTGAAAATATCCACTAAATGAGGGAATAATATGTGTGAGGGTACCCCAGGAGAGTTCCAAATGTGTGTGGGTAGAATATATATCCCACGGGGGTAAAATTGAAAAAAGTTGAAAAGCATTTTTTTTTGGACTTAGTCATTTTTCCGGCGTTTATCAGACTTTCAGATAGGGGAAATGTGAGTGAGCGTTCCGATTTCGGTTCCAGAGCGATTCGCCCAATGAGTCCTTGATATTTAGTCGTTTTCAGCCAATTTTCTGGATTTTTGAAAATTTCACTTTTTTGTGAAAATATCCACTCAACGAGGGAATAATATGTGTGAGGGTACCCCAGGAGAGTTCCAAATGTGTGTGGGTAGAATATATATCCCACGGGGGTAAAATTGAAAAAAGTTGAACAAATTTTTTTTTGGACTTAGTCATTTTTCCGGCGTTTATCAGACTTTCAGATAGGGGAAATGTCAGTGAGCGTTCCGATTTCACTTCCAGAGCAATTCGCCCAATGAGTCCTTGATATTTAGTCATTTTCAGCCAATTTTCTGGATTTTTGAAAATTTCACTTTTTTTTGAAAATATCCAATAAATGAGGGAATAATATGTGTGAGGGTACCCCAGGAGAGTTCCAAATGTGTGTGGGTAGAATATATATCCCACGGGGGTAAAATTGAAAAACATTTTTTTTTGGACTTAGTCATTTTTCCGGCGTTTATCAGACTTTCAGATAGGGGAAATGTCAGTGAGCATTCCGATCTCAGTTCCAGAGCGATTCGCCCAATGAGTCCTTGATATTTAGTCGTTTTCAGCCAATTTTCTGGATTTTTGAAAATTTCACTTTTTTGTGAAAATATCCACTAAATGAGGGAATAATATGTGTGAGGGTACCTCAGGAGAGTTCCAAATGTGTGTGGGTAGAATATATATCCCACGGGGGTAAGATTGAAAAAAGTTGAAAAACATTTTTTTTTGGACTTAGTCATTTTTCCAGCGTTTATCAGACTTTCAGATAGGGGAAATGTGAGTGAGCGTTCCGATTTCGGTTCCAGAGCGATTCGCCCAATGAGTCCTTGATATTTAGTCGTTTTCAGCCAATTTTCTGGATTTTTGAAAATTTCACTTTTTTGTGAAAATATCCGCTAAATGAGGGAATAATATGTGTGAGGGTACCTCAGGAGAGTTCCAAATGTGTGTGGGTAGAATATATATCCCACGGGGGTAAGATTGAAAAAAGTTGAAAAACATTTTTTTTTGGACTTAGTCATTTTTTCAGCGTTTATCAGACTTTCAGATAGGGGAAATGTGAGTGAGTGTTCCGATTTCGGTTCCAGAGCGATTCGCCCAATGAGTCCTTGATATTTAGTCGTTTTCAGCCAATTTTCTGGATTTTTGAAAATTTCACTTTTTTGTGAAAATATCCACTAAATGAGGGAATAATATGTGTGAGGGTACCCCAGGAGAGTTCCAAATGTGTGTGGGTAGAATATATATCCCACGGGGGTAAAATTGAAAAAAGTTGAAAAGCATTTTTTTTTGGACTTAGTCATTTTTCCGGCGTTTATCAGACTTTCAGATAGGGGAAATGTGAGTGAGCGTTCCGATTTCGGTTCCAGAGCGATTCGCCCAATGAGTCCTTGATATTTAGTCGTTTTCAGCCAATTTTCTGGATTTTTGAAAATTTCACTTTTTTGTGAAAATATCCACTCAACGAGGGAATAATATGTGTGAGGGTACCCCAGGAGAGTTCCAAATGTGTGTGGGTAGAATATATATCCCACGGGGGTAAAATTGAAAAAAGTTGAACAAATTTTTTTTTGGACTTAGTCATTTTTCCGGCGTTTATCAGACTTTCAGATAGGGGAAATGTCAGTGAGCGTTCCGATTTCACTTCCAGAGCAATTCGCCCAATGAGTCCTTGATATTTAGTCATTTTCAGCCAATTTTCTGGATTTTTGAAAATTTCACTTTTTTGTGAAAATATCCAATAAATGAGGGAATAATATGTGTGAGGGTACCCCAGGAGAGTTCCAAATGTGTGTGGGTAGAATATATATCCCACGGGGGTAAAATTGAAAAACATTTTTTTTTGGACTTAGTCATTTTTCCGGCGTTTATCAGACTTTCAGATAGGGGAAATGTCAGTGAGCATTCCGATCTCAGTTCCAGAGCGATTCGCCCAATGAGTCCTTGATATTTAGTCGTTTTCAGCCAATTTTCTGGATTTTTGAAAATTTCACTTTTTTGTGAAAATATCCACTAAATGAGGGAATAATATGTGTGAGGGTACCTCAGGAGAGTTCCAAATGTGTGTGGGTAGAATATATATCCCACGGGGGTAAGATTGAAAAAAGTTGAAAAACATTTTTTTTTGGACTTAGTCATTTTTCCAGCGTTTATCAGACTTTCAGATAGGGGAAATGTGAGTGAGCGTTCCGATTTCGGTTCCAGAGCGATTCGCCCAATGAGTCCTTGATATTTAGTCGTTTTCAGCCAATTTTCTGGATTTTTGAAAATTTCACTTTTTTGTGAAAATATCCGCTAAATGAGGGAATAATATGTGTGAGGGTACCTCAGGGGAGTTCCAAATGTGTGTGGGTAGAAAATATATACCACGGGGGTAAGATTGAAAAAAGTTGAAAAACATTTTTTTTTGGACTTAGTCATTTTTTCAGCGTTTATCAGACTTTCAGATAGGGGAAATGTGAGTGAGTGTTCCGATTTCGGTTCCAGAGCGATTCGCCCAATGAGTCCTTGATATTTAGTCGTTTTCAGCCAATTTTCTGGATTTTTGAAAATTTCACTTTTTTGTGAAAATATCCACTAAATGAGGGAATAATATGTGTGAGGGTACCCCAGGAGAGTTCCAAATGTGTGTGGGTAGAATATATATCCCACGGGGGTAAAATTGAAAAAAGTTGAAAAACATTTTTTTTTGGACTTAGTCATTTTTCCAGCGTTTATCAGACTTTCAGATAGGGGAAATGTGAGTGAGCGTTCCGATTTCGGTTCCAGAGCGATTCGCCCAATGAGTCCTTGATATTTAGTCGTTTTCAGCCAATTTTCTGGATTTTTGAAAATTTCACTTTTTTGTGAAAATATCCGCTAAATGAGGGAATAATATGTGTGAGGGTACCTCAGGAGAGTTCCAAATGTGTGTGGGTAGAAAATATATACCACGGGGGTAAGATTGAAAAAAGTTGAAAAACATTTTTTTTTGGACTTAGTCATTTTTTCAGCGTTTATCAGACTTTCAGATAGGGGAAATGTGAGTGAGTGTTCCGATTTCGGTTCCAGAGCGATTCGCCCAATGAGTCCTTGATATTTAGTCGTTTTCAGCCAATTTTCTGGATTTTTGAAAATTTCACTTTTTTGTGAAAATATCCACTAAATGAGGGAATAATATGTGTGAGGGTACCCCAGGAGAGTTCCAAATGTGTGTGGGTAGAATATATATCCCACGGGGGTAAAATTGAAAAAAGTTGAAAAGCATTTTTTTTTGGACTTAGTCATTTTTCCGGCGTTTATCAGACTTTCAGATAGGGGAAATGTGAGTGAGCGTTCCGATTTCGGTTCCAGAGCGATTCGCCCAATGAGTCCTTGATATTTAGTCGTTTTCAGCCAATTTTCTGGATTTTTGAAAATTTCACTTTTTTGTGAAAATATCCACTCAACGAGGGAATAATATGTGTGAGGGTACCCCAGGAGAGTTCCAAATGTGTGTGGGTAGAATATATATCCCACGGGGATAAAATTGAAAAAAGTTGAACAAATTTTTTTTTGGACTTAGTCATTTTTCCGGCGTTTATCAGACTTTCAGATAGGGCAAATGTCAGTGAGCGTTCCGATTTCACTTCCAGAGCAATTCGCCCAATGAGTCCTTGATATTTAGTCATTTTCAGCCAATTTTCTGGATTTTTGAAAATTTCACTTTTTTGTGAAAATATCCAATGTATGAGGGAATAATATGTGTGAGGGTACCCCAGGAGAGTTCCAAATGTGTGTGGGTAGAATATATATCCCACGGGGGTAAAATTGAAAAACATTTTTTTTTGGACTTAGTCATTTTTCCGGCGTTTATCAGACTTTCAGATAGGGGAAATGTCAGTGAGCATTCCGATCTCAGTTCCAGAGCGATTCGCCCAATGAGTCCTTGATATTTAGTCGTTTTCAGCCAATTTTCTGGATTTTTGAAAATTTCACTTTTTTGTGAAAATATCCACTAAATGAGGGAATAATATGTGTGAGGGTACCTCAGGAGAGTTCCAAATGTGTGTGGGTAGAATATATATCCCACGGGGGTAAAATTGAAAAAAGTTGAACAAATTTTTTTTTGGACTTAGTCATTTTTCCGGCGTTTATCAGACTTTCAGATAGGGGAAATGTGAGTGAGCGTTCCGATTTCGGTTCCAGAGCGATTCGCCCAATGAGTCCTTGATATTTAGTCGTTTTCAGCCAATTTTCTGGATTTTTGAAAATTTCACTTTTTTGTGAAAATATCCACTCAACGAGGGAATAATATGTGTGAGGGTACCCCAGGAGAGTTCCAAATGTGTGTGGGTAGAATATATATCCCACGGGGGTAAAATTGAAAAAAGTTGAACAAATTTTTTTTTGGACTTAGTCATTTTTCCGGCGTTTATCAGACTTTCAGATAGGGGAAATGTCAGTGAGCGTTCCGATTTCACTTCCAGAGCAATTCGCCCAATGAGTCCTTGATATTTAGTCATTTTCAGCCAATTTTCTGGATTTTTGAAAATTTCACTTTTTTGTGAAAATATCCAATAAATGAGGGAATAATATGTGTGAGGGTACCCCAGGAGAGTTCCAAATGTGTGTGGGTAGAATATATATCCCACGGGGGTAAAATTGAAAAACATTTTTTTTTGGACTTAGTCATTTTTCCGGCGTTTATCAGACTTTCAGATAGGGGAAATGTCAGTGAGCATTCCGATCTCAGTTCCAGAGCGATTCGCCCAATGAGTCCTTGATATTTAGTCGTTTTCAGCCAATTTTCTGGATTTTTATAAATTTCACTTTTTTGTGAAAATATCCACTAAATGAGGGAATAATATGTGTGAGGGTACCTCAGGAGAGTTCCAAATGTGTGTGGGTAGAATATATATCCCACGGGGGTAAGATTGAAAAAAGTTGAAAAACATTTTTTTTTGGACTTAGTCATTTTTCCAGCGTTTATCAGACTTTCAGATAGGGGAAATGTGAGTGAGCGTTCCGATTTCGGTTCCAGAGCGATTCGCCCAATGAGTCCTTGATATTTAGTCGTTTTCAGCCAATTTTCTGGATTTTTGAAAATTTCACTTTTTTGTGAAAATATCCACTAAATGAGGGAATAATATGTGTGAGGGTACCTCAGGAGAGTTCCAAATGTGTGTGGGTAGAATATATATCCCACGGGGGTAAAATTGAAAAAAGTTGAACAAATTTTTTTTTGGACTTAGTCATTTTTCCGGCGTTTATCAGACTTTCAGATAGGGGAAATGTGAGTGAGCGTTCCGATTTCGGTTCCAGAGCGATTCGCCCAATGAGTCCTTGATATTTAGTCGTTTTCAGCCAATTTTCTGGATTTTTGAAAATTTCACTTTTTTGTGAAAATATCCACTCAACGAGGGAATAATATGTGTGAGGGTACCCCAGGAGAGTTCCAAATGTGTGTGGGTAGAATATATATCCCACGGGGGTAAAATTGAAAAAAGTTGAACAAATTTTTTTTTGGACTTAGTCATTTTTCCGGCGTTTATCAGACTTTCAGATAGGGGAAATGTCAGTGAGCGTTCCGATTTCAGTTCCAGAGCAATTCGCCCAATGAGTCCTTGATATTTAGTCATTTTCAGCCAATTTTCTGGATTTTTGAAAATTTCACTTTTTTGTGAAAATATCCAATAAATGAGGGAATAATATGTGTGAGGGTACCCCAGGAGAGTTCCAAATGTGTGTGGGTAGAATATATATCCCACGGGGGTAAAATTGAAAAACATTTTTTTTTGGACTTAGTCATTTTTCCGGCGTTTATCAGACTTTCAGATAGGGGAAATGTCAGTGAGCATTCCGATCTCAGTTCCAGAGCGATTCGCCCAATGAGTCCTTGATATTTAGTAGTTTTCAGCCAATTTTCTGGATTTTTGAAAATTTCACTTTTTTGTGAAAATATCCACTAAATGAGGGAATAATATGTGTGAGGGTACCTCAGGAGAGTTCCAAATGTGTGTGGGTAGAATATATATCCCACGGGGGTAAGATTGAAAAAAGTTGAAAAACATTTTTTTTTGGACTTAGTCATTTTTCCAGCGTTTATCAGACTTTCAGATAGGGGAAATGTGAGTGAGCGTTCCGATTTCGGTTCCAGAGCGATTCGCCCAATGAGTCCTTGATATTTAGTCGTTTTCAGCCAATTTTCTGGATTTTTGAAAATTTCACTTTTTTGTGAAAATATCCACTAAATGAGGGAATAATATGTGTGAGGGTACCCCAGGAGAGTTCCAAATGTGTGTGGGTAGAATATATATCCCAGGGGGTAAAATTGAAAAAAGTTGAAAAAACTTTTTTTTTGGACTTAGTCATTTTTCCAGCGTTTATCAGACTTTCAGATAGGGGAAATGTCAGTGAGCATTCCGATTTCAGTTCCAGAGCGATTCGCCCAATGAGTCCTTGATATTTAGTCGTTTTCAGCCAATATTCTGGATTTTTGAAAATTTCACTTTTTTGTGAAAATATCCACTCAACGAGGGAAGAATATGTGTGAGGGTACCCCAGGAGAGTTCCAAATGTGTGTGGGTAGAATATATATCCCACGGGGGTAAAATTGAAAAAAGTTGAACAAATTTTTTTCTGGACTTAGTCATTTTTCCGGCGTTTATCAGACTTTCAGATAGGGGAAATGTCAGTGAACGTTCCGATTTCGGTTCCAGAGCGATTCGCCCAATGAGTCCTTGATATTTAGTCGTTTTCAGCCAATTTTCTGGATTTTTGAAAATTTCACTTTTTTGTGAAAATATCCACTAAATGAGGGAATAATATGTGTGAGGGTACCCCAGGAGAGTTCCAAATGTGTGTGGGTAGAATATATATCCCACGGGGGTAAAATTGAAAAAAGTTGAAAAACATTTTTTTTTGGACTTAGTCATTTTTCCGGCGTTTATCAGACTTTCAGATAGGGGAAATGTCAGTGAGCATTCCGATCTCAGTTCCAGAGCGATTCGCCCAATGAGTCCTTGATATTTAGTCGTTTTCAGCCAATTTTCTGGATTTTTGAAAATTTCACTTTTTTGTGAAAATATCCACTAAATGAGGGAATAATATGTGTGAGGGTACCTCAGGAGAGTTCCAAATGTGTGTGGGTAGAATATATATCCCACGGGGGTAAGATTGAAAAAAGTTGAAAAACATTTTTTTTTGGACTTAGTCATTTTTCCAGCGTTTATCAGACTTTCAGATAGGGGAAATGTGAGTGAGCGTTCCGATTTCGGTTTCAGAGCGATTCGCCCAATGAGTCCTTGATATTTAGTCGTTTTCAGCCAATTTTCTGGATTTTTGAAAATTTCACTTTTTTGTGAAAATATCCACTAAATGAGGGAATAATATGTGTGAGGGTACCCCAGGAGAGTTCCAAATGTGTGTGGGTAGAATATATATCCCAGGGGGTAAAATTGAAAAAAGTTGAAAAAACTTTTTTTTTGGACTTAGTCATTTTTCCAGCGTTTATCAGACTTTCAGATAGGGGAAATGTCAGTGAGCATTCCGATTTCAGTTCCAGAGCGATTCGCCCAATGAGTCCTTGATATTTAGTCGTTTTCAGCCAATATTCTGGATTTTTGAAAATTTCACTTTTTTGTGAAAATATCCACTCAACGAGGGAATAATATGTGTGAGGGTACCCCAGGAGAGTTCCAAATGTGTGTGGGTAGAATATATATCCCACGGGGGTAAAATTGAAAAAAGTTGAACAAATTTTTTTCTGGACTTAGTCATTTTTCCGGCGTTTATCAGACTTTCAGATAGGGGAAATGTGAGTGAGCGTTCCGATTTCGGTTCCAGAGCGATTCGCCCAATGAGTCCTTGATATTTAGTCATTTTCAGCCAATTTTCTGGATTTTTGAAAATTTCACTTTTTTGTGAAAATATCCAATAAATGAGGGAATAATATGTGTGAGGGTACCCCAGGAGAGTTCCAAATGTGTGTGGGTAGAATATATATCCCACAGGGGTAAGATTGAAAAAAGTTGAAAAACATTTTTTTTTGGACTTAGTCATTTTTCCGGCGTTTATCAGACTTTCAGATAGGGGAAATGTCAGTGAACGTTCCGATTTCGGTTCCAGAGCGATTCGCCCAATGAGTCCTTGATATTTAGTCGTTTTCAGCCAATTTTCTGGATTTTTGAAAATTTCACTTTTTTGTGAAAATATCCACTAAATGAGGGAATAATATGTGTGAGGGTACCCCAGGAGAGTTCCAAATGTGTGTGGGTAGAATATATATCCCACGGGGGTAAAATTGAAACAAGTTGAAAAACATTTTTTTTTGGACTTAGTCATTTTTCCGGCGTTTATCAGACTTTCAGATAGGGGAAATGTCAGTGAGCATTCCGATCTCAGTTCCAGAGCGATTCGCCCAATGAGTCCTTGATATTTAGTCGTTTTCAGCCAATTTTCTGGATTTTTGAAAATTTCACTTTTTTGTGAAAATATCCACTAAATGAGGGAATAATATGTGTGAGGGTACCTCAGGAGAGTTCCAAATGTGTGTGGGTAGAATATATATCCCACGGGGGTAAGATTGAAAAAAGTTGAAAAACATTTTTTTTTGGACTTAGTCATTTTTCCAGCGTTTATCAGACTTTCAGATAGGGGAAATGTGAGTGAGCGTTCCGATTTCGGTTCCAGAGCGATTCGCCCAATGAGTCCTTGATATTTAGTCGTTTTCAGCCAATTTTCTGGATTTTTGAAAATTTCACTTTTTTGTGAAAATATCCACTAAATGAGGGAATAATATGTGTGAGGGTACCTCAGGAGAGTTCCAAATGTGTGTGGGTAGAATATATATCCCACGGGGGTAAAATTGAAAAAAGTTGAACAAATTTTTTTTTGGACTTAGTCATTTTTCCGGCGTTTATCAGACTTTCAGATAGGGGAAATGTGAGTGAGCGTTCCGATTTCGGTTCCAGAGCGATTCGCCCAATGAGTCCTTGATATTTAGTCGTTTTCAGCCAATTTTCTGGATTTTTGAAAATTTCACTTTTTTGTGAAAATATCCACTCAACGAGGGAATAATATGTGTGAGGGTACCCCAGGAGAGTTCCAAATGTGTGTGGGTAGAATATATATCCCACGGGGGTAAAATTGAAAAAAGTTGAACAAATTTTTTTTTGGACTTAGTCATTTTTCCGGCGTTTATCAGACTTTCAGATAGGGGAAATGTGAGTGAGCGTTCCGATTTCGGTTCCAGAGCGATTCGCCCAATGAGTCCTTGATATTTAGTCGTTTTCAGCCAATTTTCTGGATTTTTGAAAATTTCACTTTTTTGTGAAAATATCCACTCAACGAGGGAATAATATGTGTGAGGGTACCCCAGGAGAGTTCCAAATGTGTGTGGGTAGAATATATATCCCACGGGGGTAAAATTGAAAAAAGTTGAAAAACATTTTTTTTTGGACTTAGTCATTTTTCCGGCGTTTATCAGACTTTCAGATAGGGGAAATGTCAGTGAGCATTCCGATCTCAGTTCCAGAGCGATTCGCCCAATGAGTCCTTGATATTTAGTCGTTTTCAGCCAATTTTCTGGATTTTTGAAAATTTCACTTTTTTGTGAAAATATCCACTAAATGAGGGAATAATATGTGTGAGGGTACCTCAGGAGAGTTCCAAATGTGTGTGGGTAGAATATATATCCCACGGGGGTAAGATTGAAAAAAGTTGAAAAACATTTTTTTTTGGACTTAGTCATTTTTCCAGCGTTTATCAGACTTTCAGATAGGGGAAATGTGAGTGAGCGTTCCGATTTCGGTTTCAGAGCGATTCGCCCAATGAGTCCTTGATATTTAGTCGTTTTCAGCCAATTTTCTGGATTTTTGAAAATTTCACTTTTTTGTGAAAATATCCACTAAATGAGGGAATAATATGTGTGAGGGTACCCCAGGAGAGTTCCAAATGTGTGTGGGTAGAATATATATCCCAGGGGGTAAAATTGAAAAAAGTTGAAAAAACTTTTTTTTTGGACTTAGTCATTTTTCCAGCGTTTATCAGACTTTCAGATAGGGGAAATGTCAGTGAGCATTCCGATTTCAGTTCCAGAGCGATTCGCCCAATGAGTCCTTGATATTTAGTCGTTTTCAGCCAATATTCTGGATTTTTGAAAATTTCACTTTTTTGTGAAAATATCCACTCAACGAGGGAATAATATGTGTGAGGGTACCCCAGGAGAGTTCCAAATGTGTGTGGGTAGAATATATATCCCACGGGGGTAAAATTGAAAAAAGTTGAACAAATTTTTTTCTGGACTTAGTCATTTTTCCGGCGTTTATCAGACTTTCAGATAGGGGAAATGTGAGTGAGCGTTCCGATTTCGGTTCCAGAGCGATTCGCCCAATGAGTCCTTGATATTTAGTCATTTTCAGCCAATTTCTGGATTTTTGAAAATTTCACTTTTTTGTGAAAATATCCAATAAATGAGGGAATAATATGTGTGAGGGTACCCCAGGAGAGTTCCAAATGTGTGTGGGTAGAATATATATCCCACAGGGGTAAGATTGAAAAAAGTTGAAAAACATTTTTTTTTGGACTTAGTCATTTTTCCGGCGTTTATCAGACTTTCAGATAGGGGAAATGTCAGTGAACGTTCCGATTTCGGTTCCAGAGCGATTCGCCCAATGAGTCCTTGATATTTAGTCGTTTTCAGCCAATTTTCTGGATTTTTGAAAATTTCACTTTTTTGTGAAAATATCCACTAAATGAGGGAATAATATGTGTGAGGGTACCCCAGGAGAGTTCCAAATGTGTGTGGGTAGAATATATATCCCACGGGGGTAAAATTGAAACAAGTTGAAAAACATTTTTTTTTGGACTTAGTCATTTTTCCGGCGTTTATCAGACTTTCAGATAGGGGAAATGTCAGTGAGCATTCCGATCTCAGTTCCAGAGCGATTCGCCCAATGAGTCCTTGATATTTAGTCGTTTTCAGCCAATTTTCTGGATTTTTGAAAATTTCACTTTTTTGTGAAAATATCCACTAAATGAGGGAATAATATGTGTGAGGGTACCTCAGGAGAGTTCCAAATGTGTGTGGGTAGAATATATATCCCACGGGGGTAAGATTGAAAAAAGTTGAAAAACATTTTTTTTTGGACTTAGTCATTTTTCCAGCGTTTATCAGACTTTCAGATAGGGGAAATGTGAGTGAGCGTTCCGATTTCGGTTCCAGAGCGATTCGCCCAATGAGTCCTTGATATTTAATCGTTTTCAGCCAATTTTCTGGATTTTTGAAAATTTCACTTTTTTGTGAAAATATCCACTAAATGAGGGAATAATATGTGTGAGGGTACCCCAGGAGAGTTCCAAATGTGTGTGGGTAGAATATATATCCCACGGGGGTAAAATTGAAAAAAGTTGAAAAACATTTTTTTTTGGACTTAGTCATTTTTCCGGCGTTTATCAGACTTTCAGATAGGGGAAATGTCAGTGAGCATTCCGATCTCAGTTCCAGAGCGATTCGCCCAATGAGTCCTTGATATTTAGTCGTTTTCAGCCAATTTTCTGGATTTTTGAAAATTTCACTTTTTTGTGAAAATATCCACTAAATGAGGGAATAATATGTGTGAGGGTACCTCAGGAGAGTTCCAAATGTGTGTGGGTAGAATATATATCCCACGGGGGTAAGATTGAAAAAAGTTGAAAAACATTTTTTTTTGGACTTAGTCATTTTTCCAGCGTTTATCAGACTTTCAGATAGGGGAAATGTGAGTGAGCATTCCGATTTCGGTTCCAGAGCGATTCGCCCAATGAGTCCTTGATATTTAGTCGTTTTCAGCCAATTTTCTGGATTTTTGAAAATTTCACTTTTTTGTGAAAATATCCACTAAATGAGGGAATAATATGTATGAGGGTACCCCAGGAGAGTTCCAAATGTGTGTGGGTAGAATATATATCCCAGGGGGTAAAATTGAAAAAAGTTGAAAAAATTTTTTTTTTGGACTTAGTCATTTTTCCAGCGTTTATCAGACTTTCAGATAGGGGAAATGTCAGTGAGCATTCCGATTTCAGTTCCAGAGCGATTCGCCCAATGAGTCCTTGATATTTAGTCGTTTTCAGCCAATATTCTGGATTTTTGAAAATTTCACTTTTTTGTGAAAATATCCACTCAACGAGGGAATAATATGTGTGAGGGTACCCCAGGAGAGTTCCAAATGTGTGTGGGTAGAATATATATCCCACGGGGGTAAAATTGAAAAAAGTTGAACAAATTTTTTTCTGGACTTAGTCATTTTTCCGGCGTTTATCAGACTTTCAGATAGGGGAAATGTGAGTGAGCGTTCCGATTTCGGTTCCAGAGCGATTCGCCCAATGAGTCCTTGATATTTAGTCATTTTCAGCCAATTTTCTGGATTTTTGAAAATTTCACTTTTTTGTGAAAATATCCAATAAATGAGGGAATAATATGTGTGAGGGTACCCCAGGAGAGTTCCAAATGTGTGTGGGTAGAATATATATCCCACAGGGGTAAGATTGAAAAAAGTTGAAAAACATTTTTTTTTGGACTTAGTCATTTTTCCGGCGTTTATCAGACTTTCAGATAGGGGAAATGTCAGTGAGCATTCCGATCTCAGTTCCAGAGCGATTCGCCCAATGAGTCCTTGATATTTAGTCGTTTTCAGCCAATTTTCTGGATTTTTGAAAATTTCACTTTTTTGTGAAAATATCCACTAAATGAGGGAATAATATGTGTGAGGGTACCTCAGGAGAGTTCCAAATGTGTGTGGGTAGAATATATATCCCACGGGGGTAAGATTGAAAAAAGTTGAAAAACATTTTTTTTTGGACTTAGTCATTTTTCCAGCGTTTATCAGACTTTCAGATAGGGGAAATGTGAGTGAGCGTTCCGATTTCGGTTCCAGAGCGATTCGCCCAATGAGTCCTTGATATTTAGTCGTTTTCAGCCAATTTTCTGGATTTTTGAAAATTTCACTTTTTTGTGAAAATATCCACTAAATGAGGGAATAATATGTGTGAGGGTACCCCAGGAGAGTTCCAAATGTGTGTGGGTAGAATATATATCCCAGGGGGTAAAATTGAAAAAAGTTGAAAAAATTTTTTTTTTGGACTTAGTCATTTTTCCAGCGTTTATCAGACTTTCAGATAGGGGAAATGTCAGTGAGCATTCCGATTTCAGTTCCAGAGCGATTCGCCCAATGAGTCCTTGATATTTAGTCGTTTTCAGCCAATATTCTGGATTTTTGAAAATTTCACTTTTTTGTGAAAATATCCACTCAACGAGGGAATAATATGTGTGAGGGTACCCCAGGAGAGTTCCAAATGTGTGTGGGTAGAATATATATCCCACGGGGGTAAAATTGAAAAAAGTTGAACAAATTTTTTTCTGGACTTAGTCATTTTTCCGGCGTTTATCAGACTTTCAGATAGGGGAAATGTGAGTGAGCGTTCCGTTTTCGGTTCCAGAGCGATTCGCCCAATGAGTCCTTGATATTTAGTCATTTTCAGCCAATTTTCTGGATTTTTGAAAATTTCACTTTTTTGTGAAAATATCCAATAAATGAGGGAATAATATGTGTGAGGGTACCCCAGGAGAGTTCCAAATGTGTGTGGGTAGAATATATATCCCACAGGGGTAAGATTGAAAAAAGTTGAAAAACATTTTTTTTTGGACTTAGTCATTTTTCCGGCGTTTATCAGACTTTCAGATAGGGGAAATGTCAGTGAACGTTCCGATTTCGGTTCCAGAGCGATTCGCCCAATGAGTCCTTGATATTTAGTCGTTTTCAGCCAATTTTCTGGATTTTTGAAAATTTCACTTTTTTGTGAAAATATCCACTAAATGAGGGAATAATATGTGTGAGGGTACCCCAGGAGAGTTCCAAATGTGTGTGGGTAGAATATATATCCCACGGGGGTAAAATTGAAAAAAGTTGAAAAACATTTTTTTTTGGACTTAGTCATTTTTCCGGCGTTTATCAGACTTTCAGATAGGGGAAATGTCAGTGAGCATTCCGATCTCAGTTCCAGAGCGATTCGCCCAATGAGTCCTTGATATTTAGTCGTTTTCAGCCAATTTTCTGGATTTTTGAAAATTTCACTTTTTTGTGAAAATATCCACTAAATGAGGGAATAATATGTGTGAGGGTACCTCAGGAGAGTTCCAAATGTGTGTGGGTAGAATATATATCCCACGGGGGTAAGATTGAAAAAAGTTGAAAAACATTTTTTTTTGGACTTAGTCATTTTTCCAGCGTTTATCAGACTTTCAGATAGGGGAAATGTGAGTGAGCGTTCCGATTTCGGTTCCAGAGCGATTCGCCCAATGAGTCCTTGATATTTAGTCGTTTTCAGCCAATTTTCTGGATTTTTGAAAATTTCACTTTTTTGTGAAAATATCCACTAAATGAGGGAATAATATGTGTGAGGGTACCCCAGGAGAGTTCCAAATGTGTGTGGGTAGAATATATATCCCACGGGGGTAAAATTGAAAAAAGTTGAACAAATTTTTTTCTGGACTTAGTCATTTTTCCGGCGTTTATCAGACTTTCAGATAGGGGAAATGTGAGTGAGCGTTCCGATTTCGGTTCCAGAGCGATTCGCCCAATGAGTCCTTGATATTTAGTCATTTTCAGCCAATTTTCTGGATTTTTGAAAATTTCACTTTTTTGTGAAAATATCCAATAAATGAGGGAATAATATGTGTGAGGGTACCCCAGGAGAGTTCCAAATGTGTGTGGGTAGAATATATATCCCACAGGGGTAAGATTGAAAAAAGTTGAAAAACATTTTTTTTTGGACTTAGTCATTTTTCCGGCGTTTATCAGACTTTCAGATAGGGGAAATGTCAGTGAACGTTTCGATTTCGGTTCCAGAGCGATTCGCCCAATGAGTCCTTGATATTTAGTCGTTTTTAGCCAATTTTCTGGATTTTTGAAAATTTCACTTTTTTGTGAAAATATCCACTAAATGAGGGAATAATATGTGTGAGGGTACCCCAGGAGAGTTCCAAATGTGTGTGGGTAGAATATATATCCCACGGGGGTAAAATTGAAAAAAGTTGAAAAACATTTTTTTTTGGACTTAGTCATTTTTCCGGCGTTTATCAGACTTTCAGATAGGGGAAATGTCAGTGAGCATTCCGATCTCAGTTCCAGAGCGATTCGCCCAATGAGTCCTTGATATTTAGTCGTTTTCAGCCAATTTTCTGGATTTTTGAAAATTTCACTTTTTTGTGAAAATATCCACTAAATGAGGGAATAATATGTGTGAGGGTACCTCAGGAGAGTTCCAAATGTGTGTGGGTAGAATATATATCCCACGGGGGTAAGATTGAAAAAAGTTGAAAAACATTTTTTTTTGGACTTAGTCATTTTTCCAGCGTTTATCAGACTTTCAGATAGGGGAAATGTGAGTGAGCGTTCCGATTTCGGTTCCAGAGCGATTCGCCCAATGAGTCCTTGATATTTAATCGTTTTCAGCCAATTTTCTGGATTTTTGAAAATTTCACTTTTTTGTGAAAATATCCACTAAATGAGGGAATAATATGTGTGAGGGTACCCCAGGAGAGTTCCAAATGTGTGTGGGTAGAATATATATCCCACGGGGGTAAAATTGAAAAAAGTTGAAAAACATTTTTTTTTGGACTTAGTCATTTTTCCGGCGTTTATCAGACTTTCAGATAGGGGAAATGTCAGTGAGCATTCCGATCTCAGTTCCAGAGCGATTCGCCCAATGAGTCCTTGATATTTAGTCGTTTTCAGCCAATTTTCTGGATTTTTGAAAATTTCACTTTTTTGTGAAAATATCCACTAAATGAGGGAATAATATGTGTGAGGGTACCTCAGGAGAGTTCCAAATGTGTGTGGGTAGAATATATATCCCACGGGGGTAAGATTGAAAAAAGTTGAAAAACATTTTTTTTTGGACTTAGTCATTTTTCCAGCGTTTATCAGACTTTCAGATAGGGGAAATGTGAGTGAGCATTCCGATTTCGGTTCCAGAGCGATTCGCCCAATGAGTCCTTGATATTTAGTCGTTTTCAGCCAATTTTCTGGATTTTTGAAAATTTCACTTTTTTGTGAAAATATCCACTAAATGAGGGAATAATATGTATGAGGGTACCCCAGGAGAGTTCCAAATGTGTGTGGGTAGAATATATATCCCAGGGGGTAAAATTGAAAAAAGTTGAAAAAATTTTTTTTTTGGACTTAGTCATTTTTCCAGCGTTTATCAGACTTTCAGATAGGGGAAATGTCAGTGAGCATTCCGATTTCAGTTCCAGAGCGATTCGCCCAATGAGTCCTTGATATTTAGTCGTTTTCAGCCAATATTCTGGATTTTTGAAAATTTCACTTTTTTGTGAAAATATCCACTCAACGAGGGAATAATATGTGTGAGGGTACCCCAGGAGAGTTCCAAATGTGTGTGGGTAGAATATATATCCCACGGGGGTAAAATTGAAAAAAGTTGAACAAATTTTTTTCTGGACTTAGTCATTTTTCCGGCGTTTATCAGACTTTCAGATAGGGGAAATGTGAGTGAGCGTTCCGATTTCGGTTCCAGAGCGATTCGCCCAATGAGTCCTTGATATTTAGTCATTTTCAGCCAATTTTCTGGATTTTTGAAAATTTCACTTTTTTGTGAAAATATCCAATAAATGAGGGAATAATATGTGTGAGGGTACCCCAGGAGAGTTCCAAATGTGTGTGGGTAGAATATATATCCCACAGGGGTAAGATTGAAAAAAGTTGAAAAACATTTTTTTTTGGACTTAGTCATTTTTCCGGCGTTTATCAGACTTTCAGATAGGGGAAATGTCAGTGAGCATTCCGATCTCAGTTCCAGAGCGATTCGCCCAATGAGTCCTTGATATTTAGTCGTTTTCAGCCAATTTTCTGGATTTTTGAAAATTTCACTTTTTTGTGAAAATATCCACTAAATGAGGGAATAATATGTGTGAGGGTACCTCAGGAGAGTTCCAAATGTGTGTGGGTAGAATATATATCCCACGGGGGTAAGATTGAAAAAAGTTGAAAAACATTTTTTTTTGGACTTAGTCATTTTTCCAGCGTTTATCAGACTTTCAGATAGGGGAAATGTGAGTGAGCGTTCCGATTTCGGTTCCAGAGCGATTCGCCCAATGAGTCCTTGATATTTAATCGTTTTCAGCCAATTTTCTGGATTTTTGAAAATTTCACTTTTTTGTGAAAATATCCACTAAATGAGGGAATAATATGTGTGAGGGTACCCCAGGAGAGTTCCAAATGTGTGTGGGTAGAATATATATCCCACGGGGGTAAAATTGAAAAAAGTTGAAAAACATTTTTTTTTGGACTTAGTCATTTTTCCGGCGTTTATCAGACTTTCAGATAGGGGAAATGTCAGTGAGCATTCCGATCTCAGTTCCAGAGCGATTCGCCCAATGAGTCCTTGATATTTAGTCGTTTTCAGCCAATTTTCTGGATTTTTGAAAATTTCACTTTTTTGTGAAAATATCCACTAAATGAGGGAATAATATGTGTGAGGGTACCTCAGGAGAGTTCCAAATGTGTGTGGGTAGAATATATATCCCACGGGGGTAAGATTGAAAAAAGTTGAAAAACATTTTTTTTTGGACTTAGTCATTTTTCCAGCGTTTATCAGACTTTCAGATAGGGGAAATGTGAGTGAGCGTTCCGATTTCGGTTCCAGAGCGATTCGCCCAATGAGTCCTTGATATTTAGTCGTTTTCAGCCAATTTTCTGGATTTTTGAAAATTTCACTTTTTTGTGAAAATATCCACTAAATGAGGGAATAATATGTGTGAGGGTACCCCAGGAGAGTTCCAAATGTGTGTGGGTAGAATATATATCCCAGGGGGTAAAATTGAAAAAAGTTGAAAAAATTTTTTTTTTGGACTTAGTCATTTTTCCAGCGTTTATCAGACTTTCAGATAGGGGAAATGTCAGTGAGCATTCCGATTTCAGTTCCAGAGCGATTCGCCCAATGAGTCCTTGATATTTAGTCGTTTTCAGCCAATATTCTGGATTTTTGAAAATTTCACTTTTTTGTGAAAATATCCACTCAACGAGGGAATAATATGTGTGAGGGTACCCCAGGAGAGTTCCAAATGTGTGTGGGTAGAATATATATCCCACGGGGGTAAAATTGAAAAAAGTTGAACAAATTTTTTTCTGGACTTAGTCATTTTTCCGGCGTTTATCAGACTTTCAGATAGGGGAAATGTGAGTGAGCGTTCCGATTTCGGTTCCAGAGCGATTCGCCCAATGAGTCCTTGATATTTAGTCATTTTCAGCCAATTTTCTGGATTTTTGAAAATTTCACTTTTTTGTGAAAATATCCAATAAATGAGGGAATAATATGTGTGAGGGTACCCCAGGAGAGTTCCAAATGTGTGTGGGTAGAATATATATCCCACAGGGGTAAGATTGAAAAAAGTTGAAAAACATTTTTTTTTGGACTTAGTCATTTTTCCGGCGTTTATCAGACTTTCAGATAGGGGAAATGTCAGTGAACGTTTCGATTTCGGTTCCAGAGCGATTCGCCCAATGAGTCCTTGATATTTAGTCGTTTTTAGCCAATTTTCTGGATTTTTGAAAATTTCACTTTTTTGTGAAAATATCCACTAAATGAGGGAATAATATGTGTGAGGGTACCCCAGGAGAGTTCCAAATGTGTGTGGGTAGAATATATATCCCACGGGGGTAAAATTGAAAAAAGTTGAAAAACATTTTTTTTTGGACTTAGTCATTTTTCCGGCGTTTATCAGACTTTCAGATAGGGGAAATGTCAGTGAGCATTCCGATCTCAGTTCCAGAGCGATTCGCCCAATGAGTAATGATATTTAGTCATTTTCAGCCAATTTTCTGGATTTTTGAAAATTTCACTTTTTTGTGAAAATATCCAATAAATGAGGGAATAATATGTGTGAGGGTACCCCAGGAGAGTTCCAAATGTGTGTGGGTAGAATATATATCCCACAGGGGTAAGATTGAAAAAAGTTGAAAAACATTTTTTTTTGGACTTAGTCATTTTTCCGGCGTTTATCAGACTTTCAGATAGGGGAAATGTCAGTGAACGTTCCGATTTCGGTTCCAGAGCGATTCGCCCAATGAGTCCTTGATATTTAGTCGTTTTCAGCCAATTTTCTGGATTTTTGAAAATTTCACTTTTTTGTGAAAATATCCACTAAATGAGGGAATAATATGTGTGAGGGTACCCCAGGAGAGTTCCAAATGTGTGTGGGTAGAATATATATCCCACGGGGGTAAAATTGAAAAAAGTTGAAAAACATTTTTTTTTGGACTTAGTCATTTTTCCGGCGTTTATCAGACTTTCAGATAGGGGAAATGTCAGTGAGCATTCCGATCTCAGTTCCAGAGCGATTCGCCCAATGAGTCCTTGATATTTAGTCGTTTTCAGCCAATTTTCTGGATTTTTGAAAATTTCACTTTTTTGTGAAAATATCCACTAAATGAGGGAATAATATGTGTGAGGGTACCTCAGGAGAGTTCCAAATGTGTGTGGGTAGAATATATATCCCACGGGGGTAAGATTGAAAAAAGTTGAAAAACATTTTTTTTTGGACTTAGTCATTTTTCCAGCGTTTATCAGACTTTCAGATAGGGGAAATGTGAGTGAGCGTTCCGATTTCGGTTCCAGAGCGATTCGCCCAATGAGTCCTTGATATTTAGTCGTTTTCAACCAATTTTCTGGATTTTTGAAAATTTCACTTTTTTGTGAAAATATCCACTAAATGAGGGAATAATATGTGTGAGGGTACCCCAGGAGAGTTCCAAATGTGTGTGGGTAGAATATATATCCCACGGGGGTAAAATTGAAAAAAGTTGAACAAATTTTTTTCTGGACTTAGTCATTTTTCCGGCGTTTATCAGACTTTCAGATAGGGGAAATGTGAGTGAGCGTTCCGATTTCGGTTCCAGAGCGATTCGCCCAATGAGTCCTTGATATTTAGTCATTTTCAGCCAATTTTCTGGATTTTTGAAAATTTCACTTTTTTGTGAAAATATCCAATAAATGAGGGAATAATATGTGTGAGGGTACCCCAGGAGAGTTCCAAATGTGTGTGGGTAGAATATATATCCCACAGGGGTAAGATTGAAAAAAGTTGAAAAACATTTTTTTTTGGACTTAGTCATTTTTCCGGCGTTTATCAGACTTTCAGATAGGGGAAATGTCAGTGAACGTTTCGATTTCGGTTCCAGAGCGATTCGCCCAATGAGTCCTTGATATTTAGTCGTTTTTAGCCAATTTTCTGGATTTTTGAAAATTTCACTTTTTTGTGAAAATATCCACTAAATGAGGGAATAATATGTGTGAGGGTACCCCAGGAGAGTTCCAAATGTGTGTGGGTAGAATATATATCCCACGGGGGTAAAATTGAAAAAAGTTGAAAAACATTTTTTTTTGGACTTAGTCATTTTTCCGGCGTTTATCAGACTTTCAGATAGGGGAAATGTCAGTGAGCATTCCGATCTCAGTTCCAGAGCGATTCGCCCAATGAGTCCTTGATATTTAGTTGTTTTCAGCCAATTTTCTGGATTTTTGAAAATTTCACTTTTTTGTGAAAATATCCACTAAATGAGGGAATAATATGTGTGAGGGTACCCCAGGAGAGTTCCAAATGTGTGTGGGTAGAATATATATCCCACGGGGGTAAAATTGAAAGAAGTTGAAAAAAATTTTTTTTTGGACTTAGTCATTTTTCCGGTGTTTATCAGACTTTCAGATAGGGGAAATGTCAGTGAGCGTTCCGATTTCAGTTCCAGAGCAATTCGCCCAATGAGTCCTTGATATTTAGTCGTTTTCAGCCAATTTTCTGGATTTTTGAAAATTTCACTTTTTTGTGAAAATATCCACTAAATGAGGGAATAATATGTGTGAGGGTACCCCAGGAAAGTTCCAAATGTGTGTGGGTAGAATATATATCCCACGGGGGTAAAATTGAAAAAAGTTGAAAAACATTTTTTTTTGGACTTAGTCATTTTTCCGGCGTTTATCAGACTTTCAGATAGGGGAAATGTCAGTGAGCATTCCGATCTCAGTTCCAGAGCGATTCGCCCAATGAGTCCTTGATATTTAGTTGTTTTCAGCCAATTTTCTGGATTTTTGAAAATTTCACTTTTTTGTGAAAATATCCACTAAATGAGGGAATAATATGTGTGAGGGTACCCCAGGAGAGTTCCAAATGTGTGTGGGTAGAATATATATCCCACGGGGGTAAGATTGAAAAAAGTTGAAAAACATTTTTTTTTGGACTTAGTCATTTTTCCAGCGTTTATCAGACTTTCAGATAGGGGAAATGTCAGTGAGCATTCCGATTTCAGTTCCAGAGCGATTCGCCCAATGAGTCCTTGATATTTAGTCGTTTTCAGCCAATATTTTGGATTTTTGAAAATTTCACTTTTTTGTGAAAATATCCACTTAAATGAGGGAATAATATGTGTGAGGGTACCCCAGGAGAGTTCCAAATGTGTGTGGGTAGAATATATATCCCACGGGGGTAAAATTGAAAGAAGTTGAAAAAAATTTTTTTTTGGACTTAGTCATTTTTCCGGTGTTTATCAGACTTTCAGATAGGGGAAATGTCAGTGAGCGTTCCGATTTCAGTTCCAGAGCAATTCGCCCAATGAGTCCTTGATATTTAGTCGTTTTCAGCCAATATTTTGGATTTTTGAAAATTTCACTTTTTTGTGAAAATATCCACTAAATGAGGGAATAATATGTGTGAGGGTACCCCAGGAGAGTTCCAAATGTGTGTGGGTAGAATATATATCCCACGGGGGTAAAATTGAAAAAAGTTGAAAAAAATTTTTTTTTACACTTAGTCATTTTTCCGGCGTTTATCAGACTTTCAGATAGGGGAAATGTCAGTGAGCGTTCCGATTTCAGTTCCAGAGCAATTCGCCCAATGAGTCCTTGATATTTAGTCGCTTTCAGCCAATAATTTGGATCTTTGAAAAATTTCACTTTTTTGTGAAAATATCCACTAAATGAGGGAATAATATGTGTGAGGGTACCCCAGGAGAGTTCCAAATGTGTGTGGGTAGAATATATATCCCACGGGGGTAAAATTGAAAAAAGTTGAAAAAAATTTTTTTTTGGACTTAGTCATTTTTCCAGCGTTTATCAGACTTTCAGATAGGGGAAATGTCAGTGAGCCTTCCGATCTCAGTTCCCGAGCGATTCGCCCAATGAGTCCTTGATATTTAGTCGTTTTCAGCCAATATTTTGGAATTTTGAAAATTTCACTTTTTTGTGAAAATATCCACTAAATGAGGGAATAATATGTGTGAGGGTACCCCAGGAGAGTTCCAAATGTGTGTGGGTAGAATATATATCCCACGGGGGTAAAATTTAAAAAAATTGAAAAAAATTTTTTTTGGACTTAGACATTTTTCCGGCGTTTATCAGACTTTCAGATAGGGGAAATGTCAGTGAGCGCTCCGATTTCAGTTCCAGAGCAATTCGCCCAATGAGTCCTTGATATTTAGTCGTTTTCAGCCAATTTTCTGGATTTTTGAAAATTTCACTTTTTTTGTGAAAATATCCACTAAATGAGGGAATAATATGTGTGAGGGTACCCCAGGAGAGTTCCAAATGTGTGTGGGTAGAATATATATCCCACGGGGGTAAAATTGAAAAAAGTTTAAAAAAATATTTTTTTGGACTTAGTCATTTTTCCAGCGTTTATCAGACTTTCAGATAGGGGAAATGTCAGTGAGCATTCCGATTTCAGTTCCAGAGTCATTCGCCCAATGAGTCTTTGATATTTAGTCGTTTTCAGCCAATATTTTGGATTTTTAAAAATTTCACTTTTTTGTGAAAATATCCACTAAATGAGGGAATAATATGTGTGAGGGTACCCCAGGAGAGTTCCAAATGTGTGTGGGTAGAATATATATCCCACGGGGGTAAAATTGAAAAAAGTTGAAAAACATTTTTTTTTGGACTTAGTCATTTTTCCGGCGTTTATCAGACTTTCAGATAGGGGAAATGTCAGTGAGCGTTCCGATTTCAGTTCCAGAGCAATTCGCCCAATGAGTCCTTGATATTTAGTCGTTTTCAGCCAATAATTTGGATTTTTGAAAAATTTCACTTTTTTGTGAAAATATCCACTAAATGAGGGAATAATATGTGTGAGGGTACCCCAGGAGAGTTCCAAATGTGTGTGGGTAGAATATATATCCCACGGGGGTAAAATTGAAAAAAATTGAAAAAAATTTTTTTTGGACTTAGTCATTTTTCCGGCGTTTATAAGACTTTCAGATAGGGGAAATGTGAGTGAGCGTTCCGATTTAGGTTCCAGAGCGATTCGCCCAATGAGTCCTTGATATTTAGTCGTTTTCAGCCAATTTTCTGGATTTTTGAAAATTTCACTTTTTTTGTGAAAATATCCACTAAATGAGGGAATAATATGTGTGAGGGTACCCCAGGAGAGTTCCAAATGTGTGTGGGTAGAATATATATCCCACGGGGGTAAAATTGAAAAAAGTTTAAAAAAATATTTTTTTGGACTTAGTCATTTTTCCAGCATTTATCAGACTTTCAGATAGGGGAAATGTCAGTGAGCATTCCGATTTCAGTTCCAGAGTGATTCGCCCAATGAGTCTTTGATATTTAGTCGTTTTCAGCCAATATTTTGGATTTTTGAAAATTTCACTTTTTTGTGAAAATATCCACTAAATGAGGGAATAATATGTGTGAGGGTACCCCAGGAGAGTTCCAAATGTGTGTGGGTAGAATATATATCCCACGGGGGTAAAATTGAAAAAAGTTGAAAAACATTTTTTTTTGGACTTAGTCATTTTTCCGGCGTTTATCAGACTTTCAGATAGGGGAAATGTCAGTGAGCATTCCGATCTCAGTTCCAGAGCGATTCGCCCAATGAGTCCTTGATATTTAGTTGTTTTCAGCCAATTTTCTGGATTTTTGAAAATTTCACTTTTTTGTGAAAATATCCACTAAATGAGGGAATAATATGTGTGAGGGTACCCCAGGAGAGTTCCAAATGTGTGTGGGTAGAATATATATCCCACGGGGGTAAGATTGAAAAAAGTTGAAAAACATTTTTTTTTGGACTTAGTCATTTTTCCAGCGTTTATCAGACTTTCAGATAGGGGAAATGTCAGTGAGCATTCCGATTTCAGTTCCAGAGCGATTCGCCCAATGAGTCCTTGATATTTAGTCGTTTTCAGCCAATATTTTGGATTTTTGAAAATTTCACTTTTTTGTGAAAATATCCACTTAAATGAGGGAATAATATGTGTGAGGGTACCCCAGGAGAGTTCCAAATGTGTGTGGGTAGAATATATATCCCACGGGGGTAAAATTGAAAGAAGTTGAAAAAAATTTTTTTTTGGACTTAGTCATTTTTCCGGTGTTTATCAGACTTTCAGATAGGGGAAATGTCAGTGAGCGTTCCGATTTCAGTTCCAGAGCAATTCGCCCAATGAGTCCTTGATATTTAGTCGTTTTCAGCCAATATTTTGGATTTTTGAAAATTTCACTTTTTTGTGAAAATATCCACTAAATGAGGGAATAATATGTGTGAGGGTACCCCAGGAGAGTTCCAAATGTGTGTGGGTAGAATATATATCCCACGGGGGTAAAATTGAAAAAAGTTGAAAAAAATTTTTTTTTACACTTAGTCATTTTTCCGGCGTTTATCAGACTTTCAGATAGGGGAAATGTCAGTGAGCGTTCCGATTTCAGTTCCAGAGCAATTCGCCCAATGAGTCCTTGATATTTAGTCGCTTTCAGCCAATAATTTGGATTTTTGAAAAATTTCACTTTTTTGTGAAAATATCCACTAAATGAGGGAATAATATGTGTGAGGGTACCCCAGGAGAGTTCCAAATGTGTGTGGGTAGAATATATATCCCACGGGGGTAAAATTGAAAAAAGTTGAAAAAAATTTTTTTTTGGACTTAGTCATTTTTCCAGCGTTTATCAGACTTTCAGATAGGGGAAATGTCAGTGAGCCTTCCGATCTCAGTTCCCGAGCGATTCGCCCAATGAGTTCTTGATATTTAGTCGTTTTCAGCCAATATTCTGGATTTTTGAAAATTTCACTTTTTTGTGAAAATATCCACTCAACGAGGGAATAATATGTGTGAGGGTACCCCAGGAGAGTTCCAAATGTGTGTGGGTAGAATATATATCCCACGGGGGTAAAATTGAAAAAAGTTGAACAAATTTTTTTCTGGACTTAGTCATTTTTCCGGCGTTTATCAGACTTTCAGATAGGGGAAATGTGAGTGAGCGTTCCGATTTCGGTTCCAGAGCGATTCGCCCAATGAGTCCTTGATATTTAGTCATTTTCAGCCAATTTTCTGGATTTTTGAAAATTTCACTTTTTTGTGAAAATATCCAATAAATGAGGGAATAATATGTGTGAGGGTACCCCAGGAGAGTTCCAAATGTGTGTGGGTAGAATATATATCCCACAGGGGTAAGATTGAAAAAAGTTGAAAAACATTTTTTTTTGGACTTAGTCATTTTTCCGGCGTTTATCAGACTTTCAGATAGGGGAAATGTCAGTGAGCATTCCGATCTCAGTTCCAGAGCGATTCGCCCAATGAGTCCTTGATATTTAGTCGTTTTCAGCCAATTTTCTGGATTTTTGAAAATTTCACTTTTTTGTGAAAATATCCACTAAATGAGGGAATAATATGTGTGAGGGTACCTCAGGAGAGTTCCAAATGTGTGTGGGTAGAATATATATCCCACGGGGGTAAGATTGAAAAAAGTTGAAAAACATTTTTTTTTGGACTTAGTCATTTTTCCAGCGTTTATCAGACTTTCAGATAGGGGAAATGTGAGTGAGCGTTCCGATTTCGGTTCCAGAGCGATTCGCCCAATGAGTCCTTGATATTTAATCGTTTTCAGCCAATTTTCTGGATTTTTGAAAATTTCACTTTTTTGTGAAAATATCCACTAAATGAGGGAATAATATGTGTGAGGGTACCCCAGGAGAGTTCCAAATGTGTGTGGGTAGAATATATATCCCACGGGGGTAAAATTGAAAAAAGTTGAAAAACATTTTTTTTTGGACTTAGTCATTTTTCCGGCGTTTATCAGACTTTCAGATAGGGGAAATGTCAGTGAGCATTCCGATCTCAGTTCCAGAGCGATTCGCCCAATGAGTCCTTGATATTTAGTCGTTTTCAGCCAATTTTCTGGATTTTTGAAAATTTCACTTTTTTGTGAAAATATCCACTAAATGAGGGAATAATATGTGTGAGGGTACCTCAGGAGAGTTCCAAATGTGTGTGGGTAGAATATATATCCCACGGGGGTAAGATTGAAAAAAGTTGAAAAACATTTTTTTTTGGACTTAGTCATTTTTCCAGCGTTTATCAGACTTTCAGATAGGGGAAATGTGAGTGAGCGTTCCGATTTCGGTTCCAGAGCGATTCGCCCAATGAGTCCTTGATATTTAGTCGTTTTCAGCCAATTTTCTGGATTTTTGAAAATTTCACTTTTTTGTGAAAATATCCACTAAATGAGGGAATAATATGTGTGAGGGTACCCCAGGAGAGTTCCAAATGTGTGTGGGTAGAATATATATCCCAGGGGGTAAAATTGAAAAAAGTTGAAAAAATTTTTTTTTTGGACTTAGTCATTTTTCCAGCGTTTATCAGACTTTCAGATAGGGGAAATGTCAGTGAGCATTCCGATTTCAGTTCCAGAGCGATTCGCCCAATGAGTCCTTGATATTTAGTCGTTTTCAGCCAATATTCTGGATTTTTGAAAATTTCACTTTTTTGTGAAAATATCCACTCAACGAGGGAATAATATGTGTGAGGGTACCCCAGGAGAGTTCCAAATGTGTGTGGGTAGAATATATATCCCACGGGGGTAAAATTGAAAAAAGTTGAACAAATTTTTTTCTGGACTTAGTCATTTTTCCGGCGTTTATCAGACTTTCAGATAGGGGAAATGTGAGTGAGCGTTCCGATTTCGGTTCCAGAGCGATTCGCCCAATGAGTCCTTGATATTTAGTCATTTTCAGCCAATTTTCTGGATTTTTGAAAATTTCACTTTTTTGTGAAAATATCCAATAAATGAGGGAATAATATGTGTGAGGGTACCCCAGGAGAGTTCCAAATGTGTGTGGGTAGAATATATATCCCACAGGGGTAAGATTGAAAAAAGTTGAAAAACATTTTTTTTTGGACTTAGTCATTTTTCCGGCGTTTATCAGACTTTCAGATAGGGGAAATGTCAGTGAACGTTCCGATTTCGGTTCCAGAGCGATTCGCCCAATGAGTCCTTGATATTTAGTCGTTTTCAGCCAATTTTCTGGATTTTTGAAAATTTCACTTTTTTGTGAAAATATCCACTAAATGAGGGAATAATATGTGTGAGGGTACCCCAGGAGAGTTCCAAATGTGTGTGGGTAGAATATATATCCCACGGGGGTAAAATTGAAAAAAGTTGAAAAACATTTTTTTTTGGACTTAGTCATTTTTCCGGCGTTTATCAGACTTTCAGATAGGGGAAATGTCAGTGAGCATTCCGATCTCAGTTCCAGAGCGATTCGCCCAATGAGTCCTTGATATTTAGTCGTTTTCAGCCAATTTTCTGGATTTTTGAAAATTTCACTTTTTTGTGAAAATATCCACTAAATGAGGGAATAATATGTGTGAGGGTACCTCAGGAGAGTTCCAAATGTGTGTGGGTAGAATATATATCCCACGGGGGTAAGATTGAAAAAAGTTGAAAAACATTTTTTTTTGGACTTAGTCATTTTTCCAGCGTTTATCAGACTTTCAGATAGGGGAAATGTGAGTGAGCGTTCCGATTTCGGTTCCAGAGCGATTCGCCCAATGAGTCCTTGATATTTAGTCGTTTTCAGCCAATTTTCTGGATTTTTGAAAATTTCACTTTTTTGTGAAAATATCCACTAAATGAGGGAATAATATGTGTGAGGGTACCCCAGGAGAGTTCCAAATGTGTGTGGGTAGAATATATATCCCACGGGGGTAAAATTGAAAAAAGTTGAACAAATTTTTTTCTGGACTTAGTCATTTTTCCGGCGTTTATCAGACTTTCAGATAGGGGAAATGTGAGTGAGCGTTCCGATTTCGGTTCCAGAGCGATTCGCCCAATGAGTCCTTGATATTTAGTCATTTTCAGCCAATTTTCTGGATTTTTGAAAATTTCACTTTTTTGTGAAAATATCCAATAAATGAGGGAATAATATGTGTGAGGGTACCCCAGGAGAGTTCCAAATGTGTGTGGGTAGAATATATATCCCACAGGGGTAAGATTGAAAAAAGTTGAAAAACATTTTTTTTTGGACTTAGTCATTTTTCCGGCGTTTATCAGACTTTCAGATAGGGGAAATGTCAGTGAACGTTTCGATTTCGGTTCCAGAGCGATTCGCCCAATGAGTCCTTGATATTTAGTCGTTTTTAGCCAATTTTCTGGATTTTTGAAAATTTCACTTTTTTGTGAAAATATCCACTAAATGAGGGAATAATATGTGTGAGGGTACCCCAGGAGAGTTCCAAATGTGTGTGGGTAGAATATATATCCCACGGGGGTAAAATTGAAAAAAGTTGAAAAACATTTTTTTTTGGACTTAGTCATTTTTCCGGCGTTTATCAGACTTTCAGATAGGGGAAATGTCAGTGAGCATTCCGATCTCAGTTCCAGAGCGATTCGCCCAATGAGTCCTTGATATTTAGTTGTTTTCAGCCAATTTTCTGGATTTTTGAAAATTTCACTTTTTTGTGAAAATATCCACTAAATGAGGGAATAATATGTGTGAGGGTACCCCAGGAGAGTTCCAAATGTGTGTGGGTAGAATATATATCCCACGGGGGTAAAATTGAAAGAAGTTGAAAAAAATTTTTTTTTGGACTTAGTCATTTTTCCGGTGTTTATCAGACTTTCAGATAGGGGAAATGTCAGTGAGCGTTCCGATTTCAGTTCCAGAGCAATTCGCCCAATGAGTCCTTGATATTTAGTCGTTTTCAGCCAATTTTCTGGATTTTTGAAAATTTCACTTTTTTGTGAAAATATCCACTAAATGAGGGAATAATATGTGTGAGGGTACCCCAGGAAAGTTCCAAATGTGTGTGGGTAGAATATATATCCCACGGGGGTAAAATTGAAAAAAGTTGAAAAACATTTTTTTTTGGACTTAGTCATTTTTCCGGCGTTTATCAGACTTTCAGATAGGGGAAATGTCAGTGAGCATTCCGATCTCAGTTCCAGAGCGATTCGCCCAATGAGTCCTTGATATTTAGTTGTTTTCAGCCAATTTTCTGGATTTTTGAAAATTTCACTTTTTTGTGAAAATATCCACTAAATGAGGGAATAATATGTGTGAGGGTACCCCAGGAGAGTTCCAAATGTGTGTGGGTAGAATATATATCCCACGGGGGTAAGATTGAAAAAAGTTGAAAAACATTTTTTTTTGGACTTAGTCATTTTTCCAGCGTTTATCAGACTTTCAGATAGGGGAAATGTCAGTGAGCATTCCGATTTCAGTTCCAGAGCGATTCGCCCAATGAGTCCTTGATATTTAGTCGTTTTCAGCCAATATTTTGGATTTTTGAAAATTTCACTTTTTTGTGAAAATATCCACTTAAATGAGGGAATAATATGTGTGAGGGTACCCCAGGAGAGTTCCAAATGTGTGTGGGTAGAATATATATCCCACGGGGGTAAAATTGAAAGAAGTTGAAAAAAATTTTTTTTTGGACTTAGTCATTTTTCCGGTGTTTATCAGACTTTCAGATAGGGGAAATGTCAGTGAGCGTTCCGATTTCAGTTCCAGAGCAATTCGCCCAATGAGTCCTTGATATTTAGTCGTTTTCAGCCAATATTTTGGATTTTTGAAAATTTCACTTTTTTGTGAAAATATCCACTAAATGAGGGAATAATATGTGTGAGGGTACCCCAGGAGAGTTCCAAATGTGTGTGGGTAGAATATATATCCCACGGGGGTAAAATTGAAAAAAGTTGAAAAAAATTTTTTTTTACACTTAGTCATTTTTCCGGCGTTTATCAGACTTTCAGATAGGGGAAATGTCAGTGAGCGTTCCGATTTCAGTTCCAGAGCAATTCGCCCAATGAGTCCTTGATATTTAGTCGCTTTCAGCCAATAATTTGGATCTTTGAAAAATTTCACTTTTTTGTGAAAATATCCACTAAATGAGGGAATAATATGTGTGAGGGTACCCCAGGAGAGTTCCAAATGTGTGTGGGTAGAATATATATCCCACGGGGGTAAAATTGAAAAAAGTTGAAAAAAATTTTTTTTTGGACTTAGTCATTTTTCCAGCGTTTATCAGACTTTCAGATAGGGGAAATGTCAGTGAGCCTTCCGATCTCAGTTCCCGAGCGATTCGCCCAATGAGTCCTTGATATTTAGTCGTTTTCAGCCAATATTTTGGAATTTTGAAAATTTCACTTTTTTGTGAAAATATCCACTAAATGAGGGAATAATATGTGTGAGGGTACCCCAGGAGAGTTCCAAATGTGTGTGGGTAGAATATATATCCCACGGGGGTAAAATTTAAAAAAATTGAAAAAAATTTTTTTTGGACTTAGACATTTTTCCGGCGTTTATCAGACTTTCAGATAGGGGAAATGTCAGTGAGCGCTCCGATTTCAGTTCCAGAGCAATTCGCCCAATGAGTCCTTGATATTTAGTCGTTTTCAGCCAATTTTCTGGATTTTTGAAAATTTCACTTTTTTTGTGAAAATATCCACTAAATGAGGGAATAATATGTGTGAGGGTACCCCAGGAGAGTTCCAAATGTGTGTGGGTAGAATATATATCCCACGGGGGTAAAATTGAAAAAAGTTTAAAAAAATATTTTTTTGGACTTAGTCATTTTTCCAGCGTTTATCAGACTTTCAGATAGGGGAAATGTCAGTGAGCATTCCGATTTCAGTTCCAGAGTCATTCGCCCAATGAGTCTTTGATATTTAGTCGTTTTCAGCCAATATTTTGGATTTTTGAAAATTTCACTTTTTTGTGAAAATATCCACTAAATGAGGGAATAATATGTGTGAGGGTACCCCAGGAGAGTTCCAAATGTGTGTGGGTAGAATATATATCCCACGGGGGTAAAATTGAAAAAAGTTGAAAAACATTTTTTTTTGGACTTAGTCATTTTTCCGGCGTTTATCAGACTTTCAGATAGGGGAAATGTCAGTGAGCGTTCCGATTTCAGTTCCAGAGCAATTCGCCCAATGAGTCCTTGATATTTAGTCGTTTTCAGCCAATAATTTGGATTTTTGAAAAATTTCACTTTTTTGTGAAAATATCCACTAAATGAGGGAATAATATGTGTGAGGGTACCCCAGGAGAGTTCCAAATGTGTGTGGGTAGAATATATATCCCACGGGGGTAAAATTGAAAAAAGTTGAAAAACATTTTTTTTTGGACTTAGTCATTTTTCCGGCGTTTATCAGACTTTCAGATAGGGGAAATGTCAGTGAGCATTCCGATCTCAGTTCCAGAGCGATTCGCCCAATGAGTCCTTGATATTTAGTTGTTTTCAGCCAATTTTCTGGATTTTTGAAAATTTCACTTTTTTGTGAAAATATCCACTAAATGAGGGAATAATATGTGTGAGGGTACCCCAGGAGAGTTCCAAATGTGTGTGGGTAGAATATATATCCCACGGGGGTAAGATTGAAAAAAGTTGAAAAACATTTTTTTTTGGACTTAGTCATTTTTCCAGCGTTTATCAGACTTTCAGATAGGGGAAATGTCAGTGAGCATTCCGATTTCAGTTCCAGAGCGATTCGCCCAATGAGTCCTTGATATTTAGTCGTTTTCAGCCAATATTTTGGATTTTTGAAAATTTCACTTTTTTGTGAAAATATCCACTTAAATGAGGGAATAATATGTGTGAGGGTACCCCAGGAGAGTTCCAAATGTGTGTGGGTAGAATATATATCCCACGGGGGTAAAATTGAAAGAAGTTGAAAAAAATTTTTTTTTGGACTTAGTCATTTTTCCGGTGTTTATCAGACTTTCAGATAGGGGAAATGTCAGTGAGCGTTCCGATTTCAGTTCCAGAGCAATTCGCCCAATGAGTCCTTGATATTTAGTCGTTTTCAGCCAATATTTTGGATTTTTGAAAATTTCACTTTTTTGTGAAAATATCCACTAAATGAGGGAATAATATGTGTGAGGGTACCCCAGGAGAGTTCCAAATGTGTGTGGGTAGAATATATATCCCACGGGGGTAAAATTGAAAAAAGTTGAAAAAAATTTTTTTTTGGACTTAGTCATTTTTCCAGCGTTTATCAGACTTTCAGATAGGGGAAATGTCAGTGAGCCTTCCGATCTCAGTTCCCGAGCGATTCGCCCAATGAGTCCTTGATATTTAGTCGTTTTCAGCCAATATTTTGGAATTTTGAAAATTTCACTTTTTTGTGAAAATATCCACTAAATGAGGGAATAATATGTGTGAGGGTACCCCAGGAGAGTTCCAAATGTGTGTGGGTAGAATATATATCCCACGGGGGTAAAATTTAAAAAAATTGAAAAAAATTTTTTTTGGACTTAGACATTTTTCCGGCGTTTATCAGACTTTCAGATAGGGGAAATGTCAGTGAGCGCTCCGATTTCAGTTCCAGAGCAATTCGCCCAATGAGTCCTTGATATTTAGTCGTTTTCAGCCAATTTTCTGGATTTTTGAAAATTTCACTTTTTTTGTGAAAATATCCACTAAATGAGGGAATAATATGTGTGAGGGTACCCCAGGAGAGTTCCAAATGTGTGTGGGTAGAATATATATCCCACGGGGGTAAAATTGAAAAAAGTTTAAAAAAATATTTTTTTGGACTTAGTCATTTTTCCAGCGTTTATCAGACTTTCAGATAGGGGAAATGTCAGTGAGCATTCCGATTTCAGTTCCAGAGTCATTCGCCCAATGAGTCTTTGATATTTAGTCGTTTTCAGCCAATATTTTGGATTTTTGAAAATTTCACTTTTTTGTGAAAATATCCACTAAATGAGGGAATAATATGTGTGAGGGTACCCCAGGAGAGTTCCAAATGTGTGTGGGTAGAATATATATCCCACGGGGGTAAAATTGAAAAAAGTTGAAAAACATTTTTTTTTGGACTTAGTCATTTTTCCGGCGTTTATCAGACTTTCAGATAGGGGAAATGTCAGTGAGCATTCCGATCTCAGTTCCAGAGCGATTCGCCCAATGAGTCCTTGATATTTAGTTGTTTTCAGCCAATTTTCTGGATTTTTGAAAATTTCACTTTTTTGTGAAAATATCCACTAAATGAGGGAATAATATGTGTGAGGGTACCCCAGGAGAGTTCCAAATGTGTGTGGGTAGAATATATATCCCACGGGGGTAAGATTGAAAAAAGTTGAAAAACATTTTTTTTTGGACTTAGTCATTTTTCCAGCGTTTATCAGACTTTCAGATAGGGGAAATGTCAGTGAGCATTCCGATTTCAGTTCCAGAGCAATTCGCCCAATGAGTCCTTGATATTTAGTCGTTTTCAGCCAATATTTTGGATTTTTGGAAATTTCACTTTTTTGTGAAAATATCCACTAAATGAGGGAATAATATGTGTGAGGGTACCCCAGGAGAGTTCCAAATGTGTGTGGGTAGAATATATATCCCACGGGGGTAAAATTGAAAAAAGTTGAAAAAAATTTTTTTTTGGACTTAGTCATTTTTCCGGCGTTTATCAGACTTTCAGATAGGGGAAATGTCAGTGAGCGTTCCGATTTCAGTTCCAGAGCAATTCGCCCAATGAGTCCTTGATATTTAGTCGTTTTCAGCCAATAATTTGGATTTTTGAAAAATTTCACTTTTTTGTGAAAATATCCACTAAATGAGGGAATAATATGTGTGAGGGTACCCCAGGAGAGTTCCAAATGTGTGTGGGTAGAATATATATCCCACGGGGGTAAAATTGAAAAAAGTTGAAAAAAATTTTTTTTTGGACTTAGCCATTTTTCCGGCGTTTATCAGACTTTCAGATAGGGAAAATGTCAGTGAGCGTTCCGATTTCAGTTCCAGAGCAATTCGCCCACTGAGTCCTTGATATTTAGTCGTTTTCAGCCAATAATTTGGATTTTTGAAAAATTTCACTTTTTTGTGAAAATATCCAATAAATGAGGGAATAATATGTGTGAGGGTACCCCAGGAGAGTTCCAAATGTGTGTGGGTAGAATATATATCCCACGGGGGTAAAATTGAAAAAAATTGAAAAAAATTTTTTTTGGACTTAGTCATTTTTCCGGCGTTTATAAGACTTTCAGATAGGGGAAATGTGAGTGAGCGTTCCGATTTAGGTTCCAGAGCGATTCGCCCAATGAGTCCTTGATATTTAGTCGTTTTCAGCCAATTTTCTGGATTTTTGAAAATTTCACTTTTTTTGTGAAAATATCCACTAAATGAGGGAATAATATGTGTGAGGGTACCCCAGGAGAGTTCCAAATGTGTGTGGGTAGAATATATATCCCACGGGGGTAAAATTGAAAAAAGTTTAAAAAAATATTTTTTTGGACTTAGTCATTTTTCCAGCATTTATCAGACTTTCAGATAGGGGAAATGTCAGTGAGCATTCCGATTTCAGTTCCAGAGTGATTCGCCCAATGAGTCTTTGATATTTAGTCGTTTTCAGCCAATATTTTGGATTTTTGAAAATTTCACTTTTTTGTGAAAATATCCACTAAATGAGGGAATAATATGTGTGAGGGTACCCCAGGAGAGTTCCAAATGTGTGTGGGTAGAATATATATCCCACGGGGGTAAAATTGAAAAAAGTTGAAAAACATTTTTTTTTGGACTTAGTCATTTTTCCGGCGTTTATCAGACTTTCAGATAGGGGAAATGTCAGTGAGCATTCCGATCTCAGTTCCAGAGCGATTCGCCCAATGAGTCCTTGATATTTAGTTGTTTTCAGCCAATTTTCTGGATTTTTGAAAATTTCACTTTTTTGTGAAAATATCCACTAAATGAGGGAATAATATGTGTGAGGGTACCCCAGGAGAGTTCCAAATGTGTGTGGGTAGAATATATATCCCACGGGGGTAAGATTGAAAAAAGTTGAAAAACATTTTTTTTTGGACTTAGTCATTTTTCCAGCGTTTATCAGACTTTCAGATAGGGGAAATGTCAGTGAGCATTCCGATTTCAGTTCCAGAGCGATTCGCCCAATGAGTCCTTGATATTTAGTCGTTTTCAGCCAATATTTTGGATTTTTGAAAATTTCACTTTTTTGTGAAAATATCCACTTAAATGAGGGAATAATATGTGTGAGGGTACCCCAGGAGAGTTCCAAATGTGTGTGGGTAGAATATATATCCCACGGGGGTAAAATTGAAAGAAGTTGAAAAAAATTTTTTTTTGGACTTAGTCATTTTTCCGGTGTTTATCAGACTTTCAGATAGGGGAAATGTCAGTGAGCGTTCCGATTTCAGTTCCAGAGCAATTCGCCCAATGAGTCCTTGATATTTAGTCGTTTTCAGCCAATATTTTGGATTTTTGAAAATTTCACTTTTTTGTGAAAATATCCACTAAATGAGGGAATAATATGTGTGAGGGTACCCCAGGAGAGTTCCAAATGTGTGTGGGTAGAATATATATCCCACGGGGGTAAAATTGAAAAAAGTTGAAAAAAATTTTTTTTTACACTTAGTCATTTTTCCGGCGTTTATCAGACTTTCAGATAGGGGAAATGTCAGTGAGCGTTCCGATTTCAGTTCCAGAGCAATTCGCCCAATGAGTCCTTGATATTTAGTCGCTTTCAGCCAATAATTTGGATTTTTGAAAAATTTCACTTTTTTGTGAAAATATCCACTAAATGAGGGAATAATATGTGTGAGGGTACCCCAGGAGAGTTCCAAATGTGTGTGGGTAGAATATATATCCCACGGGGGTAAAATTGAAAAAAGTTGAAAAAAATTTTTTTTTGGACTTAGTCATTTTTCCAGCGTTTATCAGACTTTCAGATAGGGGAAATGTCAGTGAGCCTTCCGATCTCAGTTCCCGAGCGATTCGCCCAATGAGTCCTTGATATTTAGTCGTTTTCAGCCAATATTTTGGAATTTTGAAAATTTCACTTTTTTGTGAAAATATCCACTAAATGAGGGAATAATATGTGTGAGGGTACCCCAGGAGAGTTCCAAATGTGTGTGGGTAGAATATATATCCCACGGGGGTAAAATTTAAAAAAATTGAAAAAAATTTTTTTTGGACTTAGACATTTTTCCGGCGTTTATCAGACTTTCAGATAGGGGAAATGTCAGTGAGCGCTCCGATTTCAGTTCCAGAGCAATTCGCCCAATGAGTCCTTGATATTTAGTCGTTTTCAGCCAGTTTTCTGGATTTTTGAAAATTTCACTTTTTTTGTGAAAATATCCACTAAATGAGGGAATAATATGTGTGAGGGTACCCCAGGAGAGTTCCAAATGTGTGTGGGTAGAATATATATCCCACGGGGGTAAAATTGAAAAAAGTTTAAAAAAATATTTTTTTGGACTTAGTCATTTTTCCAGCGTTTATCAGACTTTCAGATAGGGGAAATGTCAGTGAGCATTCCGATTTCAGTTCCAGAGTCATTCGCCCAATGAGTCTTTGATATTTAGTCGTTTTCAGCCAATATTTTGGATTTTTGAAAATTTCACTTTTTTGTGAAAATATCCACTAAATGAGGGAATAATATGTGTGAGGGTACCCCAGGAGAGTTCCAAATGTGTGTGGGTAGAATATATATCCCACGGGGGTAAAATTGAAAAAAGTTGAAAAACATTTTTTTTTGGACTTAGTCATTTTTCCGGCGTTTATCAGACTTTCAGATAGGGGAAATGTCAGTGAGCATTCCGATCTCAGTTCCAGAGCGATTCGCCCAATGAGTCCTTGATATTTAGTTGTTTTCAGCCAATTTTCTGGATTTTTGAAAATTTCACTTTTTTGTGAAAATATCCACTAAATGAGGGAATAATATGTGTGAGGGTACCCCAGGAGAGTTCCAAATGTGTGTGGGTAGAATATATATCCCACGGGGGTAAGATTGAAAAAAGTTGAAAAACATTTTTTTTTGGACTTAGTCATTTTTCCAGCGTTTATCAGACTTTCAGATAGGGGAAATGTCAGTGAGCATTCCGATTTCAGTTCCAGAGCAATTCGCCCAATGAGTCCTTGATATTTAGTCGTTTTCAGCCAATATTTTGGATTTTTGGAAATTTCACTTTTTTGTGAAAATATCCACTAAATGAGGGAATAATATGTGTGAGGGTACCCCAGGAGAGTTCCAAATGTGTGTGGGTAGAATATATATCCCACGGGGGTAAAATTGAAAAAAGTTGAAAAAAAATTTTTTTTACACTTAGTCATTTTTCCGGCGTTTATCAGACTTTCAGATAGGGGAAATGTCAGTGAGCGTTCCGATTTCAGTTCCAGAGCAATTCGCCCAATGAGTCCTTGATATTTAGTCGTTTTCAGCCAATAATTTGGATTTTTGAAAAATTTCACTTTTTTGTGAAAATATCCACTAAATGAGGGAATAATATGTGTGAGGGTACCCCAGGAGAGTTCCAAATGTGTGTGGGTAGAATATATATCCCACGGGGGTAAAATTGAAAAAAGTTTAAAAAAATATTTTTTTGGACTTAGTCATTTTTCCAGCGTTTATCAGACTTTCAGATTGGGGAAATGTCAGTGAGCATTCCGATTTCAGTTCCAGAGTGATTCGCCCAATGAGTCTTTGATATTTAGTCGTTTTCAGCCAATATTTTGGATTTTTGAAAATTTCACTTTTTTGTGAAAATATCCACTAAATGAGGGAATAATATGTGTGAGGGTACCCCAGGAGAGTTCCAAATGTGTGTGGGTAGAATATATATCCCACGGGGGTAAAATTGAAAAAAGTTGAGAAAAATTTTTTTTTGGACTTAGACATTTTTCCGGCGTTTATCAGACTTTCAGATAGGGGAAATGTCAGTGAGCGCTCCGATTTCAGTTCCAGAGCAATTTGCCCAATGCGTCCTTGATATTTAGTCGTTTTCAGCCAATTTTCTGGATTTTTGAAAATTTCACTTTTTTGTGAAAATATCCACTAAATGAGGGAATAATATGTGTGAGAGTACCCCAGGAGAGTTCCAAATGTGTGTGGGTAGAATATATATCCCACGGGGGTAAAATTGAAAAAAGATGAAAAAAATTTTTTTTTACACTTAGTCATTTTTCCGGCGTTTATCAGACTTTCAGATAGGGGAAATGTCAGTGAGCATTCCGATTTCAGTTCCAGAGCGATTCGCCCAATGAGTCCTTGATATTTAGTCGTTTTCAGCCAATATTTTGGATTTTTGAAAATTTCACTTTTTTGTGAAAATATCCACTAAATGAGGGAATAATATGTGTGAGGGTACCCCAGGAGAGTTCCAAATGTGTGTGGGTAGAATATATATCCCACGGGGGTAAAATTGAAAAAAGTTGAAAAAAATTTTTTTTTGGACTTAGTCATTTTTCCGGCGTTTATCAGACTTTCAGATAGGGGAAATGTCAGTGAGCGTTCCGATTTCAGTTCCAGAGCAATTCGCCCAATGAGTCCTTGATATTTAGTCGTTTTCAGCCAATAATTTGGATTTTTGAAAAATTTCACTTTTTTGTGAAAATATCCACTAAATGAGGGAATAATATGTGTGAGGGTACCCCAGGAGAGTTCCAAATGTGTGTGGGTAGAATATATATCCCACGGGGGTAAAATTGAAAAAAGTTGAAAAAAATTTTTTTTTGGACTTAGCCATTTTTCCGGCGTTTATCAGACTTTCAGATAGGGAAAATGTCAGTGAGCGTTCCGATTTCAGTTCCAGAGCAATTTGCCCACTGAGTCCTTGATATTTAGTCGTTTTCAGCCAATAATTTGGATTTTTGAAAAATTTCACTTTTTTGTGAAAATATCCAATAAATGAGGGAATAATATGTGTGAGGGTACCCCAGGAGAGTTCCAAATGTGTGTGGGTAGAATATATATCCCACGGGGGTAAAATTGAAAAAAATTGAAAAAAATTTTTTTTGGACTTAGTCATTTTTCCGGCGTTTATCAGACTTTCAGATAGGGGAAATGTGAGTGAGCGTTCCGATTTCGGTTCCAGAGCGATTCGCCCAATGAGTCCTTGATATTTAGTCGTTTTCAGCCAATTTTCTGGATTTTTGAAAATTTCACTTTTTTTGTGAAAATATCCACTAAATGAGGGAATAATATGTGTGAGGGTACCCCAGAAGAGTTCCAAATGTGTGTGGGTAGAATATATATCCCACGGGGGTAAAATTGAAAAAAGTTTAAAAAAATATTTTTTTGGACTTAGTCATTTTTCCAGCATTTATCAGACTTTCAGATAGGGGAAATGTCAGTGAGCATTCCGATTTCAGTTCCAGAGTGATTCGCCCAATGAGTCTTTGATATTTAGTCGTTTTCAGCCAATATTTTGGATTTTTGAAAATTTCACTTTTTTGTGAAAATATCCACTAAATGAGGGAATAATATGTGTGAGAGTACCCCAGGAGAGTTCCAAATGTGTGTGGGTAGAATATATATCCCACGGGGGTAAAATTGAAAAAAGATGAAAAAAATTTTTTTTTACACTTAGTCATTTTTCCGGCGTTTATCAGACTTTCAGATAGGGGAAATGTCAGTGAGCATTCCGATTTCAGTTCCAGAGCGATTCGCCCAATGAGTCCTTGATATTTAGTCGTTTTCAGCCAATATTTTGGATTTTTGAAAATTTCACTTTTTTGTGAAAATATCCACTAAATGAGGGAATAATATGTGTGAGGGTACCACAGGAGAGTTCCAAATGTGTGTGGGTAGAATATATATCCCACGGGGGTAAAATTGAAAAAAGTTGAAAAAAATTTTTTTTTGGACTTAGTCATTTTTCCGGCGTTTATCAGACTTTCAGATAGGGGAAATGTCAGTGAGCGTTCCGATTTCAGTTCCAGAGCAATTCGCCCAATGAGTCCTTGATATTTAGTCGTTTTCAGCCAATAATTTGGATTTTTGAAAAATTTCACTTTTTTGTGAAAATATCCACTAAATGAGGGAATAATATGTGTGAGGGTACCCCAGGAGAGTTCCAAATGTGTGTGGGTAGAATATATATCCCACGGGGGTAAAATTGAAAAAAGTTGAAAAAAATTTTTTTTTGGACTTAGCCATTTTTCCGGCGTTTATCAGACTTTCAGATAGGGAAAATGTCAGTGAGCGTTCCGATTTCAGTTCCAGAGCAATTTGCCCACTGAGTCCTTGATATTTAGTCGTTTTCAGCCAATAATTTGGATTTTTGAAAAATTTCACTTTTTTGTGAAAATATCCAATAAATGAGGGAATAATATGTGTGAGGGTACCCCAGGAGAGTTCCAAATGTGTGTGGGTAGAATATATATCCCACGGGGGTAAAATTGAAAAAAGTTGAAAAAAATTTTTTTTTGGACTTAGCCATTTTTCCGGCGTTTATCAGACTTTCAGATAGGGAAAATGTCAGTGAGCGTTCCGATTTCAGTTCCAGAGCAATTTGCCCACTGAGTCCTTGATATTTAGTCGTTTTCAGCCAATAATTTGGATTTTTGAAAAATTTCACTTTTTTGTGAAAATATCCAATAAATGAGGGAATAATATGTGTGAGGGTACCCCAGGAGAGTTCCAAATGTGTGTGGGTAGAATATATATCCCACGGGGGTAAAATTTAAAAAAATGTTAAAAAATTTTTTTTGGACTTAGACATTTTTCCGGCGTTTATCAGACTTTCAGATAGGGGAAATGTCAGTGAGCGCTCCGATTTCAGTTCCAGAGCAATTCGCCCAATGAGTCCTTGATATTTAGTCGTTTTCAGCCAATTTTCTGGATTTTTGAAAATTTCACTTTTTTTGTGAAAATATCCACTAAATGAGGGAATAATATGTGTGAGGGTACCCCAGGAGAGTTCCAAATGTGTGTGGGTAGAATATATATCCCACGGGGGTAAAATTGAAAAAAGTTTAAAAAAATATTTTTTTGGACTTAGTCATTTTTCCAGCGTTTATCAGACTTTCAGATAGGGGAAATGTCAGTGAGCATTCCGATTTCAGTTCCAGAGTCATTCGCCCAATGAGTCTTTGATATTTAGTCGTTTTCAGCCAATATTTTGGATTTTTGAAAATTTCACTTTTTTGTGAAAATATCCACTAAATGAGGGAATAATATGTGTGAGGGTACCCCAGGAGAGTTCCAAATGTGTGTGGGTAGAATATATATCCCACGGGGGTAAAATTGAAAAAAGTTGAAAAAAATTTTTTTTTACACTTAGTCATTTTTCCGGCGTTTATCAGACTTTCAGATAGGGGAAATGTCAGTGAGCGTTCCGATTTCAGTTCCAGAGCAATTCGCCCAATGAGTCCTTGATATTTAGTCGTTTTCAGCCAATAATTTGGATTTTTGAAAAATTTCACTTTTTTGTGAAAATATCCACTAAATGAGGGAATAATATGTGTGAGGGTACCCCAGGAGAGTTCCAAATGTGTGTGGGTAGAATATATATCCCACGGGGGTAAAATTGAAAAAAGTTGAAAAAAATTTTTTTTTGGACTTAGTCATTTTTCCGGCGTTTATCAGACTTTCAGATAGGGGAAATGTCAGTGAGCGTTCCGATTTCAGTTCCAGAGCAATTCGCCCAATGAGTCCTTGATATTTAGTCGTTTTCAGCCAATAATTTGGATTTTTGAAAAATTTCACTTTTTTGTGAAAATATCCACTAAATGAGGGAATAATATGTGTGAGGGTACCCCAGGAGAGTTCCAAATGTGTGTGGGTAGAATATATATCCCACGGGGGTAAAATTGAAAAAAGTTGAAAAAAATTTTTTTTTACACTTAGTCATTTTTCCGGCGTTTATCAGACTTTCAGATAGGGGAAATGTCAGTGAGCGTTCCGATTTCAGTTCCAGAGCAATTCGCCCAATGAGTCCTTGATATTTAGTCGTTTTCAGCCAATAATTTGGATTTTTGAAAAATTTCACTTTTTTGTGAAAATATCCACTAAATGAGGGAATAATATGTGTGAGGGTACCCCAGGAGAGTTCCAAATGTGTGTGGGTAGAATATATATCCCACGGGGGTAAAATTGAAAAAAGTTGAAAAAAATTTTTTTTTGGACTTAGTCATTTTTCCGGCGTTTATCAGACTTTCAGATAGGGGAAATGTCAGTGAGCGTTCCGATTTCAGTTCCAGAGCAATTCGCCCAATGAGTCCTTGATATTTAGTCGTTTTCAGCCAATAATTTGGATTTTTGAAAAATTTCACTTTTTTGTGAAAATATCCACTAAATGAGGGAATAATATGTGTGAGGGTACCCCAGGAGAGTTCCAAATGTGTGTGGGTAGAATATATATCCCACGGGGGTAAAATTGAAAAAAGTTGAAAAAAATTTTTTTTTGGACTTAGCCATTTTTCCGGCGTTTATCAGACTTTCAGATAGGGAAAATGTCAGTGAGCGTTCCGATTTCAGTTCCAGAGCAATTCGCCCACTGAGTCCTTGATATTTAGTCGTTTTCAGCCAATAATTTGGATTTTTGAAAAATTTCACTTTTTTGTGAAAATATCCAATAAATGAGGGAATAATATGTGTGAGGCTACCCCAGGAGAGTTCCAAATGTGTGTGGGTAGAATATATATCCCACGGGGGTAAAATTGAAAAAAGTTTAAAAAAATATTTTTTTGGACTTAGTAATTTTTCCAGCGTTTATCAGACTTTCAGATAGGGGAAATGTCAGTGAGCATTCCGATTTCAGTTCCAGAGTCATTCGCCCAATGAGTCTTTGATATTTAGTCGTTTTCAGCCAATATTTTGGATTTTTGAAAATTTCACTTTTTTGTGAAAATATCCACTAAATGAGGGAATAATATGTGTGAGGGTACCCCAGGAGAGTTCCAAATGTGTGTGGGTAGAATATATATCCCACGGGGGTAAAATTGAAAAAAGTTGAAAAAAATTTTTTTTTACACTTAGTCATTTTTCCGGCGTTTATCAGACTTTCAGATAGGGGAAATGTCAGTGAGCGTTCCGATTTCAGTTCCAGAGCAATTTGCCCAATGCGTCCTTGATATTTAGTCGTTTTCAGCCAATTTTCTGGATTTTTGAAAATTTCACTTTTTGTGAAAATATCCACTAAATGAGGGAATAATATGTGTGAGAGTACCCCAGGAGAGTTCCAAATGTGTGTGGGTAGAATATATATCCCACGGGGGTAAAATTGAAAAAAGTTTAAAAAAATATTTTTTTGGACTTAGTCATTTTTCCAGCATTTATCAGACTTTCAGATAGGGGAAATGTCAGTGAGCATTCCGATTTCAGTTCCAGAGTGATTCGCCCAATGAGTCTTTGATATTTAGTCGTTTTCAGCCAATATTTTGGATTTTTGAAAATTTCACTTTTTTGTGAAAATATCCACTAAATGAGGGAATAATATGTGTGAGAGTACCCCAGGAGAGTTCCAAATGTGTGTGGGTAGAATATATATCCCACGGGGGTAAAATTGAAAAAAATTTTTTTTTACACTTAGTCATTTTTCCGGCGTTTATCAGACTTTCAGATAGGGGAAATGTCAGTGAGCATTCCGATTTCAGTTCCAGAGCGATTCGCCCAATGAGTCCTTGATATTTAGTCGTTTTCAGCCAATATTTTGGATTTTTGAAAATTTCACTTTTTTGTGAAAATATCCACTAAATGAGGGAATAATATGTGTGAGGGTACCCCAGGAGAGTTCCAAATGTGTGTGGGTAGAATATATATCCCACGGGGGTAAAATTGAAAAAAGTTGAGAAAAATTTTTTTTTGGACTTAGACATTTTTCCGGCGTTTATCAGACTTTCAGATAGGGGAAATGTCAGTGAGCGCTCCGATTTCAGTTCCAGAGCAATTTGCCCAATGCGTCCTTGATATTTAGTCGTTTTCAGCCAATTTTCTGGATTTTTGAAAATTTCACTTTTTTGTGAAAATATCCACTAAATGAGGGAATAATATGTGTGAGAGTACCCCAGGAGAGTTCCAAATGTGTGTGGGTAGAATATATATCCCACGGGGGTAAAATTGAAAAAAGATGAAAAAAATTTTTTTTTACACTTAGTCATTTTTCCGGCATTTATCAGACTTTCAGATCGGGGAAATGTCAGTGAGCATTCCGATTTCAGTTCCAGAGCGATTCGCCCAATGAGTCCTTGATATTTAGTCGTTTTCAGCCAATATTTTGGATTTTTGAAAATTTCACTTTTTTGTGAAAATATCCACTAAATGAGGGAATAATATGTGTGAGGGTACCCCAGGAGAGTTCCAAATGTGTGTGGGTAGAATATATATCCCACGGGGGTAAAATTGAAAAAAGTTGAAAAAAATTTTTTTTTCGACTTAGTCATTTTTCCGGCGTTTATCAGACTTTCAGATAGGGGAAATGTCAGTGAGCGTTCCGATTTCAGTTCCAGAGCAATTCGCCCAATGAGTCCTTGATATTTAGTCGTTTTCAGCCAATAATTTGGATTTTTGAAAAATTTCACTTTTTTGTGAAAATATCCACTAAATGAGGGAATAATATGTGTGAGGGTACCCCAGGAGAGTTCCAAATGTGTGTGGGTAGAATATATATCCCACGGGGGTAAAATTGAAAAAAGTTGAAAAAAATTTTTTTTTGGACTTAGCCATTTTTCCGGCGTTTATCAGACTTTCAGATAGGGAAAATGTCAGTGAGCGTTCCGATTTCAGTTCCAGAGCAATTCGCCCACTGAGTCCTTGATATTTAGTCGTTTTCAGCCAATAATTTGGATTTTTGAAAAATTTCACTTTTTTGTGAAAATATCCAATAAATGAGGGAATAATATGTGTGAGGGTACCCCAGGAGAGTTCCAAATGTGTGTGGGTAGAATATATATCCCACGGGGGTAAAATTGAAAAAAATTGAAAAAATTTTTTTTTGGACTTAGTCATTTTTCCGGCGTTTATCAGACTTTCAGATAGGGGAAATGTGAGTGAGCGTTCCGATTTCGGTTCCAGAGCGATTCGCCCAATGAGTCCTTGATATTTAGTCGTTTTCAGCCAATTTTCTGGATTTTTGAAAATTTCACTTTTTTTGTGAAAATATCCACTAAATGAGGGAATAATATGTGTGAGGGTACCCCAGGAGAGTTCCAAATGTGTGTGGGTAGAATATATATCCCACGGGGGTAAAATTGAAAAAAGTTTAAAAAAATATTTTTTTGGACTTAGTCATTTTTCCAGCATTTATCAGACTTTCAGATAGGGGAAATGTCAGTGAGCATTCCGATTTCAGTTCCAGAGTGATTCGCCCAATGAGTCCTTGATATTTAGTCGTTTTCAGCCAATTTTCTGGATTTTTGAAAATTTCACTTTTTTGTGAAAATATCCACTAAATGAGGGAATAATATGTGCGAGAGTACCCCAGGAGAGTTCCAAATGTGTGTGGGTAGAATATATATCCCACGGGGGTAAAATTGAAAAAAGATGAAAAAAATTTTTTTTTACACTTAGTCATTTTTCCGGCGTTTATCAGACTTTCAGATAGGGGAAATGTCAGTGAGCATTCCGATTTCAGTTCCAGAGCGATTCGCCCAATGAGTCCTTGATATTTAGTCGTTTTCAGCCAATATTTTGGATTTTTGAAAATTTCACTTTTTTTGTGAAAATATCCACTAAATGAGGGAATAATATGTGTGAGGGTACCCCAGGAGAGTTCCAAATGTGTGTGGGTAGAATATATATCCCACGGGGGTAAAATTGAAAAAAGTTGAAAAAAATATTTTTTTGGACTTACTCATTTTTCCAGCGTTTATCAGACTTTCAGATAGGGGAAATGTCAGTGAGCATTCCGATTTCAGTTCCAGAGTGATTCGCCCAATGAGTCTTTGATATTTAGTCGTTTTCAGCCAATATTTTGGATTTTTGAAAATTTCACTTTTTTGTGAAAATATCCACTAAATGAGGGAATAATATGTGTGAGGGTACCCCAGGAGAGTTCCAAATGTGTGTGGGTAGAATATATATCCCACGGGGGTAAAATTGAAAAAAGTTGAAAAAAATTTTTTTTTGGACTTAGTCATTTTTCCAGCGTTTATCAGACTTTCAGATAGGGGAAATGTCAGTGAGCGCTCCGATTTCAGTTCCAGAGCAATTCGCCCAATGAGTCCTTGATATTTAGTCGTTTTCAGCCAATATTTTGGATTTTTGAAAATTTCACTTTATTGTGAAAATATCCACCAAATGAGGGAATAATATGTGTGAGGGTACCCCAGGAGAGTTTCAAATGTGTGTGGGTAGAATATATATCCCACGGGGGTAAAATTGAAAAAAGTTGAAAAAAATTTTTTTTTGGACTTAGTCATTTTTCCGGCGTTTATCAGACTTTCAGATAGGGGAAATGTCAGTGAGCGTTCCGATTTCAGTTCCAGAGCAATTCGCCCAATGAGTCCTTGATATTTAGTCGTTTTCAGCCAATTTTCTGGATTTTTGAAAATTTCACTTTTTTGTGAAAATATCCACTAAATGAGGGAATAATATGTGTGAGGGTACCACAGGAGAGTTCCAAATGTGTGTGGGTAGAATATATATCCCACCGGGGTGAAATTGAAAAAAGTTTAAAAAAATATTTTTTTGGACTTAGTCATTTTTCCAGTGTTTATCAGACTTTCAGATAGGGGAAATGTCAGTGAGCGTTCCGATTTCAGTTCCAGAGCAATTCGCCCAATGAGTCCTTGATATTTAGTCGTTTTCAGTCAATAATTTGGATTTTTGAAAAATTTCACTTTTTTGTGAAAATATCCACTAAATGAGGGAATAATATGTGTGAGGGTACCCCAGTAGAGTTCCAAATGTGTGTGGGTAGAATATATATCCCACGGGGGTAAAATTGAAAAAAGTTGAAAAATTTTTTTTTTTACACTTAGTCATTTTTCCGGCGTTTATCAGACTTTCAGATAGGGGAAATGTCAGTGAGCATTCCGATTTCAGTTCCAGAGCAATTCGCCCAATGAGTCCTTGATATTTAGTCGTTTTCAGCCAATTTTCTGGATTTTTGAAAATTTCACTTTTTTGTGAAAATATCCACTAAATGAGGGAATAATATGTGTGAGGGGACCCCAGGAGAGTTCCAAATGTGTGTGGGTAGAATATATATCCCACGGGGGTAAAATTGAAAAAAGTTGAAAAAAATTTTTTTTTGAACTTAGTCATTTTTCCGGCGTTTATCAGACTTTCAGATAGGGGAAATGTCAGTGAGCGTTCCGATTTCAGTTCCAGAGCAATTCGCCCAATGAGTCCTTGATATTTAGTCGTTTTCAGCCAATTTTCTGGATTTTTGAAAATTTCACTTTTTTGTGAAAATATCCACTAAATGAGGGAATAATATGTGTGAGAGTACCCCAGGAGAGTTCCAAATGTGTGTGGGTAGAATATATATCCCACGGGGGTAAAATTGAAAAAAGATGAAAAAAATTTTTTTTTACACTTAGTTTTTTTTCCGGCGTTTATCAGACTTTCAGATAGGGGAAATGTCAGTGAGCATTCCGATTTCAGTTCCAGAGTGATTCGCCCAATGAGTCTTTGATATTTAGTCGTTTTCAGCCAATATTTTGGATTTTTGAAAATTTCACTTTATTGTGAAAATATCCACTAAATGAGGGAATAATATGTGTGAGGGTACCCCAGGAGAGTTTCAAATGTGTGTGGGTAGAATATATATCCCACGGGGGTAAAATTGAAAAAAGTTGAAAAAAATTTTTTTTTGGACTTAGTCATTTTTCCGGCGTTTATCAGACTTTCAGATAGGGGAAATGTCAGTGAGCGTTCCGATTTCAGTTCCAGAGCAATTCGCCCAATGAGTCCTTGATATTTAGTCGTTTTCAGCCAATTTTCTGGATTTTTGAAAATTTCACTTTTTTGTAAAAATATCCACTAAATGAGGGAATAATATGTGTGAGGGTACCACAGGAGAGTTCCAAATGTGTGTGGGTAGAATATATATCCCACCGGGGTGAAATTGAAAAAAGTTTAAAAAAATATTTTTTTGGACTTAGTCATTTTTCCAGTGTTTATCAGACTTTCAGATAGGGGAAATGTCAGTGAGCATTCCGATTTCAGTTCCAGAGTGATTCGCCCAATGAGTCCTTGATATTTAGTCGTTTTCAGCCAATATTTTGGATTTTTGAAAATTTCACTTTTTTGTGAAAATATCCACTAAATGAGGGAATAATATGTGTGAGGGTACCCCAGGAGAGTTCCAAATGTGTGTGGGTAGAATATATATCCCACGGGGGTAAAATTTAAAAAAGTTGAAAAAATTTTTTTTTTACACTTAGTCATTTTTCCGGCGTTTATCAGACTTTCAGATAGGGGAAATGTCAGTGAGCATTCCGATTTCAGTTCCAGAGCAATTCGCCCAATGAGTCCTTGATATTTAGTCGTTTTCAGCCAATTTTCTGGATTTTTGAAAATTTCACTTTTTTGTGAAAATATCCACTAAATGAGGGAATAATATGTGTGAGGGGACCCCAGGAGAGTTCCAAATGTGTGTGGGTAGAATATATATCCCACGGGGGTAAAATTGAAAAAAGTTGAAAAAATTTTTTTTTTGAACTTAGTCATTTTTCCGGCGTTTATCAGACTTTCAGATAGGGGAAATGTCAGTGAGCGTTCCGATTTCAGTTCCAGAGTGATTCGCCCAATGAGTCTTTGATATTTAGTCGTTTTCAGACAATATTTTGGATTTTTGAAAATTTCACTTTTTTGTGAAAATATCCACTAAATGAGGGAATAATATGTGTGAGGGTACCCCAGGAGAGTTCCAAATGTGTGTGGGTAGAATATATATCCCACGGGGGTAAAATTGAAAAAAGTTGAAAAAAATTTTTTTTTGGACTTAGTCATTTTTCCAGTGTTTATCAGACTTTCAGATAGGGGAAATGTCAGTGAGCGTTCCGATTTCAGTTCCAGAGCAATTCGCCCAATGAGTCCTTGATATTTAGTCGTTTTCAGTCAATAATTTGGATTTTTGAAAAATTTCACTTTTTTGTGAAAATATCCACTAAATGAGGGAATAATATGTGTGAGGGTACCCCAGGAGAGTTCCAAATGTGTGTGGGTAGAATATATATCCCACGGGGGTAAAATTTAAAAAAGTTGAAAAAATTTTTTTTTTACACTTAGTCATTTTTCCGGCGTTTATCAGACTTTCAGATAGGGGAAATGTCAGTGAGCATTCCGATTTCAGTTCCAGAGCAATTCGCCCAATGAGTCCTTGATATTTAGTCGTTTTCAGCCAATTTTCTGGATTTTTGAAAATTTCACTTTTTTGTGAAAATATCCACTAAATGAGGGAATAATATGTGTGAGGGGACCCCAGGAGAGTTCCAAATGTGTGTGGGTAGAATATATATCCCACGGGGGTAAAATTGAAAAAAGTTGAAAAAAATTTTTTTTTGAACTTAGTCATTTTTCCGGCGTTTATCAGACTTTCAGATAGGGGAAATGTCAGTGAGCGTTCCGATTTCAGTTCCAGAGCAATTCGCCCAATGAGTCCTTGATATTTAGTCGTTTTCAGCCAATTTTCTGGATTTTTGAAAATTTCACTTTTTTGTGAAAATATCCACTAAATGAGGGAATAATATGTGTGAGAGTACCCCAGGAGAGTTCCAAATGTGTGTGGGTAGAATATATATCCCACGGGGGTAAAATTGAAAAAAGATGAAAAAAATTTTTTTTTACACTTAGTTTTTTTTCCGGCGTTTATCAGACTTTCAGATAGGGGAAATGTCAGTGAGCATTCCGATTTCAGTTCCAGAGTGATTCGCCCAATGAGTCTTTGATATTTAGTCGTTTTCAGCCAATATTTTGGATTTTTGAAAATTTCACTTTATTGTGAAAATATCCACTAAATGAGGGAATAATATGTGTGAGGGTACCCCAGGAGAGTTTCAAATGTGTGTGGGTAGAATATATATCCCACGGGGGTAAAATTGAAAAAAGTTGAAAAAAATTTTTTTTTGGACTTAGTCATTTTTCCGGCGTTTATCAGACTTTCAGATAGGGGAAATGTCAGTGAGCGTTCCGATTTCAGTTCCAGAGCAATTCGCCCAATGAGTCCTTGATATTTAGTCGTTTTCAGCCAATTTTCTGGATTTTTGAAAATTTCACTTTTTTGTGAAAATATCCACTAAATGAGGGAATAATATGTGTGAGGGGACCCCAGGAGAGTTCCAAATGTGTGTGGGTAGAATATATATCCCACGGGGGTAAAATTGAAAAACGTTGAAAAAAATTTTTTTTTGAACTTAGTCATTTTTCCGGCGTTTATCAGACTTTCAGATAGGGGAAATGTCAGTGAGCGTTCCGATTTCAGTTCCAGAGCAATTCGCCCAATGAGTCCTTGATATTTAGTCGTTTTCAGCCAATTTTCTGGATTTTTGAAAATTTCACTTTTTTGTGAAAATATCCACTAAATGAGGGAATAATATGTGTGAGGGTACCCCAGGAGAGTTCCAAATGTGTGTGGGTAGAATATATATCCCACGGGGGTAAAATTGAAAAAAGTTTAAAAAAATATTTTTTTGGACTTAGTCATTTTTCCAGCGTTTATCAGACTTTCAGATAGGGGAAATGTCAGTGAGCATTCCGATTTCAGTTCCAGAGTGATTCGCCCAATGAGTCTTTGATATTTAGTCGTTTTCAGCCAATATTTTGGATTTTTGAAAATTTCACTTTTTTGTGAAAATATCCACTAAATGAGGGAATAATATGTGTGAGGGTACCCCAGGAGAGTTCCAAATGTGTGTGGGTAGAATATATATCCCACGGGGGTAAAATTGAAAAAAGTTGAAAAAAATTTTTTTTTGGACTTAGACATTTTTCCGGCGTTTATCAGACTTTCAGATAGGGGAAATGTCAGTGAGTGCTCCGATTTCAGTTCCAGAGCAATTCGCCCAATGAGTCCTTGATATTTAGTCGTTTTCAGCCAATTTTCTGGATTTTTGAAAATTTCACTTTTTTTGTGAAAATATCCACTAAATGAGGGAATAATATGTGTGAGAGTACCCCAGGAGAGTTCCAAATGTGTGTGGGTAGAATATATATCCCACGGGGGTAAAATTGAAAAAAGTTGAAAAAAATTTTTTTTTGGACTTAGTCATTTTTCCGGCGTTTATCAGACTTTCAGATAGGGGAAATGTCAGTGAGCGTTCCGATTTCAGTTCCAGAGCAATTCGCCCAATGAGTCCTTGATATTTAGTCGTTTTCAGCCAATTTTCTGGATTTTTGAAAATTTCACTTTTTTGTGAAAATATCCACTAAATGAGGGAATAATATGTGTGAGGGTACCACAGGAGAGTTCCAAATGTGTGTGGGTAGAATATATATCCCACGGGGGTGAAATTGAAAAAAGTTTAAAAAAATATTTTTTTGGACTTAGTCATTTTTCCAGTGTTTATCAGACTTTCAGATAGGGGAAATGTCAGTGAGCGTTCCGATTTCAGTTCCAGAGCGATTCGCCCAATGAGTCCTTGATATTTAGTCGTTTTCAGCCAATTTTCTGGATTTTTGAAAATTTCACTTTTTTGTGAAAATATCCACTAAATGAGGGAATAATATGTGTGAAGGTACCCCAGGAGAGTTCCAAATGTGTGTGGGTAGAATATATATCCCACGGGGTAAAATTGAAAAAAGTTGAAAAAAATATTTTTTTGGACTTAGTCATTTTTCCAGTGTTTATCAGACTTTCAGATAGGGGAAATGTCAGTGAGCATTCCGATTTCAGTTCCAGAGTGATTCGCCCAATGAGTCCTTGATATTTAGTCGTTTTCAGCCAATATTTTGGATTTTTGAAAATTTCACTTTTTTGTGAAAATATCCACTAAATGAGGGAATAATATGTGTGAGGGTACCCCAGGAGAGTTCCAAATGTGTGTGGGTAGAATATATATCCCACGGGGGTAAAATTGAAAAAAGTTGAAAAAATTTTTTTTTTACACTTAGTCATTTTTCCGGCGTTTATCAGACTTTCAGATAGGGGAAATGTCAGTGAGCATTCCGATTTCAGTTCCAGAGCAATTCGCCCAATGAGTCCTTGATATTTAGTCGTTTTCAGCCAATTTTCTGGATTTTTGAAAATTTCACTTTTTTGTGAAAATATCCTCTAAATGAGGGAATAATATGTGTGAGGGGACCCCAGGAGAGTTCCAAATGTGTGTGGGTAGAATATATATCCCACGGGGGTAAAATTGAAAAACGTTGAAAAAAATTTTTTTTTGAACTTAGTCATTTTTCCGGCGTTTATCAGACTTTCAGATAGGGGAAATGTCAGTGAGCGTTCCGATTTCAGTTCCAGAGCAATTCGCCCAATGAGTCCTTGATATTTAGTCGTTTTCAGCCAATTTTCTGGATTTTTGAAAATTTCACTTTTTTGTGAAAATATCCACTAAATGAGGGAATAATATGTGTGAAGGTACCCCAGGAGAGTTCCAAATGTGTGTGGGTAGAATATATATCCCACGGGGTAAAATTGAAAAAAGTTGAAAAAAATATTTTTTTGGACTTAGTCATTTTTCCAGTGTTTATCAGACTTTCAGATAGGGGAAATGTCAGTGAGCATTCCGATTTCAGTTCCAGAGTGATTCGCCCAATGAGTCCTTGATATTTAGTCGTTTTCAGCCAATATTTTGGATTTTTGAAAATTTCACTTTTTTGTGAAAATATCCACTAAATGAGGGAATAATATGTGTGAGGGTACCCCAGGAGAGTTCCAAATGTGTGTGGGTAGAATATATATCCCACGGGGGTAAAATTGAAAAAAGTTGAAAAAATTTTTTTTTTACACTTAGTCATTTTTCCGGCGTTTATCAGACTTTCAGATAGGGGAAATGTCAGTGAGCATTCCGATTTCAGTTCCAGAGCAATTCGCCCAATGAGTCCTTGATATTTAGTCGTTTTCAGCCAATTTTGTGGATTTTTGAAAATTTCACTTTTTTGTGAAAATATCCACTAAATGAGGGAATAATATGTGTGAGGGGACCCCAGGAGAGTTCCAAATGTGTGTGGGTAGAATATATATCCCACGGGGGTAAAATTGAAAAACGTTGAAAAAAATTTTTTTTTGAACTTAGTCATTTTTCCGGCGTTTATCAGACTTTCAGATAGGGGAAATGTCAGTGAGCGTTCCGATTTCAGTTCCAGAGCAATTCGCCCAATGAGTCCTTGATATTTAGTCGTTTTCAGCCAATTTTCTGGATTTTTGAAAATTTCACTTTTTTGTGAAAATATCCACTAAATGAGGGAATAATATGTGTGAGGGTACCCCAGGAGAGTTCCAAATGTGTGTGGGTAGAATATATATCCCACGGGGGTAAAATTGAAAAAAGTTGAAAAAAATTTTTTTTTGGACTTAGTCATTTTTCCAGCGTTTATCAGACTTTCAGATAGGGGAAATGTCAGTGAGCATTCCGATCTCAGTTCCAGAGCGATTCGCCCAATGAGTCCATGATATTTAGTCGTTTTCAGCCAATATTTTGGAATTTTGAAAATTTCACTTTTTTGTGAAAATATCCACTAAATGAGGGAATAATATGTGTGAGGGTACCCCAGGAGAGTTCCAAATGTGTGTGGGTAGAATATATATCCCACGGGGGTAAAATTGAAAAAAGTTTAAAAAAATATTTTTTTGGACTTAGTCATTTTTCCAGCGTTTATCAGACTTTCAGATAGGGGAAATGTCAGTGAGCATTCCGATTTCAGTTCCAGAGTGATTCGCCCAATGAGTCTTTGATATTTAGTCGTTTTCAGCCAATATTTTGGATTTTTGAAAATTTCACTTTTTTGTGAAAATATCCACTAAATGAGGGAATAATATGTGTGAGGGTACCCCAGGAGAGTTCCAAATGTGTGTGGGTAGAATATATATCCCACGGGGGTAAAATTGAAAAAAGTTGAAAAAAATTTTTTTTTGGACTTAGACATTTTTCCGGCGTTTATCAGACTTTCAGATAGGGGAAATGTCAGTGAGTGCTCCGATTTCAGTTCCAGAGCAATTCGCCCAATGAGTCCTTGATATTTAGTCGTTTTCAGCCAATTTTCTGGATTTTTGAAAATTTCACTTTTTTTGTGAAAATATCCACTAAATGAGGGAATAATATGTGTGAGAGTACCCCAGGAGAGTTCCAAATGTGTGTGGGTAGAATATATATCCCACGGGGGTAAAATTGAAAAAAGTTGAAAAAAATTTTTTTTTGGACTTAGTCATTTTCCGGCGTTTATCAGACTTTCAGATAGGGGAAATGTCAGTGAGCGTTCCGATTTCAGTTCCAGAGCAATTCGCCCAATGAGTCCTTGATATTTAGTCGTTTTCAGCCAATTTTCTGGATTTTTGAAAATTTCACTTTTTTGTGAAAATATCCACTAAATGAGGGAATAATATGTGTGAGGGTACCACAGGAGAGTTCCAAATGTGTGTGGGTAGAATACATATCCCACGGGGGTGAAATTGAAAAAAGTTTAAAAAAATATTTTTTTGGACTTAGTCATTTTTCCAGTGTTTATCAGACTTTCAGATAGGGGAAATGTCAGTGAGCGTTCCGATTTCAGTTCCAGAGCGATTCGCCCAATGAGTCCTTGATATTTAGTCGTTTTCAGCCAATTTTCTGGATTTTTGAAAATTTCACTTTTTTGTGAAAATATCCACTAAATGAGGGAATAATATGTGTGAAGGTACCCCAGGAGAGTTCCAAATGTGTGTGGGTAGAATATATATCCCACGGGGTAAAATTGAAAAAAGTTGAAAAAAATATTTTTTTGGACTTAGTCATTTTTCCAGTGTTTATCAGACTTTCAGATAGGGGAAATGTCAGTGAGCATTCCGATTTCAGTTCCAGAGTGATTCGCCCAATGAGTCCTTGATATTTAGTCGTTTTCAGCCAATATTTTGGATTTTTGAAAATTTCACTTTTTTGTGAAAATATCCACTAAATGAGGGAATAATATGTGTGAGGGTACCCCAGGAGAGTTCCAAATGTGTGTGGGTAGAATATATATCCCACGGGGGTAAAATTGAAAAAAGTTGAAAAAATTTTTTTTTTACACTTAGTCATTTTTCCGGCGTTTATCAGACTTTCAGATAGGGGAAATGTCAGTGAGCATTCCGATTTCAGTTCCAGAGCAATTCGCCCAATGAGTCCTTGATATTTAGTCGTTTTCAGCCAATTTTCTGGATTTTTGAAAATTTCACTTTTTTGTGAAAATATCCTCTAAATGAGGGAATAATATGTGTGAGGGGACCCCAGGAGAGTTCCAAATGTGTGTGGGTAGAATATATATCCCACGGGGGTAAAATTGAAAAACGTTGAAAAAAATTTTTTTTTGAACTTAGTCATTTTTCCGGCGTTTATCAGACTTTCAGATAGGGGAAATGTCAGTGAGCGTTCCGATTTCAGTTCCAGAGCAATTCGCCCAATGAGTCCTTGATATTTAGTCGTTTTCAGCCAATTTTCTGGATTTTTGAAAATTTCACTTTTTTGTGAAAATATCCACTAAATGAGGGAATAATATGTGTGAGGGTACCCCAGGAGAGTTCCAAATGTGTGTGGGTAGAATATATATCCCACGGGGGTAAAATTGAAAAAAGTTGAAAAAAATTTTTTTTTGGACTTAGTCATTTTTCCAGCGTTTATCAGACTTTCAGATAGGGGAAATGTCAGTGAGCATTCCGATCTCAGTTCCAGAGCGATTCGCCCAATGAGTCCATGATATTTAGTCGTTTTCAGCCAATATTTTGGAATTTTGAAAATTTCACTTTTTTGTGAAAATATCCACTAAATGAGGGAATAATATGTGTGAGGGTACCCCAGGAGAGTTCCAAATGTGTGTGGGTAGAATATATATCCCACGGGGGTAAAATTGAAAAAAGTTTAAAAAAATATTTTTTTGGACTTAGTCATTTTTCCGGCGTTTATCAGACTTTCAGATAGGGGAAATGTCAGTGAGTGCTCCGATTTCAGTTCCAGAGCAATTCGCCCAATGAGTCCTTGATATTTAGTCGTTTTCAGCCAATTTTCTGGATTTTTGAAAATTTCACTTTTTTGTGAAAATATCCACTAAATGAGGGAATAATATGTGTGAGGGGACCCCAGGAGAGTTCCAAATGTGTGTGGGTAGAATATATATCCCACGGGGGTAAAATTGAAAAACGTTGAAAAAAATTTTTTTTTGAACTTAGTCATTTTTCCGGCGTTTATCAGACTTTCAGATAGGGGAAATGTCAGTGAGCGTTCCGATTTCAGTTCCAGAGCAATTCGCCCAATGAGTCCTTGATATTTAGTCGTTTTCAGCCAATTTTCTGGATTTTTGAAAATTTCACTTTTTTGTGAAAATATCCACTAAATGAGGGAATAATATGTGTGAGGGTACCCCAGGAGAGTTCCAAATGTGTGTGGGTAGAATATATATCCCACGGGGGTAAAATTGAAAAAAGTTGAAAAAAATTTTTTTTTGGACTTAGTCATTTTTCCAGCGTTTATCAGACTTTCAGATAGGGGAAATGTCAGTGAGCATTCCGATCTCAGTTCCAGAGCGATTCGCCCAATCAGTCCATGATATTTAGTCGTTTTCAGCCAATATTTTGGAATTTTGAAAATTTCACTTTTTTGTGAAAATATCCACTAAATGAGGGAATAATATGTGTGAGGGTACCCCAGGAGAGTTCCAAATGTGTGTGGGTAGAATATATATCCCACGGGGGTAAAATTGAAAAAAGTTTAAAAAAATATTTTTTTGGACTTAGTCATTTTTCCAGCGTTTATCAGACTTTCAGATAGGGGAAATGTCAGTGAGCATTCCGATTTCAGTTCCAGAGTGATTCGCCCAATGAGTCTTTGATATTTAGTCGTTTTCAGCCAATATTTTGGATTTTTGAAAATTTCACTTTTTTGTGAAAATATCCACTAAATGAGGGAATAATATGTGTGAGGGTACCCCAGGAGAGTTCGAAATGTGTGTGGGTAGAATATATATCCCACAGGGGTAAAATTGAAAAAAGTTGAAAAAAATTTTTTTTTGGACTTAGACATTTTTCCGGCGTTTATCAGACTTTCAGATAGGGGAAATGTCAGTGAGTGCTCTGATTTCAGTTCCAGAGCAATTCGCCCAATGAGTCCTTGATATTTAGTCGTTTTCAGCCAATTTTCTGGATTTTTGAAAATTTCACTTTTTTTGTGAAAATATCCACTAAATGAGGGAATAATATGTGTGAGAGTACCCCAGGAGAGTTCCAAATGTGTGTGGGTAGAATATATATCCCACGGGGGTAAAATTGAAAAAAGTTGAAAAAAATTTTTTTTTGGACTTAGTCATTTTTCCGGCGTTTATCAGACTTTCAGATAGGGGAAATGTCAGTGAGCGTTCCGATTTCAGTTCCAGAGCAATTCGCCCAATGAGTCCTTGATATTTAGTCGTTTTCAGCCAATTTTCTGGATTTTTGAAAATTTCACTTTTTTGTGAAAATATCCACTAAATGAGGGAATAATATGTGTGAGGGTACCACAGGAGAGTTCCAAATGTGTGTGGGTAGAATATATATCCCACGGGGGTGAAATTGAAAAAAGTTTAAAAAAATATTTTTTTGGACTTAGTCATTTTTCCAGTGTTTATCAGACTTTCAGATAGGGGAAATGTCAGTGAGCGTTCCGATTTCAGTTCCAGAGCGATTCGCCCAATGAGTCCTTGATATTTAGTCGTTTTCAGCCAATTTTCTGGATTTTTGAAAATTTCACTTTTTTGTGAAAATATCCACTAAATGAGGGAATAATATGTGTGAAGGTACCCCAGGAGAGTTCCAAATGTGTGTGGGTAGAATATATATCCCACGGGGTAAAATTGAAAAAAGTTGAAAAAAATATTTTTTTGGACTTAGTCATTTTTCCAGTGTTTATCAGACTTTCAGATAGGGGAAATGTCAGTGAGCATTCCGATTTCAGTTCCAGAGTGATTCGCCCAATGAGTCCTTGATATTTAGTCGTTTTCAGCCAATATTTTGGATTTTTGAAAATTTCACTTTTTTGTGAAAATATCCACTAAATGAGGGAATAATATGTGTGAGGGTACCCCAGGAGAGTTCCAAATGTGTGTGGGTAGAATATATATCCCACGGGGGTAAAATTGAAAAAAGTTGAAAAATTTTTTTTTTTACACTTAGTCATTTTTCGGGCGTTTATCAGACTTTCAGATAGGGGAAATGTCAGTGAGCATTCCGATTTCAGTTCCAGAGCAATTCGCCCAATGAGTCCTTGATATTTAGTCGTTTTCAGCCAATTTTCTGGATTTTTGAAAATTTCACTTTTTTGTGAAAATATCCACTAAATGAGGGAATAATATGTGTGAGGGGACCCCAGGAGAGTTCCAAATGTGTGTGGGTAGAATATATATCCCACGGGGGTAAAATTGAAAAACGTTGAAAAAAATTTTTTTTTGAACTTAGTCATTTTTCCGGCGTTTATCAGACTTTCAGATAGGGGAAATGTCAGTGAGCGTTCCGATTTCAGTTCCAGAGCAATTCGCCCAATGAGTCCTTGATATTTAGTCGTTTTCAGCCAATTTTCTGGATTTTTGAAAATTTCACTTTTTTGTGAAAATATCCACTAAATGAGGGAATAATATGTGTGAGGGTACCCCAGGAGAGTTCCAAATGTGTGTGGGTAGAATATATATCCCACGGGGGTAAAATTGAAAAAAGTTGAAAAAAATTTTTTTTTGGACTTAGTCAATTTTCCAGCGTTTATCAGACTTTCAGATAGGGGAAATGTCAGTGAGCATTCCGATCTCAGTTCCAGAGCGATTCGCCCAATGAGTCCATGATATTTAGTCGTTTTCAGCCAATATTTTGGAATTTTGAAAATTTCACTTTTTTGTGAAAATATCCACTAAATGAGGGAATAATATGTGTGAGGGTACCCCAGGAGAGTTCCAAATGTGTGTGGGTAGAATATATATCCCACGGGGGTAAAATTGAAAAAAGTTTAAAAAAATATTTTTTTGGACTTAGTCATTTTTCCAGCGTTTATCAGACTTTCAGATAGGGGAAATGTCAGTGAGCATTCCGATTTCAGTTCCAGAGTGATTCGCCCAATGAGTCTTTGATATTTAGTCGTTTTCAGCCAATATTTTGGATTTTTGAAAATTTCACTTTTTTGTGAAAATATCCACTAAATGAGGGAATAATATGTGTGAGGGTACCCCAGGAGAGTTCCAAATGTGTGTGGGTAGAATATATATCCCACAGGGGTAAAATTGAAAAAAGTTGAAAAAAATTTTTTTTTGGACTTAGACATATTTCCGGCGTTTATCAGACTTTCAGATAGGGGAAATGTCAGTGAGTGCTCCGATTTCAGTTCCAGAGCAATTCGCCCAATGAGTCCTTGATATTTAGTCGTTTTCAGCCAATTTTCTGGATTTTTGAAAATTTCACTTTTTTTGTGAAAATATCCACTAAATGAGGGAATAATATGTGTGAGAGTACCCCAGGAGAGTTCCAAATGTGTGTGGGTAGAATATATATCCCACGGGGGTAAAATTGAAAAAAGATGAAAAAAATTTTTTTTTACACTTAGTTATTTTTCCGGCGTTTATCAGACTTTCAGATAGGGGAAATGTGAGTGAGCGTTCCGATTTCGGTTCCAGAGCGATTCGCCCAATGAGTCCTTGATATTTAGTCGTTTTCAGCCAATTTTCTGGATTTTTGAAAATTTCACTTTTTTGTGAAAATATCCACTAAATGAGGGAATAATATGTGTGAGGGTACCCCAGGAGAGTTCCAAATGTGTGTGGGTAGAATATATATATCCCACGGGGTAAAATTGAAAAAAGTTGAAAAAAATATTTTTTTGGACTTAGTCATTTTTCCAGTGTTTATCAGACTTTCAGATAGGGGAAATGTCAGTGAGCATTCCGATTTCAGTTCCAGAGTGATTCGCCCAATGAGTCCTTGATATTTAGTCGTTTTCAGCCAATATTTTGGATTTTTGAAAATTTCACTTTTTTGTGAAAATATCCACTAAATGAGGGAATAATATGTGTGAGGGTACCCCAGGAGAGTTCCAAATGTGTGTGGGTAGAATATATATCCCACGGGGGTAAAATTTAAAAAAGTTGAAAAAATTTTTTTTTTACACTTAGTCATTTTTCCGGCGTTTATCAGACTTTCAGATAGGGGAAATGTCAGTGAGCATTCCGATTTCAGTTCCAGAGCAATTCGCCCAATGAGTCCTTGATATTTAGTCGTTTTCAGCCAATTTTCTGGATTTTTGAAAATTTCACTTTTTTGTGAAAATATCCACTAAATGAGGGAATAATATGTGTGAGGGTACCCCAGGAGAGTTCCAAATGTGTGTGGGTAGAATATATATCCCACGGGGGTAAAATTGAAAAAAGTTAAAAAAAATATTTTTTTGGACTTAGTCATTTTTCCAGCGTTTATCAGACTTTCAGATAGGGGAAATGTCAGTGAGCATTCCGATTTCAGTTCCAGAGTGATTCGCCCAATGAGTCTTTGATATTTAGTCGTTTTCAGCCAATATTTTGGATTTTTGAAAATTTCACTTTTTTGTGAAAATATCCACTAAATGAGGGAATAATATGTGTGAGGGTACCCCAGGAGAGTTCCAAATGTGTGTGGGTAGAATATATATCCCACGGGGGTAAAATTGAAAAAAGTTGAAAAAAATTTTTTTTTGGACTTAGACATTTTTCCGGCGTTTATCAGACTTTCAGATAGGGGAAATGTCAGTGAGCGCTCCGATTTCAGTTCCAGAGCAATTCGCCCAATGAGTCCTTGATATTTAGTCGTTTTCAGCCAATTTTCTGGATTTTTGAAAATTTCACTTTTTTGTGAAAATATCCACTAAATGAAGGAATAATATGTGTGAGAGTACCCCAGGAGAGTTCCAAATGTGTGTGGGTAGAATATATATCCCACGGGGGTAAAATTGAAAAAAGATGAAAAAATTTTTTTTTACACTTAGTTATTTTTCCGGCGTTTATCAGACTTTCAGATAGGGGAAATGTCAGTGAGCATTCCGATTTCAGTTCCAGAGTGATTCGCCCAATGAGTCTTTGATATTTAGTCGTTTTCAGCCAATATTTTGGATTTTTGAAAATTTCACTTTTTTGTGAAAATATCCACTAAATGAGGGAATAATATGTGTGAGGGTACCCCAGGAGAGTTCCAAATGTGTGTGGGTAGAATATATATCCCACGGGGGTAAAATTGAAAAAAGTTGAAAAAAATTTTTTTTTGGACTTAGTCATTTTTCCAGCGTTTATCAGACTTTCAGATAGGGGAAATGTCAGTGAGCGCTCCGATTTCAGTTCCAGAGCAATTCGCCCAATGAGTCCTTGATATTTAGTCGTTTTCAGCCAATATTTTGGATTTTTGAAAATTTCACTTTATTGTGAAAATATCCACTAAATGAGGGAATAATATGTGTGAGGGTACCCCAGGAGAGTTTCAAATGTGTGTGGGTAGAATATATATCCCACGGGGGTAAAATTGAAAAAAGTTGAAAAAAATTTTTTTTTGGACTTAGTCATTTTTCCGGCGTTTATCAGACTTTCAGATAGGGGAAATGTCAGTGAGCGTTCCGATTTCAGTTCCAGAGCAATTCGCCCAATGAGTCCTTGATATTTAGTCGTTTTCAGCCAATTTTCTGGATTTTTGAAAATTTCACTTTTTTGTGAAAATATCCACTAAATGAGGGAATAATATGTGTGAGGGTACCACAGGAGAGTTCCAAATGTGTGTGGGTAGAATATATATCCCACGGGGGTGAAATTGAAAAAAGTTTAAAAAAATATTTTTTTGGACTTAGTCATTTTTCCGGCGTTTATCAGATTTTCAAATAGGGGAAATGTGAGTGAGCGTTCCGATTTCGGTTCCAGAGCGATTCGCCCAATGAGTCCTTGATATTTAGTCGTTTTCAGCCAATTTTCTGGATTTTTGAAAATTTCACTTTTTTGTGAAAATATCCACTAAATGAGGGAATAATATGTGTGAGGGTACCCCAGGAGAGTTCCAAATGTGTGTGGGTAGAATATATATCCCACGGGGTAAAATTGAAAAAAGTTGAAAAAAATATTTTTTTGGACTTAGTCATTTTTCCAGTGTTTATCAGACTTTCAGATAGGGGAAATGTCAGTGAGCATTCCGATTTCAGTTCCAGAGCAATTCGCCCAATGAGTCCCTGATATTTAGTCGTTTTCAGCCAATTTTCTGGATTTTTGAAAATTTCACTTTTTTGTGAAAATATCCACTAAATGAGGGAATAATATGTGTGAGGGGACCCCAGGAGAGTTCCAAATGTGTGTGGGTAGAATATATATCCCACGGGGGTAAAATTGAAAAAAGTTGAAAAAAATTTTTTTTTGAACTTAGTCATTTTTCCGGCGTTTATCAGACTTTCAGATAGGGGAAATGTCAGTGAGCGTTCCGATTTCAGTTCCAGAGCAATTCGCCCAATGAGTCCTTGATATTTAGTCGTTTTCAGCCAATTTTCTGGATTTTTGAAAATTTCACTTTTTTGTGAAAATATCCACTAAATGAGGGAATAATATGTGTGAGGGTACCCCAGGAGAGTTCCAAATGTGTGTGGGTAGAATATATATCCCACGGGGGTAAAATTGAAAAAAGTTGAAAAAAATTTTTTTTTGGACTTAGTCATTTTTCCAGCGTTTATCAGACTTTCAGATAGGGGAAATGTCAGTGAGCATTCCGATTTCAGTTCCAGAGTGATTCGCCCAATGAGTCTTTGATATTTAGTCGTTTTCAGCCAATATTTTGGATTTTTGAAAATTTCACTTTTTTGTGAAAATATCCACTAAATGAGGGAATAATATGTGTGAGGGTACCCCAGGAGAGTTCCAAATGTGTGTGGGTAGAATATATATCCCACGGGGGTAAAATTGAAAAAAGTTGAAAAAAATTTTTTTTTGGACTTAGTCATTTTTCCAGCGTTTATCAGACTTTCAGATAGGGGAAATGTCAGTGAGCGCTCCGATTTCAGTTCCAGAGCAATTCGCCCAATGAGTCCTTGATATTTAGTCGTTTTCAGCCAATATTTTGGATTTTTGAAAATTTCACTTTATTGTGAAAATATCCACTAAATGAGGGAATAATATGTGTGAGGGTACCCCAGGAGAGTTTCAAATGTGTGTGGGTAGAATATATATCCCACGGGGGTAAAATTGAAAAAAGTTGAAAAAAATTTTTTTTTGGACTTAGTCATTTTTCCGGCGTTTATCAGACTTTCAGATAGGGGAAATGTCAGTGAGCGTTCCGATTTCAGTTCCAGAGCAATTCGCCCAATGAGTCCTTGATATTTAGTCGTTTTCAGCCAATTTTCTGGATTTTTGAAAATTTCACTTTTTTGTGAAAATATCCACTAAATGAGGGAATAATATGTGTGAGGGTACCACAGGAGAGTTCCAAATGTGTGTGGGTAGAATATATATCCCACGGGGGTGAAATTGAAAAAAGTTTAAAAAAATATTTTTTTGGACTTAGTCATTTTTCCAGTGTTCATCAGACTTTCAGATAGGGGAAATGTCAGAGAGCGTTCCGATTTCAGTTCCACAGCAATTCGCCCAATGAGTCCTTGATATTTAGTCGTTTTCAGTCAATAATTTGGATTTTTGAAAAATTTCACTTTTTTGTGAAAATATCCACTAAATGAGGGAATAATATGTGTGAGGGTACCCCAGGAGAGTTCCAAATGTGTGTGGGTAGAATATATATCCCACGGGGGTAAAATTGAAAAAAGTTGAAAAAAATTTTTTTTTGGACTTAGACATTTTTCCGGCGTTTATCAGACTTTCAGATAGGGGAAATGTCAGTGAGCGCTCCGATTTCAGTTCCAGAGCAATTCGCTCAATGAGTCCTTGATATTTAGTCGTTTTCAGCCAATTTTCTGGATTTTTGAAAATTTCACTTTTTTGTGAAAATATCCACTAAATGAGGGAATAATATGTGTGAGAGTACCCCAGGAGAGTTCCAAATGTGTGTGGGTAGAATATATATCCCACGGGGGTAAAATTGAAAAAAGATGAAAAAAATTTTTTTTTACACTTAGTTATTTTTCCGGCGTTTATCAGACTTTCAGATAGGGGAAATGTCAGTGAGCATTCCGATTTCAGTTCCAGAGCGATTCGCCCAATGAGTCCTTGATATTTAGTCGTTTTCAGCCAATTTTTTGGATTTTTGAAAATTTCACTTTTTTGTGAAAATATCCACTAAATGAGGGAATAATATGTGTGAGGGTACCCCAGGAGAGTTCCAAATGTGTGTGGGTAGAATATATATCCCACGGGGGTAAAATTGAAAAAAGTTGAAAAAAATTTTTTTTTGGACTTAGTCATTTTTCCGGCGTTTATCAGACTTTCAGATAGGGGAAATGTCAGTGAGCGTTCCGATTTCAGTTCCAGAGCAATTCGCCCATTGAGTCCTTGATATTTAGTCGTTTTCAGCCAATAATTTGGATTTTTGAAAAATTTCACTTTTTTGTGAAAATATCCACTAAATGAGGGAATAATATGTGTGAGGGTACCCCAGGAGAGTTCCAAATGTGTGTGGGTAGAATATATATCCCACGGGGGTAAAATTGAAAAAAGTTGAAAAAAATTTTTTTTTGGACTTAGTCATTTTTCCGGCGTTTATCAGACTTTCAGATAGGGGAAATGTGAGTGAGCGTTCCGATTTCAGTTCCAGAGCGATTTGCCCAATGAGTCCTTGATATTTAGTCGTTTTCAGCCAATTTTCTGGATTTTTGAAAATTTCACTTTTTTGTGAAAATATCCACTAAATGAGGGAATAATATGTGTGAGGGTACCCCAGGAGAGTTCCAAATGTGTGTGGGTAGAATATATATCCCACGGGGTAAAATTTAAAAAAGTTGAAAAAAATATTTTTTTACACTTAGTCATTTTTCCGGCGTTTATCAGACTTTCAGATAGGGGAAATGTCAGTGAGAATTCCGATTTCAGTTCCAGAGCAATTCGCCCAATGAGTCCTTGATATTTAGTCGTTTTCAGCCAATTTTCTGGATTTTTGAAAATTTCACTTTTTTGTGAAAATATCCACTAAATGAGGGAATAATATGTGTGAGGGTACCCCAGGAGAGTTCCAAATGTGTGTGGGTAGAATATATATCCCACGGGGGTAAAATTGAAAAAAGTTGAAAAAAATTTTTTTTTGGACTTAGTCATTTTTCCAGCGTTTATCAGACTTTCAGATAGGGGAAATGTCAGTGAGCATTCCGATCTCAGTTCCAGAGCGATTCGCCCAATGAGTCCTTGATATTTAGTCGTTTTCAGCCAATATTTTGGAATTTTGAAAATTTCACTTTTTTGTGAAAATATCCACTAAATGAGGGAATAATATGTGTGAGGGTACCCCAGGAGAGTTCCAAATGTGTGTGGGTAGAATATATATCCCACGGGGGTAAAATTGAAAAAAGTTGAAAAAAAATTTTTTTTGGACTTAGTCATTTTTCCGGCGTTTATCAGACTTTCAGATAGGGGAAATGTCAGTGAGCGTTCCGATTTCAGTTCCAGAGCAATTCGCCCATTGAGTCCTTGATATTTAGTCGTTTTCAGCCAATAATTTGGATTTTTGAAAATTTCACTTTTTTGTGAAAATATCCACTAAATGAGGGAATAATATGTGTGAGGGTACCCCAGGAGAGTTCCAAATGTGTGTGGGTAGAATATATATCCCACGGGGGTAAAATTGAAAAAAGTTGAAAAAAATTTTTTTTTGGACTTAGTCATTTTTCCGGCGTTTATCAGACTTTCAGATAGGGGAAATGTGAGTGAGCGTTCCGATTTCGGTTCCAGAGCGATTCGCCCAATGAGTCCTTGATATTTAGTCGTTTTCAGCCAATTTTCTGGATTTTTGAAAATTTCACTTTTTTGTGAAAAAATCCACTAAATGAGGGAATAATATGTGCGAGAGTACCCCAGGAGAGTTCCAAATGTGTGTGGGTAGAATATATATCCCACGGGGGTAAAATTGAAAAAAGATGAAAAAAATTTTTTTTTACACTTAGTCATTTTTCCGGCGTTTATCAGACTTTCAGATAGGGGAAATGTCAGTGAGCATTCCGATTTCAGTTCCAGAGCGATTCGCCCAATGAGTCCTTGATATTTAGTCGTTTTCAGCCAATATTTTGGATTTTTGAAAATTTCACTTTTTTGTGAAAATATCCACTAAATGAGGGAATAATATGTGTGAGGGTACCCCAGGAGAGTTCCAAATGTGTGTGGGTAGAATATATATCCCACGGGGGTAAAATTTAAAAAAATTGAAAAAAATTTTTTTTGGACTTAGTCATTTTTCCGGCGTTTATCAGAATTTCAGATAGGGGAAATGTGAGTGAGCGTTCCGATTTCGGTTCCAGAGCGATTCGCCCAATGAGTCCTTGATATTTAGTCGTTTTCAGCCAATTTTCTGGATTTTTGAAAATTTCACTTTTTTTGTGAAAATATCCACTAAATGAGGGAATAATATGTGTGAGGGTACCCCAGGAGAGTTCCAAATGTGTGTGGGTAGAATATATATCCCACGGGGGTAAAATTGAAAAAAGTTTAAAAAAATATTTTTTTGGACTTACTCATTTTTCCAGCGTTTATCAGACTTTCAGATAGGGGAAATGTCAGTGAGCATTCCGATTTCAGTTCCAGAGTGATTCGCCCAATGAGTCTTTGATATTTAGTCGTTTTCAGCCAATATTTTGGATTTTTGAAAATTTCACTTTTTTGTGAAAATATCCACTAAATGAGGGAATAATATGTGTGAGGGTACCCCAGGAGAGTTCCAAATGTGTGTGGGTAGAATATATATCCCACGGGGGTAAAATTGAAAAAAGTTGAAAAAAATTTTTTTTTGGACTTAGACATTTTTCCGGCGTTTATCAGACTTTCAGATAGGGGAAATGTCAGTGTGCGCTCCGATTTCAGTTCCAGAGCAATTCGCCCAATGAGTCCTTGATATTTAGTCGTTTTCAGCCAATAATTTGGATTTTTGAAAAATTTCACTTTTTTGTGAAAATATCCACTAAATGAGGGAATAATATGTGTGAGGGTACCCCAGGAGAGTTCCAAATGTGTGTGGGTAGAATATATATCCCACGGGGGTAAAATTGAAAAAAGTTGAAAAAAATTTTTTTTTGGACTTAGTCATTTTTCCGGCGTTTATCAGACTTTCAGATAGGGGAAATGTGAGTGAGCGTTCCGATTTCGGTTCCAGAGCGATTTGCCCAATGAGTCCTTGATATTTAGTCGTTTTCAGCCAATTTTCTGGATTTTTGAAAATTTCACTTTTTTGTGAAAATATCCACTAAATGAGGGAATAATATGTGTGAGGGTACCCCAGGAGAGTTCCAAATGTGTGTGGGTAGAATATATATCCCACGGGGTAAAATTTAAAAAAGTTGAAAAAAATATTTTTTTACACTTAGTCATTTTTCCGGCGTTTATCAGACTTTCAGATAGGGGAAATGTCAGTGAGAATTCCGATTTCAGTTCCAGAGCAATTCGCCCAATGAGTCCTTGATATTTAGTCGTTTTCAGCCAATTTTCTGGATTTTTGAAAATTTCACTTTTTTGTGAAAATATCCACTAAATGAGGGAATAATATGTGTGAGGGTACCCCAGGAGAGTTCCAAATGTGTGTGGGTAGAATATATATCCCACGGGGGTAAAATTGAAAAAAGTTGAAAAAAATTTTTTTTTGGACTTAGTCATTTTTCCGGCGTTTATCAGACTTTCAGATAGGGGAAATGTGAGTGAGCGTTCCGATTTCAGTTCCAGAGCAATTCGCCCAATGAGTCCTTGATATTTAGTCGTTTTCAGCCAATTTTCTGGATTTTTGAAAATTTCACTTTTTTGTGAAAATATCCACTAAATGAGGGAATAATATGTGTGAGGGTACCACAGGAGAGTTCCAAATGTGTGTGGGTAGAATATATATCCCACGGGGTGAAATTGAAAAAAGTTTAAAAAAATATTTTTTTGGACTTAGTCATTTTTCCAGTGTTTATCAGACTTTCAGATAGGGGAAATGTCAGTGAGCATTCCGATTTCAGTTCCAGAGCAATTCGCCCAATGAGTCCTTGATATTTAGTCGTTTTCAGCCAATTTTCTGGATTTTTGAAAATTTCACTTTTTTGTGAAAATATCCACTAAATGAGGGAATAATATGTGTGAGGGGACCCCAGGAGAGTTCCAAATGTGTGTGGGTAGAATATATATCCCACGGGGGTAAAATTGAAAAAAGTTGAAAAAAATTTTTTTTTGGACTTAGTCATTTTTCCGGCGTTTATCAGACTTTCAGATAGGGGAAATGTGAGTGAGCGTTCCGATTTCAGTTCCAGAGCAATTCGCCCAATGAGTCCTTGATATTTAGTCGTTTTCAGCCAATTTTCTGGATTTTTGAAAATTTCACTTTTTTGTGAAAATATCCACTAAATGAGGGAATAATATGTGTGAGGGTACCACAGGAGAGTTCCAAATGTGTGTGGGTAGAATATATATCCCACGGGGTGAAATTGAAAAAAGTTTAAAAAAATATTTTTTTGGACTTAGTCATTTTTCCAGTGTTTATCAGACTTTCAGATAGGGGAAATGTCAGTGAGCATTCCGATTTCAGTTCCAGAGCAATTCGCCCAATGAGTCCTTGATATTTAGTCGTTTTCAGCCAATTTTCTGGATTTTTGAAAATTTCACTTTTTTGTGAAAATATCCACTAAATGAGGGAATAATATGTGTGAGGGGACCCCAGGAGAGTTCCAAATGTGTGTGGGTAGAATATATATCCCACGGGGGTAAAATTGAAAAAAGTTGAAAAAAATTTTTTTTTGGACTTAGTCATTTTTCCGGCGTTTATCAGACTTTCAGATAGGGGAAATGTGAGTGAGCGTTCCGATTTCGGTTCCAGAGCGATTCGCCCAATGAGTCCTTGATATTTAGTCGTTTTCAGCCAATTTTCTGGATTTTTGAAAATTTCACTTTTTTGTGAAAAAATCCACTAAATGAGGGAATAATATGTGCGAGAGTACCCCAGGAGAGTTCCAAATGTGTGTGGGTAGAATATATATCCCACGGGGGTAAAATTGAAAAAAGATGAAAAAAATTTTTTTTTACACTTAGTCATTTTTCCGGCGTTTATCAGACTTTCAGATAGGGGAAATGTCAGTGAGCATTCCGATTTCAGTTCCAGAGCGATTCGCCCAATGAGTCCTTGATATTTAGTCGTTTTCAGCCAATATTTTGGATTTTTGAAAATTTCACTTTTTTGTGAAAATATCCACTAAATGAGGGAATAATGTGTGTGAGGGTACCCCAGGAGAGTTCCAAATGTGTGTGGGTAGAATATATATCCCACGGGGGTAAAATTTAAAAAAATTGAAAAAAATTTTTTTTGGACTTAGTCATTTTTCCGGCGTTTATCAGAATTTCAGATAGGGGAAATGTGAGTGAGCGTTGCGATTTCGGTTCCAGAGCGATTCGCCCAATGAGTCCTTGATATTTAGTCGTTTTCAGCCAATTTTCTGGATTTTTGAAAATTTCACTTTTTTTGTGAAAATATCCACTAAATGAGGGAATAATATGTGTGAGGGTACCCCAGGAGAGTTCCAAATGTGTGTGGGTAGAATATATATCCCACAGGGGTAAAATTGAAAAAAGTTTAAAAAAATATTTTTTTGGACTTACTCATTTTTCCAGCGTTTATCAGACTTTCAGATAGGGGAAATGTCAGTGAGCATTACGATTTCAGTTCCAGAGTGATTCGCCCAATGAGTCTTTGATATTTAGTCGTTTTCAGCCAATATTTTGGATTTTTGAAAATTTCACTTTTTTGTGAAAATATCCACTAAATGAGGGAATAATATGTGTGAGGGTACCCCAGGAGAGTTCCAAATGTGTGTGGGTAGAATATATATCCCACGGGGGTAAAATTGAAAAAAGTTGAAAAAAATTTTTTTTTGGACTTAGACATTTTTCCGGCGTTTATCAGACTTTCAGATAGGGGAAATGTCAGTGAGCGCTCCGATTTCAGTTCCAGAGCAATTCGCCCAATGAGTCCTTGATATTTAGTCGTTTTCAGCCAATTTTCTGGATTTTTGAAAATTTCACTTTTTTGTGAAAATATCCACTAAATGAGGGAATAATATGTGTGAGGGTACCACAGGAGAGTTCCAAATGTGTGTGGGTAGAATATATATCCCACGGGGTGAAATTGAAAAAAGTTTAAAAAAATATTTTTTTGGACTTAGTCATTTTTCCAGTGTTTATCAGACTTTCAGATAGGGGAAATGTCAGTGAGCATTCCGATTTCAGTTCCAGAGCAATTCGCCCAATGAGTCCTTGATATTTAGTCGTTTTCAGCCAATTTTCTGGATTTTTGAAAATTTCACTTTTTTGTGAAAATATCCACTAAATGAGGGAATAATATGTGTGAGGGGACCCCAGGAGAGTTCCAAATGTGTGTGGGTAGAATATATATCCCACGGGGGTAAAATTGAAAAAAGTTTAAAAAAATATTTTTTTGGACTTAGTCATTTTTCCAGCGTTTATCAGACTTTCAGATAGGGGAAATGTCAGTGAGCATTCCGATTTCAGTTCCAGAGTGATTCGCCCAATGAGTCTTTGATATTTAGTCGTTTTCAGCCAATATTTTGGATTTTTGAAAATTTCACTTTTTTGTGAAAATATCCACTAAATGAGGGAATAATATGTGTGAGGGTACCCCAGGAGAGTTCCAAATGTGTGTGGGTAGAATATATATCCCACGGGGGTAAAATTGAAAAAAGTTGAAAAAAATTTTTTTTTGGACTTAGACATTTTTCCGGCGTTTATCACACTTTCAGATAGGGGAAATGTCAGTGAGCGCTCCGATTTCAGTTCCAGAGCAATTCGCCCAATGAGTCCTTGATATTTAGTCGTTTTCAGCCAATTTTCTGGATTTTTGAAAATTTCACTTTTTTGTGAAAATATCCACTAAATGAGGGAATAATATGTGTGAGAGTACCCCAGGAGAGTTCCAAATGTGTGTGGGTAGAATATATATCCCACGGGGGTAAAATTGAAAAAAGATGAAAACAATTTTTTTTTACACTTAGTTATTTTTCCGGCGTTTATCAGACTTTCAGATAGGGGAAATGTCAGTGAGCATTCCGATTTCAGTTCCAGAGCAATTCGCCCAATGAGTCCTTGATATTTAGTCGTTTTCAGCCAATATTTTGGATTTTTGAAAATTTCACTTTATTGTGAAAATATCCACTAAATGAGGGAATAATATGTGTGAGGGTACCCCAGGAGAGTTCCAAATGTGTGTGGGTACAATATATATCCCACGGGGGTAAAATTGAAAAAAGTTGAAAAAAATTTTTTTTTGGACTTAGTCATTTTTCCGGCGTTTATCAGACTTTCAGATAGGGGAAATGTGAGTGAGCATTCCGATTTCAGTTCCAGAGCAATTCGCCCAATGAGTCCTTGATATTTAGTCGTTTTCAGCCAATTTTCTGGATTTTTGAAAATTTCACTTTTTTGTGAAAATATCCACTAAATGAGGGAATAATATGTGTGAGGGTACCACAGGAGAGTTCCAAATGTGTGTGGGTAGAATATATATCCCACGGGGTGAAATTGAAAAAAGTTTAAAAAAATATTTTTTTGGACTTAGTCATTTTTCCAGTGTTTATCAGACTTTCAGATAGGGGAAATGTCAGTGAGCATTCCGATTTCAGTTCCAGAGCAATTCGCCCAATGAGTCCTTGATATTTAGTCGTTTTCAGCCAATTTTCTGGATTTTTGAAAATTTCACTTTTTTGTGAAAATATCCACTAAATGAGGGAATAATATGTGTGAGGGGACCCCAGGAGAGTTCCAAATGTGTGTGGGTAGAATATATATCCCACGGGGGTAAAATTGAAAAAAGTTGAAAAAAATTTTTTTTTGAACTTAGTCATTTTTCCGGCGTTTATCAGACTTTCAGATAGGGGAAATGTCAGTGAGCATTCCGATTTCAGTTCCAGAGCAATTCGCCCAATGAGTCCTTCATATTTAGTCGTTTTCAGCCAATTTTCTGGATTTTTGAAAATTTCACTTTTTTGTGAAAATATCCACTAAATGAGGGAATAATATGTGTGAGGGTACCCCAGGAGAGTTCCAAATGTGTGTGGGTAGAATATATATCCCACGGGGGTAAAATTGAAAAAAGTTGAAAAAAATTTTTTTTTGGACTTAGTCATTTTTCCAGCGTTTATCAGACTTTCAGATAGGGGAAATGTCAGTGAGCATTCCGATCTCAGTTCCAGAGCGATTCGCCCAATGAGTCCTTGATATTTAGTCGTTTTCAGCCAATATTTTGGAATTTTGAAAATTTCACTTTTTTGTGAAAATATCCACTAAATGAGGGAATAATATGTGTGAGGGTACCCCAGGAGAGTTCCAAATGTGTGTGGGTAGAATATATATCCCACGGGGGTAAAATTGAAAAAAGTTTAAAAAAATATTTTTTTGGACTTAGTCATTTTTCCAGCGTTTATCAGACTTTCAGATAGGGGAAATGTCAGTGAGCATTCCGATTTCAGTTCCAGAGTGATTCGCCCAATGAGTCCTTGATATTTAGTCGTTTTCAGCCAATTTTCTGGATTTTTGAAAATTTCACTTTTTTGTGAAAATATCCACTAAATGAGGGAATAATATGTGTGAGGGTACCACAGGAGAGTTCCAAATGTGTGTGGGTAGAATATATATCCCACGGGGTGAAATTGAAAAAAGTTTAAAAAAATATTTTTTTGGACTTAGTCATTTTTCCAGTGTTTATCAGACTTTCAGATAGGGGAAATGTCAGTGAGCATTCCGATTTCAGTTCCAGAGCAATTCGCCCAATGAGTCCTTGATATTTAGTCGTTTTCAGCCAATTTTCTGGATTTTTGAAAATTTCACTTTTTTGTGAAAATATCCACTAAATGAGGGAATAATATGTGTGAGGGGACCCCAGGAGAGTTCCAAATGTGTGTGGGTAGAATATATATCCCACGGGGGTAAAATTGAAAAAAGTTGAAAAAAATTTTTTTTTGAACTTAGTCATTTTTCCGGCGTTTATCAGACTTTCAGATAGGGGAAATGTCAGTGAGCGTTCCGATTTCAGTTCCAGAGCAATTCGCCCAATGAGTCCTTCATATTTAGTCGTTTTCAGCCAATTTTCTGGATTTTTGAAAATTTCACTTTTTTGTGAAAATATCCACTAAATGAGGGAATAATATGTGTGAGGGTACCCCAGGAGAGTTCCAAATGTGTGTGGGTAGAATATATATCCCACGGGGGTAAAATTGAAAAAAGTTGAAAAAAATTTTTTTTTGGACTTAGTCATTTTTCCAGCGTTTATCAGACTTTCAGATAGGGGAAATGTCAGTGAGCATTCCGATCTCAGTTCCAGAGCGATTCGCCCAATGAGTCCTTGATATTTAGTCGTTTTCAGCCAATATTTTGGAATTTTGAAAATTTCACTTTTTTGTGGAAATATCCACTAAATGAGGGAATAATATGTGTGAGGGTACCCCAGGAGAGTTCCAAATGTGTGTGGGTAGAATATATATCCCACGGGGGTAAAATTGAAAAAAGTTTAAAAAAATATTTTTTTGGACTTAGTCATTTTTCCAGCGTTTATCAGACTTTCAGATAGGGGAAATGTCAGTGAGCATTCCGATTTCAGTTCCAGAGTGATTCGCCCAATGAGTCTTTGATATTTAGTCGTTTTCAGCCAATATTTTGGATTTTTGAAAATTTCACTTTTTTGTGAAAATATCCACTAAATGAGGGAATAATATGTGTGAGGGTACCCCAGGAGAGTTCCAAATGTGTGTGGGTAGAATATATATCCCACGGGGGTAAAATTGAAAAAAGTTGAAAAAAATTTTTTTTTGGACTTAGACATTTTTCCGGCGTTTATCAGACTTTCAGATAGGGGAAATGTCAGTGAGCGCTCCGATTTCAGTTCCAGAGCAATTCGCCCAATGAGTCCTTGATATTTAGTCGTTTTCAGCCAATTTTCTGGATTTTTGAAAATTTCACTTTTTTGTGAAAATATCCACTAAATGAGGGAATAATATGTGTGAGAGTACCCCAGGAGAGTTCCAAATGTGTGTGGGTAGAATATATATCCCACGGGGGTAAAATTGAAAAAAGATGAAAAAAATTTTTTTTTACACTTAGTTATTTTTCCGGCGTTTATCAGACTTTCAGATAGGGGAAATGTCAGTGAGCATTCCGATTTCAGTTCCAGAGCAATTCGCCCAATGAGTCCTTGATATTTAGTCGTTTTCAGCCAATTTTCTGGATTTTTGAAAATTTCACTTTTTTGTGAAAATATCCACTAAATGAGGGAATAATATGTGTGAGGGTACCACAGGAGAGTTCCAAATGTGTGTGGGTAGAATATATATCCCACGGGGTGAAATTGAAAAAAGTTTAAAAAAATATTTTTTTGGACTTAGTCATTTTTCCAGTGTTTATCAGACTTTCAGATAGGGGAAATGTCAGTGAGCATTCCGATTTCAGTTCCAGAGCAATTCGCCCAATGAGTCCTTGATATTTAGTCGTTTTCAGCCAATTTTCTGGATTTTTGAAAATTTCACTTTTTTGTGAAAATATCCACTAAATGAGGGAATAATATGTGTGAGGGGACCCCAGGAGAGTTCCAAATGTGTGTGGGTAGAATATATATCCCACGGGGGTAAAATTGAAAAAAGTTGAAAAAAATTTTTTTTTGAACTTAGTCATTTTTCCGGCGTTTATCAGACTTTCAGATAGGGGAAATGTCAGTGAGCGTTCCGATTTCAGTTCCAGAGCAATTCGCCCAATGAGTCCTTCATATTTAGTCGTTTTCAGCCAATTTTCTGGATTTTTGAAAATTTCACTTTTTTGTGAAAATATCCACTAAATGAGGGAATAATATGTGTGAGGGTACCCCAGGAGAGTTCCAAATGTGTGTGGGTAGAATATATATCCCACGGGGGTAAAATTGAAAAAAGTTGAAAAAAATTTTTTTTTGGACTTAGTCATTTTTCCAGCGTTTATCAGACTTTCAGATAGGGGAAATGTCAGTGAGCATTCCGATCTCAGTTCCAGAGCGATTCGCCCAATGAGTCCTTGATATTTAGTCGTTTTCAGCCAATATTTTGGAATTTTGAAAATTTCACTTTTTTGTGAAAATATCCACTAAATGAGGGAATAATATGTGTGAGGGTACCCCAGGAGAGTTCCAAATGTGTGTGGGTAGAATATATATCCCACGGGGGTAAAATTGAAAAAAGTTTAAAAAAATATTTTTTTGGACTTAGTCATTTTTCCGGCGTTTATCAGACTTTCAGATAGGGGAAATGTGAGTGAGCATTCCGATTTCAGTTCCAGAGCAATTCGCCCAATGAGTCCTTGATATTTAGTCGTTTTCAGCCAATTTTCTGGATTTTTGAAAATTTCACTTTTTTGTGAAAATATCCACTAAATGAGGGAATAATATGTGTGAGGGTACCACAGGAGAGTTCCAAATGTGTGTGGGTAGAATATATATCCCACGGGGTGAAATTGAAAAAAGTTTAAAAAAATATTTTTTTGGACTTAGTCATTTTTCCAGTGTTTATCAGACTTTCAGATAGGGGAAATGTCAGTGAGCATTCCGATTTCAGTTCCAGAGCAATTCGCCCAATGAGTCCTTGATATTTAGTCGTTTTCAGCCAATTTTCTGGATTTTTGAAAATTTCACTTTTTTGTGAAAATATCCACTAAATGAGGGAATAATATGTGTGAGGGGACCCCAGGAGAGTTCCAAATGTGTGTGGGTAGAATATATATCCCACGGGGGTAAAATTGAAAAAAGTTGAAAAAAATTTTTTTTTGAACTTAGTCATTTTTCCGGCGTTTATCAGACTTTCAGATAGGGGAAATGTCAGTGAGCATTCCGATTTCAGTTCCAGAGCAATTCGCCCAATGAGTCCTTCATATTTAGTCGTTTTCAGCCAATTTTCTGGATTTTTGAAAATTTCACTTTTTTGTGAAAATATCCACTAAATGAGGGAATAATATGTGTGAGGGTACCCCAGGAGAGTTCCAAATGTGTGTGGGTAGAATATATATCCCACGGGGGTAAAATTGAAAAAAGTTGAAAAAAATTTTTTTTTGGACTTAGTCATTTTTCCAGCGTTTATCAGACTTTCAGATAGGGGAAATGTCAGTGAGCATTCCGATCTCAGTTCCAGAGCGATTCGCCCAATGAGTCCTTGATATTTAGTCGTTTTCAGCCAATATTTTGGAATTTTGAAAATTTCACTTTTTTGTGAAAATATCCACTAAATGAGGGAATAATATGTGTGAGGGTACCCCAGGAGAGTTCCAAATGTGTGTGGGTAGAATATATATCCCACGGGGGTAAAATTGAAAAAAGTTTAAAAAAATATTTTTTTGGACTTAGTCATTTTTCCAGCGTTTATCAGACTTTCAGATAGGGGAAATGTCAGTGAGCATTCCGATTTCAGTTCCAGAGTGATTCGCCCAATGAGTCCTTGATATTTAGTCGTTTTCAGCCAATTTTCTGGATTTTTGAAAATTTCACTTTTTTGTGAAAATATCCACTAAATGAGGGAATAATATGTGTGAGGGTACCACAGGAGAGTTCCAAATGTGTGTGGGTAGAATATATATCCCACGGGGTGAAATTGAAAAAAGTTTAAAAAAATATTTTTTTGGACTTAGTCATTTTTCCAGTGTTTATCAGACTTTCAGATAGGGGAAATGTCAGTGAGCATTCCGATTTCAGTTCCAGAGCAATTCGCCCAATGAGTCCTTGATATTTAGTCGTTTTCAGCCAATTTTCTGGATTTTTGAAAATTTCACTTTTTTGTGAAAATATCCACTAAATGAGGGAATAATATGTGTGAGGGGACCCCAGGAGAGTTCCAAATGTGTGTGGGTAGAATATATATCCCACGGGGGTAAAATTGAAAAAAGTTGAAAAAAATTTTTTTTTGAACTTAGTCATTTTTCCGGCGTTTATCAGACTTTCAGATAGGGGAAATGTCAGTGAGCGTTCCGATTTCAGTTCCAGAGCAATTCGCCCAATGAGTCCTTCATATTTAGTCGTTTTCAGCCAATTTTCTGGATTTTTGAAAATTTCACTTTTTTGTGAAAATATCCACTAAATGAGGGAATAATATGTGTGAGGGTACCCCAGGAGAGTTCCAAATGTGTGTGGGTAGAATATATATCCCACGGGGGTAAAATTGAAAAAAGTTGAAAAAAATTTTTTTTTGGACTTAGTCATTTTTCCAGCGTTTATCAGACTTTCAGATAGGGGAAATGTCAGTGAGCATTCCGATCTCAGTTCCAGAGCGATTCGCCCAATGAGTCCTTGATATTTAGTCGTTTTCAGCCAATATTTTGGAATTTTGAAAATTTCACTTTTTTGTGGAAATATCCACTAAATGAGGGAATAATATGTGTGAGGGTACCCCAGGAGAGTTCCAAATGTGTGTGGGTAGAATATATATCCCACGGGGGTAAAATTGAAAAAAGTTTAAAAAAATATTTTTTTGGACTTAGTCATTTTTCCAGCGTTTATCAGACTTTCAGATAGGGGAAATGTCAGTGAGCATTCCGATTTCAGTTCCAGAGTGATTCGCCCAATGAGTCTTTGATATTTAGTCGTTTTCAGCCAATATTTTGGATTTTTGAAAATTTCACTTTTTTGTGAAAATATCCACTAAATGAGGGAATAATATGTGTGAGGGTACCCCAGGAGAGTTCCAAATGTGTGTGGGTAGAATATATATCCCACGGGGGTAAAATTGAAAAAAGTTGAAAAAAATTTTTTTTTGGACTTAGACATTTTTCCGGCGTTTATCAGACTTTCAGATAGGGGAAATGTCAGTGAGCGCTCCGATTTCAGTTCCAGAGCAATTCGCCCAATGAGTCCTTGATATTTAGTCGTTTTCAGCCAATTTTCTGGATTTTTGAAAATTTCACTTTTTTGTGAAAATATCCACTAAATGAGGGAATAATATGTGTGAGAGTACCCCAGGAGAGTTCCAAATGTGTGTGGGTAGAATATATATCCCACGGGGGTAAAATTGAAAAAAGATGAAAAAAATTTTTTTTTACACTTAGTTATTTTTCCGGCGTTTATCAGACTTTCAGATAGGGGAAATGTCAGTGAGCATTCCGATTTCAGTTCCAGAGCAATTCGCCCAATGAGTCCTTGATATTTAGTCGTTTTCAGCCAATTTTCTGGATTTTTGAAAATTTCACTTTTTTGTGAAAATATCCACTAAATGAGGGAATAATATGTGTGAGGGTACCACAGGAGAGTTCCAAATGTGTGTGGGTAGAATATATATCCCACGGGGTGAAATTGAAAAAAGTTTAAAAAAATATTTTTTTGGACTTAGTCATTTTTCCAGTGTTTATCAGACTTTCAGATAGGGGAAATGTCAGTGAGCATTCCGATTTCAGTTCCAGAGCAATTCGCCCAATGAGTCCTTGATATTTAGTCGTTTTCAGCCAATTTTCTGGATTTTTGAAAATTTCACTTTTTTGTGAAAATATCCACTAAATGAGGGAATAATATGTGTGAGGGGACCCCAGGAGAGTTCCAAATGTGTGTGGGTAGAATATATATCCCACGGGGGTAAAATTGAAAAAAGTTGAAAAAAATTTTTTTTTGAACTTAGTCATTTTTCCGGCGTTTATCAGACTTTCAGATAGGGGAAATGTCAGTGAGCGTTCCGATTTCAGTTCCAGAGCAATTCGCCCAATGAGTCCTTCATATTTAGTCGTTTTCAGCCAATTTTCTGGATTTTTGAAAATTTCACTTTTTTGTGAAAATATCCACTAAATGAGGGAATAATATGTGTGAGGGTACCCCAGGAGAGTTCCAAATGTGTGTGGGTAGAATATATATCCCACGGGGGTAAAATTGAAAAAAGTTGAAAAAAATTTTTTTTTGGACTTAGTCATTTTTCCAGCGTTTATCAGACTTTCAGATAGGGGAAATGTCAGTGAGCATTCCGATCTCAGTTCCAGAGCGATTCGCCCAATGAGTCCTTGATATTTAGTCGTTTTCAGCCAATATTTTGGAATTTTGAAAATTTCACTTTTTTGTGAAAATATCCACTAAATGAGGGAATAATATGTGTGAGGGTACCCCAGGAGAGTTCCAAATGTGTGTGGGTAGAATATATATCCCACGGGGGTAAAATTGAAAAAAGTTTAAAAAAATATTTTTTTGGACTTAGTCATTTTTCCAGCGTTTATCAGACTTTCAGATAGGGGAAATGTCAGTGAGCATTCCGATTTCAGTTCCAGAGTGATTCGCCCAATGAGTCTTTGATATTTAGTCGTTTTCAGCCAATATTTTGGATTTTTGAAAATTTCACTTTTTTGTGAAAATATCCACTAAATGAGGGAATAATATGTGTGAGGGTACCCCAGGAGAGTTCCAAATGTGTGTGGGTAGAATATATATCCCACGGGGGTAAAATTGAAAAAAGTTGAAAAAAATTTTTTTTTGGACTTAGACATTTTTCCGGCGTTTATCAGACTTTCAGATAGGGGAAATGTCAGTGAGCGCTCCGATTTCAGTTCCAGAGCAATTCGCCCAATGAGTCCTTGATATTTAGTCGTTTTCAGCCAATTTTCTGGATTTTTGAAAATTTCACTTTTTTGTGAAAATATCCACTAAATGAGGGAATAATATGTGTGAGAGTACCCCAGGAGAGTTCCAAATGTGTGTGGGTAGAATATATATCCCACGGGGGTAAAATTGAAAAAAGATGAAAAATTTTTTTTTTTACACTTAGTTATTTTTCCGGCGTTTATCAGACTTTCAGATAGGGGAAATGTCAGTGAGCATTCCGATTTCAGTTCCAGAGCAATTCGCCCAATGAGTCCTTGATATTTAGTCGTTTTCAGCCAATATTTTGGATTTTTGAAAATTTCACTTTATTGTGAAAATATCCACTAAATGAGGGAATAATATGTGTGAGGGTACCCCAGGAGAGTTTCAAATGTGTGTGGGTAGAATATATATCCCACGGGGGTAAAATTGAAAAAAGTTGAAAAAAATTTTTTTTTGGACTTAGTCATTTTTCCGGCGTTTATCAGACTTTCAGATAGGGGAAATGTCAGTGAGCGTTCCGATTTCAGTTCCAGAGCAATTCGCCCAATGAGTCCTTGATATTTAGTCGTTTTCAGCCAATTTTCTGGATTTTTGAAAATTTCACTTTTTTGTGAAAATATCCACTAAATGAGGGAATAATATGTGTGAGGGTACCACAGGAGAGTTCCAAATGTGTGTGGGTAGAATATATATCCCACGGGGTGAAATTGAAAAAAGTTTAAAAAAATATTTTTTTGGACTTAGTCATTTTTCCAGTGTTTATCAGACTTTCAGATAGGGGAAATGTCAGTGAGCGTTCCGATTTCAGTTCCAGAGTGATTCGCCCAATGAGTCCTTGATATTTAGTCGTTTTCAGCCAATATTTTGGATTTTTGAAAATTTCACTTTTTTGTGAAAATATCCACTAAATGAGGGAATAATATGTGTGAGGGTACCCCAGGAGAGTTCCAAATGTGTGTGGGTAGAATATATATCCCACGGGGGTTAAATTTAAAAAAGTTGAAAAAATTTTTTTTTTACACTTAGTCATTTTTCCGGCGTTTATCAGACTTTCAGATAGGGGAAATGTCAGTGAGCGTTCCGATTTCAGTTCCAGAGCAATTCGCCCAATGAGTCCTTGATATTTAGTCGTTTTCAGCCAATAATTTGGATTTTTGAAAAATTTCACTTTTTTGTGAAAATATCCACTAAATGAGGGAATAATATGTGTGAGGGTACCCCAGGAGAGTTCCAAATGTGTGTGGGTACAATATATATCCCACGGGGGTAAAATTGAAAAAAGTTGAAAAAAATTTTTTTTTGGACTTAGTCATTTTTCCGGCGTTTATCAGACTTTCAGATAGGGGAAATGTGAGTGAGCGTTCCGATTTCAGTTCCAGAGCAATTCGCCCAATGAGTCCTTGATATTTAGTCGTTTTCAGCCAATTTTCTGGATTTTTGAAAATTTCACTTTTTTGTGAAAATATCCACTAAATGAGGGAATAATATGTGTGAGGGTACCACAGGAGAGTTCCAAATGTGTGTGGGTAGAATATATATCCCACGGGGTGAAATTGAAAAAAGTTTAAAAAAATATTTTTTTGGACTTAGTCATTTTTCCAGTGTTTATCAGACTTTCAGATAGGGGAAATGTCAGTGAGCATTCCGATTTCAGTTCCAGAGCAATTCGCCCAATGAGTCCTTGATATTTAGTCGTTTTCAGCCAATTTTCTGGATTTTTGAAAATTTCACTTTTTTGTGAAAATATCCACTAAATGAGGGAATAATATGTGTGAGGGGACCCCAGGAGAGTTCCAAATGTGTGTGGGTAGAATATATATCCCACGGGGGTAAAATTGAAAAAAGTTGAAAAAAATTTTTTTTTGAACTTAGTCATTTTTCCGGCGTTTATCAGACTTTCAGATAGGGGAAATGTCAGTGAGCGTTCCGATTTCAGTTCCAGAGCAATTCGCCCAATGAGTCCTTGATATTTAGTCGTTTTCAGCCAATTTTCTGGATTTTTGAAAATTTCACTTTTTTGTGAAAATATCCACTAAATGAGGGAATAATATGTGTGAGGGTACCACAGGAGAGTTCCAAATGTGTGTGGGTAGAATATATATCCCACGGGGTGAAATTGAAAAAAGTTTAAAAAAATATTTTTTTGGACTTAGTCATTTTTCCAGTGTTTATCAGACTTTCAGATAGGGGAAATGTCAGTGAGCATTCCGATTTCAGTTCCAGAGCAATTCGCCCAATGAGTCCTTGATATTTAGTCGTTTTCAGCCAATTTTCTGGATTTTTGAAAATTTCACTTTTTTGTGAAAATATCCACTAAATGAGGGAATAATATGTGTGAGGGGACCCCAGGAGAGTTCCAAATGTGTGTGGGTAGAATATATATCCCACGGGGGTAAAATTGAAAAAAGTTGAAAAAAATTTTTTTTTGAACTTAGTCATTTTTCCGGCGTTTATCAGACTTTCAGATAGGGGAAATGTCAGTGAGCATTCCGATTTCAGTTTCAGAGCAATTCGCCCAATGAGTCCTTGATATTTAGTCGTTTTCAGCCAATATTTTGGATTTTTGAAAATTTCACTTTATTGTGAAAATATCCACTAAATGAGGGATTAATATGTGTGAGGGTACCCCAGGAGAGTTTCAAATGTGTGTGGGTAGAATATATATCCCACGGGGGTAAAATTGAAAAAAGTTGAAAAAAATTTTTTTTTGGACTTAGTCATTTTTCCGGCGTTTATCAGACTTTCAGATAGGGGAAATGTCAGTGAGCGTTCCGATTTCAGTTCCAGAGCAATTCGCCCAATGAGTCCTTGATATTTAGTCGATTTCAGCCAATTTTCTGGATTTTTGAAAATTTCACTTTTTTGTGAAAATATCCACTAAATGAGGGAATAATATGTGTGAGGGTACCACAGGAGAGTTCCAAATGTGTGTGGGTAGAATATATATCCCACGGGGGTAAAATTGAAAAAAGTTGAAAAAAATTTTTTTTTGGACTTAGTCATTTTTCCGGCGTTTATCAGACTTTCAGATAGGGGAAATGTGAGTGAGCGTTCCGATTTCGGTTCCAGAGCGATTCGCCCAATGAGTCCTTGATATTTAGTCGTTTTCAGCCAATTTTCTGGATTTTTGAAAATTTCACTTTTTTGTGAAAATATCCACTAAATGAGGGAATAATATGTGTGAGGGTACCCCAGGAGAGTTCCAAATGTGTGTGGGTAGAATATATATCCCACGGGGTAAAATTGAAAAAAGTTGAAAAAAATATTTTTTTGGACTTAGTCATTTTTCCAGTGTTTATCAGACTTTCAGATAGGGGAAATGTCAGTGAGCATTCCGATTTCAGTTCCAGAGTGATTCGCCCAATGAGTCCTTGATATTTAGTCGTTTTCAGCCAATATTTTGGATTTTTGAAAATTTCACTTTTTTGTGAAAATATCCACTAAATGAGGGAATAATATGTGTGAGGGTACCCCAGGAGAGTTCCAAATGTGTGTGGGTAGAATATATATCCCACGGGGGTTAAATTTAAAAAAGTTGAAAAAATTTTTTTTTTACACTTAGTCATTTTTCCGGCGTTTATCAGACTTTCAGATAGGGGAAATGTCAGTGAGCGTTCCGATTTCAGTTCCAGAGCAATTCGCCCAATGAGTCCTTGATATTTAGTCGTTTTCAGCCAATAATTTGGATTTTTGAAAAATTTCACTTTTTTGTGAAAATATCCACTAAATGAGGGAATAATATGTGTGAGGGTACCCCAGGAGAGTTCCAAATGTGTGTGGGTACAATATATATCCCACGGGGGTAAAATTGAAAAAAGTTGAAAAAAATTTTTTTTTGGACTTAGTCATTTTTCCGGCCTTTATCAGACTTTCAGATAGGGGAAATGTGAGTGAGCGTTCCGATTTCAGTTCCAGAGCAATTCGCCCAATGAGTCCTTGATATTTAGTCGTTTTCAGCCAATTTTCTGGATTTTTGAAAATTTCACTTTTTTGTGAAAATATCCACTAAATGAGGGAATAATATGTGTGAGGGTACCACAAGAGAGTTCCAAATGTGTGTGGGTAGAATATATATCCCACGGGGTGAAATTGAAAAAAGTTTAAAAAAATATTTTTTTGGACTTAGTCATTTTTCCAGTGTTTATCAGACTTTCAGATAGGGGAAATGTCAGTGAGCATTCCGATTTCAGTTCCAGAGCAATTCGCCCAATGAGTCCTTGATATTTAGTCGTTTTCAGCCAATTTTCTGGATTTTTGAAAATTTCACTTTTTTGTGAAAATATCCACTAAATGAGGGAATAATATGTGTGAGGGGACCCCAGGAGAGTTCCAAATGTGTGTGGGTAGAATATATATCCCACGGGGGTAAAATTGAAAAAAGTTGCAAAAAATTTTTTTTTGAACTTAGTCATTTTTCCGGCGTTTATCAGACTTTCAGATAGGGGAAATGTCAGTGAGCGTTCCGATTTCAGTTCCAGAGCAATTCGCCCAATGAGTCCTTGATATTTAGTCGTTTTCAGCCAATTTTCTGGATTTTTGAAAATTTCACTTTTTTGTGAAAATATCCACTAAATGAGGGAATAATATGTGTGAGGGTACCCCAGGAGAGTTCCAAATGTGTGTGGGTAGAATATATATCCCACGGGGGTAAAATTGAAAAAAGTTGAAAAAAATTTTTTTTTGGACTTAGTCATTTTTCCAGCGTTTATCAGACTTTCAGATAGGGGAAATGTCAGTGAGCATTCCGATCTCAGTTCCAGAGCGATTCGCCCAATGAGTCCTTGATATTTAGTCGTTTTCAGCCAATATTTTGGAATTTTGAAAATTTCACATTTTTGTGAAAATATCCACTAAATGAGGGAATAATATGTGTGAGGGTACCCCAGGAGAGTTCCAAATGTGTGTGGGTAGAATATATATCCCACGGGGGTAAAATTGAAAAAAGTTTAAAAAAATATTTTTTTGGACTTAGTCATTTTTCCAGCGTTTATCAGACTTTCAGATAGGGGAAATGTCAGTGAGCATTCCGATTTCAGTTCCAGAGTGATTCGCCCAATGAGTCTTTGATATTTAGTCGTTTTCAGCCAATATTTTGGATTTTTGAAAATTTCACTTTTTTGTGAAAATATCCACTAAATGAGGGAATAATATGTGTGAGGGTACCCCAGGAGAGTTCCAAATGTGTGTGGGTAGAATATATATCCCACGGGGGTAAAATTGAAAAAAGTTGAAAAAAATTTTTTTTTGGACTTAGACATTTTTCCGGCGTTTATCAGACTTTCAGATAGGGGAAATGTCAGTGAGCGCTCCGATTTCAGTTCCAGAGCAATTCTCCCAATGAGTCCTTGATATTTAGTCGTTTTCAGCCAATTTTCTGGATTTTTGAAAATTTCACTTTTTTGTGAAAATATCCACTAAATGAGGGAATAATATGTGTGAGAGTACCCCAGGAGAGTTCCAAATGTGTGTGGGTAGAATATATATCCCACGGGGGTAAAATTGAAAAAAGATGAAAAAAATTTTTTTTTACACTTAGTTATTTTTCCGGCGTTTATCAGACTTTCAGATAGGGGAAATGTCAGTGAGCATTCCGATTTCAGTTCCAGAGCAATTCGCCCAATGAGTCCTTGATATTTAGTCGTTTTCAGCCAATATTTTGGATTTTTGAAAATTTCACTTTATTGTGAAAATATCCACTAAATGAGGGAATAATATGTGTGAGGGTACCCCAGGAGAGTTTCAAATGTGTGTGGGTAGAATATATATCCCACGGGGGTAAAATTGAAAAAAGTTGAAAAAAATTTTTTTTTGAACTTAGTCATTTTTCCGGCGTTTATCAGACTTTCAGATAGGGGAAATGTCAGTGAGCGTTCCGATTTCAGTTCCAGAGCAATTCGCCCAATGAGTCCTTGATATTTAGTCGTTTTCAGCCAATTTTCTGGATTTTTGAAAATTTCACTTTTTTGTGAAAATATCCACTAAATGAGGGAATAATATGTGTGAGGGTACCCCAGGAGAGTTCCAAATGTGTGTGGGTAGAATATATATCCCACGGGGGTAAAATTGAAAAAAGTTGAAAAAAATTTTTTTTTGGACTTAGTCATTTTTCCAGCGTTTATCAGACTTTCAGATAGGGGAAATGTCAGTGAGCATTCCGATCTCAGTTCCAGAGCGATTCGCCCAATGAGTCCTTGATATTTACTCGTTTTCAGCCAATATTTTGGAATTTTGAAAATTTCACATTTTTGTGAAAATATCCACTAAATGAGGGAATAATATGTGTGAGGGTACCCCAGGAGAGTTCCAAATGTGTGTGGGTAGAATATATATCCCACGGGGGTAAAATTGAAAAAAGTTTAAAAAAATATTTTTTTGGACTTAGTCATTTTTCCAGCGTTTATCAGACTTTCAGATAGGGGAAATGTCAGTGAGCATTCCGATTTCAGTTCCAGAGTGATTCGCCCAATGAGTCTTTGATATTTAGTCGTTTTCAGCCAATATTTTGGATTTTTGAAAATTTCACTTTTTTGTGAAAATATCCACTAAATGAGGGAATAATATGTGTGAGGGTACCCCAGGAGAGTTCCAAATGTGTGTGGGTAGAATATATATCCCACGGGGGTAAAATTGAAAAAAGTTGAAAAAAATTTTTTTTTGGACTTAGACATTTTTCCGGCGTTTATCAGACTTTCAGATAGGGGAAATGTCAGTGAGCGCTCCGATTTCAGTTCCAGAGCAATTCGCCCAATGAGTCCTTGATATTTAGTCGTTTTCAGCCAATTTTCTGGATTTTTGAAAATTTCACTTTTTTGTGAAAATATCCACTAAATGAGGGAATAATATGTGTGAGAGTACCCCAGGAGAGTTCCAAATGTGTGTGGGTAGAATATATATCCCACGGGGGTAAAATTGAAAAAAGATGAAAAAAATTTTTTTTTACACTTAGTTATTTTTCCGGCGTTTATCAGACTTTCAGATAGGGGAAATGTCAGTGAGCATTCCGATTTCAGTTCCAGAGCAATTCGCCCAATGAGTCCTTGATATTTAGTCGTTTTCAGCCAATATTTTGGATTTTTGAAAATTTCACTTTATTGTGAAAATATCCACTAAATGAGGGAATAATATGTGTGAGGGTACCCCAGGAGAGTTTCAAATGTGTGTGGGTAGAATATATATCCCACGGGGGTAAAATTGAAAAAAGTTGAAAAAAATTTTTTTTTGGACTTAGTCATTTTTCCGGCGTTTATCAGACTTTCAGATAGGGGAAATGTCAGTGAGCGTTCCGATTTCAGTTCCAGAGCAATTCGCCCAATGAGTCCTTGATATTTAGTCGTTTTCAGCCAATAATTTGGATTTTTGAAAAATTTCACTTTTTTGTGAAAATATCCACTAAATGAGGGAATAATATGTGTGAGGGTACCCCAGGAGAGTTCCAAATGTGTGTGGGTACAATATATATCCCACGGGGGTAAAATTGAAAAAAGTTAAAAAAAATTTTTTTTTGGACTTAGTCATTTTTCCGGCGTTTATCAGACTTTCAGATAGGGGAAATGTGAGTGAGCGTTCCGATTTCAGTTCCAGAGCAATTCGCCCAATGAGTCCTTGATATTTAGTCGTTTTCAGCCAATTTTCTGAATTTTTGAAAATTTCACTTTTTTGTGAAAATATCCACTAAATGAGGGAATAATATGTGTGAGGGTACCACAGGAGAGTTCCAAATGTGTGTGGGTAGAATATATATCCCACGGGGTGAAATTGAAAAAAGTTTAAAAAAATATTTTTTTGGACTTAGTCATTTTTCCAGTGTTTATCAGACTTTCAGATAGGGGAAATGTCAGTGAGCGTTCCGATTTCAGTTCCAGAGCAATTCGCCCAATGAGTCCTTGATATTTAGTCGTTTTCAGTCAATAATTTGGATTTTTGAAAAATTTCACTTTTTTGTGAAAATATCCACTAAATGAGGGAATAATATGTGTGAGGGTACCCCAGGAGAGTTCCAAATGTGTGTGGGTAGAATATATATCCCACGGGGGTAAAATTGAAAAAAGTTGAAAAAAATTTTTTTTTGGACTTAGTCATTTTTCCGGCGTTTATCAGACTTTCAGATAGGGGAAATGTGAGTGAGCATTCCGATTTCAGTTCCAGAGTGATTCGCCCAATGAGTCTTTGATATTTAGTCGTTTTCAGCCAATATTTTGGATTTTTGAAAATTTCACTTTTTTGTGAAAATATCCACTAAATGAGGGAATAATATGTGTGAGGGTACCCCAGGAGAGTTCCAAATGTGTGTGGGTAGAATATATATCCCACAGGGGTAAAATTGAAAAAAGTTGAAAAAAATTTTTTTTTGGACTTAGACATTTTTCCGGCGTTTATCAGACTTTCAGATAGGGGAAATGTCAGTGAGCGCTCCGATTTCAGTTCCAGAGCAATTCGCCCAATGAGTCCTTGATATTTAGTCGTTTTCAGCCAATTTTCTGGATTTTTGAAAATTTCACTTTTTTGTGAAAATATCCACTAAATGAGGGAATAATATGTGTGAGAGTACCCCAGGAGAGTTCCAAATGTGTGTGGGTAGAATATATATCCCACGGGGGTAAAATTGAAAAAAGATGAAAAAATTTTTTTTTTACACTTAGTTATTTTTCCGGCGTTTATCAGACTTTCAGATAGGGGAAATGTCAGTGAGCATTCCGATTTCAGTTCCAGAGCAATTCGCCCAATGAGTCCTTGATATTTAGTCGTTTTCAGCCAATATTTTGGATTTTTGAAAATTTCACTTTATTGTGAAAATATCCACTAAATGAGGGAATAATATGTGTGAGGGTACCCCAGGAGAGTTTCAAATGTGTGTGGGTAGAATATATATCCCACGGGGGTAAAATTGAAAAAAGTTGAAAAAAATTTTTTTTTGGACTTAGTCATTTTTCCGGCGTTTATCAGACTTTCAGATAGGGGAAATGTGAGTGAGCGTTCCGATTTCAGTTCCAGAGCAATTCGCCCAATGAGTCCTTGATATTTAGTCGTTTTCAGCCAATTTTCTGGATTTTTGAAAATTTCACTTTTTTGTGAAAATATCCACTAAATGAGGGAATAATATGTGTGAGGGTACCCCAGGAGAGTTCCAAATGTGTGTGGGTAGAATATATATCCCACGGGGGTAAAATTGAAAAAAGTTGAAAAAAATTTTTTTTTGGACTTAGTCATTTTTCCGGCGTTTATCAGACTTTCAGATAGGGGAAATGTCAGTGAGCGTTCCGATTTCAGTTCCAGAGCAATTCGCCCAATGAGTCCTTGATATTTAGTCGTTTTCAGCCAATTTTCTGGATTTTTGAAAATTTCACTTTTTTGTGAAAATATCCACTAAATGAGGGAATAATATGTGTGAGGGTACCACAGGAGAGTTCAAAATGTGTGTGGGTAGAATATATATCCCACGGGGTGAAATTGAAAAAAGTTTAAAAAAATATTTTTTTGGACTTAGTCATTTTTCCAGTGTTTATCAGACTTTCAGATAGGGGAAATGTCAGTGAGCATTCCGATTTCAGTTCCAGAGTGATTCGCCCAATGAGTCCTTGATATTTAGTCGTTTTCAGCCAATATTTTGGATTTTTGAAAATTTCACTTTTTTGTGAAAATATCCACTAAATGAGGGAATAATATGTGTGAGGGTACCCCAGGAGAGTTCCAAATGTGTGTGGGTAGAATATATATCCCACGGGGGTTAAATTTAAAAAAGTTGAAAAAATTTTTTTTTTACACTTAGTCATTTTTCCGGCGTTTATCAGACTTTCAGATAGGGGAAATGTCAGTGAGCGTTCCGATTTCAGTTCCAGAGCAATTCGCCCAATGAGTCCTTGATATTTAGTCGTTTTCAGCCAATAATTTGGATTTTTGAAAAATTTCACTTTTTTGTGAAAATATCCACTAAATGAGGGAATAATATGTGTGAGGGTACCCCAGGAGAGTTCCAAATGTGTGTGGGTACAATATATATCCCACGGGGGTAAAATTGAAAAAAGTTGAAAAAAATTTTTTTTTGGACTTAGTCATTTTTCCGGCGTTTATCAGACTTTCAGATAGGGGAAATGTGAGTGAGCGTTCCGATTTCAGTTCCAGAGCAATTCGCCCAATGAGTCCTTGATATTTAGTCGTTTTCTGCCAATTTTCTGGATTTTTGAAAATTTCACTTTTTTGTGAAAATATCCACTAAATGAGGGAATAATATGTGTGAGGGTACCACAGGAGAGTTCCAAATGTGTGTGGGTAGAATATATATCCCACGGGGTGAAATTGAAAAAAGTTTAAAAAAATATTTTTTTGGACTTAGTCATTTTTCCAGTGTTTATCAGACTTTCAGATAGGGGAAATGTCAGTGAGCATTCCGATTTCAGTTCCAGAGCAATTCGCCCAATGAGTCCTTGATATTTAGTCGTTTTCAGCCAATTTTCTGGATTTTTGAAAATTTCACTTTTTTGTGAAAATATCCACTAAATGAGGGAATAATATGTGTGAGGGGACCCCAGGAGAGTTCCAAATGTGTGTGGGTAGAATATATATCCCACGGGGGTAAAATTGAAAAAAGTTGAAAAAAATTTTTTTTTGAACTTAGTCATTTTTCCGGCGTTTATCAGACTTTCAGATAGGGGAAATGTCAGTGAGCGTTCCGATTTCAGTTCCAGAGCAATTCGCCCAATGAGTCCTTGATATTTAGTCGTTTTCAGCCAATTTTCTGGATTTTTGAAAATTTCACTTTTTTGTGAAAATATCCACTAAATGAGGGAATAATATGTGTGAGGGTACCACAGGAGAGTTCCAAATGTGTGTGGGTAGAATATATATCCCACGGGGTGAAATTGAAAAAAGTTTAAAAAAATATTTTTTTGGACTTAGTCATTTTTCCAGTGTTTATCAGACTTTCAGATAGGGGAAATGTCAGTGAGCATTCCGATTTCAGTTCCAGAGCAATTCGCCCAATGAGTCCTTGATATTTAGTCGTTTTCAGCCAATTTTCTGGATTTTTGAAAATTTCACTTTTTTGTGAAAATATCCACTAAATGAGGGAATAATATGTGTGAGGGGACCCCAGGAGAGTTCCAAATGTGTGTGGGTAGAATATATATCCCACGGGGGTAAAATTGAAAAAAGTTGAAAAAAATTTTTTTTTGAACTTAGTCATTTTTCCGGCGTTTATCAGACTTTCAGATAGGGGAAATGTCAGTGAGCATTCCGATTTCAGTTCCAGAGTGATTCGCCCAATGAGTCCTTGATATTTAGTCGTTTTCAGCCAATATTTTGGATTTTTGAAAATTTCACTTTTTTGTGAAAATATCCACTAAATGAGGGAATAATATGTGTGAGGGTACCCCAGGAGAGTTCCAAATGTGTGTGGGTAGAATATATATCCCACGGGGGTTAAATTTAAAAAAGTTGAAAAAATTTTTTTTTTACACTTAGTCATTTTTCCGGCGTTTATCAGACTTTCAGATAGGGGAAATGTCAGTGAGCGTTCCGATTTCAGTTCCAGAGCAATTCGCCCAATGAGTCCTTGATATTTAGTCGTTTTCAGCCAATAATTTGGATTTTTGAAAAATTTCACTTTTTTGTGAAAATATCCACTAAATGAGGGAATAATATGTGTGAGGGTACCCCAGGAGAGTTGCAAATGTGTGTGGGTACAATATATATCCCACGGGGGTAAAATTGAAAAAAGTTGAAAAAAATTTTTTTTTGGACTTAGTCATTTTTCCGGCGTTTATCAGACTTTCAGATAGGGGAAATGTGAGTGAGCGTTCCGATTTCAGTTCCAGAGCAATTCGCCCAAATGAGTCCTTGATATTTAGTCGTTTTCAGCCAATTTTCTGGATTTTTGAAAATTTCACTTTTTTGTGAAAATATCCACTAAATGAGGGAATAATATGTGTGAGGGTACCACAGGAGAGTTCCAAATGTGTGTGGGTAGAATATATATCCCACGGGGTGAAATTGAAAAAAGTTTAAAAAAATATTTTTTTGGACTTAGTCATTTTTCCAGTGTTTATCAGACTTTCAGATAGGGGAAATGTCAGTGAGCATTCCGATTTCAGTTCCAGAGCAATTCGCCCAATGAGTCCTTGATATTTAGTCGTTTTCAGCCAATTTTCTGGATTTTTGAAAATTTCACTTTTTTGTGAAAATATCCACTAAATGAGGGAATAATATGTGTGAGGGGACCCCAGGAGAGTTCCAAATGTGTGTGGGTAGAATATATATCCCACGGGGGTAAAATTGAAAAAAGTTGAAAAAAATTTTTTTTTGAACTTAGTCATTTTTCCGGCGTTTATCAGACTTTCAGATAGGGGAAATGTCAGTGAGCGTTCCGATTTCAGTTCCAGAGCAATTCGCCCAATGAGTCCTTGATATTTAGTCGTTTTCAGCCAATTTTCTGGATTTTTGAAAATTTCACTTTTTTGTGAAAATATCCACTAAATGAGGGAATAATATGTGTGAGGGTACCACAGGAGAGTTCCAAATGTGTGTGGGTAGAATATATATCCCACGGGGTGAAATTGAAAAAAGTTTAAAAAAATATTTTTTTGGACTTAGTCATTTTTCCAGTGTTTATCAGACTTTCAGATAGGGGAAATGTCAGTGAGCATTCCGATTTCAGTTCCAGAGCAATTCGCCCAATGAGTCCTTGATATTTAGTCGTTTTCAGCCAATTTTCTGGATTTTTGAAAATTTCACTTTTTTGTGAAAATATCCACTAAATGAGGGAATAATATGTGTGAGGGGACCCCAGGAGAGTTCCAAATGTGTGTGGGTAGAATATATATCCCACGGGGGTAAAATTGAAAAAAGTTGAAAAAAATTTTTTTTTGAACTTAGTCATTTTTCCGGCGTTTATCAGACTTTCAGATAGGGGAAATGTCAGTGAGCATTCCGATTTCAGTTTCAGAGCAATTCGCCCAATGAGTCCTTGATATTTAGTCGATTTCAGCCAATTTTCTGGATTTTTGAAAATTTCACTTTTTTGTGAAAATATCCACTAAATGAGGGAATAATATGTGTGAGGGTACCACAGGAGAGTTCCAAATGTGTGTGGGTAGAATATATATCCCACGGGGGTAAAATTGAAAAAAGTTGAAAAAAATTTTTTTTTGGACTTAGTCATTTTTCCGGCGTTTATCAGACTTTCAGATAGGGGAAATGTGAGTGAGCGTTCCGATTTCGGTTCCAGAGCGATTCGCCCAATGAGTCCTTGATATTTAGTCGTTTTCAGCCAATTTTCTGGATTTTTGAAAATTTCACTTTTTTGTGAAAATATCCACTAAATGAGGGAATAATATGTGTGAGGGTACCCCAGGAGAGTTCCAAATGTGTGTGGGTAGAATATATATCCCACGGGGTAAAATTGAAAAAAGTTGAAAAAAATATTTTTTTGGACTTAGTCATTTTTCCAGTGTTTATCAGACTTTCAGATAGGGGAAATGTCAGTGAGCATTCCGATTTCAGTTCCAGAGTGATTCGCCCAATGAGTCCTTGATATTTAGTCGTTTTCAGCCAATATTTTGGATTTTTGAAAATTTCACTTTTTTGTGAAAATATCCACTAAATGAGGGAATAATATGTGTGAGGGTACCCCAGGAGAGTTCCAAATGTGTGTGGGTAGAATATATATCCCACGGGGGTTAAATTTAAAAAAGTTGAAAAAATTTTTTTTTTACACTTAGTCATTTTTCCGGCGTTTATCAGACTTTCAGATAGGGGAAATGTCAGTGAGCGTTCCGATTTCAGTTCCAGAGCAATTCGCCCAATGAGTCCTTGATATTTAGTCGTTTTCAGCCAATAATTTGGATTTTTGAAAAATTTCACTTTTTTGTGAAAATATCCACTAAATGAGGGAATAATATGTGTGAGGGTACCCCAGGAGAGTTCCAAATGTGTGTGGGTACAATATATATCCCACGGGGGTAAAATTGAAAAAAGTTGAAAAAAATTTTTTTTTGGACTTAGTCATTTTTCCGGCCTTTATCAGACTTTCAGATAGGGGAAATGTGAGTGAGCGTTCCGATTTCAGTTCCAGAGCAATTCGCCCAATGAGTCCTTGATATTTAGTCGTTTTCAGCCAATTTTCTGGATTTTTGAAAATTTCACTTTTTTGTGAAAATATCCACTAAATGAGGGAATAATATGTGTGAGGGTACCACAAGAGAGTTCCAAATGTGTGTGGGTAGAATATATATCCCACGGGGTGAAATTGAAAAAAGTTTAAAAAAATATTTTTTTGGACTTAGTCATTTTTCCAGTGTTTATCAGACTTTCAGATAGGGGAAATGTCAGTGAGCATTCCGATTTCAGTTCCAGAGCAATTCGCCCAATGAGTCCTTGATATTTAGTCGTTTTCAGCCAATTTTCTGGATTTTTGAAAATTTCACTTTTTTGTGAAAATATCCACTAAATGAGGGAATAATATGTGTGAGGGGACCCCAGGAGAGTTCCAAATGTGTGTGGGTAGAATATATATCCCACGGGGGTAAAATTGAAAAAAGTTGCAAAAAATTTTTTTTTGAACTTAGTCATTTTTCCGGCGTTTATCAGACTTTCAGATAGGGGAAATGTCAGTGAGCGTTCCGATTTCAGTTCCAGAGCAATTCGCCCAATGAGTCCTTGATATTTAGTCGTTTTCAGCCAATTTTCTGGATTTTTGAAAATTTCACTTTTTTGTGAAAATATCCACTAAATGAGGGAATAATATGTGTGAGGGTACCCCAGGAGAGTTCCAAATGTGTGTGGGTAGAATATATATCCCACGGGGGTAAAATTGAAAAAAGTTGAAAAAAATTTTTTTTTGGACTTAGTCATTTTTCCAGCGTTTATCAGACTTTCAGATAGGGGAAATGTCAGTGAGCATTCCGATCTCAGTTCCAGAGCGATTCGCCCAATGAGTCCTTGATATTTAGTCGTTTTCAGCCAATATTTTGGAATTTTGAAAATTTCACATTTTTGTGAAAATATCCACTAAATGAGGGAATAATATGTGTGAGGGTACCCCAGGAGAGTTCCAAATGTGTGTGGGTAGAATATATATCCCACGGGGGTAAAATTGAAAAAAGTTTAAAAAAATATTTTTTTGGACTTAGTCATTTTTCCAGCGTTTATCAGACTTTCAGATAGGGGAAATGTCAGTGAGCATTCCGATTTCAGTTCCAGAGTGATTCGCCCAATGAGTCTTTGATATTTAGTCGTTTTCAGCCAATATTTTGGATTTTTGAAAATTTCACTTTTTTGTGAAAATATCCACTAAATGAGGGAATAATATGTGTGAGGGTACCCCAGGAGAGTTCCAAATGTGTGTGGGTAGAATATATATCCCACGGGGGTAAAATTGAAAAAAGTTGAAAAAAATTTTTTTTTGGACTTAGACATTTTTCCGGCGTTTATCAGACTTTCAGATAGGGGAAATGTCAGTGAGCGCTCCGATTTCAGTTCCAGAGCAATTCTCCCAATGAGTCCTTGATATTTAGTCGTTTTCAGCCAATTTTCTGGATTTTTGAAAATTTCACTTTTTTGTGAAAATATCCACTAAATGAGGGAATAATATGTGTGAGAGTACCCCAGGAGAGTTCCAAATGTGTGTGGGTAGAATATATATCCCACGGGGGTAAAATTGAAAAAAGATGAAAAAAATTTTTTTTTACACTTAGTTATTTTTCCGGCGTTTATCAGACTTTCAGATAGGGGAAATGTCAGTGAGCATTCCGATTTCAGTTCCAGAGCAATTCGCCCAATGAGTCCTTGATATTTAGTCGTTTTCAGCCAATATTTTGGATTTTTGAAAATTTCACTTTATTGTGAAAATATCCACTAAATGAGGGAATAATATGTGTGAGGGTACCCCAGGAGAGTTTCAAATGTGTGTGGGTAGAATATATATCCCACGGGGGTAAAATTGAAAAAAGTTGAAAAAAATTTTTTTTTGAACTTAGTCATTTTTCCGGCGTTTATCAGACTTTCAGATAGGGGAAATGTCAGTGAGCGTTCCGATTTCAGTTCCAGAGCAATTCGCCCAATGAGTCCTTGATATTTAGTCGTTTTCAGCCAATTTTCTGGATTTTTGAAAATTTCACTTTTTTGTGAAAATATCCACTAAATGAGGGAATAATATGTGTGAGGGTACCCCAGGAGAGTTCCAAATGTGTGTGGGTAGAATATATATCCCACGGGGGTAAAATTGAAAAAAGTTGAAAAAAATTTTTTTTTGGACTTAGTCATTTTTCCAGCGTTTATCAGACTTTCAGATAGGGGAAATGTCAGTGAGCATTCCGATCTCAGTTCCAGAGCGATTCGCCCAATGAGTCCTTGATATTTACTCGTTTTCAGCCAATATTTTGGAATTTTGAAAATTTCACATTTTTGTGAAAATATCCACTAAATGAGGGAATAATATGTGTGAGGGTACCCCAGGAGAGTTCCAAATGTGTGTGGGTAGAATATATATCCCACGGGGGTAAAATTGAAAAAAGTTTAAAAAAATATTTTTTTGGACTTAGTCATTTTTCCAGCGTTTATCAGACTTTCAGATAGGGGAAATGTCAGTGAGCATTCCGATTTCAGTTCCAGAGTGATTCGCCCAATGAGTCTTTGATATTTAGTCGTTTTCAGCCAATATTTTGGATTTTTGAAAATTTCACTTTTTTGTGAAAATATCCACTAAATGAGGGAATAATATGTGTGAGGGTACCCCAGGAGAGTTCCAAATGTGTGTGGGTAGAATATATATCCCACGGGGGTAAAATTGAAAAAAGTTGAAAAAAATTTTTTTTTGGACTTAGACATTTTTCCGGCGTTTATCAGACTTTCAGATAGGGGAAATGTCAGTGAGCGCTCCGATTTCAGTTCCAGAGCAATTCGCCCAATGAGTCCTTGATATTTAGTCGTTTTCAGCCAATTTTCTGGATTTTTGAAAATTTCACTTTTTTGTGAAAATATCCACTAAATGAGGGAATAATATGTGTGAGAGTACCCCAGGAGAGTTCCAAATGTGTGTGGGTAGAATATATATCCCACGGGGGTAAAATTGAAAAAAGATGAAAAAAATTTTTTTTTACACTTAGTTATTTTTCCGGCGTTTATCAGACTTTCAGATAGGGGAAATGTCAGTGAGCATTCCGATTTCAGTTCCAGAGCAATTCGCCCAATGAGTCCTTGATATTTAGTCGTTTTCAGCCAATATTTTGGATTTTTGAAAATTTCACTTTATTGTGAAAATATCCACTAAATGAGGGAATAATATGTGTGAGGGTACCCCAGGAGAGTTTCAAATGTGTGTGGGTAGAATATATATCCCACGGGGGTAAAATTGAAAAAAGTTGAAAAAAATTTTTTTTTGGACTTAGTCATTTTTCCGGCGTTTATCAGACTTTCAGATAGGGGAAATGTCAGTGAGCGTTCCGATTTCAGTTCCAGAGCAATTCGCCCAATGAGTCCTTGATATTTAGTCGTTTTCAGCCAATAATTTGGATTTTTGAAAAATTTCACTTTTTTGTGAAAATATCCACTAAATGAGGGAATAATATGTGTGAGGGTACCCCAGGAGAGTTCCAAATGTGTGTGGGTACAATATATATCCCACGGGGGTAAAATTGAAAAAAGTTGAAAAAAATTTTTTTTTGGACTTAGTCATTTTTCCGGCGTTTATCAGACTTTCAGATAGGGGAAATGTGAGTGAGCGTTCCGATTTCAGTTCCAGAGCAATTCGCCCAATGAGTCCTTGATATTTAGTCGTTTTCAGCCAATTTTCTGAATTTTTGAAAATTTCACTTTTTTGTGAAAATATCCACTAAATGAGGGAATAATATGTGTGAGGGTACCACAGGAGAGTTCCAAATGTGTGTGGGTAGAATATATATCCCACGGGGTGAAATTGAAAAAAGTTTAAAAAAATATTTTTTTGGACTTAGTCATTTTTCCAGTGTTTATCAGACTTTCAGATAGGGGAAATGTCAGTGAGCGTTCCGATTTCAGTTCCAGAGCAATTCGCCCAATGAGTCCTTGATATTTAGTCGTTTTCAGTCAATAATTTGGATTTTTGAAAAATTTCACTTTTTTGTGAAAATATCCACTAAATGAGGGAATAATATGTGTGAGGGTACCCCAGGAGAGTTCCAAATGTGTGTGGGTAGAATATATATCCCACGGGGGTAAAATTGAAAAAAGATGAAAAAATTTTTTTTTTACACTTAGTTATTTTTCCGGCGTTTATCAGACTTTCAGATAGGGGAAATGTCAGTGAGCATTCCGATTTCAGTTCCAGAGCAATTCGCCCAATGAGTCCTTGATATTTAGTCGTTTTCAGCCAATATTTTGGATTTTTGAAAATTTCACTTTATTGTGAAAATATCCACTAAATGAGGGAATAATATGTGTGAGGGTACCCCAGGAGAGTTTCAAATGTGTGTGGGTAGAATATATATCCCACGGGGGTAAAATTGAAAAAAGTTGAAAAAAATTTTTTTTTGGACTTAGTCATTTTTCCGGCGTTTATCAGACTTTCAGATAGGGGAAATGTGAGTGAGCGTTCCGATTTCAGTTCCAGAGCAATTCGCCCAATGAGTCCTTGATATTTAGTCGTTTTCAGCCAATTTTCTGGATTTTTGAAAATTTCACTTTTTTGTGAAAATATCCACTAAATGAGGGAATAATATGTGTGAGGGTACCACAGGAGAGTTCCAAATGTGTGTGGGTAGAATATATATCCCACGGGGTGAAATTGAAAAAAGTTTAAAAAAATATTTTTTTGGACTTAGTCATTTTTCCAGTGTTTATCAGACTTTCAGATAGGGAAAATGTCAGTGAGCGTTCCGATTTCAGTTCCAGAGCAATTCGCCCAATGAGTCCTTGATATTTAGTCGTTTTCAGTCAATAATTTGGATTTTTGAAAAATTTCACTTTTTTGTGAAAATATCCACTAAATGAGGGAATAATATGTGTGAGGGTACCCCAGGAGAGTTCCAAATGTGTGTGGGTAGAATATATATCCCACGGGGGTAAAATTGAAAAAAGTTGAAAAAAATTTTTTTTTGGACTTAGTCATTTTTCCGGCGTTTATCAGACTTTCAGATAGGGGAAATGTGAGTGAGCGTTCCGATTTCGGTTCCAGAGCGATTCGCCCAATGAGTCCTTGATATTTAGTCGTTTTCAGCCAATTTTCTGGATTTTTGAAAATTTCACTTTTTTGTGAAAATATCCACTAAATGAGGGAATAATATGTGTGAGGGTACCCCAGGAGAGTTCCAAATGTGTGTGGGTAGAATATATATCCCACGGGGTAAAATTGAAAAAAGTTGAAAAAAATATTTTTTTGGACTTAGTCATTTTTCCAGTGTTTATCAGACTTTCAGATAGGGGAAATGTCAGTGAGCATTCCGATTTCAGTTCCAGAGTGATTCGCCCAATGAGTCCTTGATATTTAGTCGTTTTCAGCCAATATTTTGGATTTTTGAAAATTTCACTTTTTTGTGAAAATATCCACTAAATGAGGGAATAATATGTGTGAGGGGACCCCAGGAGAGTTCCAAATGTGTGTGGGTAGAATATATATCCCACGGTGGTAAAATTGAAACAAGTTGAAAAAAAATTTTTTTTGAACTTAGTCATTTTTCCGGCGTTTATCAGACTTTCAGATAGGGGAAATGTCAGTGAGCGTTCCGATTTCAGTTCCAGAGCAATTCGCCCAATGAGTCCTTGATATTTAGTCGTTTTCAGCCAATTTTCTGGATTTTTGAAAATTTCACTTTTTTGTAAAAATATCCACTAAATGAGGGAATAATATGTGTGAGGGTACCCCAGGAGAGTTCCAAATGTGTGTGGGTAGAATATATATCCCACGGGGGTAAAATTGAAAAAAGTTGAAAAAAATTTTTTTGTGGACTTAGTCATTATTCCAGCGTTTATCAGACTTTCAGATAGGGGAAATGTCAGTGAGCATTCCGATCTCAGTTCCAGAGCGATTCGCCCAATGAGTCCTTGATATTTAGTCGTTTTCAGCCAATATTTTGGAATTTTAAAAATTTCACATTTTTGTGAAAATATCCACTAAATGAGGGAATAATATGTGTGAGGGTACCCCAGGAGAGTTCCAAATGTGTGTGGGTAGAATATATATCCCACGGGGGTAAAATTGAAAAGAGTTTAAAAAAATATTTTTTTGGACTTAGTCATTTTTCCAGCGTTTATCAGACTTTCAGATAGGGGAAATGTCAGTGAGCATTCCGATTTCAGTTCCAGAGTGATTCGCCCAATGAGTCTTTGATATTTAGTCGTTTTCAGCCAATATTTTGGATTTTTGAAAATTTCACTTTTTTGTGAAAATATCCACTAAATGAGGGAATAATATGTGTGAGGGTACCCCAGGAGAGTTCCAAATGTGTGTGGGTAGAATATATATCCCACGGTAGTAAAATTGAAAAAAGTTGAAAAAAATTTTTTTTTGGACTTAGACATTTTTCCGGCGTTTATCAGACTTTCAGATAGGGGAAATGTCAGTGAGCGCTCCGATTTCAGTTCCAGAGCAATTCGCCCAATGAGTCCTTGATATTTAGTCGTTTTCAGCCAATTTTCTGGATTTTTGAAAATTTCACTTTTTTGTGAAAATATCCACTAAATGAGGGAATAATATGTGTGAGAGTACCCCAGGAGAGTTCCAAATGTGTGTGGGTAGAATATATATCCCACGGGGGTAAAATTGAAAAAAGATGAAAAAAATTTTTTTTTACACTTAGTTATTTTTCCGGCGTTTATCAGACTTTCAGATAGGGGAAATGTCAGTGAGCATTCCGATTTCAGTTCCAGAGCAATTCGCACAATGAGTCCTTGATATTTAGTCGTTTTCAGCCAATATTTTGGATTTTTGAAAATTTCACTTTATTGTGAAAATATCCACTAAATGAGGGAATAATATGTGTGAGGGTACCCCAGGAGAGTTTCAAATGTGTGTGGGTAGAATATATATCCCACGGGGGTAAAATTGAAAAAAGTTTAAAAAAATTTTTTTTTGGACTTAGTCATTTTTCCGGCGTTTATCAGACTTTCAGATAGGGGAAATGTCAGTGAGCATTCCGATTTCAGTTCCAGAGCAATTCGCCCAATGAGTCCTTGATATTTAGTCGTTTTCAGCCAATAATTTGGATTTTTGAAAAATTTCACTTTTTTGTGAAAATATCCACTAAATGAGGGAATAATATGTGTGAGGGTACCCCAGGAGAGTTCCAAATGTGTGTGGGTACAATATATATCCCACGGGGGTAAAATTGAAAAAAGTTGAAAAAAATTTTTTTTTGGACTTAGTCATTTTTCCGGCGTTTATCAGACTTTCAGATAGGGGAAATGTGAGTGAGCGTTCCGATTTCAGTTCCAGAGCAATTCGCCCAATGAGTCCTTGATATTTAGTCGTTTTCAGCCAATTTTCTGGATTTTTGAAAATTTCACTTTTTTGTGAAAATATCCACTAAATGAGGGAATAATATGTGTGAGGGTACCACAGGAGAGTTCCAAATGTGTGTGGGTAGAATATATATCCCACGGGGTGAAATTGAAAAAAGTTTAAAAAAATATTTTTTTGGACTTAGTCATTTTTCCAGTGTTTATCAGACTTTCAGATAGGGGAAATGTCAGTGAGCGTTCCGATTTCAGTTCCAGAGCAATTCGCCCAATGAGTCCTTGATATTTAGTCGTTTTCAGTCAATAATTTGGATTTTTGAAAAATTTCACTTTTTTGTGAAAATATCCACTAAATGAGGGAATAATATGTGTGAGGGTACCCCAGGAGAGTTCCAAATGTGTGTGGGTAGAATATATATCCCACGGGGGTAAAATTGAAAAAAGTTGAAAAAAATTTTTTTTTGGACTTAGTCATTTTTCCGGCGTTTATCAGACTTTCAGATAGGGGAAATGTGAGTGAGCGTTCCGATTTCGGTTCCAGAGCGATTCGCCCAATGAGTCCTTGATATTTAGTCGTTTTCAGCCAATTTTCTGGATTTTTGAAAATTTCACTTTTTTGTGAAAATATCCACTAAATGAGGGAATAATATGTGTGAGGGTACCCCAGGAGAGTTCCAAATGTGTGTGGGTAGAATATATATCCCACGGGGTAAAATTGAAAAAAGTTGAAAAAAATATTTTTTTGGACTTAGTCATTTTTCCAGTGTTTATCAGACTTTCAGATAGGGGAAATGTCAGTGAGCATTCCGATTTCAGTTCCAGAGTGATTCGCCCAATGAGTCCTTGATATTTAGTCGTTTTCAGCCAATATTTTGGATTTTTGAAAATTTCACTTTTTTGTGAAAATATCCACTAAATGAGGGAATAATATGTGTGAGGGTACCCCAGGAGAGTTCCAAATGTGTGTGGGTAGAATATATATCCCACGGGGGTTAAATTTAAAAAAGTTGAAAAAATTTTTTTTTTACACTTAGTCATTTTTCCGGCGTTTATCAGACTTTCAGATAGGGGAAATGTCAGTGAGCATTCCGATTTCAGTTCCAGAGCAATTCGCCCAATGAGTCCTTGATATTTAGTCGTTTTCAGCCAATTTTCTGGATTTTTGAAAATTTCACTTTTTTGTGAAAATATCCACTAAATGAGGGAATAATATGTGTGAGGGTACCCCAGGAGAGTTCCAAATGTGTGTGGGTAGAATATATATCCCACGGGGGTAAAATTGAAAAAAGTTGAAAAAAATTTTTTTTTGGACTTAGTCATTTTTCCAGCGTTTATCAGACTTTCAGATAGGGGAAATGTCAGTGAGCATTCCGATCTCAGTTCCAGAGCGATTCGCCCAATGAGTCCTTGATATTTAGTCGTTTTCAGCCAATATTTTGGAATTTTGAAAATTTCACTTTTTTGTGAAAATATCCACTAAATGAGGGAATAATATGTGTGAGGGTACCCCAGGAGAGTTCCAAATGTGTGTGGGTAGAATATATATCCCACGGGGGTAAAATTGAAAAAAGTTTAAAAAAATATTTTTTTGGACTTAGTCATTTTTCCAGCGTTTATCAGACTTTCAGATAGGGGAAATGTCAGTGAGCATTCCGATTTCAGTTCCAGAGTGATTCGCCCAATGAGTCTTTGATATTTAGTCGTTTTCAGCCAATATTTTGGATTTTTGAAAATTTCACTTTTTTGTGAAAATATCCACTAAATGAGGGAATAATATGTGTGAGGGTACCCCAGGAGAGTTCCAAATGTGTGTGGGTAGAATATATATCCCACGGGGGTAAAATTGAAAAAAGTTGAAAAAAAATTTTTTTTGGACTTAGACATTTTTCCGGCGTTTATCAGACTTTCAGATAGGGGAAATGTCAGTGAGCGCTCCGATTTCAGTTCCAGAGCAATTCGCCCAATGAGTCCTTGATATTTAGTCGTTTTCAGCCAATTTTCTGGATTTTTGAAAATTTCACTTTTTTGTGAAAATATCCACTAAATGAGGGAATAATATGTGTGAGGGTACCCCAGGAGAGTTCCAAATGTGTGTGGGTAGAATATATATCCCACGGGGGTAAAATTGAAAAAAGATGAAAAAAATTTTTTTTTACACTTAGTCATTTTTCCGGCGTTTATCAGACTTTCAGATAGGGGAAATGTCAGTGAGCATTCCGATTTCAGTTCCAGAGCGATTCGCCCAATGAGTCCTTGATATTTAGTCGTTTTCAGCCAATATTTTGGATTTTTGAAAATTTCACTTTTTTGTGAAAATATCCACTAAATGAGGGAATAATATGTGTGAGGGTACCCCAGGAGAGTTCCAAATGTGTGTGGGTAGAATATATATCCCACGGGGGTAAAATTGAAAAAAGTTGAAAAAAATTTTTTTTTGGACTTAGTCATTTTTCCGGCGTTTATCAGACTTTCAGATAGGGGAAATGTGAGTGAGCGTTCCGATTTCAGTTCCAGAGCAATTCGCCCAATGAGTCCTTGATATTTAGTCGTTTTCAGCCAATTTTCTGGATTTTTGAAAATTTCACTTTTTTGTGAAAATATCCACTAAATGAGGGAATAATATGTGTGAGGGTACCACAGGAGAGTTCCAAATGTGTGTGGGTAGAATATATATCCCACGGGGTGAAATTGAAAAAAGTTTAAAAAAATTTTTTTTTGGACTTAGTCATTTTTCCAGTGTTTATCAGACTTTCAGATAGGGGAAATGTCAGTGAGCGTTCCGATTTCAGTTCCAGAGCAATTCGCCCAATGAGTCCTTGATATTTAGTCGTTTTCAGTCAATAATTTGGATTTTTGAAAAATTTCACTTTTTTGTGAAAATATCCACTAAATGAGGGAATAATATGTGTGAGGGTACCCCAGGAGAGTTCCAAATGTGTGTGGGTAGAATATATATCCCACGGGGGTAAAATTGAAAAAAGTTGAAAAAAATTTTTTTTTGGACTTAGTCATTTTTCCGGCGTTTATCAGACTTTCAGATAGGGGAAATGTGAGTGAGCGTTCCGATTTCGGTTCCAGAGCGATTCGCCCAATGAGTCCTTGATATTTAGTCGTTTTCAGCCAATTTTCTGGATTTTTGAAAATTTCACTTTTTTGTGAAAATATCCACTAAATGAGGGAATAATATGTGTGAGGGTACCCCAGGAGAGTTCCAAATGTGTGTGGGTAGAATATATATCCCACGGGGTAAAATTGAAAAAAGTTGAAAAAAATATTTTTTTGGACTTAGTCATTTTTCCAGTGTTTATCAGACTTTCAGATAGGGGAAATGTCAGTGAGCATTCCGATTTCAGTTCCAGAGTGATTCGCCCAATGAGTCCTTGATATTTAGTCGTTTTCAGCCAATATTTTGGATTTTTGAAAATTTCACTTTTTTGTGAAAATATCCACTAAATGAGGGAATAATATGTGTGAGGGTACCCCAGGAGAGTTCCAAATGTGTGTGGGTAGAATATATATCCCACGGGGGTTAAATTTAAAAAAGTTGAAAAAATTTTTTTTTTACACTTAGTCATTTTTCCGGCGTTTATCAGACTTTCAGATAGGGGAAATGTCAGTGAGCATTCCGATTTCAGTTCCAGAGCAATTCGCCCAATGAGTCCTTGATATTTAGTCGTTTTCAGCCAATTTTCTGGATTTTTGAAAATTTCACTTTTTTGTGAAAATATCCACTAAATGAGGGAATAATATGTGTGAGGGGACCCCAGGAGAGTTCCAAATGTGTGTGGGTAGAATATATATCCCACGGGGGTAAAATTGAAAAAAGTTGAAAAAAATTTTTTTTTGAACTTAGTCATTTTTCCGGCGTTTCATACTTTCAGATAGGGGAAATGTCAGTGAGCGTTCTGATTTCAGTTCCAGAGCAATTCGCCCAATGAGTCCTTGATATTTAGTCGTTTTCAGCCAATTTTCTGGATTTTTGAAAATTTCACTTTTTTGTGAAAATATCCACTAAATGAGGGAATAATATGTGTGAGGGTACCCCAGGAGAGTTCCAAATGTGTGTGGGTAGAATATATATCCCACGGGGGTAAAATTGAAAAAAGTTGAAAAAAATTTTTTTTTGGACTTAGTCATTTTTCCAGCGTTTATCAGACTTTCAGATAGGGGAAATGTCAGTGATCATTTCGATCTCAGTTCCAGAGCGATTCGCCCAATGAGTCCTTGATATTTAGTCGTTTTCAGCCAATATTTTGGAATTTTGAAAATTTCACTTTTTTGTGAAAATATCCACTAAATGAGGGAATAATATGTGTGAGGGTACCCCAGGAGAGTTCCAAATGTGTGTGGGTAGAATATATATCCCACGGGGGTAAAATTGAAAAAAGTTGAAAAAAATATTTTTTTGGACTTAGTCATTTTTCCAGCGTTTATCAGACTTTCAGATAGGGGAAATGTCAGTGAGCATTCCGATTTCAGTTCCAGAGTGATTCGCCCAATGAGTCTTTGATATTTAGTCGTTTTCAGCCAATATTTTGGATTTTTGAAAATTTCACTTTTTTGTGAAAATATCCACTAAATGAGGGAATAATATGAGTGAGGGTACCCCAGGAGAGTTCCAAATGTGTGTGGGGAGAATATATATCCCACGGGGGTAAAATTGAAAAAAGTTGAAAAAAATTTTTTTTTGGACTTAGACATTTTTCCGGCGTTTATCAGACTTTCAGATAGGGGAAATGTCAGTGAGCGCTCCGATTTCAGTTCCAGAGCAATTCGCCCAATGAGTCCTTGATATTTAGTCGTTTTCAGCCAATTTTCTGGATTTTTGAAAATTTCACTTTTTTGTGAAAATATCCACTAAATGAGGGAATAATATGTGTGAGAGTACCCCAGGAGAGTTCCAAATGTGTGTGGGTAGAATATATATCCCACGGGGGTAAAATTGAAAAAAGATGAAAAAAATTTTTTTTTACACTTAGTTATTTTTCCGGCGTTTCTCAGACTTTCAGATAGGGGAAATGTCAGTGAGCATTCCGATTTCAGTTCCAGAGCGATTCGCCCAATGAGTCCTTGATATTTAGTCGTTTTCAGCCAATATTTTGGATTTTTGAAAATTTCACTTTTTTGTGAAAATATCCACTAAATGAGGGAATAATATGTGTGAGGGTACCCCAGGATAGTTCCAAATGTGTGTGGGTAGAATATATATCCCACGGGGGTAAAATTGAAAAAAGTTGAAAAAAATTTTTTTTTGGACTTAGTCATTTTTCCGGCGTTTATCAGACTTTCAGATAGGGGAAATGTCAGTGAGCGTTCCGATTTCAGTTCCAGAGCAATTCGCCCATTGAGTCCTTGATATTTAGTCGTTTTCAGCCAATAATTTGGATTTTTGAAAAATTTCACTTTTTTGTGAAAACATCCACTAAATGAGGGAATAATATGTGTGAGGGTACCCCAGGAGAGTTCCAAATGTGTGTGGGTAGAATATATATCCCACGGGGGTAAAATTGAAAAAAGTTGAAAAAAATTTTTTTTTGGACTTAGTCATTTTTCCGGCGTTTATCAGACTTTCAGATAGGGGAAATGTGAGTGAGCGTTCCGATTTCGGTTCCAGAGCGATTTGCCCAATGAGTCCTTGATATTTAGTCGTTTTCAGCCAATTTTCTGGATTTTTGAAAATTTCACTTTTTTGTGAAAATATCCACTAAATGAGGGAATAATATGTGTGAGGGTACCCCAGGAGAGTTCCAAATGTGTGTGGGTAGAATATATATCCCACGGGGTAAAATTGAAAAAAGTTGAAAAAAATATTTTTTTGGACTTAATCATTTTTCCAGTGTTTATCAGACTTTCAGATAGGGGAAATGTCAGTGAGCATTCCGATTTCAGTTATAGAGTGATTCGCCCAATGAGTCCTTGATATTTAGTCGTTTTCAGCCAATATTTTGGATTTTTGAAAATTTCACTTTTTTGTGAAAATATCCACTAAATGAGGGAATAATATGTGTGAGGGTACCCCAGGAGAGTTCCAAATGTGTGTGGGTAGAATATATATCCCACGGGGGTAAAATTTAAAAAAGTTGAAAAAATTTTTTTTTTACACTTAGTCATTTTTCCAGCGTTTATCAGACTTTCAGATAGGGGAAATGTCAGTGAGAATTCCGATTTCAGTTCCAGAGCAATTCGCCCAATGAGTCCTTGATATTTAGTCGTTTTCAGCCAATTTTCTGGATTTTTGAAAATTTCACTTTTTTGTGAAAATATCCACTAAATGAGGGAATAATATGTGTGAGGGTACCCCAGGAGAGTTCCAAATGTGTGTGGGTAGAATATATATCCCACGGGGGTAAAATTGAAAAAAGTTGAAAAAAATTTTTTTTTGGACTTAGTCATTTTTCCAGCGTTTATCAGACTTTCAGATAGGGGAAATGTCAGTGAGCATTCCGATCTCAGTTCCAGAGCGATTCGCCCAATGAGTCCTTGATATTTAGTCGTTTTCAGCCAATATTTTGGAATTTTGAAAATTTCACTTTATTGTGAAAATATCCACTAAATGAGGGAATAATATGTGTGAGGGTACCCCAGGAGAGTTCCAAATGTGTGTGGGTAGAATATATATCCCACGGGGGTAAAATTGAAAAAAGTTGAAAAAAAATTTTTTTTGGACTTAGACATTTTTCCGGCGTTTATCAGACTTTCAGATAGGGGAAATGTCAGTGAGCGCTCCGATTTCAGTTCCAGAGCAATTCGTCCAATGAGTCCTTGATATTTAGTCGTTTTCAGCCAATTTTCTGGATTTTTGAAAATTTCACTTTTTTGTGAAAATATCCACTAAATGAGGGAATAATATGTGTGAGGGTACCCCAGGAGAGTTCCAAATGTGTGTGGGTAGAATATATATCCCACGGGGGTAAAATTGAAAAAAGTTGAAAAAAATTTTTTTTTGGACTTAGACATTTTTCCGGCGTTTATCAGACTTTCAGATAGGGGAAATGTCAGTGAGCGCTCCGATTTCAGTTCCAGAGCAATTCGCCCAATGAGTCCTTGATATTTAGTCGTTTTCAGCCAATTTTCTGGATTTTTGAAAATTTCACTTTTTTGTGAAAATATCCACTAAATGAGGGAATAATATGTGTGAGGGTACCCCAGGAGAGTTCCAAATGTGTGTGGGTAGAATATATATCCCACGGGGGTAAAATTGAAAAAAGATGAAAAAAATTTTTTTTTACACTTAGTCATTTTTCCGGCGTTTATCAGACTTTCAGATAGGGGAAATGTCAGTGAGCATTCCGATTTCAGTTCCAGAGCGATTCGCCCAATGAGTCCTTGATATTTAGTCGTTTTCAGCCAATATTTTGGATTTTTGAAAATTTCACTTTTTTGTGAAAATATCCACTAAATGAGGGAATAATATGTGTGAGGGTACCCCAGGAGAGTTCCAAATGTGTGTGGGTAGAATATATATCCCACGGGGGTAAAATTGAAAAAAGTTGAAAAAAAATTTTTTTTGGACTTAGTCATTTTTCCGGCGTTTATCAGACTTTCAGATAGGGGAAATGTCAGTGAGCGTTCCGATTTCAGTTCAAGAGCAATTCGCCCATTGAGTCCTTGATATTTAGTCGTTTTCAGACAATAATTTGGATTTTTGAAAAATTTCACTTTTTTGTGAAAATATCCACTAAATGAGGGAATAATATGTGTGAGGGTACCCCAGGAGAGTTCCAAATGTGTGTGGGTAGAATATATATCCCACGGGGTAAAATTGAAAAAAGTTGAAAAAAATATTTTTTTGGACTTAGTCATTTTTCCAGTGTTTATCAGACTTTCAGATAGGGGAAATGTCAGTGAGCATTCCGATTTCAGTTCCAGAGTGATTCGCCCAATGAGTCCTTGATATTTAGTCGTTTTCAGCCAATATTTTGGATTTTTGAAAATTTCACTTTTTTGTGAAAATATCCACTAAATGAGGGAATAATATGTGTGAGGGTACCCCAGGAGAGTTCCAAATGTGTGTGGGTAGAATATATATCCCACGGGGGTAAAATTTAAAAAAGTTGAAAAAATTTTTTTTTTACACTTAGTCATTTTTCCAGCGTTTATCAGACTTTCAGATAGGGGAAATGTCAGTGATCATTCCGATCTCAGTTCCAGAGCGATTCGCCCAATGAGTCCTTGATATTTAGTCGTTTTCAGCCAATATTTTGGAATTTTGAAAATTTCACTTTTTTGTGAAAATATCCACTAAATGAGGGAATAATATGAGTGAGGGTACCCCAGGAGAGTTCCAAATGTGTGTGGGGAGAATATATATCCCACGGGGGTAAAATTGAAAAAAGTTGAAAAAAATTTTTTTTTGGACTTAGACATTTTTCCGGCGTTTATCAGACTTTCAGATAGGGGAAATGTCAGTGAGCGCTCCGATTTCAGTTCCAGAGCAATTCGCCCAATGAGTCCTTGATATTTAGTCGTTTTCAGCCAATTTTCTGGATTTTTGAAAATTTCACTTTTTTGTGAAAATATCCACTAAATGAGGGAATAATATGTGTGAGAGTACCCCAGGAGAGTTCCAAATGTGTGTGGGTAGAATATATATCCCACGGGGGTAAAATTGAAAAAAGATGAAAAAAATTTTTTTTTACACTTAGTTATTTTTCCGGCGTTTCTCAGACTTTCAGATAGGGGAAATGTCAGTGAGCATTCCGATTTCAGTTCCAGAGCGATTCGCCCAATGAGTCCTTGATATTTAGTCGTTTTCAGCCAATATTTTGGATTTTTGAAAATTTCACTTTTTTGTGAAAATATCCACTAAATGAGGGAATAATATGTGTGAGGGTACCCCAGGATAGTTCCAAATGTGTGTGGGTAGAATATATATCCCACGGGGGTAAAATTGAAAAAAGTTGAAAAAAATTTTTTTTTGGACTTAGTAATTTTTCCGGCGTTTATCAGACTTTCAGATAGGGGAAATGTCAGTGAGCGTTCCGATTTCAGTTCCAGAGCAATTCGCCCATTGAGTCCTTGATATTTAGTCGTTTTCAGCCAATAATTTGGATTTTTGAAAAATTTCACTTTTTTGTGAAAACATCCACTAAATGAGGGAATAATATGTGTGAGGGTACCCCAGGAGAGTTCCAAATGTGTGTGGGTAGAATATATATCCCACGGGGGTAAAATTGAAAAAAGTTGAAAAAAATTTTTTTTTGGACTTAGTCATTTTTCCGGCGTTTATCAGACTTTCAGATAGGGGAAATGTGAGTGAGCGTTCCGATTTCGGTTCCAGAGCGATTTGCCCAATGAGTCCTTGATATTTAGTCGTTTTCAGCCAATTTTCTGGATTTTTGAAAATTTCACTTTTTTGTGAAAATATCCACTAAATGAGGGAATAATATGTGTGAGGGTACCCCAGGAGAGTTCCAAATGTGTGTGGGTAGAATATATATCCCACGGGGTAAAATTGAAAAAAGTTGAAAAAAATATTTTTTTGGACTTAATCATTTTTCCAGTGTTTATCAGACTTTCAGATAGGGGAAATGTCAGTGAGCATTCCGATTTCAGTTATAGAGTGATTCGCCCAATGAGTCCTTGATATTTAGTCGTTTTCAGCCAATATTTTGGATTTTTGAAAATTTCACTTTTTTGTGAAAATATCCACTAAATGAGGGAATAATATGTGTGAGGGTACCCCAGGAGAGTTCCAAATGTGTGTGGGTAGAATATATATCCCACGGGGGTAAAATTTAAAAAAGTTGAAAAAATTTTTTTTTTACACTTAGTCATTTTTCCGGCGTTTATCAGACTTTCAGATAGGGGAAATGTCAGTGAGAATTCCGATTTCAGTTCCAGAGCAATTCGCCCAATGAGTCCTTGATATTTAGTCGTTTTCAGCCAATTTTCTGGATTTTTGAAAATTTCACTTTTTTGTGAAAATATCCACTAAATGAGGGAATAATATGTGTGAGGGTACCCCAGGAGAGTTCCAAATGTGTGTGGGTAGAATATATATCCCACGGGGGTAAAATTGAAAAAAGTTGAAAAAAATTTTTTTTTGGACTTAGTCATTTTTCCAGCGTTTATCAGACTTTCAGATAGGGGAAATGTCAGTGAGCATTCCGATCTCAGTTCCAGAGCGATTCGCCCAATGAGTCCTTGATATTTAGTCGTTTTCAGCCAATATTTTGGAATTTTGAAAATTTCACTTTATTGTGAAAATATCCACTAAATGAGGGAATAATATGTGTGAGGGTACCCCAGGAGAGTTCCAAATGTGTGTGGGTAGAATATATATCCCACGGGGGTAAAATTGAAAAAAGTTGAAAAAAAATTTTTTTTGGACTTAGACATTTTTCCGGCGTTTATCAGACTTTCAGATAGGGGAAATGTCAGTGAGCGCTCCGATTTCAGTTCCAGAGCAATTCGCCCAATGAGTCCTTGATATTTAGTCGTTTTCAGCCAATTTTCTGGATTTTTGAAAATTTCACTTTTTTGTGAAAATATCCACTAAATGAGGGAATAATATGTGTGAGGGTACCCCAGGAGAGTTCCAAATGTGTGTGGGTAGAATATATATCCCACGGGGGTAAAATTGAAAAAAGTTGAAAAAAATTTTTTTTTGGACTTAGACATTTTTCCGGCGTTTATCAGACTTTCAGATAGGGGAAATGTCAGTGAGCGCTCCGATTTCAGTTCCAGAGCAATTCGCCCAATGAGTCCTTGATATTTAGTCGTTTTCAGCCAATTTTCTGGATTTTTGAAAATTTCACTTTTTTGTGAAAATATCCACTAAATGAGGGAATAATATGTGTGAGGGTACCCCAGGAGAGTTCCAAATGTGTGTGGGTAGAATATATATCCCACGGGGGTAAAATTGAAAAAAGATGAAAAAAATTTTTTTTTACACTTAGTCATTTTTCCGGCGTTTATCAGACTTTCAGATAGGGGAAATGTCAGTGAGCATTCCGATTTCAGTTCCAGAGCGATTCGCCCAATGAGTCCTTGATATTTAGTCGTTTTCAGCCAATATTTTGGATTTTTGAAAATTTCACTTTTTTGTGAAAATATCCACTAAATGAGGGAATAATATGTGTGAGGGTACCCCAGGAGAGTTCCAAATGTGTGTGGGTAGAATATATATCCCACGGGGGTAAAATTGAAAAAAGTTGAAAAAAAATTTTTTTTGGACTTAGTCATTTTTCCGGCGTTTATCAGACTTTCAGATAGGGGAAATGTCAGTGAGCGTTCCGATTTCAGTTCAAGAGCAATTCGCCCATTGAGTCCTTGATATTTAGTCGTTTTCAGCCAATAATTTGGATTTTTGAAAAATTTCACTTTTTTGTGAAAATATCCACTAAATGAGGGAATAATATGTGTGAGGGTACCCCAGGAGAGTTCCAAATGTGTGTGGGTAGAATATATATCCCACGGGGTAAAATTGAAAAAAGTTGAAAAAAATATTTTTTTGGACTTAGTCATTTTTCCAGTGTTTATCAGACTTTCAGATAGGGGAAATGTCAGTGAGCATTCCGATTTCAGTTCCAGAGTGATTCGCCCAATGAGTCCTTGATATTTAGTCGTTTTCAGCCAATATTTTGGATTTTTGAAAATTTCACTTTTTTGTGAAAATATCCACTAAATGAGGGAATAATATGTGTGAGGGTACCCCAGGAGAGTTCCAAATGTGTGTGGGTAGAATATATATCCCACGGGGGTAAAATTTAAAAAAGTTGAAAAAATTTTTTTTTTACACTTAGTCATTTTTCCGGCGTTTATCAGACTTTCAGATAGGGGAAATGTCAGTGAGCATTCCGATTTCAGTTCCAGAGCAATTCGCCCAATGAGTCCTTGATATTTAGTCGTTTTCAGCCAATTTTCTGGATTTTTGAAAATTTCACTTTTTTGTGAAAATATCCACTAAATGAGGGAATAATATGTGTGAGGGGACCCCAGGAGAGTTCCAAATGTGTGTGGGTAGAATATATATCCCACGGGGGTAAAATTGAAAAAAGTTGAAAAAAATTTTTTTTTGGACTTAGTCATTTTTCCAGCGTTTATCAGACTTTCAGATAGGGGAAATGTCAGTGAGCATTCCGATCTCAGTTCCAGAGCGATTCGCCCAATGAGTCCTTGATATTTAGTCGTTTTCAGCCAATATTTTGGAATTTTGAAAATTTCACTTTTTTGTGAAAATATCCACTAAATGAGGGAATAATATGTGTGAGGGTACCCCAGGAGAGTTCCAAATGTGTGTGGGTAGAATATATATCCCACGGGGGTAAAATTGAAAAAAGTTTAAAAAAATATTTTTTTGGACTTAGTCATTTTTCCAGCGTTTATCAGACTTTCAGATAGGGGAAATGTCAGTGAGCATTCCGATTTCAGTTCCAGAGTGATTCGCCCAATGAGTCTTTGATATTTAGTCGTTTTCAGCCAATATTTTGGATTTTTGAAAATTTCACTTTTTTGTGAAAATATCCACTAAATGAGGGAATAATATGTGTGAGGGTACCCCAGGAGAGTTCCAAATGTGTGTGGGTAGAATATATATCCCACGGGGGTAAAATTGAAAAAAGTTGAAAAAAATTTTTTTTTGGACTTAGTCATTTTTCCGGCGTTTATCAGACTTTCAGATAGGGGAAATGTCAGTGAGCGTTCCGATTTCAGTTCCAGAGCAATTCGCCCATTGAGTCCTTGATATTTAGTCGTTTTCAGCCAATAATTTGGATTTTTGAAAAATTTCACTTTTTTGTGAAAATATCCACTAAATGAGGGAATAATATGTGTGAGGGTACCCCAGGAGAGTTCCAAATGTGTGTGGGTAGAATATATATCCCACGGGGGTAAAATTGAAAAAAGTTGAAAAAAATTTTTTTTTGGACTTAGTCATTTTTCCGGCGTTTATCAGACTTTCAGATAGGGGAAATGTCAGTGAGCGTTCCGATTTCAGTTCCAGAGCAATTTGCCCAATGAGTCCTTGATATTTAGTCGTTTTCAGCCAATAATTTGGATTTTTGAAAAATTTCACTTTTTTGTGAAAATATCCACTAAATGAGGGAATAATATGTGTGAGGGTACCCCAGGAGAGTTCCAAATGTGTGTGGGTAGAATATATATCCCACGGGGGTAAAATTGAAAGAAGTTTAAAAAAATATTTTTTTGGACTTAGTCATTTTTCCAGTGTTTATCAGACTGTCAGATAGGGGAAATGTCAGTCAGCATTCCGATCTCAGTTCCAGAGCGATTCGCCCAATGAGTCCTTGATATTTAGTCGTTTTCAGCCAATTTTCTGGATTTTTGAAAATTTCACTTTTTTGTGAAAATATCCACTAAATAAGGGAATAATATGTGTGAGTGTACCCCAGGAGAGTTCCAAATGTGTGTGGGTAGAATATATATCCCACGGGGGTAAAATTGAAAAAAGTTGCAATAAAATTTTTTTGGGACTTAGTCATTTTTCCGGCGTTTATCAGACTTTCAGATAGGGGAAATGTCAGTGAGCATTCCGATCTCAGTTCCAGAGCGATTCGCCCAATGAGTCCTTGATATTTAGTCGTTTTCAGCCAATTTTCTGGATTTTTGAAAATTTCACTTTTTTGTGAAAATATCCACTAAATGAGGGAATAATATGTGTGAGGGTACCTCAGGAGAGTTCCAAATGTGTGTGGGTAGAATATATATCCCACGGGGGTAAGATTGAAAAAAGTTGAAAAACATATTTTTTTGGACTTAGTCATTTTTCCAGCGTTTATCAGACTTTCAGATAGGGGAAATGTGAGTGAGCGTTCCGATTTCGGTTCCAGAGCGATTCGCCCAATGAGTCCTTGATATTTAGTCGTTTTCAGCCAATTTTCTGGATTTTTGAAAATTTCACTTTTTTGTGAAAATATCCACTAAATGAGGGAATAATATGTGTGAGGGTACCCCAGGAGAGTTCCAAATGTGTGTGGGTAGAATATATATCCCACGGGGGTAAAATTGAAAAAAGTTTAAAAAAATATTTTTTTGGACTTAGTCATTTTTCCAGTGTTTATCAGACTTTCAGATAGGGGAAATGTCAGTGAGCATTCCGATCTCAGTTCCAGAGCGATTCGCCCAATGAGTCCTTGATATTTAGTCGTTTTCAGCCTATTTTCTGGATTTTTGAAAATTTCACTTTTTTGTGAAAATATCCACTAAATAAGGGAATAATATGTGTGAGGGTACCCCAGGAGAGTTCCAAATGTGTGTGGGTAGAATATATATCCCACGGGGGTAAAATTGAAAAAAGTTGCAATAAAATTTTTTTGGGACTTAGTCATTTTTCCGGCGTTTATCAGACTTTCAGATAGGGGAAATGTCAGTGAACGTTCCGATTTCGGTTCCAGAGCGATTCGCCCAATGAGTCCTTGATATTTAGTCGTTTTCAGCCAATTTTCTGGATTTTTGAAAATTTCACTTTTTTGTGAAAATATCCACTAAATGAGGGAATAATATGTGTGAGGGTACCCCAGGAGAGTTCCAAATGTGTGTGGGTAGAATATATATTCCACGGGGTAAAATTGAAAAAAGTTGAAAAAAATATTTTTTTGGACTTCGTCATTTTTCCAGTGTTTATCAGACTTTCAGATAGGGGAAATGTCAGTGAGCATTCCGATTTCAGTTCCAGAGTGATTCGCCCAATGAGTCCTTGATATTTAGTCGTTTTCAGCCAATATTTTGGATTTTTGAAAATTTCACTTTTTTGTGAAAATATCCACTAAATGAGGGAATAATATGTGTGAGGGTACCCCAGGAGAGTTCCAAATGTGTGTGGGTAGAATATATATCCCACGGGGGTAAAATTTAAAAAAGTTGAAAAAATTTTTTTTTTACACTTAGTCATTTTTCCGGCTTTTATCAGACTTTCAGATAGGGGAAATGTCAGTGAGCATTCCGATTTCAGTTCCAGAGTGATTCGCCCAATGAGTCTTTGATATTTAGTCGTTTTCAGCCAATATTTTGGATTTTTGAAAATTTCACTTTTTTGTGAAAATATCCACTAAATGAGGGAATAATATGTGTGAGGGTACCCCAGGAGAGTTCCAAATGTGTGTGGGTAGAATATATATCCCACGGGGGTAAAATTGAAAAAAGTTGAAAAAAATTTTTTTTTGGACTTAGTCATTTTTCCGGCGTTTATCAGACTTTCAGATAGGGGAAATGTCAGTGAGCGTTCCGATTTCAGTTCCAGAGCAATTCGCCCATTGAGTCCTTGATATTTAGTCGTTTTCAGCCAATAATTTGGATTTTTGAAAAATTTCACTTTTTTGTGAAAATATCCACTAAATGAGGGAATAATATGTGTGAGGGTACCCCAGGAGAGTTCCAAATGTGTGTGGGTAGAATATATATCCCACGGGGGTAAAATTGAAAAAAGTTGAAAAAAATTTTTTTTTGGACTTAGTCATTTTTCCGGCGTTTATCAGACTTTCAGATAGGGGAAATGTCAGTGAGCGTTCCGATTTCAGTTCCAGAGCAATTTGCCCAATGAGACCTTGATATTTAGTCGTTTTCAGCCAATAATTTGGATATTTGAAAAATTTCACTTTTTTGTGAAAATATCCACTAAATGAGGGAATAATATGTGTGAGGGTACCCCAGGAGAGTTCCAAATGTGTGTGGGTAGAATATATATCCCACGGGGGTAAAATTGAAAGAAGTTGAAAAAAATTTTTTTTTGGACTTAGTCATTTTTCCGGCGTTTATCAGACTTTGAGATAGGGGAAATGTGAGTGAGCGTTCCGATTTCGGTTCCAGAGCGATTCACCCAATGAGTCCTTGATATTTAGTCGTTTTCAGCCAATTTTCTGGATTTTTGAAAATTTCACTTTTTTGTGAAAATATCCACTAAATGAGGGAATAATATGTGTGAGGGTACCCCAGGAGAGTTCCAAATGTGTGTGGGTAGAATATATATCCCACGGGGTAAAATTGAAAAAAGTTGAAAAAAATTTTTTTTTGGACTTAGTCATTTTTCCGGCGTTTATCAGACTTTCAGATAGGGGAAATGTCAGTGAGCGTTCCGATTTCAGTTCCAGAGCAATTCGCCCAATGAGTCCTTGATATTTAGTCGTTTTCAGCCAATTTTCTGGATTTTTGAAAATTTCACTTTTTTGTGAAAATATCCACTAAATGAGGGAATAATATGTGTGAGGGTACCCCAGGAGAGTTCCAAATGTGTGTGGGTAGAATATATATCCCACGGGGGTAAAATTGAAAAAAGTTTAAAAAAATATTTTTTTGGACTTAGTCATTTTTCCAGTGTTTATCAGACTTTCAGATAGGGGAAATGTCAGTGAGCATTCCGATCTCAGTTCCAGAGCGATTCGCCCAATGAGTCCTTGATATTTAGTCGTTTTCAGCCAATTTTCTGGATTTTTGAAAATTTCACTCTTTTGTGAAAATATCCACTAAATAAGGGAATAATATGTGTGAGGGTACCCCAGGAGAGTTCCAAATGTGTGTGGGTAGAATATATATCCCACGGGGGTAAAATTGAAAAAAGTTGCAATAAAATTTTTTTGGGACTTAGTCATTTTTCCGGCGTTTATCAGACTTTCAGATAGGGGAAATGTCAGTGAGCATTCCGATCTCAGTTCCAGAGCGATTCGCCCAATGAGTCCTTGATATTTAGTCGTTTTCAGCCAATTTTCTGGATTTTTGAAAATTTCACTTTTTTGTGAAAATATCCACTAAATGAGGGAATAATATGTGTGAGGGTACCTCAGGAGAGTTCCAAATGTGTGTGGGTAGAATATATATCCCACGGGGGTAAGATTGAAAAAAGTTGAAAAACATTTTTTTTTGGACTTAGTCATTTTTCCAGCGTTTATCAGACTTTCAGATAGGGGAAATGTGAGTGAGCGTTCCGATTTCGGTTCCAGAGCGATTCGCCCAATGAGTCCTTGATATTTAGTCGTTTTCAGCCAATTTTCTGGATTTTTGAAAATTTCACTTTTTTGTGAAAATATCCACTAAATAAGGGAATAATATGTGTGAGGGTACCCCAGGAGAGTTCCAAATGTGTGTGGGTAGAATATATATCCCACGGGGGTAAAATTGAAAAAAGTTGCAATAAAATTTTTTTGGGACTTAGTCATTTTTCCGGCGTTTATCAGACTTTCAGATAGGGGAAATGTCAGTGAACGTTCCGATTTCGGTTCCAGAGCGATTCGCCCAATGAGTCCTTGATATTTAGTCGTTTTCAGCCAATTTTCTGGATTTTTGAAAATTTCACTTTTTTGTGAAAATATCCACTAAATGAGGGAATAATATGTGTGAGGGTACCCCAGGAGAGTTCCAAATGTGTGTGGGTAGAATATATATTCCACGGGGTAAAATTGAAAAAAGTTGAAAAAAATATTTTTTTGGACTTCGTCATTTTTCCAGTGTTTATCAGACTTTCAGATAGGGGAAATGTCAGTGAGCATTCCGATTTCAGTTCCAGAGTGATTCGCCCAATGAGTCCTTGATATTTAGTCGTTTTCAGCCAATATTTTGGATTTTTGAAAATTTCACTTTTTTGTGAAAATATCCACTAAATGAGGGAATAATATGTGTGAGGGTACCCCAGGAGAGTTCCAAATGTGTGTGGGTAGAATATATATCCCACGGGGGTAAAATTTAAAAAAGTTGAAAAAATTTTTTTTTTACACTTAGTCATTTTTCCGGCTTTTATCAGACTTTCAGATAGGGGAAATGTCAGTGAGCATTCCGATTTCAGTTCCAGAGTGATTCGCCCAATGAGTCTTTGATATTTAGTCGTTTTCAGCCAATATTTTGGATTTTTGAAAATTTCACTTTTTTGTGAAAATATCCACTAAATGAGGGAATAATATGTGTGAGGGTACCCCAGGAGAGTTCCAAATGTGTGTGGGTAGAATATATATCCCACGGGGGTAAAATTGAAAAAAGTTGAAAAAAATTTTTTTTTGGACTTAGTCATTTTTCCGGCGTTTATCAGACTTTCAGATAGGGGAAATGTCAGTGAGCGTTCCGATTTCAGTTCCAGAGCAATTCGCCCATTGAGTCCTTGATATTTAGTCGTTTTCAGCCAATAATTTGGATTTTTGAAAAATTTCACTTTTTTGTGAAAATATCCACTAAATGAGGGAATAATATGTGTGAGGGTACCCCAGGAGAGTTCCAAATGTGTGTGGGTAGAATATATATCCCACGGGGGTAAAATTGAAAAAAGTTGAAAAAAATTTTTTTTTGGACTTAGTCATTTTTCCGGCGTTTATCAGACTTTCAGATAGGGGAAATGTCAGTGAGCGTTCCGATTTCAGTTCCAGAGCAATTTGCCCAATGAGACCTTGATATTTAGTCGTTTTCAGCCAATAATTTGGATATTTGAAAAATTTCACTTTTTTGTGAAAATATCCACTAAATGAGGGAATAATATGTGTGAGGGTACCCCAGGAGAGTTCCAAATGTGTGTGGGTAGAATATATATCCCACGGGGGTAAAATTGAAAGAAGTTGAAAAAAATTTTTTTTTGGACTTAGTCATTTTTCCGGCGTTTATCAGACTTTGAGATAGGGGAAATGTGAGTGAGCGTTCCGATTTCGGTTCCAGAGCGATTCACCCAATGAGTCCTTGATATTTAGTCGTTTTCAGCCAATTTTCTGGATTTTTGAAAATTTCACTTTTTTGTGAAAATATCCACTAAATGAGGGAATAATATGTGTGAGGGTACCCCAGGAGAGTTCCAAATGTGTGTGGGTAGAATATATATCCCACGGGGTAAAATTGAAAAAAGTTGAAAAAAATTTTTTTTTGGACTTAGTCATTTTTCCAGCGTTTATCAGACTTTCAGATAGGGGAAATGTCAGTGAGCGTTCCGATTTCAGTTCCAGAGCAATTCGCCCAATGAGTCCTTGATATTTAGTCGTTTTCAGCCAATTTTCTGGATTTTTGAAAATTTCACTTTTTTGTGAAAATATCCACTAAATGAGGGAATAATATGTGTGAGGGTACCCCAGGAGAGTTCCAAATGTGTGTGGGTAGAATATATATCCCACGGGGGTAAAATTGAAAAAAGTTTAAAAAAATATTTTTTTGGACTTAGTCATTTTTCCAGTGTTTATCAGACTTTCAGATAGGGGAAATGTCAGTGAGCATTCCGATCTCAGTTCCAGAGCGATTCGCCCAATGAGTCCTTGATATTTAGTCGTTTTCAGCCAATTTTCTGGATTTTTGAAAATTTCACTCTTTTGTGAAAATATCCACTAAATAAGGGAATAATATGTGTGAGGGTACCCCAGGAGAGTTCCAAATGTGTGTGGGTAGAATATATATCCCACGGGGGTAAAATTGAAAAAAGTTGCAATAAAATTTTTTTGGGACTTAGTCATTTTTCCGGCGTTTATCAGACTTTCAGATAGGGGAAATGTCAGTGAGCATTCCGATCTCAGTTCCAGAGCGATTCGCCCAATGAGTCCTTGATATTTAGTCGTTTTCAGCCAATTTTCTGGATTTTTGAAAATTTCACTTTTTTGTGAAAATATCCACTAAATGAGGGAATAATATGTGTGAGGGTACCTCAGGAGAGTTCCAAATGTGTGTGGGTAGAATATATATCCCACGGGGGTAAGATTGAAAAAAGTTGAAAAACATTTTTTTTTGGACTTAGTCATTTTTCCAGCGTTTATCAGACTTTCAGATAGGGGAAATGTGAGTGAGCGTTCCGATTTCGGTTCCAGAGCGATTCGCCCAATGAGTCCTTGATATTTAGTCGTTTTCAGCCAATTTTCTGGATTTTTGAAAATTTCACTTTTTTGTGAAAATATCCACTAAATGAGGGAATAATATGTGTGAGGGTACCCCAGGAGAGTTCCAAATGTGTGTGGGTAGAATATATATCCCAGGGGGTAAAATTGAAAAAAGTTGAAAAAACTTTTTTTTTTGACTTAGTCATTTTTCCAGCGTTTATCAGACTTTCAGATAGGGGAAATGTCAGTGAGCATTACGATTTCAGTTCCAGAGCGATTCGCCCAATGAGTCCTTGATATTTAGTCGTTTTCAGCCAATTTTCTGGATTTTTGAAAATTTCACTTTTTTGTGAAAATATCCACTAAATGAGGGAATAATATGTGTGAGGGTACCCCAGGAGAGTTCCAAATGTGTGTGGGTAGAATATATATACCACGGAGGTAAAATTGAAAAAAGTTTAAAAAAATATTTTTTTGGACTTAGTCATTTTTCCAGTGTTTATCAGACTTTCAGATAGGGGAAATGTCAGTGAGCATTCCGATCTCAGTTCCAGAGCGATTCGCCCAATGAGTCCTTGATATTTAGTCGTTTTCAGCCAATTTTCTGGATTTTTGAAAATTTCACTTTTTTGTGAAAATATCCACTAAATAAGGGAATAATATGTGTGAGGGTACCCCAGGAGAGTTCCAAATGTGTGTGGGTAGAATATATATCCCACGGGGGTAAAATTGAAAAAAGTTGCAATAAAATTTTTTTGGAACTTAGTCATTTTTCCGGCGTTTATCAGACTTTCAGATAGGGGAAATGTCAGTGAACGTTCCGATTTCGGTTCCAGAGCGATTCGCCCAATGAGTCCTTGATATTTAGTCGTTTTCAGCCAATTTTCTGTATTTTTGAAAATTTCACTTTTTTGTGAAAATATCCACTAAATGAGGGAATAATATGTGTGAGGGTACCCCAGGAGAGTTCCAAATGTGTGTGGGTAGAATATATATCCCACGGGGGTAAAATTGAAAAAAGTTGAAAAACATTTTTTTTTGGACTTAGTAATTTTTCCGGCGTTTATCAGACTTTCAGATAGGGGAAATGTCAGTGAGCATTCCGATCTCAGTTCCAGAGCGATTCGCCCAATGAGTCCTTGATATTTAGTCGTTTTCAGCCAATTTTCTGGATTTTTGAAAATTTCACTTTTTTGTGAAAATATCCACTAAATGAGGGAATAATATGTGTGAGGGTACCCCAGGAGAGTTCCAAATGTGTGTGGGTAGAATATATATACCACGGAGGTAAAATTGAAAAAAGTTTAAAAAAATATTTTTTTGGACTTAGTCATTTTTCCAGTGTTTATCAGACTTTCAGATAGGGGAAATGTCAGTGAGCATTCCGATCTCAGTTCCAGAGCGATTCGCCCAATGAGTCCTTGATATTTAGTCGTTTTCAGCCAATTTTCTGGATTTTTGAAAATTTCACTTTTTTGTGAAAATATCCACTAAATAAGGGAATAATATGTGTGAGGGTACCCCAGGAGAGTTCCAAATGTGTGTGGGTAGAATATATATCCCACGGGGGTAAAATTGAAAAAAGTTGCAATAAAATTTTTTTGGAACTTAGTCATTTTTCCGGCGTTTATCAGACTTTCAGATAGGGGAAATGTCAGTGAACGTTCCGATTTCGGTTCCAGAGCGATTCGCCCAATGAGTCCTTGATATTTAGTCGTTTTCAGCCAATTTTCTGGATTTTTGAAAATTTCACTTTTTTGTGAAAATATCCACTAAATGAGGGAATAATATGTGTGAGGGTACCCCAGGAGAGTTCCAAATGTGTGTGGGTAGAATATATATCCCACGGGGGTAAAATTGAAAAAAGTTGAAAAACATTTTTTTTTGGACTTAGTAATTTTTCCGGCGTTTATCAGACTTTCAGATAGGGGAAATGTCAGTGAGCATTCCGATCTCAGTTCCAGAGCGATTCGCCCAATGAGTCCTTGATATTTAGTCGTTTTCAGCCAATTTTCTGGATTTTTGAAAATTTCACTTTTTTGTGAAAATATCCACTAAATGAGGGAATAATATGTGTGAGGGTACCCCAGGAGAGTTCCAAATGTGTGTGGGTAGAATATATATCCCAGGGGGTAAAATTGAAAAAAGTTGAAAAAACTTTTTTTTTGGACTTAGTCATTTTTCCAGCGTTTATCAGACTTTCAGATAGGGGAAATGTCAGTGAGCATTCCGATTTCAGTTCCAGAGCGATTCGCCCAATGAGTCCTTGATATTTAGTCGTTTTCAGCCAATATTCTGGATTTTTGAAAATTTCACTTTTTTGTGAAAATATCCACTCAACGAGGGAATAATATGTGTGAGGGTACCCCAGGAGAGTTCCAAATGTGTGTGGGTAGAATATATATCCCACGGGGGTAAAATTGAAAAAAGTTGCAATAAAATTTTTTTGGAACTTAGTCATTTTTCCGGCGTTTATCAGACTTTCAGATAGGGGAAATGTCAGTGAACGTTCCGATTTCGGTTCCAGAGCGATTCGCCCAATGAGTCCTTGATATTTAGTCGTTTTCAGCCAATTTTCTGGATTTTTGAAAATTTCACTTTTTTGTGAAAATATCCACTAAATGAGGGAATAATATGTGTGAGGGTACCCCAGGAGAGTTCCAAATGTGTGTGGGTAGAATATATATCCCACGGGGGTAAAATTGAAAAAAGTTGAAAAACATTTTTTTTTGGACTTAGTAATTTTTCCGGCGTTTATCAGACTTTCAGATAGGGGAAATGTCAGTGAGCATTCCGATCTCAGTTCCAGAGCGATTCGCCCAATGAGTCCTTGATATTTAGTCGTTTTCAGCCAATTTTCTGGATTTTTGAAAATTTCACTTTTTTGTGAAAATATCCACTAAATGAGGGAATAATATGTGTGAGGGTACCCCAGGAGAGTTCCAAATGTGTGTGGGTAGAATATATATCCCAGGGGGTAAAATTGAAAAAAGTTGAAAAAACTTTTTTTTTGGACTTAGTCATTTTTCCAGCGTTTATCAGACTTTCAGATAGGGGAAATGTCAGTGAGCATTCCGATTTCAGTTCCAGAGCGATTCGCCCAATGAGTCCTTGATATTTAGTCGTTTTCAGCCAATATTCTGGATTTTTGAAAATTTCACTTTTTTGTGAAAATATCCACTCAACGAGGGAATAATATGTGTGAGGGTACCCCAGGAGAGTTCCAAATGTGTGTGGGTAGAATATATATCCCACGGGGGTAAAATTGAAAAAAGTTGAACAAATTTTTTTTTGGACTTAGTCATTTTTCCGGCGTTTATCAGACTTTCAGATAGGGGAAATGTCAATGAGCGTTCCGATTTCAGTTCCAGAGCAATTCGCCCAATGAGTCCTTGATATTTAGTCATTTTCAGCCAATTTTCTGGATTTTTGAAAATTTCACTTTTTTGTGAAAATATCCAATAAATGAGGGAATAATATGTGTGAGGGTACCCCAGGAGAGTTCCAAATGTGTGTGGGTAGAATATATATCCCACAGGGGTAAGATTGAAAAAAGTTGAAAAACATTTTTTTTTGGACTTAGTCATTTTTCCGGCGTTTATCAGACTTTCAGATAGGGGAAATGTCAGTGAACGTTCCGATTTCGGTTCCAGAGCGATTCGCCCAATGAGTCCTTGATATTTAGTCGTTTTCAGCCAATTTTCTGGATTTTTGAAAATTTCACTTTTTTGTGAAAATATCCACTAAATGAGGGAATAATATGTGTGAGGGTACCCCAGGAGAGTTCCAAATGTGTGTGGGTAGAATATATATCCCACGGGGGTAAAATTGAAAAAAGTTGAAAAACATTTTTTTTTGGACTTAGTAATTTTTCCGGCGTTTATCAGACTTTCAGATAGGGGAAATGTCAGTGAGTATTCCGATCTCAGTTCCAGAGCGATTCGCCCAATGAGTCCTTGATATTTAGTCGTTTTCAGCCAATTTTCTGGATTTTTGAAAATTTCACTTTTTTGTGAAAATATCCACTAAATGAGGGAATAATATGTGTGAGGGTACCTCAGGAGAGTTCCAAATGTGTGTGGGTAGAATATATATCCCACGGGGGTAAAATTGAAAAAAGTTGAACAAATATTTTTTTGGACTTAGTCATTTTTTCCGGCGTTTATCAGACTTTCAGATAGGGGAAATGTGAGTGAGCGTTCCGATTTCGGTTCCAGAGCGATTCGCCCAATGAGTCCTTGATATTTAGTCGTTTTCAGCCAATTTTCTGGATTTTTGAAAATTTCACTTTTTTGTGAAAATATCCACTAAATGAGGGAATAATATGTGTGAGGGTACCCCAGGAGAGTTCCAAATGTGTGTGGGTAGAATATATATCCCACGGGGGTAAAATTGAAAAAAGTTGAAAAACATTTTTTTTTGGACTTAGTAATTTTTCCGGCGTTTATCAGACTTTCAGATAGGGGAAATGTCAGTGAGCATTCCGATCTCAGTTCCAGAGCGATTCGCCCAATGAGTCCTTGATATTTAGTCGTTTTCAGCCAATTTTCTGGATTTTTGAAAATTTCACTTTTTTGTGAAAATATCCACTAAATGAGGGAATAATATGTGTGAGGGTACCTCAGGAGAGTTCCAAATGTGTGTGGGTAGAATATATATCCCACGGGGGTAAGATTGAAAAAAGTTGAAAAACATTTTTTTTTGGACTTAGTCATTTTTCCAGCGTTTATCAGACTTTCAGATAGGGGAAATGTGAGTGAGCGTTCCGATTTCGGTTCCAGAGCGATTCGCCCAATGAGTCCTTGATATTTAGTCGTTTTCAGCCAATTTTCTGGATTTTTGAAAATTTCACTTTTTTGTGAAAATATCCACTAAATGAGGGAATAATATGTGTGAGGGTACCTCAGGAGAGTTCCAAATGTGTGTGGGTAGAATATATATCCCACGGGGGTAAAATTGAAAAAAGTTGAACAAATATTTTTTTGGACTTAGTCATTTTTTCCGGCGTTTATCAGACTTTCAGATAGGGGAAATGTGAGTGAGCGTTCCGATTTCGGTTCCAGAGCGATTCGCCCAATGAGTCCTTGATATTTAGTCGTTTTCAGCCAATTTTCTGGATTTTTGAAAATTTCACTTTTTTGTGAAAATATCCACTAAATGAGGGAATAATATGTGTGAGGGTACCCCAGGAGAGTTCCAAATGTGTGTGGGTAGAATATATATCCCACGGGGGTAAAATTGAAAAAAGTTGAAAAACATTTTTTTTTGGACTTAGTAATTTTTCCGGCGTTTATCAGACTTTCAGATAGGGGAAATGTCAGTGAGCATTCCGATCTCAGTTCCAGAGCGATTCGCCCAATGAGTCCTTGATATTTAGTCGTTTTCAGCCAATTTTCTGGATTTTTGAAAATTTCACTTTTTTGTGAAAATATCCACTAAATGAGGGAATAATATGTGTGAGGGTACCTCAGGAGAGTTCCAAATGTGTGTGGGTAGAATATATATCCCACGGGGGTAAGATTGAAAAAAGTTGAAAAACATTTTTTTTTGGACTTAGTCATTTTTCCAGCGTTTATCAGACTTTCAGATAGGGGAAATGTGAGTGAGCGTTCCGATTTCGGTTCCAGAGCGATTCGCCCAATGAGTCCTTGATATTTAGTCGTTTTCAGCCAATTTTCTGGATTTTTGAAAATTTCACTTTTTTGTGAAAATATCCACTAAATGAGGGAATAATATGTGTGAGGGTACCCCAGGAGAGTTCCAAATGTGTGTGGGTAGAATATATATCCCAGGGGGTAAAATTGAAAAAAGTTGAAAAAACTTTTTTTTTGGACTTAGTCATTTTTCCAGCGTTTATCAGACTTTCAGATAGGGGAAATGTCAGTGAGCATTACGATTTCAGTTCCAGAGCGATTCGCCCAATGAGTCCTTGATATTTAGTCGTTTTCAGCCAATTTTCTGGATTTTTGAAAATTTCACTTTTTTGTGAAAATATCCACTAAATGAGGGAATAATATGTGTGAGGGTACCCCAGGAGAGTTCCAAATGTGTGTGGGTAGAATATATATCCCAGGGGGTAAAATTGAAAAAAGTTGAAAAAACTTTTTTTTTGGACTTAGTCATTTTTCCAGCGTTTATCAGACTTTCAGATAGGGGAAATGTCAGTGAGCATTCCGATTTCAGTTCCAGAGCGATTCGCCCAATGAGTCCTTGATATTTAGTCGTTTTCAGCCAATATTCTGGATTTTTGAAAATTTCACTTTTTTGTGAAAATATCCACTCAACGAGGGAATAATATGTGTGAGGGTACCCCAGGAGCGTTCCAAATGTGTGTGGGTAGAATATATATCCCACGGGGGTAAAATTGAAAAAAGTTGAACAAATTTTTTTTTGGACTTAGTCATTTTTCCGGCGTTTATCAGACTTTCAGATAGGGGAAATGTCAATGAGCGTTCCGATTTCAGTTCCAGAGCAATTCGCCCAATGAGTCCTTGATATTTAGTCATTTTCAGCCAATTTTCTGGATTTTTGAAAATTTCACTTTTTTGTGAAAATATCCAATAAATGAGGGAATAATATGTGTGAGGGTACCCCAGGAGAGTTCCAAATGTGTGTGGGTAGAATATATATCCCACAGGGGTAAGATTGAAAAAAGTTGAAAAACATTTTTTTTTGGACTTAGTCATTTTTCCGGCGTTTATCAGACTTTCAGATAGGGGAAATGTCAGTGAACGTTCCGATTTCGGTTCCAGAGCGATTCGCCCAATGAGTCCTTGATATTTAGTCGTTTTCAGCCAATTTTCTGGATTTTTGAAAATTTCACTTTTTTGTGAAAATATCCACTAAATGAGGGAATAATATGTGTGTGGGTACCCCAGGAGAGTTCCAAATGTGTGTGGGTAGAATATATATCCCACGGGGGTAAAATTGAAAAAAGTTGAAAAACATTTTTTTTTGGACTTAGTAATTTTTCCGGCGTTTATCAGACTTTCAGATAGGGGAAATGTCAGTGAGCATTCCGATCTCAGTTCCAGAGCGATTCGCCCAATGAGTCCTTGATATTTAGTCGTTTTCAGCCAATTTTCTGGATTTTTGAAAATTTCACTTTTTTGTGAAAATATCCACTAAATGAGGGAATAATATGTGTGAGGGTACCTCAGGAGAGTTCCAAATGTGTGTGGGTAGAATATATATCCCACGGGGGTAAGATTGAAAAAAGTTGAAAAACATTTTTTTTTGGACTTAGTCATTTTTCCAGCGTTTATCAGACTTTCAGATAGGGGAAATGTGAGTGAGCGTTCCGATTTCGGTTCCAGAGCGATTCGCCCAATGAGTCCTTGATATTTAGTCGTTTTCAGCCAATTTTCTGGATTTTTGAAAATTTCACTTTTTTGTGAAAATATCCACTAAATGAGGGAATAATATGTGTGAGGGTACCCCAGGAGAGTTCCAAATGTGTGTGGGTAGAATATATATCCCAGGGGGTAAAATTGAAAAAAGTTGAAAAAACTTTTTTTTTGGACTTAGTCATTTTTCCAGCGTTTATCAGACTTTCAGATAGGGGAAATGTCAGTGAGCATTCCGATATCAGTTCCAGAGCGATTCGCCCAATGAGTCCTTGATATTTAGTCGTTTTCAGCCAATATTCTGGATTTTTGAAAATTTCACTTTTTTGTGAAAATATCCACTCAACGAGGGAATAATATGTGTGAGGGTACCCCAGGAGAGTTCCAAATGTGTGTGGGTAGAATATATATCCCACGGGGGTAAAATTGAAAAAAGTTGAACAAATATTTTTTTGGACTTAGTCATTTTTTCCGGCGTTTATCAGACTTTCAGATAGGGGAAATGTGAGTGAGCATTCCGATTTCGGTTCCAGAGCGATTCGCCCAATGAGTCCTTGATATTTAGTCGTTTTCAGCCAATTTTCTGGATTTTTGAAAATTTCACTTTTTTGTGAAAATATCCACTAAATGAGGGAATAATATGTGTGAGGGTACCCCAGGAGAGTTCCAAATGTGTGTGGGTAGAATATATATCCCAGGGGGTAAAATTGAAAAAAGTTGAGAAAACTTTTTTTTTGGACTTAGCCATTTTTCCAGCGTTTATCAGACTTTCAGATAGGGGAAATGTCAGTGAGCATTCCGATTTCAGTTCCAGAGCGATTCGCCCAATGAGTCCTTGATATTTAGTCGTTTTCAGCCAATATTCTGGATTTTTGAAAATTTCACTTTTTTGTGAAAATATCCACTCAACGAGGGAATAATATGTGTGAGGGTACCCCAGGAGAGTTCCAAATGTGTGTGGGTAGAATATATATCCCACGGGGGTAAAATTGAAAAAAGTTGAACAAATTTTTTTTGGGACTTAGTCATTTTTCCGGCGTTTATCAGACTTTCAGATAGGGGAAATGTCAGTGAACGTTCCGATTTCGGTTCCAGAGCGATTTGCCCAATGAGTCCTTGATATTTAGTCGTTTTCAGCCAATTTTCTGGATTTTTGAAAATTTCACTTTTTTGTGAAAATATCCACTAAATGAGGGAATAATATGTGTGAGGGTACCCCAGGAGAGTTCCAAATGTGTGTGGGTAGAATATATATCCCACGGGGGTAAAATTGAAAAAAGTTGAAAAACATTTTTTTTTGGACTTAGTCATTTTTCCGGCGTTTATCAGACTTTCAGATAGGGGAAATGTCAGTGAGCATTCCAATCTCAGTTCCAGAGCGATTCGCCCAATGAGTCCTTGATATTTAGTCGTTTTCAGCCAATTTTCTGGATTTTTGAAAATTTCACTTTTTTGTGAAAATATCCACTAAATGAGGGAATAATATGTGTGAGGGTACCTCAGGAGAGTTCCAAATGTGTGTGGGTAGAATATATATCCCACGGGGGTAAGATTGAAAAAAGTTGAAAAACATTTTTTTTTGGACTTAGTCATTTTTCCAGCGTTTATCAGACTTTCAGATAGGGGAAATGTGAGTGAGCGTTCCGATTTCGGTTCCAGAGCGATTCGCCAAATGAGTCCTTGATATTTAGTCGTTTTCAGCCAATTTTCTGGATTTTTGAAAATTTCACTTTTTTGTGAAAATATCCACTAAATGAGGGAATAATATGTGTGAGGGTACCCCAGGAGAGTTCCAAATGTGTGTGGGTAGAATATATATCCCAGGGGGTAAAATTGAAAAAAGTTGAAAAAAATTTTTTTTTGGACTTAGTCATTTTTCCAGCGTTTATCAGACTTTCAGATAGGGGAAATGTCAGTGAGCATTCCGATTTCAGTTCCAGAGCGATTCGCCCAATGAGTCCTTGATATTTAGTCGTTTTCAGCCAATATTCTGGATTTTTGAAAATTTCACTTTTTTGTGAAAATATCCACTCAACGAGGGAATAATATGTGTGAGGGTACCCCAGGAGAGTTCCAAATGTGTGTGGGTAGAATATATATCCCACGGGGGTAAAATTGAAAAAAGTTGAACAAATTTTTTTTTGGACTTAGTCATTTTTTCCGGCGTTTATCAGACTTTCAGATAGGGGAAATGTGAGTGAGCATTCCGATTTCGGTTCCAGAGCGATTCGCCCAATGAGTCCTTGATATTTAGTCGTTTTCAGCCAATTTTCTGGATTTTTGAAAATTTCACTTTTTTGTGAAAATATCCACTAAATGAGGGAATAATATGTGTGAGGGTACCCCAGGAGAGTTCCAAATGTGTGTGGGTAGAATATATATCCCAGGGGGTAAAATTGAAAAAAGTTGAGAAAACTTTTTTTTTGGACTTAGCCATTTTTCCAGCGTTTATCAGACTTTCAGATAGGGGAAATGTCAGTGAGCATTCCGATTTCAGTTCCAGAGCGATTCGCCCAATGAGTCCTTGATATTTAGTCGTTTTCAGCCAATATTCTGGATTTTTGAAAATTTCACTTTTTTGTGAAAATATCCACTCAACGAGGGAATAATATGTGTGAGGGTACCCCAGGAGAGTTCCAAATGTGTGTGGGTAGAATATATATCCCACGGGGGTAAAATTGAAAAAAGTTGAACAAATTTTTTTTTGGACTTAGTCATTTTTCCGGCGTTTATCAGACTTTCAGATAGGGGAAATGTGAGTGAGCGTTCCGATTTCGGTTCCAGAGCGATTCGCCCAATGAGTCCTTGATATTTAGTCGTTTTCAGCCAATTTTCTGGATTTTTGAAAATTTCACTTTTTTGTGAAAATATCCAATAAATGAGGGAATAATATGTGTGAGGGTACCCCAGGAGAGTTCCAAATGTGTGTGGGTAGAATATATATCCCACAGGGGTAAGATTGAAAAAAGTTGAAAAACATTTTTTTTTGGACTTAGTCATTTTTCCGGCGTTTATCAGACTTTCAGATAGGGGAAATGTCAGTGAACGTTCCGATTTCGGTTCCAGAGCGATTTGCCCAATGAGTCCTTGATATTTAGTCGTTTTCAGCCAATTTTCTGGATTTTTGAAAATTTCACTTTTTTGTGAAAATATCCACTAAATGAGGGAATAATATGTGTGAGGGTACCTCAGGAGAGTTCCAAATGTGTGTGGGTAGAATGTATATCCCACGGGGGTAAGATTGAAAAAAGTTGAAAAACATTTTTTTTTGGACTTAGTCATTTTTCCAGCGTTTATCAGACTTTCAGATAGGGGAAATGTGAGTGAGCGTTCCGATTTCGGTTCCAGAGCGATTCGCCCAATGAGTCCTTGATATTTAGTCGTTTTCAGCCAATTTTCTGGATTTTTGAAAATTTCACTTTTTTGTGAAAATATCCACTAAATGAGGGAATAATATGTGTGAGGGTACCCCAGGAGAGTTCCAAATGTGTGTGGGTAGAATATATATCCCAGGGGGTAAAATTGAAAAAAGTTGAAAAAACTTTTTTTTTGGACTTAGTCATTTTTCCAGCGTTTATCAGACTTTCAGATAGGGGAAATGTCAGTGAGCATTCCGATTTCAGTTCCAGAGCGATTCGCCCAATGAGTCCTTGATATTTAGTCGTTTTCAGCCAATATTCTGGATTTTTGAAAATTTCACTTTTTTGTGAAAATATCCACTCAACGAGGGAATAATATGTGTGAGGGTACCCCAGGAGAGTTCCAAATGTGTGTGGGTAGAATATATATCCCACGGGGGTAAAATTGAAAAAAGTTGAACAAATTTTTTTTTGGACTTAGTCATTTTTTCCGGCGTTTATCAGACTTTCAGATAGGGGAAATGTGAGTGAGCGTTCCGATTTCGGTTCCAGAGCGATTCGCCCAATGAGTCCTTGATATTTAGTCGTTTTCAGCCAATTTTCTGGATTTTTGAAAATTTCACTTTTTTGTGAAAATATCCACTAAATGAGGGAATAATATGTGTGAGGGTACCCCAGGAGAGTTCCAAATGTGTGTGGGTAGAATATATATCCCACGGGGGTAAAATTGAAAAAAGTTGAAAAACATTTTTTTTTGGACTTAGTCATTTTTCCGGCGTTTATCAGACTTTCAGATAGGGGAAATGTCAGTGAGCATTCCGATCTCAGTTCCAGAGCGATTCACCCAATGAGTCCTTGATATTTAGTCGTTTTCAGCCAATTTTCTGGATTTTTGAAAATTTCACTTTTTTGTGAAAATATCCACTAAATGAGGGAATAATATGTGTGAGGGTACCTCAGGAGAGTTCCAAATGTGTGTGGGTAGAATATATATCCCACGGGGGTAAGATTGAAAAAAGTTGAAAAACATTTTTTTATGGACTTAGTCATTTTTCCAGCGTTTATCAGACTTTCAGATAGGGGAAATGTGAGTGGGCGTTCCGATTTCGGTTCCAGAGCGATTCGCCCAATGAGTCCTTGATATTTAGTCGTTTTCAGCCAATTTTCTGGATTTTTGAAAATTTCACTTTTTTGTGAAAATATCCTCTAAATGAGGGAATAATATGTGTGAGGGTACCCCAGGAGAGTTCCAAATGTGTGTGGGTAGAATATATATCCCAGGGGGTAAAATTGAAAAAAGTTGAAAAAACTTTTTTTTTGGACTTAGTCATTTTTCCAGCGTTTATCAGACTTTCAGATAGGGGAAATGTCAGTGAGCATTCCGATTTCAGTTCCAGAGCGATTCGCCCAATGAGTCCTTGATATTTAGTCGTTTTCAGCCAATATTCTGGATTTTTGAAAATTTCACTTTTTTGTGAAAATATCCACTCAACGAGGGAATAATATGTGTGAGGGTACCCCAGGAGAGTTCCAAATGTGTGTGGGTAGAATATATATCCCACGGGGGTAAAATTGAAAAAAGTTGAACAAATTTTTTTTTGGACTTAGTCATTTTTTCCGGCGTTTATCAGACTTTCAGATAGGGGAAATGTGAGTGAGCATTCCGATTTCGGTTCCAGAGCGATTCGCCCAATGAGTCCTTGATATTTAGTCGTTTTCAGCCAATTTTCTGGATTTTTGAAAATTTCACTTTTTTGTGAAAATATCCACTAAATGAGGGAATAATATGTGTGAGGGTACCCCAGGAGAGTTCCAAATGTGTGTGGGTAGAATATATATCCCAGGGGGTAAAATTGAAAAAAGTTGAGAAAACTTTTTTTTTGGACTTAGCCATTTTTCCAGCGTTTATCAGACTTTCAGATAGGGGAAATGTCAGTGAGCATTCCGATTTCAGTTCCAGAGCGATTCGCCCAATGAGTCCTTGATATTTAGTCGTTTTCAGCCAATATTCTGGATTTTTGAAAATTTCACTTTTTTGTGAAAATATCCACTCAACGAGGGAATAATATGTGTGAGGGTACCCCAGGAGAGTTCCAAATGTGTGTGGGTAGAATATATATCCCACGGGGGTAAAATTGAAAAAAGTTGAACAAATTTTTTTTTGGACTTAGTCATTTTTCCGGCGTTTATCAGACTTTCAGATAGGGGAAATGTGAGTGAGCGTTCCGATTTCGGTTCCAGAGCGATTCGCCCAATGAGTCCTTGATATTTAGTCGTTTTCAGCCAATTTTCTGGATTTTTGAAAATTTCACTTTTTTGTGAAAATATCCAATAAATGAGGGAATAATATGTGTGAGGGTACCCCAGGAGAGTTCCAAATGTGTGTGGGTAGAATATATATCCCACAGGGGTAAGATTGAAAAAAGTTGAAAAACATTTTTTTTTGGACTTAGTCATTTTTCCGGCGTTTATCAGACTTTCAGATAGGGGAAATGTCAGTGAACGTTCCGATTTCGGTTCCAGAGCGATTTGCCCAATGAGTCCTTGATATTTAGTCGTTTTCAGCCAATTTTCTGGATTTTTGAAAATTTCACTTTTTTGTGAAAATATCCACTAAATGAGGGAATAATATGTGTGAGGGTACCTCAGGAGAGTTCCAAATGTGTGTGGGTAGAATGTATATCCCACGGGGGTAAGATTGAAAAAAGTTGAAAAACATTTTTTTTTGGACTTAGTCATTTTTCCAGCGTTTATCAGACTTTCAGATAGGGGAAATGTGAGTGAGCGTTCCGATTTCGGTTCCAGAGCGATTCGCCCAATGAGTCCTTGATATTTAGTCGTTTTCAGCCAATTTTCTGGATTTTTGAAAATTTCACTTTTTTGTGAAAATATCCACTAAATGAGGGAATAATATGTGTGAGGGTACCCCAGGAGAGTTCCAAATGTGTGTGGGTAGAATATATATCCCAGGGGGTAAAATTGAAAAAAGTTGAAAAAACTTTTTTTTTGGACTTAGTCATTTTTCCAGCGTTTATCAGACTTTCAGATAGGGGAAATGTCAGTGAGCATTCCGATTTCAGTTCCAGAGCGATTCGCCCAATGAGTCCTTGATATTTAGTCGTTTTCAGCCAATATTCTGGATTTTTGAAAATTTCACTTTTTTGTGAAAATATCCACTCAACGAGGGAATAATATGTGTGAGGGTACCCCAGGAGAGTTCCAAATGTGTGTGGGTAGAATATATATCCCACGGGGGTAAAATTGAAAAAAGTTGAACAAATTTTTTTTTGGACTTAGTCATTTTTTCCGGCGTTTATCAGACTTTCAGATAGGGGAAATGTGAGTGAGCGTTCCGATTTCGGTTCCAGAGCGATTCGCCCAATGAGTCCTTGATATTTAGTCGTTTTCAGCCAATTTTCTGGATTTTTGAAAATTTCACTTTTTTGTGAAAATATCCACTAAATGAGGGAATAATATGTGTGAGGGTACCCCAGGAGAGTTCCAAATGTGTGTGGGTAGAATATATATCCCACGGGGGTAAAATTGAAAAAAGTTGAAAAACATTTTTTTTTGGACTTAGTCATTTTTCCGGCGTTTATCAGACTTTCAGATAGGGGAAATGTCAGTGAGCATTCCGATCTCAGTTCCAGAGCGATTCACCCAATGAGTCCTTGATATTTAGTCGTTTTCAGCCAATTTTCTGGATTTTTGAAAATTTCACTTTTTTGTGAAAATATCCACTAAATGAGGGAATAATATGTGTGAGGGTACCTCAGGAGAGTTCCAAATGTGTGTGGGTAGAATATATATCCCACGGGGGTAAGATTGAAAAAAGTTGAAAAACATTTTTTTATGGACTTAGTCATTTTTCCAGCGTTTATCAGACTTTCAGATAGGGGAAATGTGAGTGGGCGTTCCGATTTCGGTTCCAGAGCGATTCGCCCAATGAGTCCTTGATATTTAGTCGTTTTCAGCCAATTTTCTGGATTTTTGAAAATTTCACTTTTTTGTGAAAATATCCTCTAAATGAGGGAATAATATGTGTGAGGGTACCCCAGGAGAGTTCCAAATGTGTGTGGGTAGAATATATATCCCAGGGGGTAAAATTGAAAAAAGTTGAAAAAACTTTTTTTTTGGACTTAGTCATTTTTCCAGCGTTTATCAGACTTTCAGATAGGGGAAATGTCAGTGAGCATTCCGATTTCAGTTCCCGAGCGATTCGCCCAATGAGTCCTTGATATTTAGTCGTTTTCAGCCAATATTCTGGATTTTTGAAAATTTCACTTTTTTGTGAAAATATCCACTCAACGAGGGAATAATATGTGTGAGGGTACCCCAGGAGAGTTCCAAATGTGTGTGGGTAGAATATATATCCCACGGGGGTAAAATTGAAAAAAGTTGAACAAATTTTTTTTTGGACTTAGTCATTTTTCCGGCGTTTATCAGACTTTCAGATAGGGGAAATGTGAGTGAGCGTTCCGATTTCGGTTCCAGAGCGATTCGCCCAATGAGTCCTTGATATTTAGTCGTTTTCAGCCAATTTTCTGGATTTTTGAAAATTTCACTTTTTTGTGAAAATATCCACTAAATGAGGGAATAATATGTGTGAGGGTACCCCAGGAGAGTTCCAAATGTGTGTGGGTAGAATATATATCCCAGGGGGTAAAATTGAAAAAAGTTGAAAAAACTTTTTTTTTGGACTTAGTCATTTTTCCAGCGTTTATCAGACTTTCAGATAGGGGAAATGTCAGTGAGCATTCCGATTTCAGCTCCAGAGCGATTCGCCCAATGAGTCCTTGATATTTAGTCGTTTTCAGCCAATATTCTGGATTTTTGAAAATTTCACTTTTTTGTGAAAATATCCACTCAACGAGGGAATAATATGTGTGAGGGTACCCCAGGAGAGTTCCAAATGTGTGTGGGTAGAATATATATCCCACGGGGGTAAAATTGAAAAAAGTTGAACAAATTTTTTTTTGGACTTAGTCATTTTTTCCGGCGTTTATCAGACTTTCAGATAGGGGAAATGTGAGTGAGCGTTCCGATTTAGGTTCCAGAGCGATTCGCCCAATGAGTCCTTGATATTTAGTCGTTTTCAGCCAATTTTCTGGATTTTTGAAAATTTCACTTTTTTGTGAAAATATCCACTAAATGAGGGAATAATATGTGTGAGGGTACCCCAGGAGAGTTCCAAATGTGTGTGGGTAGAATATATATCCCAGGGGGTAAAATTGAAAAAAGTTGAGAAAACTTTTTTTTTGGACTTAGCCATTTTTCCAGCGTTTATCAGACTTTCAGATAGGGGAAATGTCAGTGAGCATTCCGATTTCAGTTCCAGAGCGATTCGCCCAATGAGTCCTTGATATTTAGTCGTTTTCAGCCAATATTCTGGATTTTTGAAAATTTCACTTTTTTGTGAAAATATCCACTCAACGAGGGCATAATATGTGTGAGGGTACCCCAGGAGAGTTCCAAATGTGTGTGGGTAGAATATATATCCCACGGGGGTAAAATTGAAAAAAGTTGAACAAATTTTTTTTTGGACTTAGTCATTTTTTCCGGCGTTTATCAGACTTTCAGATAGGGGAAATGTGAGTGAGCGTTCCGATTTAGGTTCCAGAGCGATTCGCCCAATGAGTCCTTGATATTTAGTCGTTTTCAGCCAATTTTCTGGATTTTTGAAAATTTCACTTTTTTGTGAAAATATCCACTAAATGAGGGAATAATATGTGTGAGGGTACCCCAGGAGAGTTCCAAATGTGTGTGGGTAGAATATATATCCCAGGGGGTAAAATTGAAAAAAGTTGAGAAAACTTTTTTTTTGGACTTAGCCATTTTTCCAGCGTTTATCAGACTTTCAGATAGGGGAAATGTCAGTGAGCATTCCGATTTCAGTTCCAGAGCGATTCGCCCAATGAGTCCTTGATATTTAGTCGTTTTCAGCCAATATTCTGGATTTTTGAAAATTTCACTTTTTTGTGAAAATATCCACTCAACGAGGGAATAATATGTGTGAGGGTACCCCAGGAGAGTTCCAAATGTGTGTGGGTAGAATATATATCCCACGGGGGTAAAATTGAAAAAAGTTGAACAAATTTTTTTTTGGACTTAGTCATTTTTTCCGGCGTTTATCAGACTTTCAGATAGGGGAAATGTGAGTGAGCGTTCCGATTTCAGTTCCAGAGCGATTTGCCCAATGAGTCCTTGATATTTAGTCGTTTTCAGCCAATTTTCTGGATTTTTGAAAATTTCACTTTTTTGTGAAAATATCCACTAAATGAGGGAATAATATGTGTGAGGGTACCCCAGGAGAGTTCCAAATGTGTGTGGGTAGAATATATATCCCAGGGGGTAAAATTGAAAAAAGTTGAGAAAACTTTTTTTTTGGACTTAGCCATTTTTCCAGCGTTTATCAGACTTTCAGATAGGGGAAATGTCAGTGAGCATTCCGATTTCAGTTCCAGAGCGATTCGCCCAATGAGTCCTTGATATTTAGTCGTTTTCAGCCAATATTCTGGATTTTTGAAAATTTCACTTTTTTGTGAAAATATCCACTCAACGAGGGAATAATATGTGTGAGGGTACCCCAGGAGAGTTCCAAATGTGTGTGGGTAGAATATATATCCCACGGGGGTAAAATTGAAAAAAGTTGAACAAATTTTTTTTTGGACTTAGTCATTTTTCCGGCGTTTATCAGACTTTCAGTTAGGGGAAATGTGAGTGAGCGTTCCGATTTCGGTTCCAGAGCGATTCGCCCAATGAGTCCTTGATATTTAGTCGTTTTCAGCCAATTTTCTGGATTTTTGAAAATTTCACTTTTTTGTGAAAATATCCAATAAATGAGGGAATAATATGTGTGAGGGTACCCCAGGAGAGTTCCAAATGTGTGTGGGTAGAATATATATCCCACAGGGGTAAGATTGAAAAAAGTTGAAAAACATTTTTTTTTGGACTTAGTCATTTTTCCGGCGTTTATCAGACTTTCAGATAGGGGAAATGTCAGTGAACGTTCTGATTTCGGTTCCAGAGCGATTCGCCCAATGAGTCCTTGATATTTAGGCGTTTTCAGCCAATTTTCTGGATTTTTGAAAATTTCACTTTTTTGTGAAAATATCCACTAAATGAGGGAATAATATGTGTGAGGGTACCCCAGGAGAGTTCCAAATGTGTGTGGGTAGAATATATATCCCACGGGGGTAAAATTGAAAAAAGTTGAAAAACATTTTTTTTTGGACTTAGTAATTTTTCCGGCTTTTATCAGACTTTCAGATAGGGGAAATGTCAGTGAGCATTCCGATCTCAGTTCCACAGCGATTCGCCCAATGAGTCCTTGATATTTAGTCGTTTTCAGCCAATTTTCTGGATTTTTGAAAATTTCACTTTTTTGTGAAAATATCCACTAAATGAGGGAATAATATGTGTGAGGGTACCTCAGGAGAGTTCCAAATGTGTGTGGGTAGAATATATATCCCACGGGGGTAAGATTGAAAAAAGTTGAAAAACATTTTTTTTTGGACTTAGTCATTTTTCCAGCGTTTATCAGACTTTCAGATAGGGGAAATGTGAGTGAGCGTTCCGATTTCGGTTCCAGAGCGATTCGCCCAATGAGTCCTTGATATTTAGTCGTTTTCAGCCAATTTTCTGGATTTTTGAAAATTTCACTTTTTTGTGAAAATATCCACTAAATGAGGGAATAATATGTGTGAGGGTACCCCAGGAGAGTTCCAAATGTGTGTGGGTAGAATATATATCCCAGGGGGTAAAATTGAAAAAAGTTGAAAAAACTTTTTTTTTGGACTTAGTCATTTTTCCAGCGTTTATCAGACTTTCAGATAGGGGAAATGTCAGTGAGCATTCCGATTTCAGTTCCAGAGCGATTCGCCCAATGAGTCGTTGATATTTAGTCGTTTTCAGCCAATATTCTGGATTTTTGAAAATTTCACTTTTTTGTGAAAATATCCACTCAACGAGGGAATAATATGTGTGAGGGTACCCCAGGAGAGTTCCAAATGTGTGTGGGTAGAATATATATCCCACGGGGGTAAAATTGAAAAAAGTTGAACAAATTTTTTTTTGGACTTAGTCATTTTTTCCGGCGTTTATCAGACTTTCAGATAGGGGAAATGTGAGTGAGCGTTCCGATTTCGGTTCCAGAGCGATTCGCCCTATGAGTCCTTGATATTTAGTCGTTTTCAGCCAATATTCTGGATTTTTGAAAATTTCACTTTTTTGTGAAAATATCCACTCAACGAGGGAATAATATGTGTGAGGGTACCCCAGGAGAGTTCCAAATGTGTGTGGGTAGAATATATATCCCACGGGGGTAAAATTGAAAAAAGTTGAACAAATTTTTTTTTGGACTTAGTCATTTTTTCCGGCGTTTATCAGACTTTCAGATAGGGGAAATGTGAGTGAGCGTTCCGATTTCGGTTCCAGAGCGATTTGCCCAATGAGTCCTTGATATTTAGTCGTTTTCAGCCAATTTTCTGGATTTTTGAAAATTTCACTTTTTTGTGAAAATATCCACTAAATGAGGGAATAATATGTGTGAGGGTACCCCAGGAGAGTTCCAAATGTGTGTGGGTAGAATATATATCCCAGGGGGTAAAATTGAAAAAAGTTGAGAAAACTTTTTTTTTGGACTTAGCCATTTTTCCAGCGTTTATCAGACTTTCAGATAGGGGAAATGTCAGTGAGCATTCCGATTTCAGTTCCAGAGCGATTCGCCCAATGAGTCCTTGATATTTAGTCGTTTTCAGCCAATATTCTGGATTTTTGAAAATTTCACTTTTTTGTGAAAATATCCACTCAACGAGGGAATAATATGTGTGAGGGTACCCCAGGAGAGTTCCAAATGTGTGTGGGTAGAATATATATCCCACGGGGGTAAAATTGAAAAAAGTTGAACAAATTTTTTTTTGGACTTAGTCATTTTTCCGGCGTTTATCAGACTTTCAGTTAGGGGAAATGTGAGTGAGCGTTCCGATTTCGGTTCCAGAGCGATTCGCCCAATGAGTCCTTGATATTTAGTCGTTTTCAGCCAATTTTCTGGATTTTTGAAAATTTCACTTTTTTGTGAAAATATCCAATAAATGAGGGAATAATATGTGTGAGGGTACCCCAGGAGAGTTCCAAATGTGTGTGGGTAGAATATATATCCCACAGGGGTAAGATTGAAAAAAGTTGAAAAACATTTTTTTTTGGACTTAGTCATTTTTCCGGCGTTTATCAGACTTTCAGATAGGGGAAATGTCAGTGAACGTTCTGATTTCGGTTCCAGAGCGATTCGCCCAATGAGTCCTTGATATTTAGGCGTTTTCAGCCAATTTTCTGGATTTTTGAAAATTTCACTTTTTTGTGAAAATATCCACTAAATGAGGGAATAATATGTGTGAGGGTACCCCAGGAGAGTTCCAAATGTGTGTGGGTAGAATATATATCCCACGGGGGTAAAATTGAAAAAAGTTGAAAAACATTTTTTTTTGGACTTAGTAATTTTTCCGGCTTTTATCAGACTTTCAGATAGGGGAAATGTCAGTGAGCATTCCGATCTCAGTTCCACAGCGATTCGCCCAATGAGTCCTTGATATTTAGTCGTTTTCAGCCAATTTTCTGGATTTTTGAAAATTTCACTTTTTTGTGAAAATATCCACTAAATGAGGGAATAATATGTGTGAGGGTACCTCAGGAGAGTTCCAAATGTGTGTGGGTAGAATATATATCCCACGGGGGTAAGATTGAAAAAAGTTGAAAAACATTTTTTTTTGGACTTAGTCATTTTTCCAGCGTTTATCAGACTTTCAGATAGGGGAAATGTGAGTGAGCGTTCCGATTTCGGTTCCAGAGCGATTCGCCCAATGAGTCCTTGATATTTAGTCGTTTTCAGCCAATTTTCTGGATTTTTGAAAATTTCACTTTTTTGTGAAAATATCCACTAAATGAGGGAATAATATGTGTGAGGGTACCCCAGGAGAGTTCCAAATGTGTGTGGGTAGAATATATATCCCAGGGGGTAAAATTGAAAAAAGTTGAAAAAACTTTTTTTTTGGACTTAGTCATTTTTCCAGCGTTTATCAGACTTTCAGATAGGGGAAATGTCAGTGAGCATTCCGATTTCAGTTCCAGAGCGATTCGCCCAATGAGTCCTTGATATTTAGTCGTTTTCAGCCAATATTCTGGATTTTTGAAAATTTCACTTTTTTGTGAAAATATCCACTCAACGAGGGAATAATATGTGTGAGGGTACCCCAGGAGAGTTCCAAATGTGTGTGGGTAGAATATATATCCCACGGGGGTAAAATTGAAAAAAGTTGAACAAATTTTTTTTTGGACTTAGTCATTTTTTCCGGCGTTTATCAGACTTTCAGATAGGGAAAATGTGAGTGAGCGTTCCGATTTCGGTTCCAGAGCGATTCGCCCAATGAGTCCTTGATATTTAGTCGTTTTCAGCCAATATTCTGGATTTTTGAAAATTTCACTTTTTTGTGAAAATATCCACTCAACGAGGGAATAATATGTGTGAGGGTACCCCAGGAGAGTTCCAAATGTGTGTGGGTAGAATATATATCCCACGGGGGTAAAATTGAAAAAAGTTGAACAAATTTTTTTTTGGACTTAGTCATTTTTTCCGGCGTTTATCAGACTTTCAGATAGGGGAAATGTGAGTGAGCGTTCCGATTTCGGTTCCAGAGCGATTTGCCCAATGAGTCCTTGATATTTAGTCGTTTTCAGCCAATTTTCTGGATTTTTGAAAATTTCACTTTTTTGTGAAAATATCCACTAAATGAGGGAATAATATGTGTGAGGGTAACCCAGGAGAGTTCCAAATGTGTGTGGGTAGAATATATATCCCAGGGGGTAAAATTGAAAAAAGTTGAGAAAACTTTTTTTTTGGACTTAGCCATTTTTCCAGCGTTTATCAGACTTTCAGATAGGGGAAATGTCAGTGAGCATTCCGATTTCAGTTCCAGAGCGATTCGCCCAATGAGTCCTTGATATTTAGTCGTTTTCAGCCAATATTCTGGATTTTTGAAAATTTCACTTTTTTGTGAAAATATCCACTCAACGAGGGAATAATATGTGTGAGGGTACCCCAGGAGAGTTCCAAATGTGTGTGGGTAGAATATATATCCCACGGGGGTAAAATTGAAAAAAGTTGAACAAATTTTTTTTTGGACTTAGTCATTTTTCCGGCGTTTATCAGACTTTCAGTTAGGGGAAATGTGAGTGAGCGTTCCGATTTCGGTTCCAGAGCGATTCGCCCAATGAGTCTTGATATTTAGTCGTTTTCAGCCAATTTTCTGGATTTTTGAAAATTTCACTTTTTTGTGAAAATATCCAATAAATGAGGGAATAATATGTGTGAGGGTACCCCAGGAGAGTTCCAAATGTGTGTGGGTAGAATATATATCCCACAGGGGTAAGATTGAAAAAAGTTGAAAAACATTTTTTTTTGGACTTAGTCATTTTTCCGGCGTTTATCAGACTTTCAGATAGGGGAAATGTCAGTGAACGTTCTGATTTCGGTTCCAGAGCGATTCGCCCAATGAGTCCTTGATATTTAGGCGTTTTCAGCCAATTTTCTGGATTTTTGAAAATTTCACTTTTTTGTGAAAATATCCACTAAATGAGGGAATAATATGTGTGAGGGTACCCCAGGAGAGTTCCAAATGTGTGTGGGTAGAATATATATCCCACGGGGGTAAAATTGAAAAAAGTTGAAAAACATTTTTTTTTGGACTTAGTAATTTTTCCGGCTTTTATCAGACTTTCAGATAGGGGAAATGTCAGTGAGCATTCCGATCTCAGTTCCACAGCGATTCGCCCAATGAGTCCTTGATATTTAGTCGTTTTCAGCCAATTTTCTGGATTTTTGAAAATTTCACTTTTTTGTGAAAATATCCACTAAATGAGGGAATAATATGTGTGAGGGTACCTCAGGAGAGTTCCAAATGTGTGTGGGTAGAATATATATCCCACGGGGGTAAGATTGAAAAAAGTTGAAAAACATTTTTTTTTGGACTTAGTCATTTTTCCAGCGTTTATCAGACTTTCAGATAGGGGAAATGTGAGTGAGCGTTCCGATTTCGGTTCCAGAGCGATTCGCCCAATGAGTCCTTGATATTTAGTCGTTTTCAGCCAATTTTCTGGATTTTTGAAAATTTCACTTTTTTGTGAAAATATCCACTAAATGAGGGAATAATATGTGTGAGGGTACCCCAGGAGAGTTCCAAATGTGTGTGGGTAGAATATATATCCCAGGGGGTAAAATTGAAAAAAGTTGAAAAAACTTTTTTTTTGGACTTAGTCATTTTTCCAGCGTTTATCAGACTTTCAGATAGGGGAAATGTCAGTGAGCATTCCGATTTCAGTTCCAGAGCGATTCGCCCAATGAGTCCTTGATATTTAGTCGTTTTCAGCCAATATTCTGGATTTTTGAAAATTTCACTTTTTTGTGAAAATATCCACTCAACGAGGGAATAATATGTGTGAGGGTACCCCAGGAGAGTTCCAAATGTGTGTGGGTAGAATATATATCCCACGGGGGTAAAATTGAAAAAAGTTGAACAAATTTTTTTTTGGACTTAGTCATTTTTTCCGGCGTTTATCAGACTTTCAGATAGGGGAAATGTGAGTGAGCGTTCCGATTTCGGTTCCAGAGCGATTTGCCCAATGAGTCCTTGATATTTAGTCGTTTTCAGCCAATTTTCTGGATTTTTGAAAATTTCACTTTTTTGTGAAAATATCCACTAAATGAGGGAATAATATGTGTGAGGGTACCCCAGGAGAGTTCCAAATGTGTGTGGGTAGAATATATATCCCAGGGGGTAAAATTGAAAAAAGTTGAGAAAACTTTTTTTTTGGACTTAGCCATTTTTCCAGCGTTTATCAGACTTTCAGATAGGGGAAATGTCAGTGAGCATTCCGATTTCAGTTCCAGAGCGATTCGCCCAATGAGTCCTTGATATTTAGTCGTTTTCAGCCAATATTCTGGATTTTTGAAAATTTCACTTTTTTGTGAAAATATCCACTCAACGAGGGAATAATATGTGTGAGGGTACCCCAGGAGAGTTCCAAATGTGTGTGGGTAGAATATATATCCCACGGGGGTAAAATTGAAAAAAGTTGAACAAATTTTTTTTTGGACTTAGTCATTTTTCCGGCGTTTATCAGACTTTCAGTTAGGGGAAATGTGAGTGAGCGTTCCGATTTCGGTTCCAGAGCGATTCGCCCAATGAGTCCTTGATATTTAGTCGTTTTCAGCCAATTTTCTGGATTTTTGAAAATTTCACTTTTTTGTGAAAATATCCAATAAATGAGGGAATAATATGTGTGAGGGTACCCCAGGAGAGTTCCAAATGTGTGTGGGTAGAATATATATCCCACAGGGGTAAGATTGAAAAAAGTTGAAAAACATTTTTTTTTGGACTTAGTCATTTTTCCGGCGTTTATCAGACTTTCAGATAGGGGAAATGTCAGTGAACGTTCTGATTTCGGTTCCAGAGCGATTCGCCCAATGAGTCCTTGATATTTAGGCGTTTTCAGCCAATTTTCTGGATTTTTGAAAATTTCACTTTTTTGTGAAAATATCCACTAAATGAGGGAATAATATGTGTGAGGGTACCCCAGGAGAGTTCCAAATGTGTGTGGGTAGAATATATATCCCACGGGGGTAAAATTGAAAAAAGTTGAAAAACATTTTTTTTTGGACTTAGTAATTTTTCCGGCTTTTATCAGACTTTCAGATAGGGGAAATGTCAGTGAGCATTCCGATCTCAGTTCCACAGCGATTCGCCCAATGAGTCCTTGATATTTAGTCGTTTTCAGCCAATTTTCTGGATTTTTGAAAATTTCACTTTTTTGTGAAAATATCCACTAAATGAGGGAATAATATGTGTGAGGGTACCTCAGGAGAGTTCCAAATGTGTGTGGGTAGAATATATATCCCACGGGGGTAAGATTGAAAAAAGTTGAAAAACATTTTTTTTTGGACTTAGTCATTTTTCCAGCGTTTATCAGACTTTCAGATAGGGGAAATGTGAGTGAGCGTTCCGATTTCGGTTCCAGAGCGATTCGCCCAATGAGTCCTTGATATTTAGTCGTTTTCAGCCAATTTTCTGGATTTTTGAAAATTTCACTTTTTTGTGAAAATATCCACTAAATGAGGGAATAATATGTGTGAGGGTACCCCAGGAGAGTTCCAAATGTGTGTGGGTAGAATATATATCCCAGGGGGTAAAATTGAAAAAAGTTGAAAAAACTTTTTTTTTGGACTTAGTCATTTTTCCAGCGTTTATCAGACTTTCAGATAGGGGAAATGTCAGTGAGCATTCCGATTTCAGTTCCAGAGCGATTCGCCCAATGAGTCCTTGATATTTAGTCGTTTTCAGCCAATATTCTGGATTTTTGAAAATTTCACTTTTTTGTGAAAATATCCACTCAACGAGGGAATAATATGTGTGAGGGTACCCCAGGAGAGTTCCAAATGTGTGTGGGTAGAATATATATCCCACGGGGGTAAAATTGAAAAAAGTTGAACAAATTTTTTTTTGGACTTAGTCATTTTTTCCGGCGTTTATCAGACTTTCAGATAGGGGAAATGTGAGTGAGCGTTCCGATTTCGGTTCCAGAGCGATTCGCCCAATGAGTCCTTGATATTTAGTCGTTTTCAGCCAATATTCTGGATTTTTGAAAATTTCACTTTTTTGTGAAAATATCCACTCAACGAGGGAATAATATGTGTGAGGGTACCCCAGGAGAGTTCCAAATGTGTGTGGGTAGAATATATATCCCACGGGGGTAAAATTGAAAAAAGTTGAACAAATTTTTTTTTGGACTTAGTCATTTTTTCCGGCGTTTATCAGACTTTCAGATAGGGGAAATGTGAGTGAGCGTTCCGATTTCGGTTCCAGAGCGATTTGCCCAATGAGTCCTTGATATTTAGTCGTTTTCAGCCAATTTTCTGGATTTTTGAAAATTTCACTTTTTTGTGAAAATATCCACTAAATGAGGGAATAATATGTGTGAGGGTAACCCAGGAGAGTTCCAAATGTGTGTGGGTAGAATATATATCCCAGGGGGTAAAATTGAAAAAAGTTGAGAAAACTTTTTTTTTGGACTTAGCCATTTTTCCAGCGTTTATCAGACTTTCAGATAGGGGAAATGTCAGTGAGCATTCCGATTTCAGTTCCAGAGCGATTCGCCCAATGAGTCCTTGATATTTAGTCGTTTTCAGCCAATATTCTGGATTTTTGAAAATTTCACTTTTTTGTGAAAATATCCACTCAACGAGGGAATAATATGTGTGAGGGTACCCCAGGAGAGTTCCAAATGTGTGTGGGTAGAATATATATCCCACGGGGGTAAAATTGAAAAAAGTTGAACAAATTTTTTTTTGGACTTAGTCATTTTTCCGGCGTTTATCAGACTTTCAGTTAGGGGAAATGTGAGTGAGCGTTCCGATTTCGGTTCCAGAGCGATTCGCCCAATGAGTCCTTGATATTTAGTCGTTTTCAGCCAATTTTCTGGATTTTTGAAAATTTCACTTTTTTGTGAAAATATCCAATAAATGAGGGAATAATATGTGTGAGGGTACCCCAGGAGAGTTCCAAATGTGTGTGGGTAGAATATATATCCCACAGGGGTAAGATTGAAAAAAGTTGAAAAACATTTTTTTTTGGACTTAGTAATTTTTCCGGCTTTTATCAGACTTTCAGATAGGGGAAATGTCAGTGAGCATTCCGATCTCAGTTCCACAGCGATTCGCCCAATGAGTCCTTGATATTTAGTCGTTTTCAGCCAATTTTCTGGATTTTTGAAAATTTCACTTTTTTGTGAAAATATCCACTAAATGAGGGAATAATATGTGTGAGGGTACCTCAGGAGAGTTCCAAATGTGTGTGGGTAGAATATATATCCCACGGGGGTAAGATTGAAAAAAGTTGAAAAACATTTTTTTTTGGACTTAGTCATTTTTCCAGCGTTTATCAGACTTTCAGATAGGGGAAATGTGAGTGAGCGTTCCGATTTCGGTTCCAGAGCGATTCGCCCAATGAGTCCTTGATATTTAGTCGTTTTCAGCCAATTTTCTGGATTTTTGAAAATTTCACTTTTTTGTGAAAATATCCACTAAATGAGGGAATAATATGTGTGAGGGTACCCCAGGAGAGTTCCAAATGTGTGTGGGTAGAATATATATCCCAGGGGGTAAAATTGAAAAAAGTTGAAAAAACTTTTTTTTTGGACTTAGTCATTTTTCCAGCGTTTATCAGACTTTCAGATAGGGGAAATGTCAGTGAGCATTCCGATTTCAGTTCCAGAGCGATTCGCCCAATGAGTCCTTGATATTTAGTCGTTTTCAGCCAATATTCTGGATTTTTGAAAATTTCACTTTTTTGTGAAAATATCCACTCAACGAGGGAATAATATGTGTGAGGGTACCCCAGGAGAGTTCCAAATGTGTGTGGGTAGAATATATATCCCACGGGGGTAAAATTGAAAAAAGTTGAACAAATTTTTTTTTGGACTTAGTCATTTTTTCCGGCGTTTATCAGACTTTCAGATAGGGGAAATGTGAGTGAGCGTTCCGATTTCGGTTCCAGAGCGATTTGCCCAATGAGTCCTTGATATTTAGTCGTTTTCAGCCAATTTTCTGGATTTTTGAAAATTTCACTTTTTTGTGAAAATATCCACTAAATGAGGGAATAATATGTGTGAGGGTACCCCAGGAGAGTTCCAAATGTGTGTGGGTAGAATATATATCCCAGGGGGTAAAATTGAAAAAAGTTGAGAAAACTTTTTTTTTGGACTTAGCCATTTTTCCAGCGTTTATCAGACTTTCAGATAGGGGAAATGTCAGTGAGCATTCCGATTTCAGTTCCAGAGCGATTCGCCCAATGAGTCCTTGATATTTAGTCGTTTTCAGCCAATATTCTGGATTTTTGAAAATTTCACTTTTTTGTGAAAATATCCACTCAACGAGGGAATAATATGTGTGAGGGTACCCCAGGAGAGTTCCAAATGTGTGTGGGTAGAATATATATCCCACGGGGGTAAAATTGAAAAAAGTTGAACAAATTTTTTTTTGGACTTAGTCATTTTTCCGGCGTTTATCAGACTTTCAGTTAGGGGAAATGTGAGTGAGCGTTCCGATTTCGGTTCCAGAGCGATTCGCCCAATGAGTCCTTGATATTTAGTCGTTTTCAGCCAATTTTCTGGATTTTTGAAAATTTCACTTTTTTGTGAAAATATCCAATAAATGAGGGAATAATATGTGTGAGGGTACCCCAGGAGAGTTCCAAATGTGTGTGGGTAGAATATATATCCCACAGGGGTAAGATTGAAAAAAGTTGAAAAACATTTTTTTTTGGACTTAGTCATTTTTCCGGCGTTTATCAGACTTTCAGATAGGGGAAATGTCAGTGAACGTTCTGATTTCGGTTCCAGAGCGATTCGCCCAATGAGTCCTTGATATTTAGGCGTTTTCAGCCAATTTTCTGGATTTTTGAAAATTTCACTTTTTTGTGAAAATATCCACTAAATGAGGGAATAATATGTGTGAGGGTACCCCAGGAGAGTTCCAAATGTGTGTGGGTAGAATATATATCCCACGGGGGTAAAATTGAAAAAAGTTGAAAAACATTTTTTTTTGGACTTAGTAATTTTTCCGGCTTTTATCAGACTTTCAGATAGGGGAAATGTCAGTGAGCATTCCGATCTCAGTTCCACAGCGGTTCGCCCAATGAGTCCTTGATATTTAGTCGTTTTCAGCCAATTTTCTGGATTTTTGAAAATTTCACTTTTTTGTGAAAATATCCACTAAATGAGGGAATAATATGTGTGAGGGTACCTCAGGAGAGTTCCAAATGTGTGTGGGTAGAATATATATCCCACGGGGGTAAGATTGAAAAAAGTTGAAAAACATTTTTTTTTGGACTTAGTCATTTTTCCAGCGTTTATCAGACTTTCAGATAGGGGAAATGTGAGTGAGCGTTCCGATTTCGGTTCCAGAGCGATTCGCCCAATGAGTCCTTGATATTTAGTCGTTTTCAGCCAATTTTCTGGATTTTTGAAAATTTCACTTTTTTGTGAAAATATCCACTAAATGAGGGAATAATATGTGTGAGGGTACCCCAGGAGAGTTCCAAATGTGTGTGGGTAGAATATATATCCCAGGGGGTAAAATTGAAAAAAGTTGAAAAAACTTTTTTTTTGGACTTAGTCATTTTTCCAGCGTTTATCCGACTTTCAGATAGGGGAAATGTCAGTGAGCATTCCGATTTCAGTTCCAGAGCGATTCGCCCAATGAGTCCTTGATATTTAGTCGTTTTCAGCCAATATTCTGGATTTTTGAAAATTTCACTTTTTTGTGAAAATATCCACTCAACGAGGGAATAATATGTGTGAGGGTACCCCAGGAGAGTTCCAAATGTGTGTGGGTAGAATATATATCCCACGGGGGTAAAATTGAAAAAAGTTGAACAAATTTTTTTTTGGACTTAGTCATTTTTTCCGGCGTTTATCAGACTTTCAGATAGGGGAAATGTGAGTGAGCGTTCCGATTTCGGTTCCAGAGCGATTCGCCCAATGAGTCCTTGATATTTAGTCGTTTTCAGCCAATTTTCTGGATTTTTGAAAATTTCACTTTTTTGTGAAAATATCCACTAAATGAGGGAATAATATGTGTGAGGGTACCCCAGGAGAGTTCCAAATGTGTGTGGGTAGAATATATATCCCAGGGGGTAAAATTGAAAAAAGTTGAGAAAACTTTTTTTTTGGACTTAGCCATTTTTCCAGCGTTTATCAGACTTTCAGATAGGGGAAATGTCAGTGAGCATTCCGATTTCAGTTCCAGAGCGATTCGCCCAATGAGTCCTTGATATTTAGTCGTTTTCAGCCAATATTCTGGATTTTTGAAAATTTCACTTTTTTGTGAAAATATCCACTCAACGAGGGAATAATATGTGTGAGGGTACCCCAGGAGAGTTCCAAATGTGTGTGGGTAGAATATATATCCCACGGGGGTAAAATTGAAAAAAGTTGAACAAATTTTTTTTTGGACTTAGTCATTTTTCCGGCGTTTATCAGACTTTCAGATAGGGGAAATGTGAGTGAGCGTTCCGATTTCGGTTCCAGAGCGATTCGCCCAATGAGTCCTTGATATTTAGTCGTTTTCAGCCAATTTTCTGGATTTTTGAAAATTTCACTTTTTTGTGAAAATATCCAATAAATGAGGGAATAATATGTGTGAGGGTACCCCAGGAGAGTTCCAAATGTGTGTGGGTAGAATATATATCCCACAGGGGTAAGATTGAAAAAAGTTGAAAAACATTTTTTTTTGGACTTAGTCATTTTTCCGGCGTTTATCAGACTTTCAGATAGGGGAAATGTCAGTGAACGTTCCGATTTCGGTTCCAGAGCGATTCGCCCAATGAGTCCTTGATATTTAGGCGTTTTCAGCCAATTTTCTGGATTTTTGAAAATTTCACTTTTTTGTGAAAATATCCACTAAATGAGGGAATAATATGTGTGAGGGTACCCCAGGAGAGTTCCAAATGTGTGTGGGTAGAATATATATCCCACGGGGGTAAAATTGAAAAAAGTTGAAAAACATTTTTTTTTGGACTTAGTAATTTTTCCGGCGTTTATCAGACTTTCAGATAGGGGAAATGTCAGTGAGCATTCCGATCTCAGTTCCAGAGCGATTCGCCCAATGAGTCCTTGATATTTAGTCGTTTTCAGCCAATTTTCTGGATTTTTGAAAATTTCACTTTTTTGTGAAAATATCCACTAAATGAGGGAATAATATGTGTGAGGGTACCTCAGGAGAGTTCCAAATGTGTGTGGGTAGAATATATATCCCACGGGGGTAAGATTGAAAAAAGTTGAAAAACATTTTTTTTTGGACTTAGTCATTTTTCCAGCGTTTATCAGACTTTCAGATAGGGGAAATGTGAGTGAGCGTTCCGATTTCGGTTCCAGAGCGATTCGCCCAATGAGTCCTTGATATTTAGTCGTTTTCAGCCAATTTTCTGGATTTTTGAAAATTTCACTTTTTTGTGAAAATATCCACTAAATGAGGGAATAATATGTGTGAGGGTACCCCAGGAGAGTTCCAAATGTGTGTGGGTAGAATATATATCCCAGGGGGTAAAATTGAAAAAAGTTGAAAAAACTTTTTTTTTGGACTTAGTCATTTTTCCAGCGTTTATCAGACTTTCAGATAGGGGAAATGTCAGTGAGCATTCCGATTTCAGTTCCAGAGCGATTCGCCCAATGAGTCCTTGATATTTAGTCGTTTTCAGCCAATATTCTGGATTTTTGAAAATTTCACTTTTTTGTGAAAATATCCACTCAACGAGGGAATAATATGTGTGAGGGTACCCCAGGAGAGTTCCAAATGTGTGTGGGTAGAATATATATCCCACGGGGGTAAAATTGAAAAAAGTTGAACAAATTTTTTTTTGGACTTAGTCATTTTTCCGGCGTTTATCAGACTTTCAGATAGGGGAAATGTGAGTGAGCGTTCCGATTTCGGTTCCAGAGCGATTCGCCCAATGAGTCCTTGATATTTAGTCGTTTTCAGCCAATTTTCTGGATTTTTGAAAATTTCACTTTTTTGTGAAAATATCCAATAAATGAGGGAATAATATGTGTGAGGGTACCCCAGGAGAGTTCCAAATGTGTGTGGGTAGAATATATATCCCACAGGGGTAAGATTGAAAAAAGTTGAAAAACATTTTTTTTTGGACTTAGTCATTTTTCCGGCGTTTATCAGACTTTCAGATAGGGGAAATGTCAGTGAACGTTCCGATTTCGGTTCCAGAGCGATTCGCCCAATGAGTCCTTGATATTTAGGCGTTTTCAGCCAATTTTCTGGATTTTTGAAAATTTCACTTTTTTGTGAAAATATCCACTAAATGAGGGAATAATATGTGTGAGGGTACCCCAGGAGAGTTCCAAATGTGTGTGGGTAGAATATATATCCCACGGGGGTAAAATTGAAAAAAGTTGAAAAACATTTTTTTTTGGACTTAGTAATTTTTCCGGCGTTTATCAGACTTTCAGATAGGTGAAATGTCAGTGAGCATTCCGATCTCAGTTCCAGAGCGATTCGCCCAATGAGTCCTTGATATTTAGTCGTTTTCAGCCAATTTTCTGGATTTTTGAAAATTTCACTTTTTTGTGAAAATATCCACTAAATGAGGGAATAATATGTGTGAGGGTACCTCAGGAGAGTTCCAAATGTGTGTGGGTAGAATATATATCCCACGGGGGTAAGATTGAAAAAAGTTGAAAAACATTTTTTTTTGGACTTAGTCATTTTTCCAGCGTTTATCAGACTTTCAGATAGGGGAAATGTGAGTGAGCGTTCCGATTTCGGTTCCAGAGCGATTCGCCCAATGAGTCCTTGATATTTATTCGTTTTCAGCCAATTTTCTGGATTTTTGAAAATTTCACTTTTTTGTGAAAATATCCACTAAATGAGGGAATAATATGTGTGAGGGTACCCCAGGAGAGTTCCAAATGTGTGTGGGTAGAATATATATCCCAGGGGGTAAAATTGAAAAAAGTTGAAAAAACTTTTTTTTTGGACTTAGTCATTTTTCCAGCGTTTATCAGACTTTCAGATAGGGGAAATGTCAGTGAGCATTCCGATTTCAGTTCCAGAGCGATTCGCCCAATGAGTCCTTGATATTTAGTCGTTTTCAGCCAATATTCTGGATTTTTGAAAATTTCACTTTTTTGTGAAAATATCCACTCAACGAGGGAATAATATGTGTGAGGGTACCCCAGGAGAGTTCCAAATGTGTGTGGGTAGAATATATATCCCACGGGGGTAAAATTGAAAAAAGTTGAACAAATTTTTTTTTGGACTTAGTCATTTTTTCCGGCGTTTATCAGACTTTCAGATAGGGGAAATGTGAGTGAGCGTTCCGATTTTGGTTCCAGAGCGATTCGCCCAATGAGTCCTTGATATTTAGTCGTTTTCAGCCAATTTTCTGGATTTTTGAAAATTTTACTTTTTTGTGAAAATATCCACTAAATGAGGGAATAATATGTGTGAGGGTACCCCAGGAGAGTTCCAAATGTGTGTGGGTAGAATATATATCCCAGGGGGTAAAATTGAAAAAAGTTGAGAAAACTTTTTTTTTGGACTTAGCCATTTTTCCAGCGTTTATCAGACTTTCAGATAGGGGAAATGTCAGTGAGCATTCCGATTTCAGTTCCAGAGCGATTCGCCCAATGAGTCCTTGATATTTAGTCGTTTTCAGCCAATATTCTGGATTTTTGAAAATTTCACTTTTTTGTGAAAATATCCACTCAATGAGGGAATAATATGTGTGAGGGTACCCCAGGAGAGTTCCAAATGTGTGTGGGTAGAATATATATCCCACGGGGGTAAAATTGAAAAAAGTTGAACAAATTTTTTTTTGGACTTAGTCATTTTTCCGGCGTTTATCAGACTTTCAGATAGGGGAAATGTGAGTGAGCGTTCCGATTTCGGTTCCAGAGCGATTCGCCCAATGAGTCCTTGATATTTAGTCGTTTTCAGCCAATTTTCTGGATTTTTGAAAATTTCACTTTTTTGTGAAAATATCCACTAAATGAGGGAATAATATGTGTGAGGGTACCCCAGGAGAGTTCCAAATGTGTGTGGGTAGAATATATATCCCAGGGGGTAAAATTGAAAAAAGTTGAAAAAACTTTTTTTTTGGACTTAGTCATTTTTCCGGCGTTTATCAGACTTTCAGATAGGGGAAATGTCAGTGAGCGTTCCGATTTCAGTTCCAGAGCGATTCGCCCAATGAGTCCTTGATATTTAGTCATTTTCAGCCAATTTTCTGGATTTTTGAAAATTTCACTTTTTTGTGAAAATATCCAATAAATGAGGGAATAATATGTGTGAGGGTACCCCAGGAGAGTTCCAAATGTGTGTGGGTAGAATATATATCCCACGGGGGTAAAATTGAAAAAAGTTGAAAAACATTTTTTTTTGGACTTAGTCATTTTTCCGGCGTTTATCAGACTTTCAGATAGGGGAATTGTCAGTGAGCATTGCGATTTCAGTTCCAGAGCGATTCGCCCAATGAGTTCTTGATATTTAGTCGTTTTCAGCCAATTTTCTGGATTTTTGAAAATTTCACTTTTTTGTGAAAATATCCACTAAATGAGGGAATAATATGTGTGAGGGTACCCCAGGAGAGTTCCAAATGTGTGTGGGTAGAATATATATCCCACGGGGGTAAAATTGAAAAAAGTTGAAAAACATTTTTTTTTGGACTTAGTCATTTTTCCGGCGTTTATCAGACTTTCAGATAGGGGAAATGTCAGTGAGCATTCCGATCTCAGTTCCAGAGCGATTCGCCCAATGAGTCCTTGATATTTAGTCGTTTTCAGCCAATTTTCTGGATTTTTGAAAATTTCACTTTTTTGTGAAAATATCCACTAAATGAGGGAATAATATGTGTGAGGGTACCCCAGGAGAGTTCCAAATGTGTGTGGGTAGAATATATATCCCACGGGGGTAAGATTGAAAAAAGTTGAAAAACATTTTTTTTTGGACTTAGTCATTTTTCCAGCGTTTATCAGACTTTCAGATAGGGGAAATGTCAGTGAGCATTCCGATTTCAGTTCCAGAGCGATTCGCCCAATGAGTCCTTGATATTTAGTCGTTTTCAGCCAATAATTTGGATTTTTGAAAAATTTCACTTTTTTGTGAAAATATCCACTAAATGAGGGAATAATATGTGTGAGGGTACCCCAGGAGAGTTCCAAATGTGTGTGGGTAGAATATATATCCCACGGGGGTAAAATTGAAAAAAGTTGAAAAAAATTTTTTTTTGGACTTAGTCATTTTTCCGGCGTTTATCAGACTTTCAGATAGGGTAAATGTCAGTGAGCATTCCGATCTCAGTTCCAGAGCGATTCGCCCAATGAGTCCTTGATATTTAGTCGTTTTCAGCCAATATTTTGGAATTTTGAAAATTTCACTTTTTTGTGAAAATATCCACTAAATGAGGGAATAATATGTGTGAGGGTACCCCAGGAGAGTTCCAAATGTGTGTGGGTAGAATATATATCCCACGGGGGTAAAATTGAAAAAAGTTGAAAAACATTTTTTTTTGGACTTAGTCATTTTTCCGGCGTTTATCAGACTTTCAGATAGGGGAAATGTCAGTGAGCATTCCGATCTCAGTTCCAGAGCGATTCGCCCAATGAGTCCTTGATATTTAGTCGTTTTCAGCCAATTTTCTGGATTTTTGAAAATTTCACTTTTTTGTGAAAATATCCACTAAATGAGGGAATAATATGTGTGAGGGTACCCCAGGAGAGTTCCAAATGTGTGTGGGTAGAATATATATCCCACGGGGGTAAGATTGAAAAAAGTTGAAAAACATTTTTTTTTGGACTTAGTCATTTTTCCAGCGTTTATCAGACTTTCAGATAGGGGAAATGTCAGTGAGCATTCCGATTTCAGTTCCAGAGCGATTCGCCCAATGAGTCCTTGATATTTAGTCGTTTTCAGCCAATATTTTGGATTTTTGAAAATTTCACTTTTTTGTGAAAATATCCACTAAATGAGGGAATAATATGTGTGAGGGTACCCCAGGAGAGTTCCAAATGTGTGTGGGTAGAATATATATCCCACGGGGGTAAAATTGAAAGAAGTTGAAAAAAATTTTTTTTTGGACTTAGTCATTTTTCCGGCGTTTATCAGACTTTCAGATAGGGGAAATGTCAGTGAGCGTTCCGATTTCAGTTCCAGAGCAATTCGCCCAATGAGTCCTTGATATTTAGTCGTTTTCAGCCAATAATTTGGATTTTTGAAAAATTTCACTTTTTTGTGAAAATATCCACTAAATGAGGGAATAATATGTGTGAGGGTACCCCAGGAGAGTTCCAAATGTGTGTGGGTAGAATATATATCCCACGGGGGTAAAATTGAAAAAAGTTGAAAAAAATTTTTTTTTGGACTTAGTCATTTTTCCGGCGTTTATCAGACTTTCAGATAGGGTAAATGTCAGTGAGCATTCCGATCTCAGTTCCAGAGCGATTCGCCCAATGAGTCCTTGATATTTAGTCGTTTTCAGCCAATATTTTGGAATTTTGAAAATTTCACTTTTTTGTGAAAATATCCACTAAATGAGGGAATAATATGTGTGAGGGTACCCCAGGAGAGTTCCAAATGTGTGTGGGTAGAATATATATCCCACGGGGGTAAAATTGAAAAAAGTTGAAAAACATTTTTTTTTGGACTTAGTCATTTTTCCGGCGTTTATCAGACTTTCAGATAGGGGAAATGTCAGTGAGCATTCCGATCTCAGTTCCAGAGCGATTCGCCCAATGAGTCCTTGATATTTAGTCGTTTTCAGCCAATTTTCTGGATTTTTGAAAATTTCACTTTTTTGTGAAAATATCCACTAAATGAGGGAATAATATGTGTGAGGGTACCCCAGGAGAGTTCCAAATGTGTGTGGGTAGAATATATATCCCACGGGGGTAAGATTGAAAAAAGTTGAAAAACATTTTTTTTTGGACTTAGTCATTTTTCCAGCGTTTATCAGACTTTCAGATAGGGGAAATGTCAGTGAGCATTCCGATTTCAGTTCCAGAGCGATTCGCCCAATGAGTCCTTGATATTTAGTCGTTTTCAGCCAATATTTTGGATTTTTGAAAATTTCACTTTTTTGTGAAAATATCCACTAAATGAGGGAATAATATGTGTGAGGGTACCCCAGGAGAGTTCCAAATGTGTGTGGGTAGAATATATATCCCACGGGGGTAAAATTGAAAGAAGTTGAAAAAAATTTTTTTTTGGACTTAGTCATTTTTCCGGCGTTTATCAGACTTTCAGATAGGGGAAATGTCAGTGAGCGTTCCGATTTCAGTTCCAGAGCAATTCGCCCAATGAGTCCTTGATATTTAGTCGTTTTCAGCCAATAATTTGGATTTTTGAAAAATTTCACTTTTTTGTGAAAATATCCACTAAATGAGGGAATAATATGTGTGAGGGTACCCCAGGAGAGTTCCAAATGTGTGTGGGTAGAATATATATCCCACGGGGGTAAAATTGAAAAAAGTTGAAAAAAATTTTTTTTTGGACTTAGTCATTTTTCCGGCGTTTATCAGACTTTCAGATAGGGTAAATGTCAGTGAGCATTCCGATCTCAGTTCCAGAGCGATTCGCCCAATGAGTCCTTGATATTTAGTCGTTTTCAGCCAATATTTTGGATTTTTAAAAATTTCACTTTTTTGTGAAAATATCCACTAAATGAGGGAATAATATGTGTGAGGGTACCCCAGGAGAGTTCCAAATGTGTGTGGGTAGAATATATATCCCACGGGGGTAAAATTGAAAAAAGTTGAAAAAAATTTTTTTTTGGACTTAGTCATTTTTCCGGCGTTTATCAGACTTTCAGATAGGGGAAATGTGAGTGAGCGTTCCGATTTCGGTTCCAGAGCGATTCGCCCAATGAGTCCTTGATATTTAGTCGTTTTCAGCCAATTTTCTGGATTTTTGAAAATTTCACTTTTTTGTGAAAATATCCACTAAATGAGGGAATAATATGTGTGAGGGTACCCCAGGAGAGTTCCAAATGTGTGTGGGTACAATATATATCCCACGGGGTAAAATTGAAAAAAGTTGAAAAAAATTTTTTTTTGGACTTAGTCATTTTTCCGGCGTTTATCAGACTTTCAGATAGGGGAAATGTCAGTGAGCGTTCCGATTTCAGTTCCAGAGCAATTCGCCCAATGAGTCCTTGATATTTAGTCGTTTTCAGCCAATTTTCTGGATTTTTGAAAATTTCACTTTTTTGTGAAAATATCCACTAAATGAGGGAATAATATGTGTGAGGGTACCCCAGGAGAGTTCCAAATGTGTGTGGGTAGAATATATATCCCACGGGGTAAAATTGAAAAAAGTTGAAAAAAATTTTTTTTTGGACTTAGTCATTTTTCCGGCGTTTATCAGACTTTCAGATAGGGGAAATGTCAGTGAGCGTTCCGATTTCAGTTCCAGAGCAATTCGCCCAATGAGTCCTTGATATTTAGTCGTTTTCAGCCAATTTTCTGGATTTTTGAAAATTTCACTTTTTTGTGAAAATATCCACTAAATGAGGGAATAATATGTGTGAGGGTACCCCAGGAGAGTTCCAAATGTGTGTGGGTAGAATATATATCCCACGGGGGTAAAATTGAAAAAAGTTGAAAAACATTTTTTTTTGGACTTAGTCATTTTTCCGGCGTTTATCAGACTTTCAGATAGGGGAAATGTCAGTGAGCATTCCGATCTCAGTTCCAGAGCGATTCGCCCAATGAGTCCTTGATATTTAGTCGTTTTCAGCCAATTTTCTGGATTTTTGAAAATTTCACTTTTTTGTGAAAATATCCACTAAATGAGGGAATAATATGTGTGAGGGTACCCCAGGAGAGTTCCAAATGTGTGTGGGTAGAATATATATCCCACGGGGGTAAGATTGAAAAAAGTTGAAAAACATTTTTTTTTGGACTTAGTCATTTTTCCAGCGTTTATCAGACTTTCAGATAGGGGAAATGTCAGTGAGCATTCCGATTTCAGTTCCAGAGCGATTCGCCCAATGAGTCCTTGATATTTAGTCGTTTTCAGCCAATATTTTGGATTTTTGAAAATTTCACTTTTTTGTGAAAATATCCACTAAATGAGGGAATAATATGTGTGAGGGTACCCCAGGAGAGTTCCAAATGTGTGTGGGTAGAATATATATCCCACGGGGGTAAAATTGAAAGAAGTTGAAAAAAATTTTTTTTTGGACTTAGTCATTTTTCCGGCGTTTATCAGACTTTCAGATAGGGGAAATGTCAGTGAGCGTTCCGATTTCAGTTCCAGAGCAATTCGCCCAATGAGTCCTTGATATTTAGTCGTTTTCAGCCAATAATTTGGATTTTTGAAAAATTTCACTTTTTTGTGAAAATATCCACTAAATGAGGGAATAATATGTGTGAGGGTACCCCAGGAGAGTTCCAAATGTGTGTGGGTAGAATATATATCCCACGGGGGTAAAATTGAAAAAAGTTGAAAAAAATTTTTTTTTGGACTTAGTCATTTTTCCGGCGTTTATCAGACTTTCAGATAGGGTAAATGTCAGTGAGCATTCCGATCTCAGTTCCAGAGCGATTCGCCCAATGAGTCCTTGATATTTAGTCGTTTTCAGCCAATATTTTGGAATTTTGAAAATTTCACTTTTTTGTGAAAATATCCACTAAATGAGGGAATAATATGTGTGAGGGTACCCCAGGAGAGTTCCAAATGTGTGTGGGTAGAATATATATCCCACGGGGGTAAAATTGAAAAAAGTTGAAAAACATTTTTTTTTGGACTTAGTCATTTTTCCGGCGTTTATCAGACTTTCAGATAGGGGAAATGTCAGTGAGCATTCCGATCTCAGTTCCAGAGCGATTCGCCCAATGAGTCCTTGATATTTAGTCGTTTTCAGCCAATTTTCTGGATTTTTGAAAATTTCACTTTTTTGTGAAAATATCCACTAAATGAGGGAATAATATGTGTGAGGGTACCCCAGGAGAGTTCCAAATGTGTGTGGGTAGAATATATATCCCACGGGGGTAAGATTGAAAAAAGTTGAAAAACATTTTTTTTTGGACTTAGTCATTTTTCCAGCGTTTATCAGACTTTCAGATAGGGGAAATGTCAGTGAGCATTCCGATTTCAGTTCCAGAGCGATTCGCCCAATGAGTCCTTGATATTTAGTCGTTTTCAGCCAATATTTTGGATTTTTGAAAATTTCACTTTTTTGTGAAAATATCCACTAAATGAGGGAATAATATGTGTGAGGGTACCCCAGGAGAGTTCCAAATGTGTGTGGGTAGAATATATATCCCACGGGGGTAAAATTGAAAGAAGTTGAAAAAAATTTTTTTTTGGACTTAGTCATTTTTCCGGCGTTTATCAGACTTTCAGATAGGGGAAATGTCAGTGAGCGTTCCGATTTCAGTTCCAGAGCAATTCGCCCAATGAGTCCTTGATATTTAGTCGTTTTCAGCCAATAATTTGGATTTTTGAAAAATTTCACTTTTTTGTGAAAATATCCACTAAATGAGGGAATAATATGTGTGAGGGTACCCCAGGAGAGTTCCAAATGTGTGTGGGTAGAATATATATCCCACGGGGGTAAAATTGAAAAAAGTTGAAAAAAATTTTTTTTTGGACTTAGTCATTTTTCCGGCGTTTATCAGACTTTCAGATAGGGTAAATGTCAGTGAGCATTCCGATCTCAGTTCCAGAGCGATTCGCCCAATGAGTCCTTGATATTTAGTCGTTTTCAGCCAATATTTTGGATTTTTAAAAATTTCACTTTTTTGTGAAAATATCCACTAAATGAGGGAATAATATGTGTGAGGGTACCCCAGGAGAGTTCCAAATGTGTGTGGGTAGAATATATATCCCACGGGGGTAAAATTGAAAAAAGTTGAAAAAAATTTTTTTTTGGACTTAGTCATTTTTCCGGCGTTTATCAGACTTTCAGATAGGGGAAATGTGAGTGAGCGTTCCGATTTCGGTTCCAGAGCGATTCGCCCAATGAGTCCTTGATATTTAGTCGTTTTCAGCCAATTTTCTGGATTTTTGAAAATTTCACTTTTTTGTGAAAATATCCACTAAATGAGGGAATAATATGTGTGAGGGTACCCCAGGAGAGTTCCAAATGTGTGTGGGTACAATATATATCCCACGGGGTAAAATTGAAAAAAGTTGAAAAAAATTTTTTTTTGGACTTAGTCATTTTTCCGGCGTTTATCAGACTTTCAGATAGGGGAAATGTCAGTGAGCGTTCCGATTTCAGTTCCAGAGCAATTCGCCCAATGAGTCCTTGATATTTAGTCGTTTTCAGCCAATTTTCTGGATTTTTGAAAATTTCACTTTTTTGTGAAAATATCCACTAAATGAGGGAATAATATGTGTGAGGGTACCCCAGGAGAGTTCCAAATGTGTGTGGGTAGAATATATATCCCACGGGGTAAAATTGAAAAAAGTTGAAAAAAATTTTTTTTTGGACTTAGTCATTTTTCCGGCGTTTATCAGACTTTCAGATAGGGGAAATGTCAGTGAGCGTTCCGATTTCAGTTCCAGAGCAATTCGCCCAATGAGTCCTTGATATTTAGTCGTTTTCAGCCAATTTTCTGGATTTTTGAAAATTTCACTTTTTTGTGAAAATATCCACTAAATGAGGGAATAATATGTGTGAGGGTACCCCAGGAGAGTTCCAAATGTGTGTGGGTAGAATATATATCCCACGGGGGTAAAATTTAAAAAAATTTTAAAAAATTTTTTTTTGGACTTAGTCATTTTTCCGGCGTTTATCAGACTTTCAGATAGGGGAAATGTGAGTGAGCGTTCCGATTTTGGTTCCAGAGCGATTCGCCCAATGAGTCCTTGATATTTAGTCGTTTTCAGCCAATTTTCTGGATTTTTGAAAATTTCACTTTTTTGTGAAAATATCCACTAAATGAGGGAATAATATGTGTGAGGGAACCCCAGGAGAGTTCCAAATGTGTGTGAGTAGAATATATATCCCACGGGGGTAAAAATGAAAAAAGTTTAAAAAATTTTTTTTTTGAACTTAGTCATTTTTCCGGCGTTTATCAGACTTTCAGATAGGGGAAATGTCAGTGAGCGTTCCGATTTCAGTTCCAGAGCAATTCGACCAATGAGTCCTTGATATTTAGTCGTTTTCAGCCAATATTTTGGAATTTTGAAAATTTCACTTTTTTGTGAAAATATCCACTAAATGAGGGAATAATATGTGTGAGGGTACCCCAGGAGAGTTCCAAATGTGTGTGGGTAGAATATATATCCCACGGGGGTAAAATTGAAAAAAGTTTAAAAAAATATTTTTTTGGACTTAGTCATTTTTCCAGCGTTTATCAGACTTTCAGATAGGGGAAATGTCAGTGAGCGTTCCGATTTCAGTTCCAGAGCAATTCGCCCAATGAGTCCTTGATATTTAGTCGTTTTCAGCCAATTTTCTGGATTTTTGAAAATTTCACTTTTTTGTGAAAATATCCACTAAATGAGGGAATAATATGTGTGAGGGTACCCCAGGAGAGTTCCAAATGTGTGTGGGTAGAATATATATCCCACGGGGGTAAAATTGAAAAAAGTTGAAAAAAATTTTTTTTTGGACTTAGTCATTTTTCCAGCGTTTATCAGACTTTCAGATAGGGGAAATGTCAGTGAGCATTCCGATTTCAGTTCCAGAGCGATTTGCCCAATGAGTCCTTGATATTTAGTCGTTTTCAGCCAATATTTTGGAATTTTGAAAATTTCACTTTTTTGTGAAAATATCCACTAAATGAGGGAATAATATGTGTGAGGGTACCCCAGGAGAGTTCCAAATGTGTGTGGGTAGAATATATATCCCACGGGGGTAAAATTGAAAAAAGTTTAAAAAAATATTTTTTTGGACTTAGTCATTTTTCCAGCGTTTATCAGACTTTCAGATAGGGGAAATGTCAGTGAGCGTTCCGATTTCAGTTCCAGAGCAATTCGCCCAATGAGTCCTTGATATTTAGTCGTTTTCAGCCAATTTTCTGGATTTTTGAAAATTTCACTTTTTTGTGAAAATATCCACTAAATGAGGGAATAATATGTGTGAGGGTACCACAGGAGAGTTCCAAATGTGTGTGGGTAGAATATATATCCCACGGGGGTAAAATTTAAAAAAATTTAAAAAAATTTTTTTTGGACTTAGTCATTTTTCCGGCGTTTATCAGACTTTCAGATAGGGGAAATGTGAGTGAGCGTTCCGATTTCGGTTCCAGAGCGATTCGCCCAATGAGTCCTTGATATTTAGTCGTTTTCAGCCAATTTTCTGGATTTTTGAAAATTTCACTTTTTTGTGAAAATATCCACTAAATGAGGGAATAATATGTGTGAGGGAACCCCAGGAGAGTTCCAAATGTGTGTGAGTAGAATATATATCCCACGGGGGTAAAAATGAAAAAAGTTTAAAAAATTTTTTTTTTGAACTTAGTCATTTTTCCGGCGTTTATCAGACTTTCAGATAGGGGAAATGTCAGTGAGCGTTCCGATTTCAGTTCCAGAGCAATTCGCCCAATGAGTCCTTGATATTTAGTCGTTTTCAGCCAATTTTCTGGATTTTTTAAAATTTCACTTTTTTGTGAAAATACCCACTAAATGAGGGAATAATATGTATGAGGGTACCCCAGGAGAGTTCCAAATGTGTGTGGGTAGAATATATATCCCACGGGGGTAAAATTGAAAAAAGTTGAAAAAAATTTTTTTTTGGACTTAGTCATTTTTCCAGCGTTTATCAGACTTTCAGATAGGGGAAATGTCAGTGAGCATTCCGATTTCAGTTCCAGAGCGATTTGCCCAATGAGTCCTTGATATTTAGTCGTTTTCAGCCAATATTTTGGAATTTTGAAAATTTCACTTTTTTGTGAAAATATCCACTAAATGAGGGAATAATATGTGTGAGGGTACCCCAGGAGAGTTCCAAATGTGTGTGGGTAGAATATATATCCCACGGGGGTAAAATTGAAAAAAGTTTAAAAAAATATTTTTTTGGACTTAGTCATTTTTCCAGCGTTTATCAGACTTTCAGATAGGGGAAATGTCAGTGAGCGTTCCGATTTCAGTTCCAGAGCAATTCGCCCAATGAGTCCTTGATATTTAGTCGTTTTCAGCCAATTTTCTGGATTTTTGAAAATTTCACTTTTTTGTGAAAATATCCACTAAATGAGGGAATAATATGTGTGAGGGAACCCCAGGAGAGTTCCAAATGTGTGTGAGTAGAATATATATCCCACGGGGGTAAAAATGAAAAAAGTTTAAAAAATTTTTTTTTGAACTTAGTCATTTTTCCGGCGTTTATCAGACTTTCAGATAGGGGAAATGTGAGTGAGCGTTCCGATTTCGGTTCCAGAGCGATTCGCCCAATGAGTCCTTGATATTTAGTCGTTTTCAGCCAATTTTCTGGATTTTTGAAAATTTCACTTTTTTTGTGAAAATATCCACTAAATGAGGGAATAATATGTGTGAGGGTACCCCAGGAGAGTTCCAAATGTGTGTGGGTAGAATATATATCCCACGGGGGTAAAATTGAAAAAAGTTGAAAAAAATATTTTTTTGGACTTAGTCATTTTTCCAGTGTTTATCAGACTTTCAGATAGGGGAAATGTCAGTGAGCATTCCGATTTCAGTTCCAGAGTGATTCGCCCAATGAGTCCTTGATATTTAGTCGTTTTCAGCCAATATTTTGGATTTTTGAAAATTTCACTTTTTTGTGAAAATATCCACTAAATGAGGGAATAATATGTGTGAGGGTACCCCAGGAGAGTTCCAAATGTGTGTGGGTAGAATATATATCCCACGGGGTAAAATTGAAAAAAGTTGAAAAAAATTTTTTTTTGGACTTAGTCATTTTTCCGGCGTTTATCAGACTTTCAGATAGGGGAAATGTCAGTGAGCGTTCCGATTTCAGTTCCAGAGCAATTCGCCCAATGAGTCCTTGATATTTAGTCGTTTTCAGCCAATTTTCTGGATTTTTGAAAATTTCACTTTTTTGTGAAAATATCCACTAAATGAGGGAATAATATGTGTGAGGGTACCCCAGGAGAGTTCCAAATGTGTGTGGGTAGAATATATATCCCACGGGGATAAAATTGAAAAAAGTTGAAAAAAAAATTTTTTTTGGACTTAGTCATTTTTCCGGCGTTTATCAGACTTTCAGATAGGGGAAATGTCAGTGAGCGTTCCGATTTCAGTTCCAGAGCAGTTCGCCCAATGAGTCCTTGATATTTAGTCGTTTTCAGCCAATTTTCTGGATTTTTGAAAATTTCACTTTTTTGTGAAAATATCCACTAAATGAGGGAATAATATGTGTGAGGGAACCCCAGGAGAGTTCCAAATGTGTGTGAGTAGAATATATATCCCACGGGGGTAAAAATGAAAAAAGTTTAAAAAAATTTTTTTTTGAACTTAGTCATTTTTCCGGCGTTTATCAGACTTTCAGATAGGGGAAATGTGAGTGAGCGTTCCGATTTCGGTTCCAGAGCGATTCGCCCAATGAGTCCTTGATATTTAGTCGTTTTCAGCCAATTTTCTGGATTTTTGAAAATGTCACTTTTTTGTGAAAATATCCACTAAATGAGGGAATAATATGTGTGAGGGTACCCCAGGAGAGTTCCAAATGTGTGTGGGTAGAATATATATCCCACGAGGGTAAAATTTAAAAAAATTTTAAAAAATTTTTTTTGGACTTAGTCATTTTTCCGGCGTTTATCAGACTTTCAGATAGGGGAAATGTGAGTGAGCGTTCCGATTTCGGTTCCAGAGCGATTCGCCCAATAAGTCCTTGATATTTAGTCGTTTTCAGCCAATTTTCTGGATTTTTGAAAATTTCACTTTTTTTGTGAAAATATCCACTAAATGAGGGAATAATATGTGTGAGGGTACCCCAGGAGAGTTCCAAATGTGTGTGGGTAGAATATATATCCCACGGGGGTAAAATTGAAAAAAGTTGAAAAAAATTTTTTTTTGGACTTAGTCATTTTTCCGGCGTTTATCAGACTTTCAGATAGGGGAAATGTCAGTGAGCATTCCGATCTCAGTTCCAGAGCGATTCGCCCAATGAGTCCTTGATATTTAGTCGTTTTCAGCCAATTTTCTGGATTTTTGAAAATTTCACTTTTTTGTGAAAATATCCACTAAATGAGGGAATAATATGTGTGAGGGTACCCCAGGAGAGTTCCAAATGTGTGTGGGTAGAATATATATCCCACGAGGGTAAAATTTAAAAAAATTTAAAAAAATTTTTTTTGGACTTAGTCATTTTTCCGGCGTTTATCAGACTTTCAGATAGGGGAAATGTGAGTGAGCGTTCCGATTTCGGTTCCAGAGCGATTCGCCCAATGAGTCCTTGATATTTAGTCGTTTTCAGCCAATTTTCTGGATTTTTGAAAATTTCACTTTTTTTGTGAAAATATCCACTAAATGAGGGAATAATATGTGTGAGGGTACCCCAGGAGAGTTCCAAATGTGTGTGGGTAGAATATATATCCCACGGGGGTAAAATTGAAAAAAGTTGAAAAAAATTTTTTTTTGGACTTAGTCATTTTTCCGGCGTTTATCAGACTTTCAGATAGGGGAAATGTCAGTGAGCATTCCGATCTCAGTTCCAGAGCGATTCGCCCAATGAGTCCTTGATATTTAGTCGTTTTCAGCCAATTTTCTGGATTTTTGAAAATTTCACTTTTTTGTGAAAATATCCACTAAATGAGGGAATAATATGTGTGAGGGTACCCCAGGAGAGTTCCAAATGTGTGTGGGTAGAATATATATCCCACGGGGGTAAAATTGAAAAAAGTTGAAAAAAATTTTTTTTTGGACTTAGTCATTTTTCCAGCGTTTATCAGACTTTCAGATAGGGGAAATGTCAGTGAGCATTCCGATTTCAGTTCCAGAGCGATTCGCCCAATGAGTCCTTGATATTTAGTCGTTTTCAGTCAATATTTTGGAATTTTGAAAATTTCACTTTTTTGTGAAAATATCCACTAAATGAGGGAATAATATGTGTGAGGGAACCCCAGGAGAGTTCCAAATGTGTGTGAGTAGAATATATATCCCACGGGGGTAAAAATGATAAAAGTTTAAAAAATTTTTTTTTTGAACTTAGTCATTTTTCCAGCGTTTATCAGACTTTCAGATAGGGGAAATGTCAGTGAGCGTTCCGATTTCAGTTCCAGAGCAATTCGCCCAATGAGTCCTTGATATTTAGTCGTTTTCAGCCAATATTTTGGAATTTTGAAAATTTCACTTTTTTGTGAAAATATCCACTAAATGAGGGAATAATATGTGTGAGGGTACCCCAGGAGAGTTCCAAATGTGTGTGGGTAGAATATATATCCCACGGGGGTAAAATTGAAAAAAGTTGAAAAAAATTTTTTTTTGGACTTAGTCATTTTTCCGGCGTTTATCAGACTTTCAGATAGGGGAAATGTCAGTGAGCATTCCGATCTCAGTTCCAGAGCGATTCGCCCAATGAGTCCTTGATATTTAGTCGTTTTCAGCCAATTTTCTGGATTTTTGAAAATTTCACTTTTTTGTGAAAATATCCACTAAATGAGGGAATAATATGTGTGAGGGAACCCCAGGAGAGTTCCAAATGTGTGTGAGTAGAATATATATCCCACGGGGGTAAAAATGAAAAAAGTTTAAAAAATTTTTTTTTTGAACTTAGTCATTTTTCCGGCGTTTATCAGACTTTCAGATAGGGGAAATGTCAGTGAGCGTTCCGATTTCAGTTCCAGAGCAATTCGCCCAATGAGTCCTTGATATTTAGTCGTTTTCAGCCAATATTTTGGAATTTTGAAAATTTCACTTTTTTGTGAAAATATCCACTAAATGAGGGAATAATATGTGTGAGGGTACCCCAGGAGAGTTCCAAATGTGTGTGGGTAGAATATATATCCCACGGGGGTAAAATTGAAAAAAGTTGAAAAAAATTTTTTTTTGGACTTAGTCATTTTTCCGGCGTTTATCAGACTTTCAGATAGGGGAAATGTCAGTGAGCGCTCCGATTTCAGTTCCAGAGCAATTCGCCCAATGAGTCCTTGATATTTAGTCGTTTTCAGCCAATTTTCTGGATTTTTGAAAATTTCACTTTTTTGTGAAAATATCCACTAAATGAGGGAATAATATGTGTGAGGGTAGCCCAGGAGAGTTCCAAATGTGTGTGGGTAGAATATATATCCCACGGGGGTAAAATTGAAAAAAGATGAAAAAAATTTTTTTTTTACACTTAGTCATTTTTCCGGCGTTTATCAGACTTTCAGATAGGGGAAATGTCAGTGAGCATTCCGATTTCAGTTCCAGAGCGATTCGCCCAATGAGTCCTTGATATTTAGTCGTTTTCAGCCAATATTTTGGATTTTTGAAAATTTCACTTTTTTGTGAAAATATCCACTAAATGAGGGAATAATATGTGTGAGGGTACCCCAGGAGAGTTCCAAATGTGTGTGGGAAGAATATATATCCCACGGGGGTAAAATTGAAAAAAGTTGAAAAAAATTTTTTTTTGGACTTAGTCATTTTTCCGGCGTTTATCAGACTTTCAGATAGGGGAAATGTGAGTGAGCGTTCCGATTTCGGTTCCAGAGCGATTCGCCCAATGAGTCCTTGATATTTAGTCGTTTTCAGCCAATTTTCTGGATTTTTGAAAATTTCACTTTTTTGTGAAAATATCCACTAAATGAGGGAATAATATGTGTGAGGGTACCCCAGGAGAGTTCCAAATGTGTGTGGGTAGAATATATATCCCACGGGGATAAAATTGAAAAAAGTTGAAAAAAAAATTTTTTTTGGACTTAGTCATTTTTCCGGCGTTTATCAGACTTTCAGATAGGGGAAATGTCAGTGAGCATTCCGATTTCAGTTCCAGAGCAATTCGCCCAATGAGTCCTTGATATTTAGTCGTTTTCAGCCAATTTTCTGGATTTTTGAAAATTTCACTTTTTTGTGAAAATATCCACTAAATGAGGGAATAATATGTGTGAGGGAACCCCAGGAGAGTTCCAAATGTGTGTGAGTAGAATATATATCCCACGGGGGTAAAAATGAAAAAAGTTTAAAAAAATTTTTTTTTGAACTTCGTCATTTTTCCGGCGTTTATCAGACTTTCAGATAGGGGAAATGTGAGTGAGCGTTCCGATTTCGGTTCCAGAGCGATTCGCCCAATGAGTCCTTGATATTTAGTCGTTTTCAGCCAATTTTCTGGATTTTTGAAAATTTCACTTTTTTTGTGAAAATATCCACTAAATGAGGGAATAATATGTGTGAGGGTACCCCAGGAGAGTTCCAAATGTGTGTGGGAAGAATATATATCCCACGGGGGTAAAATTGAAAAAAGTTGAAAAAAATTTTTTTTTGGATTTAGTCATTTTTCCGGCGTTTATCAGACTTTCAGATAGGGGAAATGTCAGTGAGCGCTCCGATTTCAGTTCCAGAGCAATTCGCCCAATGAGTCCTTGATATTTAGTCGTTTTCAGCCAATTTTCTGGATTTTTGAAAATTTCACTTTTTTGTGAAAATATCCACTAACTGAGGGAATAATATGTGTGAGGGTAGCCCAGGAGAGTTCCAAATGTGTGTGGGTAGAATATATATCCCACGGGGGTAAAATTGAAAAAAGATGAAAAAAATTTTTTTTTTACACTTAGTCATTTTTCCGGCGTTTATCAGACTTTCAGATAGGGGAAATGTCAGTGAGCATTCCGATTTCAGTTCCAGAGCGATTCGCCCAATGAGTCCTTGATATTTAGTCGTTTTCAGCCAATATTTTGGATTTTTGAAAATTTCACTTTTTTGTGAAAATATCCACTAAATGAGGGAATAATATGTGTGAGGGTACCCCAGGAGAGTTCCAAATGTGTGTGGGAAGAATATATATCCCACGGGGGTAAAATTGAAAAAAGTTGAAAAAAATTTTTTTTTGGACTTAGTCATTTTTCCGGCGTTTATCAGACTTTCAGATAGGGGAAATGTGAGTGAGCGTTCCGATTTCGGTTCCAGAGCGATTCGCCCAATGAGTCCTTGATATTTAGTCGTTTTCAGCCAATTTTCTGGATTTTTGAAAATTTCACTTTTTTGTGAAAATATCCACTAAATGAGGGAATAATATGTGTGAGGGTACCCCAGGAGAGTTCCAAATGTGTGTGGGTAGAATATATATCCCACGGGGATAAAATTGAAAAAAGTTGAAAAAAAAATTTTTTTTGGACTTAGTCATTTTTCCGGCGTTTATCAGACTTTCAGATAGGGGAAATGTCAGTGAGCATTCCGATTTCAGTTCCAGAGCAATTCGCCCAATGAGTCCTTGATATTTAGTCGTTTTCAGCCAATTTTCTGGATTTTTGAAAATTTCACTTTTTTGTGAAAATATCCACTAAATGAGGGAATAATATGTGTGAGGGAACCCCAGGAGAGTTCCAAATGTGTGTGAGTAGAATATATATCCCACGGGGGTAAAAATGAAAAAAGTTTAAAAAAATTTTTTTTTGAACTTAGTCATTTTTCCGGCGTTTATCAGACTTTCAGATAGGGGAAATGTGAGTGAGCGTTCCGATTTCGGTTCCAGAGCGATTCGCCCAATGAGTCCTTGATATTTAGTCGTTTTCAGCCAATTTTCTGGATTTTTGAAAATTTCACTTTTTTTGTGAAAATATCCACTAAATGAGGGAATAATATGTGTGAGGGTACCCCAGGAGAGTACCAAATGTGTGTGGGAAGAATATATATCCCACGGGGGTAAAATTGAAAAAAGTTGAAAAAAATATTTTTTTGGACTTAGTCATTTTTCCAGTGTTTATCAGACTTTCAGATAGGGGAAATGTCAGTGAGCATTCCGATTTCAGTTCCAGAGTGATTTGCCCAATGAGTCCTTGATATTTAGTCGTTTTCAGCCAATATTTTGGATTTTTGAAAATTTCACTTTTTTGTGAAAATATCCACTAAATGAGGGAATAATATGTGTGAGGGTACCACAGGAGAGTTCCAAATGTGTGTGGGTAGAATATATATCCCACGGGGGTAAAATTTAAAAAAATTTAAAAAAATTTTTTTTGGACTTAGTCATTTTTCCGGCGTTTATCAGACTTTCAGATAGGGGAAATGTGAGTGAGCGTTCCGATTTCGGTTCCAGAGCGATTCGCCCAATGAGTCCTTGATATTTAGTCGTTTTCAGCCAATTTTCTGGATTTTTGAAAATTTCACTTTTTTGTGAAAATATCCACTAAATGAGGGAATAATATGTGTGAGGGAACCCCAGGAGAGTTCCAAATGTGTGTGAGTAGAATATATATCCCACGGGGGTAAAAATGAAAAAAGTTTAAAAAATTTTTTTTTTGAACTTAGTCATTTTTCCGGCGTTTATCAGACTTTCAGATAGGGGAAATGTCAGTGAGCGTTCCGATTTCAGTTCCAGAGCAATTCGCCCAATGAGTCCTTGATATTTAGTCGTTTTCAGCCAATTTTCTGGATTTTTGAAAATTTCACTTTTTTGTGAAAATATCCGCTAAATGAGGGAATAATATGTGTGAGGGTACCCCAGGAGAGTTCCAAATGTGTGTGGGTAGAATATATATCCCACGGGGGTAAAATTGAAAAAAGTTGAAAAAAATTTTTTTTTGGACTTAGTCATTTTTCCAGCGTTTATCAGACTTTCAGATAGGGGAAATGTCAGTGAGCATTCCGATTTCAGTTCCAGAGCGATTCGCCCAATGAGTCCTTGATATTTAGTCGTTTTCAGCCAATATTTTGGAATTTTGAAAATTTCACTTTTTTGTGAAAATATCCACTAAATGAGGGAATAATATGTGTGAGGGTACCCCAGGAGAGTTCCAAATGTGTGTGGGTAGAATATATATCCCACGGGGGTAAAATTGAAAAAAGTTGAAAAAAATTTTTTTTTGGACTTAGTCATTTTTCCGGCGTTTATCAGACTTTCAGATAGGGGAAATGTCAGTGAGCGCTCCGATTTCAGTTCCAGAGCAATTCGCCCAATGAGTCCTTGATATTTAGTCGTTTTCAGCCAATTTTCTGGATTTTTGAAAATTTCACTTTTTTGTGAAAATATCCACTAAATGAGGGAATAATATGTGTGAGGGTAGCCCAGGAGAGTTCCAAATGTGTGTGGGTAGAATATATATCCCACGGGGGTAAAATTGAAAAAAGATGAAAAAAATTTTTTTTTTACACTTAGTCATTTTTCCGGCGTTTATCAGACTTTCAGATAGGGGAAATGTCAGTGAGCATTCCGATTTCAGTTCCAGAGCGATTCGCCCAATGAGTCCTTGATATTTAGTCGTTTTCAGCCAATATTTTGGATTTTTGAAAATTTCACTTTTTTGTGAAAATATCCACTAAATGAGGGAATAATATGTGTGAGGGTACCCCAGGAGAGTTCCAAATGTGTGTGGGAAGAATATATATCCCACGGGGGTAAAATTGAAAAAAGTTGAAAAAAATTTTTTTTTGGACTTAGTCATTTTTCCGGCGTTTATCAGACTTTCAGATAGGGGAAATGTGAGTGAGCGTTCCGATTTCGGTTCCAGAGCGATTCGCCCAATGAGTCCTTGATATTTAGTCGTTTTCAGCCAATTTTCTGGATTTTTGAAAATTTCACTTTTTTGTGAAAATATCCACTAAATGAGGGAATAATATGTGTGAGGGTACCCCAGGAGAGTTCCAAATGTGTGTGGGTAGAATATATATCCCACGGGGATAAAATTGAAAAAAGTTGAAAAAAAAATTTTTTTTGGACTTAGTCATTTTTCCGGCGTTTATCAGACTTTCAGATAGGGGAAATGTCAGTGAGCGTTCCGATTTCAGTTCCAGAGCAATTCGCCCAATGAGTCCTTGATATTTAGTCGTTTTCAGCCAATTTTCTGGATTTTTGAAAATTTCACTTTTTTGTGAAAATATCCACTAAATGAGGGAATAATATGTGTGAGGGAACCCCAGGAGAGTTCCAAATGTGTGTGAGTAGAATATATATCCCACGGGGGTAAAAATGAAAAAAGTTTAAAAAAATTTTTTTTTGAACTTAGTCATTTTTCCGGCGTTTATCAGACTTTCAGATAGGGGAAATGTGAGTGAGCGTTCCGATTTCGGTTCCAGAGCGATTCGCCCAATGAGTCCTTGATATTTAGTCGTTTTCAGCCAATTTTCTGGATTTTTGAAAATTTCACTTTTTTTGTGAAAATATCCACTAAATGAGGGAATAATATGTGTGAGGGTACCCCAGGAGAGTTCCAAATGTGTGTGGGAAGAATATATATCCCACGGGGGTAAAATTGAAAAAAGTTGAAAAAAATATTTTTTTGGACTTAGTCATTTTTCCAGTGTTTATCAGACTTTCAGATAGGGGAAATGTCAGTGAGCATTCCGATTTCAGTTCCAGAGTGATTTGCCCAATGAGTCCTTGATATTTAGTCGTTTTCAGCCAATATTTTGGATTTTTGAAAATTTCACTTTTTTGTGAAAATATCCACTAAATGAGGGAATAATATGTGTGAGGGTACCACAGGAGAGTTCCAAATGTGTGTGGGTAGAATATATATCCCACGGGGGTAAAATTTAAAAAAATTTAAAAAAATTTTTTTTGGACTTAGTCATTTTTCCGGCGTTTATCAGACTTTCAGATAGGGGAAATGTGAGTGAGCGTTCCGATTTCGGTTCCAGAGCGATTCGCCCAATGAGTCCTTGATATTTAGTCGTTTTCAGCCAATTTTCTGGATTTTTGAAAATTTCACTTTTTTGTGAAAATATCCACTAAATGAGGGAATAATATGTGTGAGGGAACCCCAGGAGAGTTCCAAATGTGTGTGAGTAGAATATATATCCCACGGGGGTAAAAATGAAAAAAGTTTAAAAAATTTTTTTTTTGAACTTAGTCATTTTTCCGGCGTTTATCAGACTTTCAGATAGGGGAAATGTCAGTGAGCGTTCCGATTTCAGTTCCAGAGCAATTCGCCCAATGAGTCCTTGATATTTAGTCGTTTTCAGCCAATTTTCTGGATTTTTGAAAATTTCACTTTTTTGTGAAAATATCCACTAAATGAGGGAATAATATGTGTGAGGGTACCCCAGGAGAGTTCCAAATGTGTGTGGGTAGAATATATATCCCACGGGGGTAAAATTGAAAAAAGTTGAAAAAAATTTTTTTTTGGACTTAGTCATTTTTCCAGCGTTTATCAGACTTTCAGATAGGGGAAATGTCAGTGAGCATTCCGATTTCAGTTCCAGAGCGATTCGCCCAATGAGTCCTTGATATTTAGTCGTTTTCAGCCAATATTTTGGAATTTTGAAAATTTCACTTTTTTGTGAAAATATCCACTAAATGAGGGAATAATATGTGTGAGGGTACCCCAGGAGAGTTCCAAATGTGTGTGGGTAGAATATATATCCCACGGGGGTAAAATTGAAAAAAGTTGAAAAAAATTTTTTTTTGGACTTAGTCATTTTTCCGGCGTTTATCAGACTTTCAGATAGGGGAAATGTCAGTGAGCGCTCCGATTTCAGTTCCAGAGCAATTCGCCCAATGAGTCCTTGATATTTAGTCGTTTTCAGCCAATTTTCTGGATTTTTGAAAATTTCACTTTTTTGTGAAAATATCCACTAAATGAGGGAATAATATGTGTGAGGGTAGCCCAGGAGAGTTCCAAATGTGTGTGGGTAGAATATATATCCCACGGGGGTAAAATTGAAAAAAGATGAAAAAAATTTTTTTTTTACACTTAGTCATTTTTCCGGCGTTTATCAGACTTTCAGATAGGGGAAATGTCAGTGAGCATTCCGATTTCAGTTCCAGAGCGATTCGCCCAATGAGTCCTTGATATTTAGTCGTTTTCAGCCAATATTTTGGATTTTTGAAAATTTCACTTTTTTGTGAAAATATCCACTAAATGAGGGAATAATATGTGTGAGGGTACCCCAGGAGAGTTCCAAATGTGTGTGGGAAGAATATATATCCCACGGGGGTAAAATTGAAAAAAGTTGAAAAAAATTTTTTTTTGGACTTAGTCATTTTTCCGGCGTTTATCAGAATTTCAGATAGGGGAAATGTGAGTGAGCGTTCCGATTTCGGTTCCAGAGCGATTCGCCCAATGAGTCCTTGATATTTAGTCGTTTTCAGCCAATTTTCTGGATTTTTGAAAATTTCACTTTTTTGTGAAAATATCCACTAAATGAGGGAATAATATGTGTGAGGGTACCCCAGGAGAGTTCCAAATGTGTGTGGGTAGAATATATATCCCACGGGGATAAAATTGAAAAAAGTTGAAAAAAAAATTTTTTTTGGACTTAGTCATTTTTCCGGCGTTTATCAGACTTTCAGATAGGGGAAATGTCAGTGAGCGTTCCGATTTCAGTTCCAGAGCAATTCGCCCAATGAGTCCTTGATATTTAGTCGTTTTCAGCCAATTTTCTGGATTTTTGAAAATTTCACTTTTTTGTGAAAATATCCACTAAATGAGGGAATAATATGTGTGAGGGAACCCCAGGAGAGTTCCAAATGTGTGTGAGTAGAATATATATCCCACGGGGGTAAAAATGAAAAAAGTTTAAAAAAATTTTTTTTTGAACTTAGTCATTTTTCCGGCGTTTATCAGACTTTCAGATAGGGGAAATGTGAGTGAGCGTTCCGATTTCGGTTCCAGAGCGATTCGCCCAATGAGTCCTTGATATTTAGTCGTTTTCAGCCAATTTTCTGGATTTTTGAAAATTTCACTTTTTTTGTGAAAATATCCACTAAATGAGGGAATAATATGTGTGAGGGTACCCCAGGAGAGTTCCAAATGTGTGTGGGAAGAATATATATCCCACGGGGGTAAAATTGAAAAAAGTTGAAAAAAATATTTTTTTGGACTTAGTCATTTTTCCAGTGTTTATCAGACTTTCAGATAGGGGAAATGTCAGTGAGCATTCCGATTTCAGTTCCAGAGTGATTTGCCCAATGAGTCCTTGATATTTAGTCGTTTTCAGCCAATATTTTGGATTTTTGAAAATTTCACTTTTTTGTGAAAATATCCACTAAATGAGGGAATAATATGTGTGAGGGTACCACAGGAGAGTTCCAAATGTGTGTGGGTAGAATATATATCCCACGGGGGTAAAATTTAAAAAAATTTAAAAAAATTTTTTTTGAACTTAGTCATTTTTCCGGCGTTTATCAGACTTTCAGATAGGGGAAATGTCAGTGAGCGTTCCGATTTCAGTTCCAGAGCAATTCGCCCAATGAGTCCTTGATATTTAGTCGTTTTCAGCCAATTTTCTGGATTTTTGAAAATTTCACTTTTTTGTGAAAATATCCACTAAATGAGGGAATAATATGTGTGAGGGTACCCCAGGAGAGTTCCAAATGTGTGTGGGTAGAATATATATCCCACGGGGGTAAAATTGAAAAAAGTTGAAAAAAATTTTTTTTTGGACTTAGTCATTTTTCCAGCGTTTATCAGACTTTCAGATAGGGGAAATGTCAGTGAGCATTCCGATTTCAGTTCCAGAGCGATTCGCCCAATGAGTCCTTGATATTTAGTCGTTTTCAGCCAATATTTTGGAATTTTGAAAATTTCACTTTTTTGTGAAAATATCCACTAAATGAGGGAATAATATGTGTGAGGGTACCCCAGGAGAGTTCCAAATGTGTGTGGGTAGAATATATATCCCACGGGGGTAAAATTGAAAAAAGTTTAAAAAAATATTTTTTTGGACTTAGTCATTTTTCCAGCCTTTATCAGACTTTCAGATAGGGGAAATGTCAGTGAGCGTTCCGATTTCAGTTCCAGAGCAATTCGCCCAATGAGTCCTTGATATTTAGTCGTTTTCAGCCAATTTTCTGGATTTTTGAAAATTTCACTTTTTTGTGAAAATATCCACTAAATGAGGGAATAATATGTGTGAGGGTACCCCAGGAGAGTTCCAAATGTGTGTGGGTAGAATATATATCCCACGGGGGTAAAATTGAAAAAAGTTGAAAAAAATTTTTTTTTGGACTTAGTCATTTTTCCAGCGTTTATCAGACTTTCAGATAGGGGAAATGTTAGTGAGCATTCCGATTTCAGTTCCAGAGCGATTCGCCCAATGAGTCCTTGATATTTAGTCGTTTTCAGCCAATATTTTGGAATTTTGAACATTTCACTTTTTTGTGAAAATATCCACTAAATGAGGGAATAATATGTGTGAGGGTACCCCAGGAGAGTTCCAAATGTGTGTGGGTAGAATATATATCCCACGGGGGTAAAATTGAAAAAAGTTTAAAAAAATATTTTTTTGGACTTAGTCATTTTTCCAGCGTTTATCAGACTTTCAGATAGGGGAAATGTCAGTGAGCATTCCGATTTCAGTTCCAGAGTGATTCCCCCAATGAGTCCTTGATATTTAGTCGTTTTCAGCCAATATTTTGGATTTTTGAAAATTTCACTTTTTTGTGAAAATATCCACTAAATGAGGGAATAATATGTGTGAGGGTACCCCAGGAGAGTTCCAAATGTGTGTGGGTAGAATATATATCCCACGGGGGTAAAATTGAAAAAAGTTTAAAAAAATATTTTTTTGGACTTAGTCATTTTTCCAGCGTTTATCAGACTTTCAGATAGGGGAAATGTCAGTGAGCGTTCCGATTTCAGTTCCAGAGCAATTCGCCCAATGAGTCCTTGATATTTAGTCGTTTTCAGCCAATTTTCTGGATTTTTGAAAATTTCACTTTTTTGTGAAAATATCCACTAAATGAGGGAATAATATGTGTGAGGGTACCCCAGGAGAGTTCCAAATGTGTGTGGGTAGAATATATATCCCACGGGGGTAAAATTGAAAAAAGTTGAAAAAAATTTTTTTTTGGACTTAGTCATTTTTCCAGCGTTTATCAGACTTTCAGATAGGGGAAATGTCAGTGAGCATTCCGATTTCAGTTCCAGAGCGATTCGCCCAATGAGTCCTTGATATTTAGTCGTTTTCAGCCAATATTTTGGAATTTTGAAAATTTCACTTTTTTGTGAAAATATCCACTAAATGAGGGAATAATATGTGTGAGGGTACCCCAGGAGAGTTCCAAATGTGTGTGGGTAGAATATATATCCCACGGGGGTAAAATTGAAAAAAGTTTAAAAAAATATTTTTTTGGACTTAGTCATTTTTCCAGCGTTTATCAGACTTTCAGATAGGGGAAATGTCAGTGAGCGTTCCGATTTCAGTTCCAGAGCAATTCGCCCAATGAGTCCTTGATATTTAGTCGTTTTCAGCCAATTTTCTGGATTTTTGAAAATTTCACTTTTTTGTGAAAATATCCACTAAATGAGGGAATAATATGTGTGAGGGTACCCCAGGAGAGTTCCAAATGTGTGTGGGTAGAATATATATCCCACGGGGGTAAAATTGAAAAAAGTTGAAAAAAATTTTTTTTTGGACTTAGTCATTTTTCCAGCGTTTATCAGACTTTCAGATAGGGGAAATGTCAGTGAGCATTCCGATTTCAGTTCCAGAGCGATTCGCCCAATGAGTCCTTGATATTTAGTCGTTTTCAGCCAATATTTTGGAATTTTGAACATTTCACTTTTTTGTGAAAATATCCACTAAATGAGGGAATAATATGTGTGAGGGTACCCCAGGAGAGTTCCAAATGTGTGTGGGTAGAATATATATCCCACGGGGGTAAAATTGAAAAAAGTTTAAAAAAATATTTTTTTGGACTTAGTCATTTTTCCAGCGTTTATCAGACTTTCAGATAGGGGAAATGTCAGTGAGCATTCCGATTTCAGTTCCAGAGTGATTCCCCCAATGAGTCCTTGATATTTAGTCGTTTTCAGCCAATATTTTGGATTTTTGAAAATTTCACTTTTTTGTGAAAATATCCACTAAATGAGGGAATAATATGTGTGAGGGTACCCCAGGAGAGTTCCAAATGTGTGTGGGTAGAATATATATCCCACGGGGGTAAAATTGAAAAAAGTTTAAAAAAATATTTTTTTGGACTTAGTCATTTTTCCAGCGTTTATCAGACTTTCAGATAGGGGAAATGTCAGTGAGCGTTCCGATTTCAGTTCCAGAGCAATTCGCCCAATGAGTCCTTGATATTTAGTCGTTTTCAGCCAATTTTCTGGATTTTTGAAAATTTCACTTTTTTGTGAAAATATCCACTAAATGAGGGAATAATATGTGTGAGGGTACCCCAGGAGAGTTCCAAATGTGTGTGGGTAGAATATATATCCCACGGGGGTAAAATTGAAAAAAGTTGAAAAAAATTTTTTTTTGGACTTAGTCATTTTTCCAGCGTTTATCAGACTTTCAGATAGGGGAAATGTCAGTGAGCATTCCGATTTCAGTTCCAGAGCGATTCGCCCAATGAGTCCTTGATATTTAGTCGTTTTCAGCCAATATTTTGGAATTTTGAACATTTCACTTTTTTGTGAAAATATCCACTAAATGAGGGAATAATATGTGTGAGGGTACCCCAGGAGAGTTCCAAATGTGTGTGGGTAGAATATATATCCCACGGGGGTAAAATTGAAAAAAGTTTAAAAAAATATTTTTTTGGACTTAGTCATTTTTCCAGCGTTTATCAGACTTTCAGATAGGGGAAATGTCAGTGAGCATTCCGATTTCAGTTCCAGAGTGATTCCCCCAATGAGTCCTTGATATTTAGTCGTTTTCAGCCAATATTTTGGATTTTTGAAAATTTCACTTTTTTGTGAAAATATCCACTAAATGAGGGAATAATATGTGTGAGGGTACCCCAGGAGAGTTCCAAATGTGTGTGGGTAGAATATATATCCCACGGGGGTAAAATTGAAAAAAGTTTAAAAAAATATTTTTTTGGACTTAGTCATTTTTCCAGCGTTTATCAGACTTTCAGATAGGGGAAATGTCAGTGAGCGTTCCGATTTCAGTTCCAGAGCAATTCGCCCAATGAGTCCTTGATATTTAGTCGTTTTCAGCCAATTTTCTGGATTTTTGAAAATTTCACTTTTTTGTGAAAATATCCACTAAATGAGGGAATAATATGTGTGAGGGTACCCCAGGAGAGTTCCAAATGTGTGTGGGTAGAATATATATCCCACGGGGGTAAAATTGAAAAAAGTTGAAAAAAATTTTTTTTTGGACTTAGTCATTTTTCCAGCGTTTATCAGACTTTCAGATAGGGGAAATGTCAGTGAGCATTCCGATTTCAGTTCCAGAGCGATTCGCCCAATGAGTCCTTGATATTTAGTCGTTTTCAGCCAATATTTTGGAATTTTGAAAATTTCACTTTTTTGTGAAAATATCCACTAAATGAGGGAATAATATGTGTGAGGGTACCCCAGGAGAGTTCCAAATGTGTGTGGGTAGAATATATATCCCACGGGGGTAAAATTGAAAAAAGTTTAAAAAAATATTTTTTTGGACTTAGTCATTTTTCCAGCGTTTATCAGACTTTCAGATAGGGGAAATGTCAGTGAGCATTCCGATTTCAGTTCCAGAGTGATTCCCCCAATGAGTCCTTGATATTTAGTCGTTTTCAGCCAATATTTTGGATTTTTGAAAATTTCACTTTTCTGTGAAAATATCCACTAAATGAGGGAATAATATGTGTGAGGGTAGCCCAGGAGAGTTCCAAATGTGTGTGGGTAGAATATATATCCCACGGGGGTAAAATTGAAAAAAGTTGAAAAAAATTTTTTTTTGGACTTAGTCATTTTTCCGGCGTTTATCAGACTTTCAGATAGGGGAAATGTCAGTGAGCGCTCCGATTTCAGTTCCAGAGCAATTCGCCCAATGAGTCCTTGATATTTAGTCGTTTTCAGCCAATTTTCTGGATTTTTGAAAATTTCACTTTTTTGTGAAAATATCCACTAAATGAGGGAATAATATGTGTGAGGGTACCCCAGGAGAGTTCCAAATGTGTGTGGGTAGAATATATATCCCACGGGGGTAAAATTGAAAAAAGTTGAAAAAAATTTTTTTTTGGACTTAGTCATTTTTCCAGCGTTTATCAGACTTTCAGATAGGGGAAATGTCAGTGAGCATTCCGATTTCAGTTCCAGAGCGATTCGCCCAATGAGTCCTTGATATTTAGTCGTTTTCAGCCAATATTTTGGAATTTTGAAAATTTCACTTTTTTGTGAAAATATCCACTAAATGAGGGAATAATATGTGTGAGGGTACCCCAGGAGAGTTCCACATGTGTGTGGGTAGAATATATATCCCACGGGGGTAAAATTGAAAAAAGTTTAAAAAAATATTTTTTTGGACTTAGTCATTTTTCCAGCGTTTATCAGACTTTCAGATAGGGGAAATGTCAGTGAGCATTCCGATTTCAGTTCCAGAGTGATTCCCCCAATGAGTCCTTGATATTTAGTCGTTTTCAGCCAATATTTTGGATTTTTGAAAATTTCACTTTTTTGTGAAAATATCCACTAAATGAGGGAATAATATGTGTGAGGGTAGCCCAGGAGAGTTCCAAATGTGTGTGGGTAGAATATATATCCCACGGGGGTAAAATTGAAAAAAGTTGAAAAAAATTTTTTTTTGGACTTAGTCATTTTTCCGGCGTTTATCAGACTTTCAGATAGGGGAAATGTCAGTGAGCGCTCCGATTTCAGTTCCAGAGCAATTCGCCCAATGAGTCCTTGATATTTAGTCGTTTTCAGCCAATTTTCTGGATTTTTGAAAATTTCACTTTTTTGTGAAAATATCCACTAAATGAGGGAATAATATGTGTGAGGGTAGCCCAGGAGAGTTCCAAATGTGTGTGGGTAGAATATATATCCCACGGGGGAAAAATTGAAAAAAGATGAAAAAAATTTTTTTTTACACTTAGTCATTTTTCCGGCGTTTATCAGACTTTCAGATAGGGGAAATGTCAGTGAGCATTCCGATTTCAGTTCCAGAGCGATTCGCCCAATGAGTGCTTGATATTTAGTCGTTTTCAGCCAATATTTTGGATTTTTGAAAATTTCACTTTTTTGTGAAAATATCCACTAAATGAGGGAATAATATGTGTGAGGGTACCCCAGGAGAGTTCCAAATGTGTGTGGGTAGAATATATATCCCACGGGGTAAAATTGAAAAAAGTTGAAAAAAAATTTTTTTTGGACTTAGTCATTTTTCCGGCGTTTATCAGACTTTCAGATAGGGGAAATGTCAGTGAGCGTTCCAATTTCAGTTCCAGAGCAATTCGCCCAATGAGTCCTTGATATTTAGTCGTTTTCAGCCAATTTTCTGGATTTTTGAAAATTTCACTTTTTTGTGAAAATATCCACTAAATGAGGGAATAATATGTGTGAGGGTACCCCAGGAGAGTTCCACATGTGTGTGGGTAGAATATATATCCCACGGGGTAAAATTGAAAAAAGTTAAAAAAAATTTTTTTTTGGACTTAGTCATTTTTCCGGCGTTTATCAGACTTTCAGATAGGGGAAATGTCAGTGAGCGTTCCGATTTCAGTTCCAGAGCAATTCGCCCAATGAGTCCTTGATATTTAGTCGTTTTCAGCCAATTTTCTGGATTTTTGAAAATTTCACTTTTTTGTGAAAATATCCACTAAATGAGGGAATAATATGTGTGAGGGTACCCCAGGAGAGTTCCAAATGTGTGTGGGTAGAATATATATCCCACGAGGGTAAAATTTAAAAAAATTTTAAAAAATTTTTTTTGGACTTAGTCATTTTTCCGGCGTTTATCAGACTTTCAGATAGGGGAAATGTGAGTGAGCGTTCCGATTTCGGTTCCAGAGCGATTCGCCCAATGAGTCCTTGATATTTAGTCGTTTTCAGCCAATTTTCTGGATTTTTGAAAATTTCACTTTTTTTGTGAAAATATCCACTAAATGAGGGAATAATATGTGTGAGGGTACCCCAGGAGAGTTCCAAATGTGTGTGGGTAGAATATATATCCCACGGGGGTAAAATTGAAAAAAGTTGAAAAAAAATTTTTTTTGAACTTAGTCATTTTTCCAGCGTTTATCAGACTTTCAGATAGGGGAAATGTCAGTGAGCATTCCGATTTCAGTTCCAGAGTGATTCGCCCAATGAGTCCTTGATATTTAGTCGTTTTCAGCCAATATTTTGGAATTTTGAAAATTTCACTTTTTTGTGAAAATATCCACTAAATGAGGGAATAATATGTGTGAGGGTACCCCAGGAGAGTTCCAAATGTGTGTGGGTAGAATATATATCCCACGGGGGTAAAATTGAAAAAAGTTGAAAAAAATATTTTTTTGAACTTAGTCATTTTTCCAGCGTTTATCAGACTTTCAGATAGGGGAAATGTGAGTGAGCATTCCGATTTCGGTTCCAGAGCGATTCGCCCAATCAGTCCTTGATATTTAGTCGTTTTCAGCCAATTTTCTGGATTTTTGAAAATTTCATTTTTTTGTGAAAATATCCACTAAATGAGGGAATAATATGTGTGAGGGTAGCCCAGGAGAGTTCCAAATGTGTGTGGGTAGAATATATATCCCACGGGGATAAAATTGAAAAAAGTTGAAAAAAAAATTTTTTTTGGACTTAGTCATTTTTCCGGCGTTTATCAGACTTTCAGATAGGGGAAATGTCAGTGAGCGTTCCGATTTCAGTTCCAGAGCAATTCGCCCAATGAGTCCTTGATATTTAGTCGTTTTCAGCCAATTTTCTGGATTTTTGAAAATTTCACTTTTTTGTGAAAATATCCACTAAATGAGGGAATAATGTGTGAGGGTACCCCAGGAGAGTTCCAAATGTGTGTGGGTAGAATATATATCCCACGGGGTAAAATTGAAAAAAGTTGAAAAAAATTTTTTTTTGGACTTAGTCATTTTTCCGGCGTTTATCAGACTTTCAGATAGGGGAAATGTGAGTGAGCGTTCCGATTTCGGTTCCAGAGCGATTCGCCCAATCAGTCCTTGATATTTAGTCGTTTTCAGCCAATTTTCTGGATTTTTGAAAATTTCACTTTTTTGTGAAAATATCCACTAAATGAGGGAATAATATGTGTGAGGGTACCCCAGGAGAGTTCCAAATGTGTGTGGGTAGAATATATATCCCACGGGGATAAAATTGAAAAAAGTTGAAAAAAAAATTTTTTTTGGACTTAGTCATTTTTCCGGCGTTTATCAGACTTTCAGATAGGGGAAATGTCAGTGAGCGTTCCGATTTCAGTTCCAGAGCAATTCGCCCAATGAGTCCTTGATATTTAGTCGTTTTCAGCCAATTTTCTGGATTTTTGAAAATTTCACTTTTTTGTGAAAATATCCACTAAATGAGGGAATAATATGTGTGAGGGTACCCCAGGAGAGTTCCAAATGTGTGTGGGTAGAATATATATCCCACGGGGTAAAATTGAAAAAAGTTGAAAAAAAATTGTTTTTGGACTTAGTCATTTTTCCGGCGTTTATCAGACTTTCAGATAGGGGAAATGTCAGTGAGCGTTCCAATTTCAGTTCCAGAGCAATTCGCCCAATGAGTCCTTGATATTTAGTCGTTTTCAGCCAATTTTCTGGATTTTTGAAAATTTCACTTTTTTGTGAAAATATCCACTAAATGAGGGAATAATATGTGTGAGGGTACCCCAGGAGAGTTCCAAATGTGTGTGGGTAGAATATATATCCCACGGGGTAAAATTGAAAAAAGTTGAAAAAAATTTTTTTTTGGACTTAGTCATTTTTCCGGCGTTTATCAGACTTTCAGATAGGGGAAATGTGAGTGAGCGTTCCGATTTCGGTTCCAGAGCGATTCGCCCAATGAGTCCTTGATATTTAGTCGTTTTCAGCCAATTTTCTGGATTTTTGAAAATTTCACTTTTTTGTGAAAATATCCACTAAATGAGGGAATAATATGTGTGAGGGTACCCCAGGAGAGTTCCAAATGTGTGTGGGTAGAATATATATCCCACGAGGGTAAAATTTAAAAAAATTTTAAAAAATTTTTTTTGGACTTAGTCATTTTTCCGGCGTTTATCAGACTTTCAGATAGGGGAAATGTGAGTGAGCGTTCCGATTTCGGTTCCAGAGCGATTCGCCCAATGAGTCCTTGATATTTAGTCGTTTTCAGCCAATTTTCTGGATTTTTGAAAATTTCACTTTTTTTGTGAAAATATCCACTAAATGAGGGAATAATATGTGTGAGGGTACCCCAGGAGAGTTCCAAATGTGTGTGGGTAGAATATATATCCCACGGGGGTAAAATTGAAAAAAGTTGAAAAAAATTTTTTTTTGGACTTAGTCATTTTTCCGGCGTTTATCAGACTTTCAGATAGGGGAAATGTCAGTGAGCATTCCGATCTCAGTTCCAGAGCGATTCGCCCAATGAGTCCTTGATATTTAGTCGTTTTCAGCCAATTTTCTGGATTTTTGAAAATTTCACTTTTTTGTGAAAATATCCACTAAATGAGGGAATAATATGTGTGAGGGAACCCCAGGAGAGTTCCAAATGTGTGTGAGTAGAATATATATCCCACGGGGGTAAAAATGAAAAAAGTTTAAAAATTTTTTTTTTTGAACTTTGTCATTTTTCCGGCGTTTATCAGACTTTCAGATAGGGGAAATGTCAGTGAGCGTTCCGATTTCAGTTCCAGAGCAATTCGCCCAATGAGTCCTTGATATTTAGTCGTTTTCAGCCAATTTTCTGGATTTTTGAAAATTTCACTTTTTTGTGAAAATATCCACTAAATGAGGGAATAATATGTGTGAGGGTACCCCAGGAGAGTTCCAAATGTGTGTGGGTAGAATATATATCCCACGGGGGTAAAATTGAAAAAAGTTGAAAAAAATTTTTTTTTGGACTTAGTCATTTTTCCAGCGTTTATCAGACTTTCAGATAGGGGAAATGTCAGTGAGCATTCCGATTTCAGTTCCAGAGCGATTCGCCCAATGAGTCCTTGATATTTAGTCGTTTTCAGTCAATATTTTGGAATTTTGAAAATTTCACTTTTTTGTGAAAATATCCACTAAATGAGGGAATAATATGTGTGAGGGTACCCCAGGAGAGTTCCAAATGTGTGTGGGTAGAATATATATCCCACGGGGGTAAAATTGAAAAAAGTTTAAAAAAATATTTTTTTGGACTTAGTCATTTTTCCAGCGTTTATCAGACTTTCAGATAGGGGAAATGTCAGTGAGCATTCCGATTTCAGTTCCAGAGTGATTCCCCCAATGAGTCCTTGATATTTAGTCGTTTTCAGCCAATATTTTGGATTTTTGAAAATTTCACTTTTTTGTGAAAATATCCACTAAATGAGGGAATAATATGTGTGAGGGTACCCCAGGAGAGTTCCAAATGTGTGTGGGTAGAATATATATCCCACGGGGGTAAAATTGAAAAAAGTTGAAAAAAATTTTTTTTTGGACTTAGTCATTTTTCCGGCGTTTATCAGACTTTCAGATAGGGGAAATGTCAGTGAGCGCTCCGATTTCAGTTCCAGAGCAATTCGCCCAATGAGTCCTTGATATTTAGTCGTTTTCAGCCAATTTTCTGGATTTTTGAAAATTTCACTTTTTTGTGAAAATATCCACTAAATGAGGGAATAATATGTGTGAGGGTAGCCCAGGAGAGTTCCAAATGTGTGTGGGTAGAATATATATCCCACGGGGGTAAAATTGAAAAAAGATGAAAAAAATTTTTTTTTACACTTAGTCATTTTTCCGGCGTTTATCAGACTTTCAGATAGGGGAAATGTCAGTGAGCATTCCGATTTCAGTTCCAGAGCGATTCGCCCAATGAGTCCTTGATATTTAGTCGTTTTCAGCCAATATTTTGGATTTTTGAAAATTTCACTTTTTTGTGAAAATATCCACTAAATGAGGGAATAATATGTGTGAGGGTACCCCAGGAGAGTTCCAAATGTGTGTGGGTAGAATATATATCCCACGGGGTAAAATTGAAAAAAGTTGAAAAAAAATTTTTTTTGGACTTAGTCATTTTTCCGGCGTTTATCAGACTTTCAGATAGGGGAAATGTCAGTGAGCATTCCGATTTCAGTTCCAGAGCGATTCGCCCAATGAGTCCTTGATATTTAGTCGTTTTCAGCCAATATTTTGGATTTTTGAAAATTTCACTTTTTTGTGAAAATATCCACTAAATGAGGGAATAATATGTGTGAGGGTACCCCAGGAGAGTTCCAAATGTGTGTGGGTAGAATATATATCCCACGGGGTAAAATTGAAAAAAGTTGAAAAAAAATTTTTTTTGGACTTAGTCATTTTTCCGGCGTTTATCAGACTTTCAGATAGGGGAAATGTCAGTGAGCGTTCCGATTTCAGTTCCAGAGCAATTCGCCCAATGAGTCCTTGATATTTAGTCGTTTTCAGCCAATTTTCTGGATTTTTGAAAATTTCACTTTTTTGTGAAAATATCCACTAAATGAGGGAATAATATGTGTGAGGGTACCCCAGGAGAGTTCCAAATGTGTGTGGGTAGAATATATATCCCACGGGGATAAAATTGAAAAAAGTTGAAAAAAAATTTTTTTTGGACTTAGTCATTTTTCCGGCGTTTATCAGACTTTCAGATAGGGGAAATGTCAGTGAGCGTTCCGATTTCAGTTCCAGAGCAATTCGCCCAATGAGTCCTTGATATTTAGTCGTTTTCAGCCAATTTTCTGGATTTTTGAAAATTTCACTTTTTTGTGAAAATATCCACTAAATGAGGGAATAATATGTGTGAGGGAACCCCAGGAGAGTTCCAAATGTGTGTGAGTAGAATATATATCCCACGGGGGTAAAAATGAAAAAAGTTTAAAAAAATTTTTTTTTGAACTTAGTCATTTTTCCGGCGTTTATCAGACTTTCAGATAGGGGAAATGTGAGTGAGCGTTCCGATTTCGGTTCCAGAGCGATTCGCCCAATGAGTCCATGATATTTAGTCGTTTTCAGCCAATTTTCTGGATTTTTGAAAATTTCACTTTTTTGTGAAAATATCCACTAAATGAGGGAATAATATGTGTGAGGGTACCCCAGGAGAGTTCCAAATGTGTGTGGGTAGAATATATATCCCACGAGGGTAAAATTTAAAAAAATTTTAAAAATTTTTTTTTGGACTTAGTCATTTTTCTGGCGTTTATCAGACTTTCAGATAGGGGAAATGTGAGTGAGCGTTCCGATTTCGGTTCCAGAGCGATTCGCCCAATGAGTCCTTGATATTTAGTCGTTTTCAGCCAATTTTCTGGATTTTTGAAAATTTCACTTTTTTGTGAAAATATCCACTAAATGAGGGAATAATATGTGTGAGGGAACCCCAGGAGAGTTCCAAATGTGTGTGAGTATAATATATATCCCACGGGGGTAAAAATGAAAAAAGTTGAAAAAAAATTTTTTTTGAACTTAGTCATTTTTCCAGCGTTTATCAGACTTTCAGATAGGGGAAATGTCAGTGAGCATTCCGATTTCAGTTCCAGAGTGATTCGCCCAATGAGTCCTTGATATTTAGTCGTTTTCAGCCAATATTTTGGAATTTTGAAAATTTCACTTTTTTGTGAAAATATCCACTAAATGAGGGAATAATATGTGTGAGGGTACCCCAGGAGAGTTCCAAATGTGTGTGGGTAGAATATATATCCCACGGGGATAAAATTGAAAAAAGTTGAAAAAAAAATTTTTTTTGGACTTAGTCATTTTTCCGGCGTTTATCAGACTTTCAGATAGGGGAAATGTCAGTGAGCGTTCCGATTTCAGTTCCAGAGCAATTCGCCCAATGAGTCCTTGATATTTAGTCGTTTTCAGCCAATTTTCTGGATTTTTGAAAATTTCACTTTTTTGTGAAAATATCCACTAAATGAGGGAATAATATGTGTGAGGGTACCCCAGGAGAGTTCCAAATGTGTGTGGGTAGAATATATATCCCACGGGGATAAAATTGAAAAAAGTTGAAAAAAAAATTTTTTTTGGACTTAGTCATTTTTCCGGCGTTTATCAGACTTTCAGATAGGGGAAATGTCAGTGAGCGTTCCGATTTCAGTTCCAGAGCAATTCGCCCAATGAGTCCTTGATATTTAGTCGTTTTCAGCCAATTTTCTGGATTTTTGAAAATTTCACTTTTTTGTGAAAATATCCACTAAATGAGGGAATAATATGTGTGAGGGTACCCCAGGAGAGTTCCAAATGTGTGTGGGTAGAATATATATCCCACGGGGTAAAATTGAAAAAAGTTGAAAAAAAATTTTTTTTGGACTTAGTCATTTTTCCGGCGTTTATCAGACTTTCAGATAGGGGAAATGTCAGTGAGCGTTCCGATTTCAGTTCCAGAGCAATTCGCCCAATGAGTCCTTGATATTTAGTCGTTTTCAGCCAATTTTCTGGATTTTTGAAAATTTCACTTTTTTGTGAAAATATCCACTAAATGAGGGAATAATATGTGTGAGGGTACCCCAGGAGAGTTCCAAATGTGTGTGGGTAGAATATATATCCCACGGGGGTAAAAATGAAAAAAGTTGAAAAAAAAATTTTTTTGAACTTAGTCATTTTTCCAGCGTTTATCAGACTTTCAGATAGGGGAAATGTCAGTGAGCATTCCGATTTCAGTTCCAGAGTGATTCGCCCAATGAGTCCTTGATATTTAGTCGTTTTCAGCCAATATTTTGGAATTTTGAAAATTTCACTTTTTTGTGAAAATATCCACTAAATGAGGGAATAATATGTGTGAGGGTACCCCAGGAGAGTTCCAAATGTGTGTGGGTAGAATATATATCCCACGGGGATAAAATTGAAAAAAGTTGAAAAAAAAATTTTTTTTGGACTTAGTCATTTTTCCGGCGTTTATCAGACTTTCAGATAGGGGAAATGTCAGTGAGCGTTCCGATTTCAGTTCCAGAGCAATTCGCCCAATGAGTCCTTGATATTTAGTCGTTTTCAGCCAATTTTCTGGATTTTTGAAAATTTCACTTTTTTGTGAAAATATCCACTAAATGAGGGAATAATATGTGTGAGGGTACCCCAGGAGAGTTCCAAATGTGTGTGGGTAGAATATATATCCCACGGGGATAAAATTGAAAAAAGTTGAAAAAAAAATTTTTTTTGGACTTAGTCATTTTTCCGGCGTTTATCAGACTTTCAGATAGGGGAAATGTCAGTGAGCGTTCCGATTTCAGTTCCAGAGCAATTCGCCCAATGAGTCCTTGATATTTAGTCGTTTTCAGCCAATTTTCTGGATTTTTGAAAATTTCACTTTTTTGTGAAAATATCCACTAAATGAGGGAATAATATGTGTGAGGGTACCCCAGGAGAGTTCCAAATGTGTGTGGGTAGAATATATATCCCACGGGGTAAAATTGAAAAAAGTTGAAAAAAAATTTTTTTTGGACTTAGTCATTTTTCCGGCGTTTATCAGACTTTCAGATAGGGGAAATGTCAGTGAGCGTTCCGATTTCAGTTCCAGAGCAATTCGCCCAATGAGTCCTTGATATTTAGTCGTTTTCAGCCAATTTTCTGGATTTTTGAAAATTTCACTTTTTTGTGAAAATATCCACTAAATGAGGGAATAATATGTGTGAGGGTACCCCAGGAGAGTTCCAAATGTGTGTGGGTAGAATATATATCCCACGGGGATAAAATTGAAAAAAGTTGAAAAAAAAATTTTTTTTGGACTTAGTCATTTTTCCGGCGTTTATCAGACTTTCAGATAGGGGAAATGTCAGTGAGCATTCCGATTTCAGTTCCAGAGCAATTCGCCCAATGAGTCCTTGATATTTAGTCGTTTTCAGCCAATTTTCTGGATTTTTGAAAATTTCACTTTTTTGTGAAAATATCCACTAAATGAGGGAATAATATGTGTGAGGGAACCCCAGGAGAGTTCCAAATGTGTGTGAGTAGAATATATATCCCACGGGGGTAAAAATGAAAAAAGTTTAAAAAAATTTTTTTTTGAACTTAGTCATTTTTCCGGCGTTTATCAGACTTTCAGATAGGGGAAATGTGAGTGAGCGTTCCGATTTCGGTTCCAGAGCGATTCGCCCAATGAGTCCTTGATATTTAGTCGTTTTCAGCCAATTTTCTGGATTTTTGAAAATTTCACTTTTTTGTGAAAATATCCACTAAATGAGGGAATAATATGTGTGAGGGTACCCCAGGAGAGTTCCAAATGTGTGTGGGTAGAATATATATCCCACGGGGGTAAAATTGAAAAAAGTTGAAAAAAATTTTTTTTTGGACTTAGTCATTTTTCCAGCGTTTATCAGACTTTCAGATAGGGGAAATGTCAGTGAGCATTCCGATTTCAGTTCCAGAGCGATTCGCCCAATGAGTCCTTGATATTTAGTCGTTTTCAGCCAATATTTTGGAATTTTGAAAATTTCACTTTTTTGTGAAAATATCCACTAAATGAGGGAATAATATGTGTGAGGGTACCCCAGGAGAGTTCCAAATGTGTGTGGGTAGAATATATATCCCACGGGGGTAAAATTGAAAAAAGTTTAAAAAAATATTTTTTTGGACTTAGTCATTTTTCCAGCGTTTATCAGACTTTCAGATAGGGGAAATGTGAGTGAGCATTCCGATTTCGGTTCCAGAGCGATTCGCCCAATCAGTCCTTGATATTTAGTCGTTTTCAGCCAATTTTCTGGATTTTTGAAAATTTCACTTTTTTGTGAAAATATCCACTAAATGAGGGAATAATATGTGTGAGGGTACCCCAGGAGAGTTCCAAATGTGTGTGGGTAGAATATATATCCCACGGGGTAAAATTGAAAAAAGTTGAAAAAAATTTTTTTTTGGACTTAGTCATTTTTCCGGCGTTTATCAGACTTTCAGATAGGGGAAATGTGAGTGAGCGTTCCGATTTCGGTTCCAGAGCGATTCGCCCAATCAGTCCTTGATATTTAGTCGTTTTCAGCCAATTTTCTGGATTTTTGAAAATTTCACTTTTTTGTGAAAATATCCACTAAATGAGGGAATAATATGTGTGAGGGTACCCCAGGAGAGTTCCAAATGTGTGTGGGTAGAATATATATCCCACGGGGATAAAATTGAAAAAAGTTGAAAAAAAAATTTTTTTTGGACTTAGTCATTTTTCCGGCGTTTATCAGACTTTCAGATAGGGGAAATGTCAGTGAGCGTTCCGATTTCAGTTCCAGAGCAATTCGCCCAATGAGTCCTTGATATTTAGTCGTTTTCAGCCAATTTTCTGGATTTTTGAAAATTTCACTTTTTTGTGAAAATATCCACTAAATGAGGGAATAATATGTGTGAGGGTACCCCAGGAGAGTTCCAAATGTGTGTGGGTAGAATATATATCCCACGGGGTAAAATTGAAAAAAGTTGAAAAAAAATTTTTTTTGGACTTAGTCATTTTTCCGGCGTTTATCAGACTTTCAGATAGGGGAAATGTCAGTGAGCATTCCGATTTCAGTTCCAGAGCAATTCGCCCAATGAGTCCTTGATATTTAGTCGTTTTCAGCCAATTTTCTGGATTTTTGAAAATTTCACTTTTTTGTGAAAATATCCACTAAATGAGGGAATAATATGTGTGAGGGTACCCCAGGAGAGTTCCAAATGTGTGTGGGTAGAATATATATCCCACGGGGATAAAATTGAAAAAAGTTGAAAAAAAAATTTTTTTTGGACTTAGTCATTTTTCCGGCGTTTATCAGACTTTCAGATAGGGGAAATGTCAGTGAGCGTTCCGATTTCAGTTCCAGAGCAATTCGCCCAATGAGTCCTTGATATTTAGTCGTTTTCAGTCAATTTTCTGGATTTTTGAAAATTTTACTTTTTTGTGAAAATATCCACTAAATGAGGGAATAATATGTGTGAGGGAACCCCAGGAGAGTTCCAAATGTGTGTGAGTAGAATATATATCCCACGGGGGTAAAATTTCAAAAAATTGTAAAAAATTTTTTTTTGGACTTAGTCATTTTTCCGGCGTTTATCAGACTTTCAGATAGGGGAAATGTGAGTGAGCGTTCCGATTTCGGTTCCAGAGCGATTCGCCCAATCAGTCCTTGATATTTAGTCGTTTTCAGCCAATTTTCTGGATTTTTGAAAATTTCACTTTTTTGTGAAAATATCCACTAAATGAGGGAATAATATGTGTGAGGGTACCCCAGGAGAGTTCCAAATGTGTGTGGGTAGAATATATATCCCACGGGGATAAAATTGAAAAAAGTTGAAAAAAAAATTTCTTTGGACTTAGTCATTTTTCCGGCGTTTATCAGACTTTCAGATAGGGGAAATGTCAGTGAGCGTTCCGATTTCAGTTCCAGAGCAATTCGCCCAATGAGTCCTTGATATTTAGTCGTTTTCAGCCAATTTTCTGGATTTTTGAAAATTTCACTTTTTTGTGAAAATATCCACTAAATGAGGGAATAATATGTGTGAGGGAACCCCAGGAGAGTTCCAAATGTGTGTGAGTAGAATATATATCCCACGGGGGTAAAAATGAAAAAAGTTTAAAAAAATTTTTTTTTGAACTTAGTCATTTTTCCGGCGTTTATCAGACTTTCAGATAGGGGAAATGTGAGTGAGCGTTCCGATTTCGGTTCCAGAGCGATTCGCCCAATGAGTCCTTGATATTTAGTAGTTTTCAGCCAATTTTCTGGATTTTTGAAAATTTCACTTTTTTTGTGAAAATATCCACTAAATGAGGGAATAATATGTGTGAGGGTACCCCAGGAGAGTTCCAAATGTGTGTGGGTAGAATATATATCCCACGGGGGTAAAATTGAAAAAAGTTGAAAAAAATTTTTTTTTGGACTTAGTCATTTTTCCAGCCTTTATCAGACTTTCAGATAGGGGAAATGTCAGTGAGCATTCCGATTTCAGTTCCAGAGCGATTCGCCCAATGAGTCCTTGATATTTTGTCGTTTTCAGCCAATATTTTGGAATTTTGAAAATTTCACTTTTTTGTGAAAATATCCACTAAATGAGGGAATAATATGTGTGAGGGTACCCCAGGAGAGTTCCAAATGTGTGTGGGTAGAATATATATCCCACGGGGGTAAAATTGAAAAAAGTTTAAAAAAATATTTTTTTGGACTTTGTCATTTTTCCAGCGTTTATCAGACTTTCAGATAGGGGAAATGTGAGTGAGCGTTCCGATTTCGGTTCCAGAGCGATTCGCCCAATCAGTCCTTGATATTTAGTCGTTTTCAGCCAATTTTCTGGATTTTTGAAAATTTCACTTTTTTGTGAAAATATCCACTAAATGAGGGAATAATATGTGTGAGGGTACCCCAGGAGAGTTCCAAATGTGTGTGGGTAGAATATATATCCCACGGGGTAAAATTGAAAAAAGTTGAAAAAAATTTTTTTTTGGACTTAGTCATTTTTCCGGCGTTTATCAGACTTTCAGATAGGGGAAATGTCAGTGAGCGTTCCGATTTCAGTTCCAGAGCAATTCGCCCAATGAGTCCTTGATATTTAGTCGTTTTCAGCCAATTTTCTGGATTTTTGAAAATTTCACTTTTTTGTGAAAATATCCACTAAATGAGGGAATAATATGTGTGAGGGTAACCCAGGAGAGTTCCAAATGTGTGTGGGTAGAATATATATCCCACGGGGTAAAATTGAAAAAAGTTGAAAAAAATTTTTTTTTGGACTTAGTCATTTTTCCGGCGTTTATCAGACTTTCAGATAGGGGAAATGTCAGTGAGCATTCCGATTTCAGTTCCAGAGCGATTCGCCCAATGAGTCCTTGATATTTAGTCGTTTTCAGCCAATATTTTGGAATTTTGAAAATTTCACTTTTTTGTGAAAATATCCACTAAATGAGGGAATAATATGTGTGAGGGTACCCCAGGAGAGTTCCAAATGTGTGTGGGTAGAATATATATCCCACGGGGGTAAAATTGAAAAAAGTTTAAAAAAATATTTTTTTGGACTTAGTCATTTTTCCAGCGTTTATCAGACTTTCAGATAGGGGAAATGTGAGTGAGCATTCCGATTTCGGTTCCAGAGCGATTCGCCCAATCAGTCCTTGATATTTAGTCGTTTTCAGCCAATTTTCTGGATTTTTGAAAATTTCACTTTTTTGTGAAAATATCCACTAAATGAGGGAATAATATGTGTGAGGGTACCCCAGGAGAGTTCCAAATGTGTGTGGGTAGAATATATATCCCACGGGGTAAAATTGAAAAAAGTTGAAAAAAATTTTTTTTTGGACTTAGTCATTTTTCCGGCGTTTATCAGACTTTCAGATAGGGGAAATGTGAGTGAGCGTTCCGATTTCGGTTCCAGAGCGATTCGCCCAATCAGTCCTTGATATTTAGTCGTTTTCAGCCAATTTTCTGGATTTTTGAAAATTTCACTTTTTTGTGAAAATATCCACTAAATGAGGGAATAATATGTGTGAGGGTACCCCAGGAGAGTTCCAAATGTGTGTGGGTAGAATATATATCCCACGGGGATAAAATTGAACAAAGTTGAAAAAAAAATTTTTTTTGGACTTAGTCATTTTTCCGGCGTTTATCAGACTTTCAGATAGGGGAAATGTCAGTGAGCGTTCCGATTTCAGTTCCAGAGCAATTCGCCCAATGAGTCCTTGATATTTAGTCGTTTTCAGCCAATTTTCTGGATTTTTGAAAATTTCACTTTTTTGTGAAAATATCCACTAAATGAGGGAATAATATGTGTGAGGGTACCCCAGGAGAGTTCCAAATGTGTGTGGGTAGAATATATATCCCACGGGGTAAAATTGAAAAAAGTTGAAAAAAAATTTTTTTTGGACTTAGTCATTTTTCCGGCGTTTATCAGACTTTCAGATAGGGGAAATGTCAGTGAGCATTCCGATTTCAGTTCCAGAGCAATTCGCCCAATGAGTCCTTGATATTTAGTCGTTTTCAGCCAATTTTCTGGATTTTTGAAAATTTCACTTTTTTGTGAAAATATCCACTAAATGAGGGAATAATATGTGTGAGGGTACCCCAGGAGAGTTCCAAATGTGTGTGGGTAGAATATATATCCCACGGGGATAAAATTGAAAAAAGTTGAAAAAAAAATTTTTTTTGGACTTAGTCATTTTTCCGGCGTTTATCAGACTTTCAGATAGGGGAAATGTCAGTGAGCGTTCCGATTTCAGTTCCAGAGCAATTCGCCCAATGAGTCCTTGATATTTAGTCGTTTTCAGTCAATTTTCTGGATTTTTGAAAATTTTACTTTTTTGTGAAAATATCCACTAAATGAGGGAATAATATGTGTGAGGGTACCCCAGGAGAGTTCCAAATGTGTGTGGGTAGAATATATATCCCACGGGGGTAAAATTGAAAAAAGTTTAAAAAAATATTTTTTTGGACTTTGTCATTTTTCCAGCGTTTATCAGACTTTCAGATAGGGGAAATGTGAGTGAGCGTTCCGATTTCGGTTCCAGAGCGATTCGCCCAATCAGTCCTTGATATTTAGTCGTTTTCAGCCAATTTTCTGGATTTTTGAAAATTTCACTTTTTTGTGAAAATATCCACTAAATGAGGGAATAATATGTGTGAGGGTACCCCAGGAGAGTTCCAAATGTGTGTGGGTAGAATATATATCCCACGGGGTAAAATTGAAAAAAGTTGAAAAAAAATTTTTTTTGGACTTAGTCATTTTTCCGGCGTTTATCAGACTTTCAGATAGGGGAAATGTCAGTGAGCATTCCGATTTCAGTTCCAGAGCAATTCGCCCAATGAGTCCTTGATATTTAGTCGTTTTCAGCCAATTTTCTGGATTTTTGAAAATTTCACTTTTTTGTGAAAATATCCACTAAATGAGGGAATAATATGTGTGAGGGTACCCCAGGAGAGTTCCAAATGTGTGTGGGTAGAATATATATCCCACGGGGATAAAATTGAAAAAAGTTGAAAAAAAAATTTTTTTTGGACTTAGTCATTTTTCCGGCGTTTATCAGACTTTCAGATAGGGGAAATGTCAGTGAGCGTTCCGATTTCAGTTCCAGAGCAATTCGCCCAATGAGTCCTTGATATTTAGTCGTTTTCAGTCAATTTTCTGGATTTTGGAAAATTTTACTTTTTTGTGAAAATATCCACTAAATGAGGGAATAATATGTGTGAGGGAACCCCAGGAGAGTTCCAAATGTGTGTGAGTAGAATATATATCCCACGGGGGTAAAATTTCAAAAAATTGTAAAAAATTTTTTTTTGGACTTAGTCATTTTTCCGGCGTTTATCAGACTTTCAGATAGGGGAAATGTGAGTGAGCGTTCCGATTTCGGTTCCAGAGCGATTCGCCCAATCAGTCCTTGATATTTAGTCGTTTTCAGCCAATTTTCTGGATTTTTGAAAATTTCACTTTTTTGTGAAAATATCCACTAAATGAGGGAATAATATGTGTGAGGGTACCCCAGGAGAGTTCCAAATGTGTGTGGGTAGAATATATATCCCACGGGGATAAAATTGAAAAAAGTTGAAAAAAAAATTTCTTTGGACTTAGTCATTTTTCCGGCGTTTATCAGACTTTCAGATAGGGGAAATGTCAGTGAGCGTTCCGATTTCAGTTCCAGAGCAATTCGCCCAATGAGTCCTTGATATTTAGTCGTTTTCAGCCAATTTTCTGGATTTTTGAAAATTTCACTTTTTTGTGAAAATATCCACTAAATGAGGGAATAATATGTGTGAGGGAACCCCAGGAGAGTTCCAAATGTGTGTGAGTAGAATATATATCCCACGGGGGTAAAAATGAAAAAAGTTTAAAAAAATTTTTTTTTGAACTTAGTCATTTTTCCGGCGTTTATCAGACTTTCAGATAGGGGAAATGTGAGTGAGCGTTCCGATTTCGGTTCCAGAGCGATTCGCCCAATGAGTCCTTGATATTTAGTAGTTTTCAGCCAATTTTCTGGATTTTTGAAAATTTCACTTTTTTTGTGAAAATATCCACTAAATGAGGGAATAATATGTGTGAGGGTACCCCAGGAGAGTTCCAAATGTGTGTGGGTAGAATATATATCCCACGGGGGTAAAATTGAAAAAAGTTGAAAAAAATTTTTTTTTGGACTTAGTCATTTTTCCAGCCTTTATCAGACTTTCAGATAGGGGAAATGTCAGTGAGCATTCCGATTTCAGTTCCAGAGCGATTCGCCCAATGAGTCCTTGATATTTTGTCGTTTTCAGCCAATATTTTGGAATTTTGAAAATTTCACTTTTTTGTGAAAATATCCACTAAATGAGGGAATAATATGTGTGAGGGTACCCCAGGAGAGTTCCAAATGTGTGTGGGTAGAATATATATCCCACGGGGGTAAAATTGAAAAAAGTTTAAAAAAATATTTTTTTGGACTTTGTCATTTTTCCAGCGTTTATCAGACTTTCAGATAGGGGAAATGTGAGTGAGCGTTCCGATTTCGGTTCCAGAGCGATTCGCCCAATCAGTCCTTGATATTTAGTCGTTTTCAGCCAATTTTCTGGATTTTTGAAAATTTCACTTTTTTGTGAAAATATCCACTAAATGAGGGAATAATATGTGTGAGGGTACCCCAGGAGAGTTCCAAATGTGTGTGGGTAGAATATATATCCCACGGGGTAAAATTGAAAAAAGTTGAAAAAAATTTTTTTTTGGACTTAGTCATTTTTCCGGCGTTTATCAGACTTTCAGATAGGGGAAATGTCAGTGAGCGTTCCGATTTCAGTTCCAGAGCAATTCGCCCAATGAGTCCTTGATATTTAGTCGTTTTCAGCCAATTTTCTGGATTTTTGAAAATTTCACTTTTTTGTGAAAATATCCACTAAATGAGGGAATAATATGTGTGAGGGTAACCCAGGAGAGTTCCAAATGTGTGTGGGTAGAATATATATCCCACGGGGTAAAATTGAAAAAAGTTGAAAAAAATTTTTTTTTGGACTTAGTCATTTTTCCGGCGTTTATCAGACTTTCAGATAGGGGAAATGTCAGTGAGCATTCCGATTTCAGTTCCAGAGCGATTCGCCCAATGAGTCCTTGATATTTAGTCGTTTTCAGCCAATATTTTGGAATTTTGAAAATTTCACTTTTTTGTGAAAATATCCACTAAATGAGGGAATAATATGTGTGAGGGTACCCCAGGAGAGTTCCAAATGTGTGTGGGTAGAATATATATCCCACGGGGGTAAAATTGAAAAAAGTTTAAAAAAATATTTTTTTGGACTTAGTCATTTTTCCAGCGTTTATCAGACTTTCAGATAGGGGAAATGTGAGTGAGCATTCCGATTTCGGTTCCAGAGCGATTCGCCCAATCAGTCCTTGATATTTAGTCGTTTTCAGCCAATTTTCTGGATTTTTGAAAATTTCACTTTTTTGTGAAAATATCCACTAAATGAGGGAATAATATGTGTGAGGGTACCCCAGGAGAGTTCCAAATGTGTGTGGGTAGAATATATATCCCACGGGGTAAAATTGAAAAAAGTTGAAAAAAATTTTTTTTTGGACTTAGTCATTTTTCCGGCGTTTATCAGACTTTCAGATAGGGGAAATGTGAGTGAGCGTTCCGATTTCGGTTCCAGAGCGATTCGCCCAATCAGTCCTTGATATTTAGTCGTTTTCAGCCAATTTTCTGGATTTTTGAAAATTTCACTTTTTTGTGAAAATATCCACTAAATGAGGGAATAATATGTGTGAGGGTACCCCAGGAGAGTTCCAAATGTGTGTGGGTAGAATATATATCCCACGGGGTAAAATTGAAAAAAGTTGAAAAAAAATTTTTTTTGGACTTAGTCATTTTTCCGGCGTTTATCAGACTTTCAGATAGGGGAAATGTCAGTGAGCATTCCGATTTCAGTTCCAGAGCAATTCGCCCAATGAGTCCTTGATATTTAGTCGTTTTCAGCCAATTTTCTGGATTTTTGAAAATTTCACTTTTTTGTGAAAATATCCACTAAATGAGGGAATAATATGTGTGAGGGTACCCCAGGAGAGTTCCAAATGTGTGTGGGTAGAATATATATCCCACGGGGATAAAATTGAAAAAAGTTGAAAAAAAAATTTTTTTTGGACTTAGTCATTTTTCCGGCGTTTATCAGACTTTCAGATAGGGGAAATGTCAGTGAGCGTTCCGATTTCAGTTCCAGAGCAATTCGCCCAATGAGTCCTTGATATTTAGTCGTTTTCAGTCAATTTTCTGGATTTTTGAAAATTTTACTTTTTTGTGAAAATATCCACTAAATGAGGGAATAATATGTGTGAGGGTACCCCAGGAGAGTTCCAAATGTGTGTGGGTAGAATATATATCCCACGGGGGTAAAATTGAAAAAAGTTTAAAAAAATATTTTTTTGGACTTTGTCATTTTTCCAGCGTTTATCAGACTTTCAGATAGGGGAAATGTGAGTGAGCGTTCCGATTTCGGTTCCAGAGCGATTCGCCCAATCAGTCCTTGATATTTAGTCGTTTTCAGCCAATTTTCTGGATTTTTGAAAATTTCACTTTTTTGTGAAAATATCCACTAAATGAGGGAATAATATGTGTGAGGGTACCCCAGGAGAGTTCCAAATGTGTGTGGGTAGAATATATATCCCACGGGGTAAAATTGAAAAAAGTTGAAAAAAATTTTTTTTTGGACTTAGTCATTTTTCCGGCGTTTATCAGACTTTCAGATAGGGGAAATGTCAGTGAGCGTTCCGATTTCAGTTCCAGAGCAATTCGCCCAATGAGTCCTTGATATTTAGTCGTTTTCAGCCAATTTTCTGGATTTTTGAAAATTTCACTTTTTTGTGAAAATATCCACTAAATGAGGGAATAATATGTGTGAGGGTAACCCAGGAGAGTTCCAAATGTGTGTGGGTAGAATATATATCCCACGGGGTAAAATTGAAAAAAGTTGAAAAAAATTTTTTTTTGGACTTAGTCATTTTTCCGGCGTTTATCAGACTTTCAGATAGGGGAAATGTCAGTGAGCATTCCGATTTCAGTTCCAGAGCGATTCGCCCAATGAGTCCTTGATATTTAGTCGTTTTCAGCCAATATTTTGGAATTTTGAAAATTTCACTTTTTTGTGAAAATATCCACTAAATGAGGGAATAATATGTGTGAGGGTACCCCAGGAGAGTTCCAAATGTGTGTGGGTAGAATATATATCCCACGGGGGTAAAATTGAAAAAAGTTTAAAAAAATATTTTTTTGGACTTAGTCATTTTTCCAGCGTTTATCAGACTTTCAGATAGGGGAAATGTGAGTGAGCATTCCGATTTCGGTTCCAGAGCGATTCGCCCAATCAGTCCTTGATATTTAGTCGTTTTCAGCCAATTTTCTGGATTTTTGAAAATTTCACTTTTTTGTGAAAATATCCACTAAATGAGGGAATAATATGTGTGAGGGTACCCCAGGAGAGTTCCAAATGTGTGTGGGTAGAATATATATCCCACGGGGTAAAATTGAAAAAAGTTGAAAAAAATTTTTTTTTGGACTTAGTCATTTTTCCGGCGTTTATCAGACTTTCAGATAGGGGAAATGTGAGTGAGCGTTCCGATTTCGGTTCCAGAGCGATTCGCCCAATCAGTCCTTGATATTTAGTCGTTTTCAGCCAATTTTCTGGATTTTTGAAAATTTCACTTTTTTGTGAAAATATCCACTAAATGAGGGAATAATATGTGTGAGGGTACCCCAGGAGAGTTCCAAATGTGTGTGGGTAGAATATATATCCCACGGGGATAAAATTGAAAAAAGTTGAAAAAAAAATTTTTTTTGGACTTAGTCATTTTTCTGGCGTTTATCAGACTTTCAGATAGGGGAAATGTCAGTGAGCGTTCCGATTTCAGTTCCAGAGCAATTCGCCCAATGAGTCCTTGATATTTAGTCGTTTTCAGCCAATTTTCTGGATTTTTGAAAATTTCACTTTTTTGTGAAAATATCCACTAAATGAGGGAATAATATGTGTGAGGGTACCCCAGGAGAGTTCCAAATGTGTGTGGGTAGAATATATATCCCACGGGGTAAAATTGAAAAAAGTTGAAAAAAAATTTTTTTTGGACTTAGTCATTTTTCCGGCGTTTATCAGACTTTCAGATAGGGGAAATGTCAGTGAGCATTCCGATTTCAGTTCCAGAGCAATTCGCCCAATGAGTCCTTGATATTTAGTCGTTTTCAGCCAATTTTCTGGATTTTTGAAAATTTTACTTTTTTGTGAAAATATCCACTAAATGAGGGAATAATATGTGTGAGGGAACCCCAGGAGAGTTCCAAATGTGTGTGAGTAGAATATATATCCCACGGGGGTAAAATTTCAAAAAATTGTAAAAAATTTTTTTTTGGACTTAGTCATTTTTCCGGCGTTTATCAGACTTTCAGATAGGGGAAATGTGAGTGAGCGTTCCGATTTCGGTTCCAGAGCGATTCGCCCAATCAGTCCTTGATATTTAGTCGTTTTCAGCCAATTTTCTGGATTTTTGAAAATTTCACTTTTTTGTGAAAATATCCACTAAATGAGGGAATAATATGTGTGAGGGTACCCCAGGAGAGTTCCAAATGTGTGTGGGTAGAATATATATCCCACGGGGATAAAATTGAAAAAAGTTGAAAAAAAAATTTCTTTGGACTTAGTCATTTTTCCGGCGTTTATCAGACTTTCAGATAGGGGAAATGTCAGTGAGCGTTCCGATTTCAGTTCCAGAGCAATTCGCCCAATGAGTCCTTGATATTTAGTCGTTTTCAGCCAATTTTCTGGATTTTTGAAAATTTCACTTTTTTGTGAAAATATCCACTAAATGAGGGAATAATATGTGTGAGGGAACCCCAGGAGAGTTCCAAATGTGTGTGAGTAGAATATATATCCCACGGGGGTAAAAATGAAAAAAGTTTAAAAAATTTTTTTTTTGAACTTAGTCATTTTTCCGGCGTTTATCAGACTTTCAGATAGGGGAAATGTGAGTGAGCGTTCCGATTTCGGTTCCAGAGCGATTCGCCCAATGAGTCCTTGATATTTAGTAGTTTTCAGCCAATTTTCTGGATTTTTGAAAATTTCACTTTTTTTGTGAAAATATCCACTAAATGAGGGAATAATATGTGTGAGGGTACCCCAGGAGAGTTCCAAATGTGTGTGGGTAGAATATATATCCCACGGGGGTAAAATTGAAAAAAGTTGAAAAAAATTTTTTTTTGGACTTAGTCATTTTTCCAGCCTTTATCAGACTTTCAGATAGGGGAAATGTCAGTGAGCATTCCGATTTCAGTTCCAGAGCGATTCGCCCAATGAGTCCTTGATATTTTGTCGTTTTCAGCCAATATTTTGGAATTTTGAAAATTTCACTTTTTTGTGAAAATATCCACTAAATGAGGGAATAATATGTGTGAGGGTACCCCAGGAGAGTTCCAAATGTGTGTGGGTAGAATATATATCCCACGGGGGTAAAATTGAAAAAAGTTTAAAAAAATATTTTTTTGGACTTTGTCATTTTTCCAGCGTTTATCAGACTTTCAGATAGGGGAAATGTGAGTGAGCGTTCCGATTTCGGTTCCAGAGCGATTCGCCCAATCAGTCCTTGATATTTAGTCGTTTTCAGCCAATTTTCTGGATTTTTGAAAATTTCACTTTTTTGTGAAAATATCCACTAAATGAGGGAATAATATGTGTGAGGGTACCCCAGGAGAGTTCCAAATGTGTGTGGGTAGAATATATATCCCACGGGGTAAAATTGAAAAAAGTTGAAAAAAATTTTTTTTTGGACTTAGTCATTTTTCCGGCGTTTTTCAGACTTTCAGATAGGGGAAATGTCAGTGAGCGTTCCGATTTCAGTTCCAGAGCAATTCGCCCAATGAGTCCTTGATATTTAGTCATTTTCAGCCAATTTTCTGGATTTTTGAAAATTTCACTTTTTTGTGAAAATATCCACTAAATGAGGGAATAATATGTGTGAGGGTACCCCAGGAGAGTTCCAAATGTGTGTGGGTAGAATATATATCCCACGGGGTAAAATTGAAAAAAGTTGAAAAAAAATTTTTTTTGGACTTAGTCATTTTTCCGGCGTTTATCAGACTTTCAGATAGGGGAAATGTCAGTGAGCGTTCCGATTTCAGTTCCAGAGCAATTCGCCCAATGAGTCCTTGATATTTAGTCGTTTTCAGCCAATTTTCTGGATTTTTGAATATTTCATTTTTTTGTGAAAATATCCACTAAATGAGGGAATAATATGTGTGAGGGAACCCCAGGAGAGTTCCAAATGTGTGTGAGTAGAATATATATCCCACGGGGGTAAAAATGAAAAAAGTTTAAAAAAATTTTTTTTTGAACTTAGTCATTTTTCCGGCGTTTATCAGACTTTCAGATAGGGGAAATGTGAGTGAGCGTTCCGATTTCGGTTCCAGAGCGATTCGCCCAATGAGTCCTTGATATTTATTCGTTTTCAGCCAATTTTCTGGATTTTTGAAAATTTCACTTTTTTGGGAAAATATCCACTAAATGAGGGAATAATATGTGTGAGGGTACCCCAGGAGAGTTCCAAATGTGTGTGGGTAGAATATATATCCCACGGGGTAAAATTGAAAAAAGTTGAAAAAAAATTTTTTTTTGGACTTAGTCATTTTTCCGGCGTTTATCAGACTTTCAGATAGGGGAAATGTCAGTGAGCGTTCCGATTTCAGTTCCAGAGCAATTCGCCCAATGAGTCCTTGATATTTAGTCGTTTTCAGCCAATTTTCTGGATTTTTGAAAATTTCACTTTTTTGTGAAAATATCCACTAAATGAGGGAATAATATGTGTGAGGGTACCCCAGGAGAGTTCCAAATGTGTGTGGGTAGAATATATATCCCACGGGGGTAAAATTGAAAAAAGTTTAAAAAAATTTTTTTTTGGACTTAGTCATTTTTCCGGCGTTTATCAGACTTTCAGATAGGGGAAATGTGAGTGAGCGTTCCGATTTCGGTTCCAGAGCGATTCGCCCAATGAGTCCTTGATATTTAGTCGTTTTCAGCCAATTTTCTGGATTTTTGAAAATTTCACTATTTTGTGAAAATATCCACTAAATGAGGGAATAATATGTGTGAGGGTACCCCAGGAGAGTTCCAAATGTGTGTGGGTAGAATATATATCCCACGGGGGTAAAATTGAAAAAAGTTTAAAAAAATATTTTTTTGGACTTAGTCATTTTTCCAGCGTTTATCAGACTTTCAGCTAGGGGAAATGTCAGTGATCATTCCGATTTCAGTTCCAGAGTGATTCCCCCAATGAGTCCTTGATATTTAGTCGTTTTCAGCCAATTTTTTGGATTTTTGAAAATTTCACTTTTTTGTGAAAATATCCACTAAATGAGGGAATAATATGTGTGAGGGTACCCCAGGAGAGTTCCAAATGTGTGTGGGTAGAATATATATCCCACGGGGGTAAAATTGAAAAAAGTTGAAAAAAATTTTTTTTTGGACTTAGTCATTTTTCCGGCGTTTATCAGACTTTCAGATAGGGGAAATGTCAGTGAGCGCTCCGATTTCAGTTCCAGAGCAATTTGCCCAATGAGTCCTTGATATTTAGTCGTTTTCAGCCAATTTTCTGGATTTTTGAAAATTTCACTTTTTTGTGAAAATATCCACTAAATGAGGGAATAATATGTGTGAGGGTACCCCAGGAGAGTTCCAAATGTGTGTGGGTAGAATATATATCCCACGGGGGTGAAATTGAAAAAAGTTGAAAAAAAATTTTTTTTGGACTTAGTCATTTTTCCGGCGTTTATCAGACTTTCAGATAGGGGAAATGTCAGTGAGCGTTCCGATTTCAGTTCCAGAGCAATTCGCCCAATGAGTCCTTGATATTTAGTCGTTTTCAGCCAATAATTTGGATTTTTGAAAAATTTCACTTTTTTGTGAAAATATCCACTAAATGAGGGAATAATATGTGTGAGGGTACCCCAGGAGAGTTCCAAATGTGTGTGGGTAGAATATATATCCCACGGGGGTAAAATTGAAAAAAGTTTAAAAAAATTTTTTTTTGGACTTAGTCATTTTTCCAGCGTTTATCAGACTTTCAGATAGGGGAAATGTCAGTGAGCATTCCGATTTCAGTTCCAGAGCGATTCGCCCAATGAGTCCTTGATATTTAGTCATTTTCAGCCAATATTTTGGATTTTTGAAAATTTCACTTTTTTGTGAAAATGTCCACTAAATGAGGGAATAATATGTGTGAGGGTACCCCAGGAGAGTTCCAAATGTGTGTGGGTAGAATATATATCCCACGGGGTAAAATTGAAAAAAGTTGAAAAAAAATTTTTTTTGGACTTAGTCATTTTTCCGGCGTTTATCAGACTTTCAGATAGGGGAAATGTCAGTGAGCGTTCCGATTTCAGTTAAAGAGCAATTCGCCCAATGAGTCCTTGATATTTAGTCGTTTTCAGCCAATTTTCTGGATTTTTGAAAATTTCACTTTTTTGTGAAAATATCCACTAAATGAGGGAATAATATGTGTGAGGGTACCCCAGGAGAGTTCCAAATGTGTGTGGGTAGAATATATATCCCACGGGGATAAAATTGAAAAAAGTTGAAAAAAAATTTTTTTTGGACTTAGTCATTTTTCCGGCGTTTATCAGACTTTCAGATAGGGGAAATGTCAGTGAGCGTTCCGATTTCAGTTCCAGAGCAATTCGCCCAATGAGTCCTTGATATTTAGTCGTTTTCAGCCAATTTTCTGGATTTTTGAAAATTTCACTTTTTTGTGAAAATATCCACTAAATGAGGGAATAATATGTGTGAGGGAACCCCAGGAGAGTTCCAAATGTGTGTGAGTAGAATATATATCCCACGGGGGTAAAAATGAAAAAAGTTTAAAAAAATTTTTTTTTGGACTTAGTCATTTTTCCGGCGTTTATCAGACTTTCAGATAGGGGAAATGTCAGTGAGCATTCCGATCTCAGTTCCAGAGCGATTCGCCCAATGAGTCCTTGATATTTAGTCGTTTTCAGCCAATTTTCTGGATTTTTGAAAATTTCACTTTTTTGTGAAAATATCCACTAAATGAGGGAATAATATGTGTGAGGGAACCCCAGGAGAGTTCCAAATGTGTGTGAGTAGAATATATATCCCACGGGGGTAAAAATGAAAAAAGTTGAAAAAAAATTTTTTTTGAACTTAGTCATTTTTCCAGCGTTTATCAGACTTTCAGATAGGGGAAATGTCAGTGAGCATTCCGATTTCAGTTCCAGAGTGATTCGCCCAATGAGTCCTTGATATTTAGTCGTTTTCAGCCAATATTTTGGAATTTTGAAAATTTCACTTTTTTGTGAAAATATCCACTAAATGAGGGAATAATATGTGTGAGGGTACCCCAGGAGAGTTCCAAATGTGTGTGGGTAGAATATATATCCCACGGGGGTAAAATTGAAAAAAGTTGAAAAAAATATTTTTTTGGACTTAGTCATTTTTCCAGCGTTTATCAGACTTTCAGATAGGGGAAATGTGAGTGAGCGTTCCGATTTCGGTTCCAGAGCGATTCGCCCAATCAGTCCTTGATATTTAGTCGTTTTCAGCCAATTTTCTGGATTTTTGAAAATTTCACTTTTTTGTGAAAATATCCACTAAATGAGGGAATAATATGTGTGAGGGTACCCCAGGAGAGTTCCAAATGTGTGTGGGTAGAATATATATCCCACGGGGATAAAATTGAAAAAAGTTGAAAAAAAAATTTTTTTTGGACTTAGTCATTTTTCCGGCGTTTATCAGACTTTCAGATAGGGGAAATGTCAGTGAGCGTTCCGATTTCAGTTCCAGAGCAATTCGCCCAATGAGTCCTTGATATTTAGTCGTTTTCAGCCAATTTTCTGGATTTTTGAAAATTTCACTTTTTTGTGAAAATATCCACTAAAAGAGGGAATAATATGTGTGAGGGTACCCCAGGAGAGTTCCAAATGTGTGTGGGTAGAATATATATCCCACGGGGTAAAATTGAAAAAAGTTGAAAAAAAATTGTTTTTGGACTTAGTCATTTTTCCGGCGTTTATCAGACTTTCAGATAGGGGAAATGTCAGTGAGCGTTCCGATTTCAGTTCCAGAGCAATTCGCCCAATGAGTCCTTGATATTTAGTCGTTTTCAGCCAATTTTCTGGATTTTTGAAAATTTCACTTTTTTGTGAAAATATCCACTAAATGAGGGAATAATATGTGTGAGGGTACCCCAGGAGAGTTCCAAATGTGTGTGGGTAGAATATATATCCCACGGGGATAAAATTGAAAAAAGTTGAAAAAAAATTTTTTTTTGGACTTAGTCATTTTTCCGGCGTTTATCAGACTTTCAGATAGGGGAAATGTCAGTGAGCGTTCCGATTTCAGTTCCAGAGCAATTCGCCCAATGAGTCCTTGATATTTAGTCGTTTTCAGCCAATTTTCAGGATTTTTGAAAATTTCACTTTTTTGTGAAAATATCCACTAAATGAGGGAATAATATGTGTGAGGGTACCCCAGGAGAGTTCCAAATGTGTGTGGGTAGAATATATATCCCATGGGGATAAAATTGAAAAAAGTTGAAAAAAAAATTTTTTTTGGACTTAGTCATTTTTCCGGCGTTTATCAGACTTTCAGATAGGGGAAATGTGAGTGAGCGTTCCGATTTCGGTTCCAGAGCAATTCGCCCAATGAGTCCTTGATATTTAGTCGTTTTCAGCCAATTTTCTGGATTTTTGAAAATTTCACTTTTTTGTGAAAATATCCACTAAATGAGGGAATAATATGTGTGAGGGTACCCCAGGAGAGTTCCAAATGTGTGTGGGTAGAATATATATCCCACGGGGGTAAAATTTAAAAAAATTTAAAAAAATTTTTTTTGGACTTAGTCATTTTTCCGGCGTTTATCAGACTTTCAGATAGGGGAAATGTGAGTGAGCATTCCGATTTCGGTTCCAGAGCGATTCGCCCAATGAGTCCTTGATATTTAGTCGTTTTCAGCCAATTTTCTGGATTTTTGAAAATTTCACTTTTTTTGTGAAAATATCCACTAAATGAGGGAATAATATGTGTGAGGGTACCCCAGGAGAGTTCCAAATGTGTGTGGGTAGAATATATATCCCACGGGGGTAAAATTGAAAAAAGTTGAAAAAAATTTTTTTTTGGACTTAGTCATTTTTCCAGCGTTTATCAGACTTTCAGATAGGGGAAATGTCAGTGAGCATTCCGATTTCAGTTCCAGAGCGATTCGCCCAATGAGTCCTTGATATTTAGTCGTTTTCAGCCAATATTTTGGAATTTTGAAAATTTCACTTTTTTGTGAAAATATCCACTAAATGAGGGAATAATATGTGTGAGGGTACCCCAGGAGAGTTCCAAATGTGTGTGGGTAGAATATATATCCCACGGGGGTAAAATTGAAAAAAGTTTAAAAAAATATTTTTTTGGACTTAGTCATTTTTCCGGCGTTTATCAGACTTTCAGATAGGGGAAATGTGAGTGAGCGTTCCGATTTCGGTTCCAGAGCGATTCGCCCAATCAGTCCTTGATATTTAGTCGTTTTCAGCCAATTTTCTGGATTTTTGAAAATTTCACTTTTTTGTGAAAATATCCACTAAATGAGGGAATAATATGTGTGAGGGTACCCCAGGAGAGTTCCAAATGTGTGTGGGTAGAATATATATCCCACGGGGGTAAAATTGAAAAAAGTTGAAAAAAATTTTTTTTTGGACTTAGTCATTTTTCCAGCGTTTATCAGACTTTCAGATAGGGGAAATGTCAGTGAGCATTCCGATTTCAGTTCCAGAGCGATTCGCCCAATGAGTCCTTGATATTTAGTCGTTTTCAGCCAATATTTTGGAATTTTGAAAATTTCACTTTTTTGTGAAAATATCCACTAAATGAGGGAATAATATGTGTGAGGGTACCCCAGGAGAGTTCCAAATGTGTGTGGGTAGAATATATATCCCACGGGGGTAAAATTGAAAAAAGTTTAAAAAAATATTTTTTTGGACTTAGTCATTTTTCCGGCGTTTATCAGACTTTCAGATAGGGGAAATGTGAGTGAGCGTTCCGATTTCGGTTCCAGAGCGATTCGCCCAATCAGTCCTTGATATTTAGTCGTTTTCAGCCAATTTTCTGGATTTTTGAAAATTTCACTTTTTTGTGAAAATATCCACTAAATGAGGGAATAATATGTGTGAGGGTACCCCAGGAGAGTTCCAAATGTGTGTGGGTAGAATATATATCCCACGGGGATAAAATTGAAAAAAGTTGAAAAAAAAATTTTTTTTGGACTTAGTCATTTTTCCGGCGTTTATCAGACTTTCAGATAGGGGAAATGTCAGTGAGCGTTCCGATTTCAGTTCCAGAGCAATTCGCCCAATGAGTCCTTGATATTTAGTCGTTTTCAGCCAATTTTCTGGATTTTTGAAAATTTCACTTTTTTGTGAAAATATCCACTAAATGAGGGAATAATATGTGTGAGGGTACCCCAGGAGAGTTCCAAATGTGTGTGGGTAGAATATATATCCCACGGGGTAAAATTGAAAAAAGTTGAAAAAAAATTTTTTTTGGACTTAGTCATTTTTCCGGCGTTTATCAGACTTTCAGATAGGGGAAATGTCAGTGAGCATTCCGATTTCAGTTCCAGAGCAATTCGCCCAATGAGTCCTTGATATTTAGTCGTTTTC